>NC_090394.1:6349396-6984336 GCF_036365525.1 Heterodontus francisci | reverse complement strand
CGGAAGGGGTTTCTGTGTGTGGGGAAGGGTTTCACTGAGTGCGGAAAGGGTTTCAATGTTTGGGGAAGGGTTTTCAGTATGTGGGGAAGGTGTTTCAGTGTGTGGGGATTTGTTTCTGTGTGTGGGGAAGGCGTTTCAGAGTGTGGGGATGTGTTTCAGTGTGTGCGGAAGGGGTTTCAGTGTGTGTGGATGTGTTTCAGTGTGTGGGGAAGGGGTTTCAGTGTGTGGGGAAGAGTTTCCCTTTGTGTGGAAGGTGTTTCAGTGTGTGGGGAAGGGGTTTCAGTGTGTGGTGAAGGTTTTTCAGTGTGTGTGGAAGGGGTTTCAGTGTGTGGGGATGGGGTTTCAGTGTGTGAGGAAGGGGTTTCAGTGTGTGGGGAAGGTGTATCAGTGTGTGCGGAAGGGGTTTCAGTGTGTGGGGAAGGTGTATCAGTGTGTGCAGAAGGGGTTTCAGTTGGTGCGGAAGGAGTTTCAGTGTGTGGTGAAGGGGTTTCAATGTGTGGGAAAGCTGTTTCATTGTGTGCGGAAGGGCTTTCAGTGTATGAGGAAGGTGTTCACTGTGTGGGATGAAGGGGTTTCAGTGTGTGGGGAAGGGGTTTCAGTGTGTGGGGAAGGTGTCTCAGTGTTTGCGGAAGGGGTTTCAGTGTGTGTGGAAGGTGTATCAGTGTGTGGGAATGTGTTTCAGTGTGTGGGGAAGCGGTTTTAGTGTGTGTGAAGGGTTTCAGTGTGTGCGGAAGTGTTTTCAGTGTGTGGGGAAGGGGTTTCAGTGAGTGGGGAAGGTTTTTCAGTGCGTGGGGATGTGTTTCAGTGAGTGGGGAGGGGGTTTCAGTGTGTGTGGTAGGGATTAACTGTGTGCGGAAGGGGTTTCAGTGTGTGGGCAAGGTGTTTCAATGTGTGGGGAAGGGGTTTCAGTATGTGGGGAAGGGGTTTCAGTGTGTGGGGTAGGGTTTCAGTGTGTGGGGAAGGGTTTCAGTGTGTGGGGAAGGTGTTTCAGTGTGTGGTGAAGGGGTTTCAGTGTGTGCGGAAGGGGTTTCAGTGTGTGGGGAAGGGGTTTCAGTGCGTGGTGAAGGGGTTTCAGAGTGTGGGGAAGCTGTTTCATTGTGTGCGGAAAGGCTTTCAGTGTATGAGGAAGGTGTTCACTGTGTGGGGAAGGGGTTTCAGTGTGTGGGGAAGGGGTTTCAGTGTGTGGGGAAGGTGTCTCAGTGTTTGCGGAAGGGGTTTCAGTGTGTGGGAATGTGTTTCAGTGTGTGGGGAAGCGGTTTTAGTGTGTGTGAAGGGTTTCAGTGTGTGCGGAAGTGTTTTCAGTGTGTGGAAGGGGTTTCAGTGAGTGGGGAAGGTTTTTCAGTGCATGGGGATGTGTTTCAGTGTGTGGGGAAGGGGTTTCAGTGTGTGGGGATGTGTTTCAGTGAGTGGGGAGGGGGTTTCAGTGTGTGTGGTAGGGTTTAACTGTGTGTGGAAGGGGTTTCAGAGTGTGGGCAAGGTGTTTCAATGTGTGGGGAAGGGGTTTCAGTATGTGGGGAAGGGGTTTCAGTGTGTGGGGATGTGTTTCAGTGTGTGAGGAAGGGGTTTCAGTGTGTGGGGATGCGTTTCAGTGTTTGGGGAAGGGGTGTCAGTGTGTGGGGAAGGGTTTCACTGAGTGCGGAAGGGGTTTCAGTGTGTGGGCAATGGGTTTCAGTGTGTGGGGAAGGTGTTTCAGTGTTTGTGGAAGGGGTTTCAGTGTGTGGGGAAGGGTTTTCAGTGTGTGGGGAAGGGATTTCAGTTTGTGGGGAAGGTGTTTCATTGTGTGGTGAAGGTGTTTCAGTTTGTGGTGAAGGGGATTCAGTGTGTGGGAAAGGTGTTTCATTGTGTGGGCAAGGTGTTTCAATGTGTGGGGAAGGGGTTTCAGTCTGTGGGGAAGGAGTTTCAGTGTGTGGGGTAGGGTTTCAGTGTGTGGAGAAGGTGTTTCAGTGTGTGGTGAAGGGGTTTCAGTGTGTGGGGAAGGGGTTTCAGTGTGTGGTGAAGGGGTTTCAGTGTGTGGGGAAGGGGTTTCAGTGTGTGGGGACGGGGTTTCAGTGTGTGGGGAAGTGTTTCAGTGTGTGGGGATAGATTACAGTGTCTGGGGACGGGGTTTCAGTGTGTGGGGAAGGGGTTTCAGTGTGTGGGGATGTGTTTCAGTGTGTGCGGAAGTGGTTTCAGTGTGTGGGGAAGGTGTTTCAGTGTGTGGGGAAGGGGTTTCTGTGTGTGGGGAAGGGTTTCACTGAGTGCGGAAAGGGTTTCAATGTTTGGGGAAGGGTTTTCAGTATGTGGGGAAGGTGTTTCAGTGTGTGCGGATTTGTTTCTCTGTGTGGGGAAGGCGTTTCAGAGTGTGGGGATGTGTTTCAGTGTGTGGGGAAGGGGTTTCAGTGTGTGTGGATGTGTTTCAGTGTGTGGGGAAGGGGTTTCAGTGTGTGGGGAAGAGTTTCCGTTTGTGTGGAAGGTGTTTCAGTGTGTGGGGAAAGGGTTTCAGTGTGTGGTGAAGGGGTTTCAATGTGTGGGAAAGCTGTTTCATTGTGTGCGGAAGGGGTTTCAGTGTCTGGGGAAGGTGTTCACTGGGTGGGGAAGGGGTTTCAGTGTGTGGGGAATGGGTTTCAGCGTTTGGGGAAGGTGTTTCAGTGTGTGTGGAAGGGGTGTCAGTGTGTGGGGAAGGGGTTTCAGTGTGTGGGGAAGGTGTTTCGGTGTTTGCGGAAGGAGTTTCAGTGTGCGCGGAAGTGTTTCAGTGTGTGGGGAAGTATTACAGTGTGTGGAGACGGTGTTTCAGTGTGTGGGGAAGTGGTTTCAGTGTGTGGGGAAGTGTTTCAGTGTGTGCGGAAGGGGTTTCAGTGTGTGGGGAAGGGTTTCAGTGTGTGGGGAAGGTGTTTCAGTGTGTGGCGAAGGGGTTTCTAGGTGTGGGGAAGAGTTTCACTGAGTGTTTCAGTGTGTGGGGAAGTGGTTTCAGTGTGTGGGGAAGTGTTTCAGTGTTTGCGGAAGGGGTTTCAGTGTGTGTGGATGTGTTTCAGTGTGTGGGGAAGGGGTTTCAGTGTGTGGGGAAGAGTTTCCCTTTGTGTGGAAGGTGTTTCAGTGTGTGGGGAAGGGGTTTCAGTGTGTGGTGAAGGGGTTTCAATGTGTGGGAAAGCTGTTTCATTGTGTGCGGAAGGGGTTTCAGTGTGTGGGGAAGGTGTCTCAGTTTTTGCGGAAGGGGTTTCAGTGTGTGTGGAAGGTGTATCAGTGTGCGGGAATGTGTTTCAGTGTGTGGGGAAGCGGTTTTAGTGTGTGTGAAGGGTTTCAGTGTGTGCGGAAGTGTTTTCAGTGTGTGGGGAAGGGGTTTCAGTGAGTGGGGAAGGTTTTTCAGTGCGTGGGGATGTGTTTCAGTGTGTGGGGAAGGGGTTTCAGTGTGTGGGGATGTGTTTCAGTGAGTGGGGAGGGGGTTTCAGTGTGTGTGGTAGGGTTTAACTGTGTGCGGAAGGCGTTTCAGTGTGTGGGCAAGGTGTTTCAATGTGTGGGGAAGGGGTTTCAGTATGTGGGGAAGGGGTTTCAGTGTGTGGGGTAGGGTTACAGTGTGTGGGGAAGGGTTTCAGTGTGTGGGGAAGGTGTTTCAGTGTGTGGTGAAGGGGATTCAGTGTGTGGGGAAGGGGTTTCAGTGAGTGGGGAAGGGGTTTCAGTGAGTGGTGAAGGGGTTTCAGTGTGTGGGGAAGGGGTTTCTGTGTGTGGGGATGGGGTTTCAGTGTGTGGGGAAGTGTTTCAGTGTGTGGGGATACATTACAGTGTCTGGGGACGGAGTTTCAGTGTGTAGGGAAGGGGTTTCAGTGTGTGGGTAAGTGTTTCAGTGTGTGCGGAAGTGGTTTCAGTGTGTGGGGAAGGTGTTTCAGTGTGTGCGGAAGGGGTTTCTGTGTGTGGGGAAGGGTTTCACTGAGTGCGGAAAGGGTTTCAATGTTTGGGGAAGGGTTTTCAGTATGTGGGGAAGGTGTTTCAGTGTGTGGGGATTTGTTTCTGTGTGTGGGGAAGGCGTTTCAGAGTGTGGGGATGTGTTTCAGTGTGTGCGGAAGGGGTTTCAGTGTGTGTGGATGTGTTTCAGTGTGTGGGGAAGGGGTTTCAGTGTGTGGGGAAGAGTTTCCCTTTGTGTGGAAGGTGTTTCAGTGTGTGGGGAAGGGGTTTCAGTGTGTGGTGAAGGTGTTTCAGTGCGTGTGGAAGGGGTTTCAGTGTGTGGGGATGGGGTTTCAGTGTGTGAGGAAGGGGTTTCAGTGTGTGGGGAAGGTGTATCAGTGTGTGCGGAAGGGTTTCAGTTGGTGCGGAAAGAGTTTCAGTGTGTGGTGAAGGGGTTTCAATGTGTGGGAAAGCTGTTTCATTGTGTGCGGAAGGTGTTTCAGTGTATGGGGAAGGTGTTCACTGTGTGGGGAAGGGGTTTCAGTGTATGGTGAAGGGGTTTCAGTGTGTGGGGAAGGTGTCTCAGTGTTTGCGGAAGGGGTTTCAGTGTGTGCGGAAGGTGTTTCAGTGTATGGGGAAGGTGTTCACTGTGTGGGGAAGGGGTTTCAGTGTATGGTGAAGGGGTTTCAGTGTGTGGGGAAGGTGTCTCAGTGTTTGCGGAAGGGGTTTCAGTGTGTGGGGAAGGTGTATCAGTGTGTGGGGATGTGTTTCAGTTTGTGGGGAAGCGGTTTTAGTGTGTGTGAAGGGTTTCAGTGTGTGCGGAAGTGTTTTCAGTGTGTGGGGAAGGGATTTCAGTGAGTGGGGAAGGTGTTTCAGTGGGTGGGGATGTGTTTCAGTGTGTGGGGAAGGGGTTTCAGTGTGTGGGGATGTGTTTCAGTGTGTGAGGAAGGGGTTTCAGTGTGTGGGGATGCGTTTCAGTGTTTGGGGAAGGGGTGTCAGTGTGTGGGGAAGGGTTTCACTGAGTGCGGAAGGGGTTTCAGTGTGTGGGCAATGGGTTTCAGTGTGTGGGGAAGGTGTTTCAGTGTTTGTGGAAGGGGTTTCAGTGTGTGGGGAAGGGTTTTCAGTGTGTGGGGAAGGGCTTTCAGTTTGTGGGGAAGGTGTTTCATTGTGTGGTGAAGGGGTTTCAGTTTGTGGGGAAGGGGATTCAGTGTGTGGGAAAGGTGTTTCATTGTGTGGGCAAGGTGTTTCAATGTGTGGGGAAGGGGTTTCAGTCTGTGGGGAAGGAGTTTCAGTGTGTGGGGTAGGGTTTCAGTGTGTGGAGAAGGTGTTTCAGTGTGTGGTGAAGGGGTTTCAGTGTGTGGGGAAGGGGTTTCAGTGTGTGGTGAAGGGGTTTCAGTGTGTGGGGAAGGGGTTTCAGTGTGTGGGGACGGGGTTTCAGTGTGTGGGGAAGTGTTTCAGTGTGTGGGGATAGATTACAGTGTCTGGGGACGGGGTTTCAGTGTGTGGGGAAGGGGTTTCAGTGTGTGGGGATGTGTTTCAGTGTGTGCGGAAGTGGTTTCAGTGTGTGGGGAAGGTGTTTCAGTGTGTGGGGAAGGGGTTTCTGTGTGTGGGGAAGGGTTTCACTGAGTGCGGAAAGGGTTTCAATGTTTGGGGAAGGGTTTTCAGTATGTGGGGAAGGTGTTTCAGTGTGTGCGGATTTGTTTCTCTGTGTGGGGAAGGCGTTTCAGAGTGTGGGGATGTGTTTCAGTGTGTGCGGAAGGGGTTTCAGTGTGTGTGGATGTGTTTCAGTGTGTGGGGAAGGGGTTTCAGTGTGTGGGGAAGAGTTTCCCTTTGTGTGGAAGGTGTTTCAGTGTGTGGGGAAGGGGTTTCAGTGTGTGGTGAAGGGGTTTCAATGTGTGGGAAAGCTGTTTCATTATGTGCGGAAGGGGTTTCAGTGTCTGGGGAAGGTGTTCACTGGGTGGGGAAGGGGTTTCAGTGTGTGGGGAATGGGTTTCAGCGTTTGGGGAAGGTGTTTCAGTGTGTGTGGAAGGGGTGTCAGTGTGTGGGGAAGGGGTTTCAGTGTGTGGGGAAGGTGTTTCGGTGTTTGCGGAAGGAGTTTCAGTGTGCGCGGAAGTGTTTCAGTGTGTGGGGAAGTATTACAGTGTGTGGAGACGGTGTTTCAGTGTGTGGGGAAGTGGTTTCAGTGTGTGGGGAAGTGTTTCAGTGTGTGCGGAAGGGGTTTCAGTGTGTGGGGAAGGGTTTCAGTGTGTGGGGAAGGTGTTTCAGTGTGTGGCGAAGGGGTTTCTAGGTGTGGGGAAGAGTTTCACTGAGTGTGGAAGGGGTTTCAGTGTTTGGGGACGGGGTTTCAGTATGTGGGGAAGGTGTTTTCAGTGTGTGGGGATGTGTTTCAGTGTGTGGGGATGTCGTTTCAGTGTGTGGGGATGTGTTTCAGTGTGTGGGGAAGGGGTTTCAGTGTGTGGGGAAGTGTTTCACTGTGTGGGGAAGGTGTTTCAGTGTGTGGGGAAGGTGTTTCAGTGTGTGTATAAGGTGTTTCAGTGTGTGGTGAAGGGGTTTCAGTGTATGGGGAAGGTGTTCACTGTGTGGGGATGTCGTTTCAGTGTGTGGGGATGTGTTTCAGTTTGTGGGGAAGGGGTTTCAGTTTGTGCGGAAGGTGTTTCAGTGTGTGGGGAAGGGGTTTCAATGTGTGGGAAAGATTTTTCATTGTGGGCGGAAGGAGTTTCAGTGTGTGGGGAAGGTGTTTCAGTGTGTGTGGAAGTGGTGTCAGTGTGTGGGGAAGGGGATTCAGTGTGTGGGGAAGGTGTTTCGGTGTTTGCGGAAGGGGTTTCAGTGTGCGCGGAAGTGTTTCAGTGTGTGGGGAAGTATTGCAGTGTGTGGAGACGGTGTTTCAGTGTGTGGGGAAGGGGTTTCAGTGTGTGGGGAAGTGTTTCAGTGTGTGCGGAAGGGGTTTCAGTGTGTGGGGAAGGGTTTCAGTGTGTGGGGAAGGTGTTTCAGTGTGTGACGAAGGGGTTTCTCGGTGTGGGGAAGAGTTACACTGAGTGCGGAAGGGGTTTCAGTGTTTGGGGAAGGGGTTTCAGTATGTGGGGAAGGTGTTTCAGTGTGTGGGGATGTGTTTCAGTGTGTGGGGATGTCGTTTCAGTGTGTGGGGAAGGGGTTTCAGTGTGTGGGGAAGGGTTTCACTGTGTGCGGAAGGAGTTTCAGTGTGTGAGGAAGGGGTTTCAGTGTGTGGGGAAGGTATTTCAGTGTGTGTGGAAGGGGTTTCAGTGTGTGGGGAAGGGGTTTCAGTGTGCGGGGAAGGTGTTTCAGTGTGTGCGGAAGGGGTTTCAGTTTGTGCGGAAGGTGTTTCAGTGAGTGAGGAAGGGGTTTCAATGTGTGGGAAAGGTTTTTCATTGTGTGCGGAAGGAGTTTCAGTGTGTGGGGAAGTTGTTTCAGTGAGTGGGGAGGGGGTTTCAGTGTGTGTGGTAGGGTTTAACTGTGTGCGGAAGGGGTTTCAGTGTGTGGGGAAGGTGTTTCAATGTGTGGGGAAGGGGTGTCAGTATGTGGGGAAGGGGTTTCAGTGTGTGGGGTAGGGTTTCAGTGTGTGGGGAAGGTTTTCAGTGTGTGGGGAAGGTGTTTCAGTGTGTGGGGAAGTGGTTTCAGTGTGTAGGGTAGTGTTTCACTGTGTGCGGAAGGGGTTTCAATGTGTGGGGAATGGGTCTCTGCGTGTGGGGAAGGTGTTTCAGTGTGTGTGGAAGAGGTTTCAGTGTGTGGGGAAGGGCTTTCAGTGTGTGCGGAAGGTGTTTCGGTGTGTGCGGAAGTGGTTTCAGTGTGTGGGGAAGGTGTTTCAGTGTGTGGGGAAGGGGTTTCTGTGTGTGGGGAAGGGTTTCACTGAGTGCGGAAAGGGTTTCAATGTTTGGGGAAGGGTTTTCAGTATGTGGGGAAGGTGTTTCAGTGTGTGGGGATGTGTTTCTGTGTGTGGGGAAGGCGTTTCAGTGTGTGGGGATGTGTTTCAGTGTGTGCGGAAGGTGTTTCAGTGTGTGGGGATGTGTTTCACTGTGTGGGGAAGGGGTTTCAGTGTGTGGGGAAGAGTTTCACTTTGTGGGGAAGGGGTTTCAGTGTGTGGGGAAGGGGTTTCAGTGTGTGGTGAAGGTGTTTCATTGTGTGTGGAAGGGGTTTCAGTGTGTGGGGAAGGGGTTTCAGTGTGTGTGGAAGGGGTTTCAGGGTGTGGGGAAGGGTTTTCAGTGTGTGAGGAAGGGGTTTCAGTGTGTGGGGAAGGTGTATCAGTGTGTGCGGAAGGGGTTTCAGTTGTTGCGGAAGGAGTTTCAGTGTGTGGTGAAGGGGTTTCAATGTGTGGGAAAGCTGTTTCATTGTGTGCGGAAGGGGTTTCAGTGTATGGGGAAGGTGTTCACTGTGTGGGGAAGGGGTTTCAGTGTGTGGGGAAGGGGTTTCAGTGTGTGGGGAAGGTGTCTCAGTGTTTGCGGAAGGGGTTTCAGTGTGTGTGGAAGTTGTATCAGTGTGTGGGAATGTGTTTCTGTGTGTGGGGAAGCGGTTTTAGTGTGTGTGAAGGGTTTCAGTGTGTGCGGAAGTGTTTTCAGTGTGTGGGGAAGGGGTTTCAGTGAGTGGGGAAGGTTTTTCAGTGCGTGGGGATGTGTTTCAGTGTGTGGGGAAGGGGTTTCAGTGTGTGGGGATGTGTTTCAGTGAGTGGGGAGGGGGTTTCAGTGTGTGTGGTAGGGTTTAACTGAGTGCGGAAGGGGTTTCAGTGTGTGGGCAAGGTGTTTCAATGTGTGGGGAAGGGGTTTCAGTATGTGGGGAAGGGGTTTCAGTTTGTGGGGTAGGGTTTCAGTGTGTGGGGAAGGGTTTCAGTGTGTGGGGAAGGTGTTTCAGTGTGTGGTGAAGGGGTTTCAGTGTGTGGGGAAGGTGTTTCAGTGTGTGGGGAAGGGGTTTCTGTGTGTGGGGAAGGGTTTCACTGAGTGCGGAAAGGGTTTCAATGTTTGGGGAAGCGTTTTCAGTATGTGGGGAAGGTGTTTCAGTGTGTGGGGATTTGTTTCTGTGTATGGGGATGGCGTTTCAGAGTGTGGGGATGTGTTTCAGTGTGTGCAGAAGGGGTTTCAGTGTGTGTGGATGTGTTTCAGTGTGTGGGGAAGGGGTTTCAGTGTGTGGGGAAGAGTTTCCCTTTGTGTGGAAGGTGTTTCAGTGTGTGGGGAAGGGGTTTCAGTTTGTGGTGAAGGGGTTTCAATGTGTGGGAAAGATGTTTCATTGTGTGCGGAAGGGGTTTCAGTGTATGGGGAAGGTGTTCACTGTGTGGGGAAGGGGTTTCAGTGTGTGGGGAAGGGGTTTCAGTGTGTGGGGAAGGTGTCTCAGTGTTTGCGGAAGGGGTTTCAGTGTGTGTGGAAGGTGTATCACTGTGTGGGAATGTGTTTCAGTGTGTGGGGAAGCGGTTTTAGTGTTTGTGAAGGGTTTCAGTGTGTGCGGAAGTGTTTTCAGTGTGTGGGGAAGGGGTTTCAGTGAGTGGGGAAGGTTTTTCTGTGCGTGGGGATGTGTTTCAGTGTGTGGGGAAGGGGTTTCAGTGTGTGGGGATGTGTTTCAGTGAGTGGGGAGGGGGTTTCAGTGTGTGTGGTAGGGTTTAACTGTGTGCGGAAGGGTTTTCAGTGTGTGGGCAAGGTGTTTCAATGTGTGGGGAAGGGGTTTCAGTATGTGGGGAAGGGGTTTCAGTGTGTGGGGTAGGGTTTCAGTGTGTGGGGAAGGGTTTCAGTGTGTGGGGAAGGTGTTTCAGTGTGTGGTGAAGGGGTTTCAGTGTGTGGGGAAGGGGTTTCAGTGTGTGGGGAAGGGGTTTCAGTGTGTGGGGAAGGGGTTTCAGTGTGTGGGGATGGGGTTTCAGTGTGTGGGGAAGTATTTCAGTGTGTGGGGATACATTACAGTGTCTGGGGACGGGGTTTCAGTGTGTGGGGAAGGGGTTTCAGTGTGTGGGGAAGTGTTTCAGTGTGTGCGGAAGTGGTTTCAGTGTGTGGGGAAGGTGTTTCAGTGTGTGGGGAAGGGCTTTCTGTGTGTGTGGAAGGGTTTCACTGAGTGCGGAAAGGGTTTCAATGTTTGGGGAAGGGTTTTCAGTATGTGGGGAAGGTGTTTCAGTGTGTGGGGATTTGTTTCTGTGTGTGGGGAAGGCGTTTCAGAGTGTGGGGATGTGTTTCAGTGTGTGCGGAAGGGGTTTCAGTGTGTGTGGATGTGTTTCAGTGTGTGGGGAAGGGGTTTCAGTGTGTGGGGAAGAGTTTCCCTTTGTGTGGAAGGTGTTTCAGTGTGTGGGGAAGGGGTTTCAGTGTGTGGTGAAGGTGTTTCAGTGTGTGTGGAAGGGGTTTCAGTGTGTGGGGATGGGGTTTCAGTGTGTGAGGAAGGGGTTTCAGTGCGTGGGGAAGGTGTATCAGTGTGTGCGGAAGGGGTTTCAGTTGGTGCGGAAGGAGTTTCAGTGTGTGGTGAAGGGGTTTCAATGTGTGGGAAAGCTGTTTCATTGTGTGCGGAAGGGGTTTCAGTGTATGGGGAAGGTGTCTCATCGTTGGCGGAAGGGGTTTCAGTGTGTGGGGAAGGTGTATCAGTGTGTGGGGATGTGTTTCAGTTTGTGGGGAAGCGGTTTTAGTGTGTGTGAATGGTTTCAGTGTGTGCGGAAGTGTTTTCAGTATGTGGGGAAGGTGTTTCAGTGTGTGGGGATGTGTTTCAGTGTGTGGGGATGTCGTTTCAGTGTGTGGGGAAGGGGTTTCAGTGTGTGGGGATGTGTTTCAGTGTGTGAGGAAGGGGTTTCAGTGTGTGGGGAGGCGTTTCAGTGTTTGGGGAAGGGGTGTCAGTGTGTGGGGAAGGGTTTCACTGAGTGCGGAAGGGGTTTCAGTGTGTGGGGAATGGGTTTCAGTGTGTGGGGAAGGGGTTTCAGTGTGTGGGGTAGGGTTTCAGTGTGTGGGGAAGGTGTTTCAGTGTGTGGTGAAGGGGTTTCAGAGTGTGGGGAAAGGGATTCAGAGTGTGGGGAAGGGGTTTCAGTGTGTGGTGAAGGGGTTTCAGTGTGTGGGGAAGGGGTTTCAGTGTGTGGGGATGGGGTTTCAGTGTGTGGGGAAGTGTTTCAGTGTGTGGGGATAGATTACAGTGTCTGGGGACGGGGTTTCAGTGTGTGGGGAAGGGGTTTCAGTGTGTGGGGAAGTGTTTCAGTGTGTGCGGAAATGGTTTCAGTGTGTGGGGAAGGGTTTCAGTGTGTGGGGAAGGTGTTTCAATGTGTGACGAAGGGGTTTCTAGGTGTGGGGAAGAGTTACACTGAGTGCGGAAGGGGTTTCAGTGTTTGGGGAAGGGGTTTCAGTGTGTGGGGAAGGGGTTTCAGTGTGTGGGGATGGCGTTTCAGTGTGTGGGGAAGTGTTTCAGTGTGTGGGGATAGATTACAGTGTCTGGGGACGGGGTTTCAGTGTGTGGGGAAGGGGTTTCAGTGTGTGGGGAAGTGTTTCAGTGTGTGCGGAAGTGGTTTCAGTGTGTGGGGAAGGGTTTCAGTGTGTGGGGAAGGTGTTTCAGTGTGTGACGAAGGGGTTTCTAGGTGTGGGGAAGAGTTACACTGAGTGCGGACGGGTTTTCAGTTTTTGGGGAAGGGGTTTCAGTATGTGGGGAAGGTGTTTCAGTGTGTGGGGATGTGTTTCAGTGTGTGGGGATGTCGTTTCAGTGTGTGGGGAAGGGGTTTCAGTGTGTGGGGAAGGGTTTCACTGTGTGCGGAAGGGGTTTCAGTGTGTGAGGAAGGGGTTTCAGTGTGTGGGGAAGGTATTTCAGTGTGTGTGGAAGGGTTTTCAGTGTGTGGGGAAGGGGTTTCAGTGTGCGGGGAAGGTGTTTCAGTGTGTGCGGAAGGGGTTTCAGTTTGTGCGGAAGGTGTTTCAGTGTGTGGGGAAGGTGTTTCAGTGAGTGGGGAGGGGGTTTCAGTGTGTGTGGTAGGGTTTAACTGTGTGCGGAAGGGGTTTCAGTGTGTGGGGAAGGTGTTTCAATGTGTGGGAAAGGGGTTTCAGTATGTGGGGAAGGGGTTGCAGTGTGTGGGGTAGGGTTTCAGTGTGTGGGGAAGGTTTTCAGTGTGTGGGGAAGGTGTTTCAGTGTGTGGGGAAGTGGTTTCAGTGTGTAGGGTAGTGTTTCACTGTGTGCGGAAGGGGTTTCAATGTGTGGGGAATGGGTCTCTGCGTGTGGGGAAGGTGTTTCAGTGTGTGTGGAAGGGGTTTCTGTGTGTGGGGAAGGGCTTTCAGTGTGTGCGGAAGGTGTTTCGGTGTTGGCGGAATGGGTTTCAGTGCGTGCGGATGTGTTTCAGTGTGTGCGGAAGTGGTTTCAGTGTGTGGGGAAGGTGTTTCAGTGTGTGGGGAAGGGGTTTCTGTGTGTGGGGAAGGGTTTCACTGAGTGCGGAAAGGGTTTCAATGTTTGGGGAAGGGTTTTCAGTATGTGGGGAAGGTGTTTCAGTGTGTGGGGATGTGTTTCTGTGTGTGGGGAAGGCGTTTCAGTGTGTGGGGATGTGTTTCAGTGTGTGCGGAAGTTGTTTCAGTGTGTGGGGATGTGTTTCACTGTGTGGGGAAGGGGTTTCAGTGTGTGGGGAAGAGTTTCACTTTGTGTGGAAGTGGTTTCAGTGTGGTGGGAAGGGGTTTCAGTGTGTGGTGAAGGTGTTTCAGTGTGTGTGGAAGGGGTTTCAGTGTGTGGGGAAGGGGTTTCAGTGTGTGAGGAAGGGGTTTCAGTGTGTGGGGAAGGTGTATCAGAGTTTGCGGAAGCGGTTTCAGTTGGTGCGGAAGGAGTTTCAGTGTGTGGTGAAGGGGTTTCAATGTGTGGGAAAGCTGTTTCATTGTGTGCGGAAGGGGTTTCAGTGTATGGGGAAGGTGTTCACTGTGTGGGGAAGGGGTTTCAGTGTGTGGGGAAGGGGTTTCAGTGTGTGGGGAAGGTGTCAGTGTTTGCGGAAGGGGTTTCAGTGTGTGTGGAAGGTGTATCAGTGTGTGGGAATGTGTTTCAGTGTGTGGGGAAGCGGTTTTAGTGTGTGTGAAGGGTTTCAGTGTGTGCGGAAGTGTTTTCAGTGTGTGGGGAAGGGGTTTCAGTGAGTGGGGAAGGTTTTTCAGTGCGTGGGGATGTGTTTCAGTGTGTGGGGAAGGGGTTTCAGTGTGTGGGGATGTGTTTCAGTGAGTGGGGAGGGGGTTTCAGTGTGTGTGGTAGGGTTTAACTGTGTGCGGAAGGGGTTTCAGTGTGTGGGCAAGGTGTTTCAATGTGTGGGGAAGGGGTTTCAGTATGTGGGGAAGGGGTTTCAGTGTGTGGGGTAGGGTTTCAGTGTGTGGGAAGGGTTTCAGTGTGTGGGGAAGGTGTTTCAGTGTGTGATGAAGGGGTTTCAGTGTGTGGGGAAGGGGTTTCAGTGTGTGGGGAAGGGGTTTCAGTGTGTAGTGAAGGGTTTTCAGTGTGTGGGGAAGGGGTTTCAGTGTGTGGGGATGGGGTTTCAGTGTGTGGGGAAGTGTTTCAGTGTGTGGGGATAGATTACAGTGTCTGGGGACGGGGTTTCAGTGTGTGGGGAAGGGGTTTCAGTGTATGGGGAAGTGTTTCAGTGTGTGCGGAAGTGGTTTCAGTGTGTGGGGAAGGTGTTTCAGTGTGTGGGGAAGGGGTTTCTGTGTGTGGGGAAGGGTTTCACTGAGTGCGGAAAGGGTTTCAATGTTTGGGGAAGGGTTTTCAGTATGTGGGGAAGGTGTTTCAGTGTGTGGGGATTTGTTTCTGTGTGTGGGGAAGGCGTTTCAGAGTGTAGGGATGTGTTTCAGTGTGTGCGGAAGGGGTTTCAGTGTGTGTGGATGTGTTTCAGTGTGTGGGGAAGGGGTTTCAGTGTGTGGGGAAGAGTTTCCCTTTGTGTGGAAGGGGTTTCAGTGTGTGGGGAAGGGGTTTCAGTGTGTGGTGAAGGGTTTCAATGTGTGGGAAAGCTGTTTCATTGTGTGCGGAAGGGGTTTCAGTGTATGGGGAAGGTGTTCACTGTGTGGGGAAGGGGTTTCAGTGTGTGGGGAAGGGGTTTCAGTGTGTGGGGAAGGTGTCTCAGTGTTTGCGGAAGGGGTTTCAGTGTGTGTGGAAGGTGTATCACTGTGTGGGAATGTGTTTCAGTGTGTGGGGAAGCGGTTTTAGTGTTTGTGAAGGGTTTCAGTGTGTGCGGAAGTGTTTTCAGTGTGTGGGGAAGGGGTTTCAGTGAGTGGGGAAGGTTTTTCAGTGCGTGGGGATGTGTTTCAGTGTGTGGGGAAGGGGTTTCAGTGTGTGGGGATGTGTTTCAGTGAGTGGGGAGGGGGTTTCAGTGTGTGTGGTAGGGTTTAACTGTGTGCGGAAGGGGTTTCAGTGTGTGGGCAAGGTGTTTCAATGTGTGGGGAAGGGGTTTCAGTATGTGGGGAAGGGGTTTCAGTGTGTGGGGTAGGGTTTCAGTGTGTGGGGAAGGGTTTCAGTGTGTGGGGAAGGTGTTTCAGTGTGTGGTGAAGGGGTTTCAGTGAGTGGGGAAGGGGTTTCAGTGTGTGGGGAAGGGGTTTCAGTGTGTGGGGATGGGGTTTCAGTGTGTGGGGAAGTATTTCAGTGTGTGGGGATACATTACAGTGTCTGGGGACGGGGTTTCAGTGTGTGGGGAAGGGGTTTCAGTGTGTGGGGAAGTGTTTCAGTATGTGCGGAAGTGGTTTCAGTGTGTGGGGAAGGTGTTTCAGTGTGTGGGGAAGGGGTTTCTGTGTGTGGGGAAGGGTTTCACTGAGTGCGGAAAGGGTTTCAATGTTTGGGGAAGGGTTTTCAGTATGTGGGGAAGGTGTTTCAGTGTGTGGGGATTTGTTTCTGTGTGTGGGGAAGGCGTTTCAGAGTGTGGGGATGTGTTTCAGTGTGTGCGGAAGGGGTTTCAGTGTGTGTGGATGTGTTTCAGTGTGTGGGGAAGGGGTTTCAGTGTGTGGGGAAGAGTTTCCCTTTGTGTGGAAGGTCTTTCAGTGTGTGGGGAAGGGGTTTCAGTGTGTGGTGAAGGTGTTTCAGTGTGTGTGGAAGGGGTTTCAGTGTGTGGGGATGGGGTTTCAGTGTGTGAGGAAGGGGTTTCAGTGTGTGGGGAAGGTGTATCAGTGTGTGTGGAAGGGGTTTCAGTTGGTGCGGAAGGAGTTTCAGTGTGTGCTGAAGGGGTTTCAATGTGTGGGAAAGCTGTTTCATTGTGTGCGGAAGGGGTTTCAGTGTATGGGGAAGGTGTTCACTGTGTGGGGAAGGGGTTTCAGTGTGTGGGGAAGGGGTTTCAGTGTGTGGGGAAGGTGTCTCAGTGTTTGCGGAAGGGGTTTCAGTGTGTGGGGAAGGTGTATCAGTGTGTGGTGATGTGTTTCAGTTTGTGGGGAAGCGGTTTTAGTGTGTGTGAAGGGATTCAATGTGTGCGGAAGTGTTTTCAGTGTGTGGGGAAGGGATTTCAGTGAGTGGGGAAGGTGTTTCAGTGGGTGGGGATGTGTTTCAGTGTGTGGGGAAGGGGTTTCAGTGTGTGGGGATGTGTTTCAGTGTGTGAGGAAGGGGTTTCAGTGTGTGGGGATGCGTTTCAGTGTTTGGGGAAGGGGTGTCAGTGTGTGGGGACGGGTTTCACTGAGTGCGGAAGGGGTTTCAGTGTGTGGGGAATGGGTTTCAGTGTGTGGGGAAGGTGTTTCAGTGTTTGTGGAAGGGGTTTCAGTGTGTGGGGAAGGGCTTTCAGTTTGTGGGGAAGGTGTTTCATTGTGTGCGGAAGGGGTTTCAGTTTGTGGGGAAGGGGATTCAGTGTGTGGGAAAGGTGTTTCATTGTGTGGGCAAGGTGTTTCAATGTGTGGGGAAGGGGTTTCAGTATGTGGGGAAGGGGTTTCAGTGTGTGGGGTAGGGTTTCAGTGTGTGGGGAAGGTGTTTCAGTGTGTGGTAAAGGGGAATCAGTGTGTGGTGAAGGGGTTTCAGTGTGTGGGGAAGGGGTTTCAGTGTGTGGTGAAGGGGTTTCAGTGTGTGGGGAAGGGGTTTCAGTGTGTGGGGATGGGGTTTCAGTGTGTGGGGAAGTGTTTCAGTGTGTGGGGATAGATTACAGTGTCTGGGGACGGGGTTTCAGTGTGTGGGGAAGGGGTTTCAGTGTGTGGGGAAGTGTTTCAGTGTGTGCGGAAGTGGTTTCAGTGTGCGGGGAAGGTGTTTCAGTGTGTGGGGAAGGGGTTTCTGTGTTTGGGGAAGGGTTTCACTGAGTGCGGAAAGGGTTTCAATGTTTGGGGAAGGGTTTTCAGTATGTGGGGAAGGTGTTTCAGTGTGTGGGGATTTGTTTCTGTGTGTGGGGAAGGCGTTTCAGAGTGTGGGGATGTGTTTCAGTGTGTGCGGAAGGGGTTTCAGTGTGTGTGGATGTGTTTCAGTGTGTGGGGAAGGGGTTTCAGTGTGTGGGGAAGAGTTTCCCTTTGTGTGGAATGTGTTTCAGTGTGTGGGGAAGGGGTTTCAGTGTGTGGTGAAGGGGTTTCAATGTGTGAGAAAGCTGTTTCATTGTGTGCGGAAGGGGTTTCAGTGTATGGGGAAGGTGTTCACTGTGTGGGGAAGGGTTTCAGTGTGTGGGGAAGGGGTTTCAGTGTGTGGGGAAGGTGTCTCAGTGTTTGCGGAAGGGGTTTCAGTGTGTGTGGAAGGCGTATCAGTGTGTGGGAATGTGTTTCAGTGTGTGGAGAAGCGGTTTTAGTGTGTCTGAAGGGTTTCAGTGTGTGCCGAAGTGTTTTCAGTGTGTGGGGAAGGGGTTTCAGTGAGTGGGGAAGGTTTTTCAGTGCGTGGGGATGTGTTTCAGTGTGTGGGGAAGGGGTTTCAGTGTGTGGGGATGTGTTTCAGTGAGTGGGGAGGGGGTTTCAGTGTGTGTGGTAGGGTTTAACTGTGTGCGGAAGGGGTTTCAGTGTGTGGGCAAGGTGTTTCAGTGTGTGGGGAAGGGGTTTCAGTATGTGGGGAAGGGGTTTCAGTGTGTGGGGTAGGGTTTCAGTGTGTGGGGAAGGGTTTCAGTGTGTGGGGAATGTGTTTCAGTGTGTGGTGAAGGGGTTTCAGTGTGTGGGGAAGGGGTTTCAGTGTGTGGGGAAGGGGTTTCAGTGTGTGGTGAAGGGGTTTCAGTGTGTGGGGAAGGGGTTTCAGTGTATGGGGATGGGGTTTCAATGTGTGGGGAAGTGTTTCAGTGTGTGGGGAAGGGGTTTCTGTGTGTGGGGAAGGGTTTCACTGATTGCGGAAAGGGTTTCAATGTTTGGGGAAGGGTTTTCAGTATGTGGGGAAGGTGTTTCAGTGTGTGGGGATTTGTTTCTGTGTGTGGGGAAGGCGTTTCAGAGTGTGGGGATGTGTTTCAGTGTGTGCGGAAGGGGTTTCAGTGTTTGTGGATGTGTTTCAGTGTGTGGGGAAGGGGTTTCAGTGTGTGGGGAAGAGTTTCCCTTTGTGTGGAAGGTGTTTCAGTGTGTGGGGAAGGGGTTTCAGTGTGTGGTGAAGGGGTTTCAATGTGTGGGAAAGCTGTTTCATTGTGTGCGGAAGGGGTTTCAGTGTATGGGGAAGGGGTTCACTGTGTGGGGAAGGGTTTCAGTGTGTGGGGAAGGGGTTTCAGTGTGTGGGGAAGGTGTCTCAGTGTTTGCGGAAGGGGTTTCAGTGTGTGTGGAAGGTGTATCAGTGTGTGGGAATGTGTTTCAGTGTGTGGAGAAGCGGTTTTAGTGTGTGTGAAGGGTTACAGTGTGTGCGGAAGTGTTTTCAGTGTGTGGGGAAGGGGTTTCAGTGAGTGGGGAAGGTTTTTCAGTGCGTGGGGATGTGTTTCAGTGTGTGGGGATGTGTTTCAGTGAGTGGGGAGGGGGTTTCAGTGTGTGTGGTAGGGTTTAACTGTGTGCGGAAGGGGTTTCAGTGTGTGGGCAAGGTGTTTCAATGTGTGGGGAAGGGGTTTCAGTATGTGGGGAAGGGGTTTCAGTGTGTGGGGTAGGGTTTCAGTGTGTGGGGAAGGGTTTCAGTGTGTGGGGAATGTGTTTCAGTGTGTGGTGAAGGGGTTTCAGTGTGTGGGGAAGGGGTTTCAGTGTGTGGGGAAGGGGTTTCAGTGTGTGGTGAAGGGGTTTCAGTGTGTGGGGAAGGGGTTTCAGTGTATGGGGATGGGGTTTCAGTGTGTGGGGAAGTGTTTCAGTGTGTGGGGATAGATTACAGTGTCTGGGGACGGGGTTTCAGTGTTTGGGGAAGGGGTTTCAGTGTGTGGGGAAGTGTTTCAGTGTGTGCGGAAGTGGTTTCAGTGTGTGGGGAAGATGTTTCAGTGTGTGGGGAAGGGGTTTCTGTGTGTGGGGAAGGGTTTCACTGAGTGCGGAAAGGGTTTCAATGTTTGGGGAAAGGTTTTCAGTATGTGGGGAAGGTCTTTCAGTGTGTGGTGATTTGTTTCTGTGTGTGGGGATGGCGTTTCAGAGTGTGGGGATGTGTTTCAGTGTGTGCGGAAGGGGTTTCAGTGTGTGTGGATGTGTTTCAGTGTGTGGGGAAGGGGTTTCAGTGTGTGGGGAAGAGTTTCCCTTTGTGTGGAAGGTGTTTCAGTGTGTGGGGAAGGGGTTTCAGTGTGTGGTGAAGGTGTTTCAGTGTGTGTGGAAGGGGTTTCAGTGCGTGGGGATGGGGTTTCAGTGTGTGAGGAAGGGGTTTCAGTGTGTGGGGAAGGTGTATCAGTGTGTGTGGAAGGGGTTTCAGTTGGTGCGGAAGAAGTTTCAGTGTGTGGTGAAGGGGTTTCAATGTGTGGGAAAGCTGTTTCATTGTGTGCGGAAGGGGTTTCAGTGTATGGGGAAGGTGTTCACTGTGTGGGGAAGGGGTTTCAGTGTGTGGGGAAGGGGTTTCAGTGTGTGGGGAAGGAGTCTCAGTGTTTGCGGAAGGGGTTTCAGTGTGTGGGGAAGGTGTATCAGTGTGTGGGGATGTGTTTCAGTTTGTGGGGAAGCGGTTTTAGTGTGTGTGAAGGGTTTCAATGTGTGCGGAAGTGTTTTCAGTGTGTGGGGAAGGGATTTCAGTGAGTGGGGAAGGTGTTTCAGTGGGTGGGGATGTGTTTCAGTGTGTGGGGAAGGGGTTTCAGTGTGTGGGGATGTGTTTCAGTGTGTGAGGAAGGGGTTTCAGTGTGTGGGGATGCGTTTCAGTGTTTGGGGAAGGGGTGTCAGTGTGTGGGGAAGGGTTTCACTGAGTGCGGAAGGGGTTTCAGTGTGTGGGGAATGGGTTTCAGTGTGTGGGGAAGGTGTTTCAGTGTTTGTGGAAGGGGTTTCAGTGTGTGGGGAAGGGCTTTCTGTTTGTGGGGAAGGTGTTTCATTGTGTGCGGAAGGGGTTTCAGTTTGTGGGGAAGGGGATTCAGTGTGTGGGAAAGGTGTTTCATTGTGTGGGCAAGGTGTTTCAATGTGTGGGGAAGGGGTTTCAGTATGTGGGGAAGGGGTTTCAGTGTGTGGGTTAGGGTTTCAGTGTGTGGGGAAGGTGTTTCAGTGTGTGGTAAAGGGGAATCAGTGTATGGGGAAGGGGTTTCAGTGTGTGGGGAAGGGGTTTCAGTGTGTGGTGAAGGGGTTTCAGTGTGTGGGGAAGGGGTTTCAGTGTGTGGGGATGGGGTTTCAGTGTGTGGGGAAGTGTTTCAGTGTGTGGGGATAGATTACAGTGTCTGGGGACGGGGTTTCAGTGTGTGGGGAAGGGGTTTCATTGTGTGGGGAAGTGTTTCAGTGTGTGCGGAAGTGGTTTCAGTGTGTGGGGAAGGTGTTTCAGTGTGTGGGGAAGGGGTTTCTGTGTTTGGGGAAGGGTTTCACTGAGTGCGGAAAGGGTTTCAATGTTTGGGGAAGTGTTTTCAGTATGTGGGGAAGGTGTTTCAGTGTGTGGGGATTTGTTTCTGTGTGTGGGGAAGGCGTATCAGAGTGTGGGTATGTGTTTCAGTGTGTGCGGAAGGGGTTTCAGTGTGTGTGGATGTGTTTCAGTGTGTGGGGAAGGGGTTTCAGTGTGTGGGGAAGAGTTTCCCTTTGTGTGGAAGGTGTTTCAGTGTGTGGGGAAGGGGTTTCAGTGTGTGGTGAAGGGGTTTCAATGTGTGAGAAAGCTGTTTCATTGTGTGCGGAAGGGGTTTCAGTGTATGGGGAAGGTGTTCACTGTGTGGGGAAGGGTTTCAGTGTGTGGGGAAGGGGTTTCAGTGTGTGGGGAAGGTGTCTCAGTGTTTGCGGAAGGGGTTTCAGTGTGTGTGGAAGGTGTATCAGTGTGTGGGAATGTGTTTCAGTGTGTGGAGAAGCGGTTTTAGTGTGTGTGAAGGGTTTCAGTGTGTGCCGAAGTGTTTTCAGTGTGTGGGGAAGGGGTTTCAGTGAGTGGGGAAGGTTTTTCAGTGCGTGGGGATGTGTTTCAGTGTGTGGGGAAGGGGTTTCAGTGTGTGGGGATGTGTTTCAGTGAGTGGGGAGGGGGTTTCAGTGTGTGTGGTAGGGTTTAACTGTGTGCGGAAGGGGTTTCAGTGTGTGGGCAAGGTGTTTCAATGTGTGGGGAAGGGGTTTCTGTATGTGGGGAAGGGGTTTCAGTGTGTGGGGTAGGGTTTCAGTGTGTGGGGAAGGGTTTCAGTGTGTGGGGAATGTGTCTCAGTGTGTGGTGAAGGGGTTTCAGTGTGTGGGGAAGGGGTTTCAGTGTGTGGGGAAGGGGTTTCAGTGTGTGGTGAAGGGGTTTCAGTGTGTGGGGAAGGGGTTTCAGTGTATGGGGATGGGGTTTCAGTGTGTGTGGATGTGTTTCAGTGTGTGGGGAAGGGGTTTCAGTGTGTGGGGAAGAGTTTCCCTTTGTGTGGAAGGTGTTTCAGTGTGTGGGGAAGGGGTTTCAGTGTGTGGTGAAGGGGTTTCAATGTGTGGGAAAGCTGTTTCATTGTGTGCGGAAGGGGTTTCAGTGTATGGGGAAGGGGTTCACTGTGTGGGGAAGGGTTTCAGTGTGTGGGGAAGGGGTTTCAGTGTGTGGGGAAGGTGTCTCAGTGTTTGCGGAAGGGGTTTCAGTGTGTGTGGAAGGTGTATCAGTGTGTGGGAATGTGTTTCAGTGTGTGGAGAAGCGGTTTTAGTGTGTGTGAAGGGTTACAGTGTGTGCGGAAGTGTTTTCAGTGTGTGGGGAAGGGGTTTCAGTGAGTGGGGAAGGTTTTTCAGTGCGTGGGGATGTGTTTCAGTGTGTGGGGATGTGTTTCAGTGAGTGGGGAGGGGGTTTCAGTGTGTGTGGTAGGGTTTAACTGTGTGCGGAAGGGGTTTCAGTGTGTGGGCAAGGTGTTTCAATGTGTGGGGAAGGGGTTTCAGTATGTGGGGAAGGGGTTTCAGTGTGTGGGGTAGGGTTTCAGTGTGTGGGGAAGGGTTTCAGTGTGTGGGGAATGTGTTTCAGTGTGTGGTGAAGGGGTTTCAGTGTGTGGGGAAGGGGTTTCAGTGTGTGGGGAAGGGGTTTCAGTGTGTGGTGAAGGGGTTTCAGTGTGTGGGGAAGGGGTTTCAGTGTATGGGGATGGGGTTTCAGTGTGTGGGGAAGTGTTTCAGTGTGTGGGGATAGATTACAGTGTCTGGGGACGGGGTTTCAGTGTTTGGGGAAGGGGTTTCAGTGTGTGGGGAAGTGTTTCAGTGTGTGCGGAAGTGGTTTCAGTGTGTGGGGAAGATGTTTCAGTGTGTGGGGAAGGGGTTTCTGTGTGTGGGGAAGGGTTTCACTGAGTGCGGAAAGGGTTTCAATGTTTGGGGAAAGGTTTTCAGTATGTGGGGAAGGTCTTTCAGTGTGTGGTGATTTGTTTCTGTGTGTGGGGATGGCGTTTCAGAGTGTGGGGATGTGTTTCAGTGTGTGCGGAAGGGGTTTCAGTGTGTGTGGATGTGTTTCAGTGTGTGGGGAAGGGGTTTCAGTGTGTGGGGAAGAGTTTCCCTTTGTGTGGAAGGTGTTTCAGTGTGTGGGGAAGGGGTTTCAGTGTGTGGTGAAGGTGTTTCAGTGTGTGTGGAAGGGGTTTCAGTGCGTGGGGATGGGGTTTCAGTGTGTGAGGAAGGGGTTTCAGTGTGTGGGGAAGGTGTATCAGTGTGTGTGGAAGGGGTTTCAGTTGGTGCGGAAGAAGTTTCAGTGTGTGGTGAAGGGGTTTCAATGTGTGGGAAAGCTGTTTCATTGTGTGCGGAAGGGGTTTCAGTGTATGGGGAAGGTGTTCACTGTGTGGGGAAGGGGTTTCAGTGTGTGGGGAAGGGGTTTCAGTGTGTGGGGAAGGAGTCTCAGTGTTTGCGGAAGGGGTTTCAGTGTGTGGGGAAGGTGTATCAGTGTGTGGGGATGTGTTTCAGTTTGTGGGGAAGCGGTTTTAGTGTGTGTGAAGGGTTTCAATGTGTGCGGAAGTGTTTTCAGTGTGTGGGGAAGGGATTTCAGTGAGTGGGGAAGGTGTTTCAGTGGGTGGGGATGTGTTTCAGTGTGTGGGGAAGGGGTTTCAGTGTGTGGGGATGTGTTTCAGTGTGTGAGGAAGGGGTTTCAGTGTGTGGGGATGCGTTTCAGTGTTTGGGGAAGGGGTGTCAGTGTGTGGGGAAGGGTTTCACTGAGTGCGGAAGGGGTTTCAGTGTGTGGGGAATGGGTTTCAGTGTGTGGGGAAGGTGTTTCAGTGTTTGTGGAAGGGGTTTCAGTGTGTGGGGAAGGGCTTTCTGTTTGTGGGGAAGGTGTTTCATTGTGTGCGGAAGGGGTTTCAGTTTGTGGGGAAGGGGATTCAGTGTGTGGGAAAGGTGTTTCATTGTGTGGGCAAGGTGTTTCAATGTGTGGGGAAGGGGTTTCAGTATGTGGGGAAGGGGTTTCAGTGTGTGGGTTAGGGTTTCAGTGTGTGGGGAAGGTGTTTCAGTGTGTGGTAAAGGGGAATCAGTGTATGGGGAAGGGGTTTCAGTGTGTGGGGAAGGGGTTTCAGTGTGTGGTGAAGGGGTTTCAGTGTGTGGGGAAGGGGTTTCAGTGTGTGGGGATGGGGTTTCAGTGTGTGGGGAAGTGTTTCAGTGTGTGGGGATAGATTACAGTGTCTGGGGACGGGGTTTCAGTGTGTGGGGAAGGGGTTTCATTGTGTGGGGAAGTGTTTCAGTGTGTGCGGAAGTGGTTTCAGTGTGTGGGGAAGGTGTTTCAGTGTGTGGGGAAGGGGTTTCTGTGTTTGGGGAAGGGTTTCACTGAGTGCGGAAAGGGTTTCAATGTTTGGGGAAGTGTTTTCAGTATGTGGGGAAGGTGTTTCAGTGTGTGGGGATTTGTTTCTGTGTGTGGGGAAGGCGTATCAGAGTGTGGGTATGTGTTTCAGTGTGTGCGGAAGGGGTTTCAGTGTGTGTGGATGTGTTTCAGTGTGTGGGGAAGGGGTTTCAGTGTGTGGGGAAGAGTTTCCCTTTGTGTGGAAGGTGTTTCAGTGTGTGGGGAAGGGGTTTCAGTGTGTGGTGAAGGGGTTTCAATGTGTGAGAAAGCTGTTTCATTGTGTGCGGAAGGGGTTTCAGTGTATGGGGAAGGTGTTCACTGTGTGGGGAAGGGTTTCAGTGTGTGGGGAAGGGGTTTCAGTGTGTGGGGAAGGTGTCTCAGTGTTTGCGGAAGGGGTTTCAGTGTGTGTGGAAGGTGTATCAGTGTGTGGGAATGTGTTTCAGTGTGTGGAGAAGCGGTTTTAGTGTGTGTGAAGGGTTTCAGTGTGTGCCGAAGTGTTTTCAGTGTGTGGGGAAGGGGTTTCAGTGAGTGGGGAAGGTTTTTCAGTGCGTGGGGATGTGTTTCAGTGTGTGGGGAAGGGGTTTCAGTGTGTGGGGATGTGTTTCAGTGAGTGGGGAGGGGGTTTCAGTGTGTGTGGTAGGGTTTAACTGTGTGCGGAAGGGGTTTCAGTGTGTGGGCAAGGTGTTTCAATGTGTGGGGAAGGGGTTTCTGTATGTGGGGAAGGGGTTTCAGTGTGTGGGGTAGGGTTTCAGTGTGTGGGGAAGGGTTTCAGTGTGTGGGGAATGTGTCTCAGTGTGTGGTGAAGGGGTTTCAGTGTGTGGGGAAGGGGTTTCAGTGTGTGGGGAAGGGGTTTCAGTGTGTGGTGAAGGGGTTTCAGTGTGTGGGGAAGGGGTTTCAGTGTATGGGGATGGGGTTTCAGTGTGTGGGGAAGTGTTTCAGTGTGTGGGGAAGGGGTTTCTGTGTGTGGGGAAGGGTTTCACTGATTGTAGAAAGGGTTTCAATGTTTGGGGATGGGTTTTCAGTATGTGGGGAAGGTGTTTCAGTGTGTGGGGATTTGTTTCTGTGTGTGGGGAAGGCGTTTCAGAGTGTGGGGAAGTGTTTCAGTGTGTGCGGAAGTGGTTTCAGTGTGTGGGGAAGGTGTTTCAGTGTGTGGGGAAGGGGTTTCTGTGTGTGGGGAAGGGTTTCACTGAGTGCAGAAAGGGTTTCAATGTTTGGGGAAAGGTTTTCAGTATGTGGGGAAGGTGTTTCAGTGTGTGGGGATTTGTTTCTGTGTGTGGGGAAGCTGTTTCAGAGTGTGGGGATGTGTTTCAGTGTGTGCGGAAGGGGTTTCAGTGTGTGTGGATGTGTTTCAGTGTGTGGGGAAGGGGTTTCAGTGTGTGGGGAAGAGTTTCCCTTTGTGTGGAAGGTGTTTCAGTGTGTGGGGAAGGGGTTTCAGTTTTGTGGTGAAGGGGTTTCAATGTGTGGGAAAGCTGTTTCATTGTGTTCGGAAGGGGTTTCAGTGTATGGGGAAGGTGTTCACTGTGTGGGGAAGGGGTTTCAGTGTGTGGGGAAGGGGTTTCAGTGTGTGGGGAAGGTGTCTCAGTGTTTGCGGAAGGGGTTTCAGTGTGTGTGGAAGGTGTATCAGTGTGTGGGAATGTGTTTCAGTGTGTGGGGAAGCGGTTTTAGTGTGTGTGAAGGGTTTCAGTGTGTGCGGAAGTGTTTTCAGTGTGTGGGGAAGGGGTTTCAGTGAGTGGGGAAGGTTTTTCAGTGCGTGGGGATGTGTTTCAGTGAGTGGGGAGGGGGTTTCAGTGTGTGTGGTAGGGTTTAACTGTGTGCGGAAGGGGTTTCAGTGTGTGGGCAAGGTGTTTCAATGTGTGGGGAAGGGGTTTCAGTATGTGGGGAAGGGGTTTCAGTGTGTGGGGTAGGGTTTCAGTGTGTGGGGAAGGGTTTCAGTGTGTGGGGAAGGTGTTTCAGTGTGTGGTGAAGTGGTTTCAGTGTGTGCGGAAGGGGTTTCAGTGTGTGGGGAAGGGGTTTCAGTGTGTGGTGAAGGGGTTTCAGTGTGTGGGGAAGGGGTTTCAGTGTGTGGGGATGGGGTTTCAGTGTGTGGGGAAGTGTTTCAGTGTGTGGGGGTACATTACAGTGTCTGGGGACGGGGTTTCATTGTGTGGGGAAGGGGTTTCAGTGTGTGGGGAAGTGTTTCAGTGTGTGCGGAAGTGGTTTCAGTGTGTGGGGAAGGGGTTTCTGTGTGTGGGGAAGGGTTTCACTGAATGCGGAAAGGGTTTCAATGTCTGGGGAAGGGTTTTCAGTATGTGGGGAAGGTGTTTCAGTGTGTGGGGATTTGTTTCTGTGTGTGGGGAAGGCGTTTCAGAGTGTGGGGATGTGTTTCAGTGTGTGCGGAAGGGGTTTCAGTGTGTGTGGATGTGTTTCAATGTGTGGGGATGGGGTTTCAGTGTGTGGGGAAGAGTTTCCCTTTGTGTGGAAGGTGTTTCAGTGTGTGGGGAAGGGGTTTCAGTATGTGGTGAAGGTGTTTCAGTGTGTGTGGAAGGGGTTTCAGTGTGTGGGGATGGGGTTTCAGTGTGTTAGGAAGGGGTTTCAGTGTGTGGGGAAGGTGTATCAGTGTGTGCGGAAGGGGTTTCAGTTGGTGCGGAAGGAGTTTCAGTGTGTGGTGAAGGGGTTTCAATGTGTGGGAAAGCTGTTTCATTGTGTGCGGAAGGGGTTTCAGTGTATGGGGAAGGTGTTCACTGTGTGGGGAAGGGGTTTCAGTGTGTGGGGAAGGGGATTCAGTGTGTGGGGAAGGTGTCTCAGTGTTTGCAGAAGGGGTTTCAGTGTGTGGGGAAGGTGTATCAGTGTGTGGGGATGTGTTTCAGTTTGTGGGGAAGCGGTTTTAGTGTGTGTGAAGGGTTTCAGTGTGTGCGGAAGTGTTTTCAGTGTGTGGGGAATGTGTTTCAGTGTGTGGTGAAGGGGTTTCAGTGTGTGGGGAAGGGGTTTCAGTGTGTGGGGAAGGGGTTTCTGTGTGTGGTGAAGGGGTTTCAGTGTGTGAGGAAGGGGTTTCAGTGTATGGGGATGGGGTTTCAGTGTGTGGGGAAGGGGTTTCAGTGTGTGGGGAAGTGTTTCAGTGTGTGCGGAAGTGGTTTCAGTGTGTGGGGAAGGTGTTTCAGTGTGTGGGGAAGGGGTTTCTGTGTGTGGGGAAGGGTTTCACTGAGTGCAGAAAGGGATTCAATGTTTGGGGAAAGGTTTTCAGTATGTGGGGAAGGTGTTTCAGTGTGTGGGGATTTGTTTCTGTGTGTGGGGAAGGCGTTTCAGAGTGTGGGGATGTGTTTGAGTGTGTGCGGAAGGGGTTTCAGTGTGTGTGGATGTGTTTCAGTGTGTGGGGAAGGGGTTTCAGTGTGTGGGGAAGAGTTTCCCTTTGTGTGGAAGGTGTTTCAGTGTGTGGGGAAGGGGTTTCAGTGTGTGGTGAAGGGGTTTCAATGTGTGGGAAAGCTGTCTCATTGTGTTCGGAAGGGGTTTCAGTGTATGGGGAAGGTGTTCACTGTGTGGGGAAGGGGTTTCAGTGTGTGGGGAAGGGGTTTCAGTGTGTGGGGAAGGTGTCTCAGTGTTTGCGGAAGGGGTTTCAGTGTGTGTGGAAGGTGTATCAGTGTGTGGGAATGTGTTTCAGTGTGTGGGGAAGCGGTTTTAGTGTGTGTGAAGGGTTTCAGTGTGTGCGGAAGTGTTTTCAGTGTGTGGGGAAGGGGTTTCAGTGAGTGGGGAAGGTTTTTCAGTGCGTGGGGATGTGTTTCAGTGAGTGGGGAGGGGGTTTCAGTGTGTGTGGTAGGGTTTAACTGTGTGCGGAAGGGGTTTCAGTGTGTGGGCAAGGTGTTTCAATGTGTGGGGAAGGGGTTTCAGTATGTGGGGAAGGGGTTTCAGTGTGTGGGGTAGGGTTTCAGTGTGTGGGGAAGGGTTTCAGTGTGTGGGGAAGGTGTTTCAGTGTGTGGTGAAGGGGTTTCAATGTGTGCGGAAGGGGTTTCAGTGTGTGGGGAAGGGGTTTCAGTGTGTGGTGAAGGGGTTTCAGTGTGTGGGGAAGGGGTTTCAGTGTGTGGGGATGGGGTTTCAGTGTGTGGGGAAGTGTTTCAGTGTGTGGGGATACATTACAGTGTCTGGGGACGGGGTTTCAGTGTGTGGGGAAGGGGTTTCAGTGTGTGGGGAAGTGTTTCAGTGTGTGCGGAAGTGGTTTCAGTGTGTGGGGAAGGGGTTTCTGTATGTGGGGAAGGGTTTCACTGAATGCGGAAAGGGTTTCAATGTTTGGGGAAGGGTTTTCAGTATGTGGGGAAGGTGTTTCAGTGTGTGGGGATTTGTTTCTGTGTGTGGGGAAGGCGTTTCAGAGTGTGGGGATGTGTTTCAGTGTGTGTGGAAGGGGTTTCAGTGTGTGTGGATGTGTTTCAATGTGTGGGGAAGGGGTTTCAGTGTGTGGGGAAGAGTTTCCCTTTGTGTGGAAGGTGTTTCAGTGTGTGGGGAAGGGGTTTCAGTATGTGGTGAAGGTGTTTCAGTGTGTGTGGAAGGGGTTTCAGTGTGTGGGGATGGGGTTTCAGTGTGTGAGGAAGGGGTTTCAGTGTGTGGGGAAGGTGTATCAGTGTGTGCGGAAGGGGTTTCAGTTGGTGCGGAAGGAGTTTCAGTGTGTGGTGAAGGGGTTTCAATGTGTGGGAAAGCTGTTTCATTGTGTGCGGAAGGGGTTTCAGTGTATGGGGAAGGTGTTCGCTGTGTGGGGAAGGGGTTTCAGTGTGTGGGGAAGGGGTTTCAGTGTGTGGGGAAGGTGTCTCAGTGTTTGCAGAAGGGGTTTCAGTGTGTGGGGAAGGTGTATCAGTGTGTGGGGATGTGTTTCAGTTTGTGGGGAAGCGGTTTTAGTGTGTGTGAAGGGTTTCAGTGTGTGCGGAAGTGTTTTCAGTGTGTGGGGAAGGGATTTCAGTGAGTGGGGAAGGTGTTTCAGTGGGTGGGGATGTGTTTCAGTGTGTGGGGAAGGGGTTTGAGTGTGTGGGGATGTGTTTCAGTGTGTGAAGAAGGGGTTTCAGTGTGTGGGGATGCGTTTCAGTGTTTGGGGAAGGGGTGTCAGTGTGTGGGGAAGGGTTTCACTGAGTGCGGAAGGGGTTTCAGTGTGTGGGGAATGGTTTTCAGTGTGTGGGGAAGGTGTTTCAGTGTTTGTGGAAGGGGTTTCAGTGTGTGGGGAAGGGTTTTCAGTGTGTGGGGAAGGGCTTTCAGTTTGTGGGGAAGGCGTTTCATTGTGTGCGGAAGGGGTTTCAGTTTGTGGCGAAGGGGATTCAGTGTGTGGGAAAGGTGTTTCATTGTGTGGGCAAGGTGTTTCAATGTGTGGGGAAGGGGTTTCAGTATGTGGGGAAGGGGTTTCAGTGTGTGGGGTAGGGTTTCAATGTGTGGGGAAGGTGTTTCAGTGTGTGGTGAAGGGGTTTCAGTGTGTGGGGAAGGGGTTTCAGTGTGTGGTGAAGGGGTTTCAGTGTGTGGGGAAGGGGTTTCAGTGTGTGGGGATGGGGTTTCAGTGTGTGGGGAAGTGTTTCAGTGTGTGGGGATAGATTACAGTGTCTGGGGATGGGGTTTCAGTATGTGGGGAAGGGGTTTCAGTGTGTGGGGAAGTGTTTCAGTGTGTGCGGAAGTGGTTTCAGTGTGTGGGGACGGTGTTTCAGTGTGTGGGGAAGGGTTTCACTGAGTGCGGAAAGGGTTTCAATGTTTGGGGAAGGGTTTTCAGTATGTGGGGAAGGTGTTTCAGTGTGTGCAGATTTGTTTCTGTGTGTGTGGAAGGCGTTTCAGAGTGTGGGGATGTGTTTCAGTGTGTGCGGAAGGGGTTTCAGTGTGTGTGGATGTGTTTCAGTGTGTGGGGAAGGGGTTTCAGTGTGTGGGGAAGAGTTTCCCTTTGTGTGGAAGGTGTTTCAGTGTGTGGGGAAGGGGTTTCAGTGTGTGGTGAAGGGGTTTCAATGTGTGGGAAAGCTGTTTCATTGTGTGCGGAAGGGGTTTCAGTGTATGGGGAAGGTGTTCACTGTGTGGGGAAAGGGTTTCAGTGTGTGGGGAAGGGGTTTCAGTGTGTGGGGAAGGTGTCTCAGTGTTTGCAGAAGGGGTTTCAGTTTGTGTGGAACGTGTATCAGTGTGTGGGAATGTGTTTCAGTGTGTGGGGAAGCGGTTTTAGTGTGTGTGAAGGGTTTCAGTGTGTGCAGAAGTGTTTTCAGTGTGTGGGGAAGGGGTTTCAGTGAGTGGGGAAGGTTTTTAAGTGCGTGGGGAGGTGTTTCAGTGTGTGGGGAAGGGGTTTCAGTGTGTGGGGATGTGTTTCAGTGAGTGGGGAAGGGGTTTCAGTGTGTGTGGTAGGGTTCAACTGTGTGCGGAAGGGGTTTCAGTGTGTGGGCAAGGTGTTTCAATGTGTGGGGAAGGGGTTTCAGTATGTGGGGAAGGGGTTTCAGTGTGTGGGGTAGGGTTTCAGTGTGTGGGGAAGGGTTTCAGTGTGTTGGGAAGGTGTTTCAGTGTGTGGTGAAGGGGTTTCAGTGTGTGGGGAAGGGGTTTCAGTGTGTGGGGAAGGGGTTTCAGTGTATGGTGAATGGGTTTCAGTGTGTGGGGAAGGGGTTTCAGTGTGTGGGGATGGGGTTTCAGTGTGTGGGGAAGTGTTTCAGTGTGTGGGGATAGATTACAGTGTCTGGCGACGGGGTTTCAGTGTGTGGGGAAGGGGTTTCAGTGTTTGGGGAAGTGTTTCAGTGTATGCGGAAGTGGTTTCAGTGTGTGGGAAAGGTGTTTCAGTGTGTGGGGAAGGGGTTTCTGTGTGTGGGGAAGGGTTTCACTGAGTGCGGAAAGGGTTTCAATGTTTGGGGAAGGGTTTTCAGTATGTGGGGAAGGTGTTTCAGTATGTGGGGATTTGTTTCTGTGTGTGGGGAAGGCGTTTCAGAGTGTGGGGATGTGTTTCAGTGTGTGCGGAAGGGGTTTCAGTGTGTGTGGATGTGTTTCAGTGTGTGGGGAAGGGGTTTCAGTGTGTGGGGAAGAGTTTCCCTTTGTGTGGAAGGTCTTTCAGTGTGTGGGGAAGGGGTTTCAATGTGTGGTGAAGTTGTTTCAGTGTGTGTGGAAGGGGTTTCAGTGTGTGGGGATGGGGTTTCAGTGTGTGAGGAAGGGGTTTCAGTGTGTGGGGAAGGTGTATCAGTGTGTGCGGAAGGGGTTTCACTTGCTGCGGAAGGAGTTTCAGTATGTGGTGAAGGGGTTTCAATGTGTGGGAAAGATGTTTCATTGTGTGCGGAAGGGGTTTCAGTGTATGGGGAAGGTGTTCACTGTGTGGGGAAGGGGTTTCAGTGTGTGGGGAAGGGGTTTCAGTGTGTGGGGAAGGTGTCTCATTGTTTGCGGAAGGGGTTTCAGTGTGTGGGGAAGGTGTATCAGTGTGTGGGGATGTGTTTCAGTTTGTGGGGAAGCGGGTTTCGTGTGTGTGAAGGGTTTCAGTGTGTGCGGAAGTGTTTTCAGTGTGTGGGGAAGGGATTTCAGTGAGTGGGGAAGGTGTTTCAGTGGGTGGGGATGTGTTTCAGTGTTTGGGGAAGGGGTTTCAGTGTGTGGGGATGTGTTTCAGTGTGTGAGGAAGGGGTTTCAGTGTGTGGGGATGCGTTTCAGTGTTTGGGGAAGGGGTGTCAGTGTGTGGGGAAGGGTTTCACTGAGTGCGGAAGGGGTTTCAGTGTGTGGGGAATGGGTTTCAGTGTGTGGGGAAGGTGTTTCAGTGTTTGTGGAAGGGGTTTCAGTGTGTGGGGAAGGGTTTTCAGTGTGTGGGGACGGGCTTTCAGTTTGTGGGGAAGGTGTTTCATTGTGTGCGGAAGGGGTTTCAGTTTGTGGGGAAGGGGATTCAGTGTGTGGGAAAGGTGTTTCATTGTGTGGGGAAGATGTTTCCTTGTGCTCGGAAGGGTATTCAGTGTGAGCGGAAAGTTTTTCAGTGTGGCGGAGGGGTTTTCACTGTGTGGGTAAGGGTTTAACTGTGTGCGGAATGTGTTTCAGTGTCTGGGGAAGGTGTTTCAGTGTGTGGGGAAGGGGTTTGAGTGTGTGGGGAAGGGTTTCAGTGTGTGATGAAGGTTTTCTGTGTGTGGGGAAGGTGTTTCAGTGTGTGGGGAAGGGTTTCAGTGTGTAGGGAAGGGGTTTCAGTGTGTGGGGAAGGGGTTTCAGTGTGTGGCTAAGTGTTTCAGTGTGTGGGGAAGGTTTACAGTGTGTGGGGACGGGGTTTCAGTGTGTGGGGAAGGGATTTCAGTGTGTGGGGAAGTGTTTCCTGTGTGTGCGGAAGGGGTTTCTGTGTGTGGGGAAGGGTTTCAGTGTGTGGGGAAGGTGTTTCAGTGTGTGGGGAAGGGGTTTCAGTGTGTGGGGAGGGGGTTTCAGTGTGTGGGGAAGGGTTTAACTGAGTGCGGAAGGCGTTTCAGCGTGTGGGGAAGGTGTTTCAGTGTGTGGGGAAGGGGTTTCAGTAAGTGGGGAAGGGGTTTCAGTGTGTGGGGAAGGGTTTCAGTGTGTGGGGAAGGGTTTCAGTGTGTGTGGAAGGTGTTTCAGTGTGTGGGGAATGGTTTCACTGTGTGCGGAAGGGGTTTCAGTGTGTGGGGAACGGGTTTCAGCGTGTGGGGAAGGTGTTTCAGTGTGTGTGGAAGGAGTTTCACTGTGTGGGGAAGGGGTTTCAGCGTGTGGGGAAGTGTTTCAGTGTGTGGGGAAGTATTATAGTGTGTGGGGACGGTGTTTCAGTCTGTGGGGAAGGGGTTTCAGTGTGTGGGGAATTGTTTCAGTGTGTGCGGAAGGGGTTTCAGTGTGTGGGGAAGGGTTTCAGTGTGTGGGGAAGTTGTTTCAGTGTGTGGCGAAGGTGTTTCTAGGTGTGGGGAAGAGTTTCACTGAGTGTGGAAGGGGTTTCAGTGTTTGGGGAAGGGGTTTCAGTATGTGGGGAAGGTGTTTCAGTGTGTGGGGATGTGTTTCAGTGTGTGGGGAAGTCGTTTCAGTGTGTGGGGATGTGTTTCAGTGTGTGGGGAATGGGTTTCAGTGTGTGGGGAAGGGTTTCACTGTGTGCGGAAGGGGTTTCAGTGTGTGGGGAAGGGGTTTCAGTGTGTGGGCAAGGTGTTTCAATGTGTGGGGAAGGGGTTTCAGTGTGTGAGGAAGGGGTTTCAGTGTGCGGGGAAGGTGTTTCAGTGTGTGCGGAAGGGTTTTCAGTGTTTGGGGAAGGGGTTTCAGTGTGTGGGGAAGGGGTTTCAGTGTGTGGGGATGGGGTTTCAGTGTGTGGGGAAGTGTTTCAGTGTGTGGGGATAGATTACAGTGTCTGGGGATGGGGTTTCAGTGTGTGGGGAAGGGGTTTCAGTGTGTGGGGAAGGTTTTTCATTGTGTGCGGAAGGAGTTTCAGTGTGTGGGGAAGGTGTTTCAGTGAGTGGGGAGGGGGTTTCAGTGTGTGTGGTAGGGTTTAACTGTGTGCGGAAGGGGTTTCAGTGTGTGGGGAAGGTGTTTCAATGTGTGGGGAAGGGGTTTCAGTATGTGGGGAAGGTGATTCAGTGTGTGGGGTAGGGTTTCAGTGTATGGGGAAGGTTTTCAGTGTGTGGGGAAGGTGTTTCAGTGTGTGAGGAAGTGGTTTCAGTGTGTAGGGTAGTGTTTCACTGTGTGCGGAAGGGGTTTCAATGTGTGGGGAATGGGTCTCCGCGTGTGGGGAAGGTGTTTCAGTGTGTGTGGAAGGGGTTTCAGTGTGTGGGGAAGGGCTTTCAGTGTGAGGGGAAGGTGTTTCGGTGTTGGCTGAATGGGTTTCAGTGTGTGCGGAAGTGTTTCAGTGTGTGCGGAAGTGGTTTCAGTGTGTGGAGAAGGTGTTTCAGTGTGTGGGGAAGGGGTTTCTGTGTGTGGGGAAGGGTTTCGCTGAGTTCGGAAAGGGTTTCAATGTTTGGGGAAGGGTTTTCAGTATGTGGGGAAGGTGTTTCAGTGTGTGGGGATGTGTTTCTGTGTGTGGGGAAGGCGTTTCAGTGTGTGGGGATGTGTTTCAGTGTGGGCGGAAGATGTTTCAGTGTGTGGGGATGTGTTTCACTGTGTGGGGTAGGGGTTTCAGTGTGTGGGGAAGAGTTTCACATTGTGTGGAAGGGGTTTCAGTGTGTGAGGAAGGGGTTTCAGTGTGTGGTGAAGGTGTTTCAGTGTGTGTGGAAGGGGTTTCAGTGTGTGGGGAAGGGGTTTCAGTGTGTGAGGAAGGGGTTTCAGTGTGTGGGGAAGGTGTATCAGTGTGTGCGGAAGGGGTTTCAGTTGGTGCGGAAGGAGTTTCAGTGTGTGATGAAGGGGTTTCAATGTGTGGGAAAGCTGTTTCATTGTGTGCGGAAGGGGTTTCAGTGTATGGGGAAGGTGTTCACTGTGTGGGGAAGGGGTTTCAGTGTGTGGGAATGTGTTTCAGTGTGTGGGGAAGCGGTTTTAGTGTGTGTGAAGGGTTTCAGTGTGTGCGGAAGTGTTTTCAGTGTGTGGGGAAGGGGTTTCAGTGAGTGGGGAAGATTTTTCAGTGCGTGGGGATGTGTTTCAGTGTGTGGGGAAGGGGTTTCAGTGTGTGGGGATGTGTTTCAGTGAGTGGGGAGGGGGTTTCAGTGTGTGTGGTAGGGTTTAACTGTGTGCGGAAGGGGTTTCAGTGTGTGGGCAAGGTGTTTCAATGTGTGGGGAAGGGGTTTCAGTATGTGGGGAAGGGGTTTCAGTGTGTGGGGTAGGGTTTCAGTGTGTGGGGAAGGGTTTCAGTGTGTGGGGAAGGTGTTTCAGTGTGTGGTGAAGGGGTTTCAGTGTGTGGGGAAGGGGTATCAGTGACGTGGGGAAGGGGTTTCAGTGTGTGGTGAAGGGGTTTCAGTGTGTGGGGAAGGGGTTTCAGTGTGTGGGGATGGGGTTTCAGTGTGTGGGGAAGTGTTTCAGTGTGTGGGGATAGATTACAGTGTCTGGGGACGGGGTTTCAGTGTGTGGGGAAGGGGTATCAGTGTGTGGGGAAGTGTTTCAGTGTGTGTGGAAGTGGTTTCAGTGTGTGGGGAAGTGTTTCAGTGTGTGGGGAAGGGGTTTCTGTGTGTGGGGAAGGGTTTCACTGAGTGCGGAAAGTGTTTCAATGTTTGGGGAAGGGTTTTCAGTATGTGGGGAAGGTGTTTCAGTGTGTGGGGATTTGTTTCTGTGTGTGGTGAAGGCGTTTCAGAGTGTGGGGATGTGTTTCAGTGTGTGTGGAAGGGGTTTCAGTGTGTGTGGATGTGTTTCAGTGTGTGGGGAAGGGGTTTCAGTGTGTGGGGAAGAGTTTCCCTTTGTGTGGAAGGTGTTTCAGTGTGTGGGGAAGGGGTTTCAGTGTGTGTTGAAGGGGTTTCAATGTGTGGAAAAGCTGTTTCATTGTGTGCGGAAGGGGTTTCAGTGTATGGGGAAGGTGTTCACTGTGTGGGACAGGGGTTTCAGTGTGTGGGGAAGGGGTTTCAGTGTGTGGGGAAGGTGTCTCAGTGTTTGCGGAAGGGGTTTCAGTGTGTGTGGAAGGTGTATCAGTGTGTGGGAATGTGTTTCAGTGTGTGGGGAAGCGGTTTTAGTGTGTGTGAAGGGTTTCAGTGTGTGCGGAAGTGTTTTCAGTGTGTGGGGAAGGGCTTTCAGTGAGTGGGGAAGGTTTTGCAGTGCGTGGGGATGTGTTTCAGTGTGTGGGGAAGGGGTTTCAGTGTGTGGGGATGTGTTTCAGTGAGTGGGGATGGGGTTTCAGTGTGTGTGGTAGGGTTTAACTGTGTGCGGAAGGGGTTTCAGTGTGTGGGCAAGGTGTTTCAATGTGTGGGGAAGGGGTTTCAGTATGTGGGGAAGGGGTTTCAGTGTGTGGGGTAGGGTTTCAGTGTGTGGGGAAGGGTTTCAGTGTGTGGGGAAGGTGTTTCAGTGTGTGGTGAAGGGGTTTCAGTGTGTGGGGAAGGGGTTTCAGTGACGTGGGGAAGGGGTTTCAGTGTGTGGTGAAGGGGTTTCAGTGTGTGGGGAAGGGGTTTCAGTGTGTGGGGATGGGGTTTCAGTGTGTGGGGAAGTGTTTCAGTGTGTGGGAATAGATTACAGTGTCTGGGGACGGGTTTTCAGTGTGTGGGGAAGGGGTTTCAGTGTGTGGGAAAGTGTTTCAGTGTGAGCGGAAGTGGTTTCAGTGTGTGGGGAAGGTGTTTCAGTGTGTGGGGAAGGGGTTTCTGTGTGTGGGGAAGGGTTTCACTGAGTGCGGAAAGGGTTTCAATGTTTGAGGAAGGGTTTTCAGTATGTGGGGAAGGTGTTTCAGTGTGTGGGGATTTGTTTCTGTGTGTGGTGAAGGCGTTTCAGAGTGTGGGGATGTGTTTCAGTGTGTGCGGAAGGGGTTTCAGTGTGTGTGGATGTGTTTCAGTGTGGGCGGAAGATGTTTCAGTGTGTGGGGATGTGTTTCACTGTGTGGGGTAGGGGTTTCAGTGTGTGGGGAAGAGTTTCACATTGTGTGGAAGGGGTTTCAGTGTGTGAGGAAGGGGTTTCAGTGTGTGGTGAAGGTGTTTCAGTGTGTGTGGAAGGGGTTTCAGTGTGTGGGGAAGGGGTTTCAGTGTGTGAGGAAGGGGTTTCAGTGTGTGGGGAAGGTGTATCAGTGTGTGCGGAAGGGGTTTCAGTTGGTGCGGAAGGAGTTTCAGTGTGTGGTGAAGGGGTTTCAATGTGTGGGAAAGCTGTTTCATTGTGTGCGGAAGGGGTTTCAGTGTATGGGGAAGGTGTTCACTGTGTGGGGAAGGGGTTTCAGTGTGTGGGAATGTGTTTCAGTGTGTGGGGAAGCGGTTTTAGTGTGTGTGAAGGGTTTCAGTGTGTGCGGAAGTGTTTTCAGTGTGTGGGGAAGGGGTTTCAGTGAGTGGGGAAGGTTTTTCAGTGCGTGGGGATGTGTTTCAGTGTGTGGGGAAGGGGTTTCAGTGTGTGGGGATGTGTTTCAGTGAGTGGGGAGGGGGTTTCAGTGTGTGTGGTAGGGTTTAACTGTGTGCGGAAGGGGTTTCAGTGTGTGGGCAAGGTGTTTCAATGTGTGGGGAAGGGGTTTCAGTATGTGGGGAAGGGGTTTCAGTGTGTGGGGAAGGGTTTCAGTGTGTGGGGAAGGTGTTTCAGTGTGTGGTGAAGGGGTTTCAGTGTGTGGGGAAGGGGTATCAGTGACGTGGGGAAGGGGTTTCAGTGTGTGGTGAAGGGATTTCAGTGTGTGGGGAAGGGGTTTCAGTGTGTGGGGATGGGGTTTCAGTGTGTGGGGAAGTGTTTCAGTGTGTGGGGATAGATTACAGTGTCTGGGGACGGGGTTTCAGTGTGTGGGGAAGGGGTATCAGTGTGTGGGGAAGTGTTTCAGTGTGTGTGGAAGTGGTTTCAGTGTGTGGGGAAGGTGTTTCAGTGTGTGGGGAAGGGGTTTCTGTGTGTGGGGAAGGGTTTCACTGAGTGCGGAAAGGGTTTCAATGTTTGGGGAAGGGTTTTCAGTATGTGGGGAAGGTGTTTCAGTGTGTGGGGATTTGTTTCTGTGTGTGGTGAAGGCGTTTCAGAGTGTGGGGATGTGTTTCAGTGTGTGTGGAAGGGGTTTCAGTGTGTGTGGATGTGTTTCAGTGTGTGGGGAAGGGGTTTCAGTGTGTGGGGAAGAGTTTCCCTTTGTGTGGAAGGTGTTTCAGTGTGTGGGGAAGGGGTTTCAGTGTGTGTTGAAGGGGTTTCAATGTGTGGAAAAGCTGTTTCATTGTGTGCGGAAGGGGTTTCAGTGTATGGGGAAGGTGTTCACTGTGTGGGACAGGGGTTTCAGTGTGTGGGGAAGGGGTTTCAGTGTGTGGGGAAGGTGTCTCAGTGTTTGCGGAAGGGGTTTCAGTGTGTGTGGAAGGTGTATCAGTGTGTGGGAATGTGTTTCAGTGTGTGGGGAAGCGGTTTTAGTGTGTGTGAAGGGTTTCAGTGTGTGCGGAAGTGTTTTCAGTGTGTGGGGAAGGGCTTTCAGTGAGTGGGGAAGGTTTTGCAGTGCGTGGGGATGTGTTTCAGTGTGTGGGGAAGGGGTTTCAGTGTGTGGGGATGTGTTTCAGTGAGTGGGGATGGGGTTTCAGTGTGTGTGGTAGGGTTTAACTGTGTGCGGAAGGGGTTTCAGTGTGTGGGCAAGGTGTTTCAATGTGTGGGGAAGCGGTTTTAGTGTGTGTGAAGGGTTTCAGTGTGTGCGGAAGTGTTTTCAGTGTGTGGGGAAGGGGTTTCAGTGAGTGGGGAAGGTTTTTCAGTGCGTGGGGATGTGTTTCAGTGTGTGGGGAAGGGGTTTCAGTGTGTGGGGATGTGTTTCAGTGAGTGGGGAGGGGGTTTCAGTGTGTGTGGTAGGGTTTAACTGTGTGCGGAAGGGGTTTCAGTGTGTGGGCAAGGTGTTTCAATGTGTGGGGAAGGGGTTTCAGTATGTGGGGAAGGGGTTTCAGTGTGTGGGGTAGGGTTTCAGTGTGTGGGGAAGGGTTTCAGTGTGTGGGGAAGGTGTTTCAGTGTGTGGTGAAGGGGTTTCAGTGTGTGGGGAAGGGGTATCAGTGACGTGGGGAAGGGGTTTCAGTGTGTGGTGAAGGGATTTCAGTGTGTGGGGAAGGGGTTTCAGTGTGTGGGGATGGGGTTTCAGTGTGTGGGGAAGTGTTTCAGTATGTGGGGATAGATTACAGTGTCTGGGGACGGGGTTTCAGTGTGTGGGGAAGGGGTATCAGTGTGTGGGGAAGTGTTTCAGTGTGTGTGGAAGTGGTTTCAGTGTGTGGGGAAGGTGTTTCAGTGTGTGGGGAAGGGGTTTCTGTGTGTGGGGAAGGGTTTCACTGAGTGCGGAAAGGGTTTCAATGTTTGGGGAAGGGTTTTCAGTATGTGGGGAAGGTGTTTCAGTGTGTGGGGATTTGTTTCTGTGTGTGGTGAAGGCGTTTCAGAGTGTGGGGATGTGTTTCAGTGTGTGTGGAAGGGGTTTCAGTGTGTGTGGATGTGTTTCAGTGTGTGGGGAAGGGGTTTCAGTGTGTGGGGAAGAGTTTCCCTTTGTGTGGAAGGTGTTTCAGTGTGTGGGGAAGGGGTTTCAGTGTGTGTTGAAGGGGTTTCAATGTGTGGAAAAGCTGTTTCATTGTGTGCGGAAGGGGTTTCAGTGTATGGGGAAGGTGTTCACTGTGTGGGACAGGGGTTTCAGTGTGTGGGGAAGGGGTTTCAGTGTGTGGGGAAGGTGTCTCAGTGTTTGCGGAAGGGGTTTCAGTGTGTGTGGAAGGTGTATCAGTGTGTGGGAATGTGTTTCAGTGTGTGGGGAAGCGGTTTTAGTGTGTGTGAAGGGTTTCAGTGTGTGCGGAAGTGTTTTCAGTGTGTGGGGAAGGGCTTTCAGTGAGTGGGGAAGGTTTTGCAGTGCGTGGGGATGTGTTTCAGTGTGTGGGGAAGGGGTTTCAGTGTGTGGGGATGTGTTTCAGTGAGTGGGGATGGGGTTTCAGTGTGTGTGGTAGGGTTTAACTGTGTGCGGAAGGGGTTTCAGTGTGTGGGCAAGGTGTTTCAATGTGTGGGGAAGGGGTTTCAGTATGTGGGGAAGGGGTTTCAGTGTGTGGGGTAGGGTTTCAGTGTGTGGGGAAGGGTTTCAGTGTGTGGGGAAGGTGTTTCAGTGTGTGGTGAAGGGGTTTCAGTGTGTGGGGAAGGGGTTTCAGTGACGTGGGGAAGGGGTTTCAGTATGTGGTGAAGGGGTTTCAGTGTGTGGGGAAGGGGTTTCAGTGTGTGGGGATGGGGTTTCAGTGTGTGGGGAAGTGTTTCAGTGTGTGGGAATAGATTACAGTGTCTGGGGACGGGGTTTCAGTGTGTGGGGAAGGGGTTTCAGTGTGTGGGAAAGTGTTTCAGTGTGTGCGGAAGTGGTTTCAGTGTGTGGGGAAGGTGTTTCAGTGTGTGGGGAAGGGGTTTCTGTGTGTGGGGAAGGGTTTCACTGAGTGCGGAAAGGGTTTCAATGTTTGGGGAAGGGTTTTCAGTATGTGGGGAAGGTGTTTCAGTGTGTGGGGATTTGTTTCTGTGTGTGGTGAAGGCGTTTCAGAGTGTGGGGATGTGTTTCAGTGTGTGCGGAAGGGGTTTCAGTGTGTGTGGATGTGTTTCAGTGTGTGGGGAAGGGGTTTCAGTGTGTGGTGAAGGGGTTTCAATGTGTGGGAAAGCTGTTTCATTGTGTGCGGAAGGGGTTTCAGTGTATGGGGAAGGTGTTCACTGTGTGGGACAGGGGTTTCAGTATGTGGGGAAGGGGTTTCAGTGTGTGTGGAAGTGTATCAGTGTGTGGGAATGTGTTTCAGTGTGTGGGGAAGCGGTTTTAGTGTGTGTGAAGGGTTTCAGTGTGTGCGGAAGTGTTTTCAGTGTGTGGGGAAGGGGTTTCAGTGAGTGCGGAAGGTTTTTCAGTGCGTGGGGATGTGTTTCAGTGTGTGAGGAAGGGGTTTCAGTGTGTGGGGATGTGTTTCAGTGAGCGGGGAGGTGGTTTCAGTGTGTGTGGTAGGGTTTATCTGTGTGCGGAAGGAGTTTCAGTGTGTGGGCAAGGTGTTTCAATGTGTGGGGAAGGGGTTTCAGTATGTGGGGAAGGGGTTTCAGTGTGTGGGGAAGGGTTTCAGTGTGTGGGGAAGGGGTTTCAGTGTGTGGTGAAGGGGTTTCAGTGTGTGCGGTAGGGGTTTCAGTGTGTGGGGAAGGGGTTTCAGTGTGTGGTGAAGGGGTTTCAATGCGTGGGGAAGGGGTTTCAGTGTGTGGGGATGGGGTTTCAGTGTGTGGGGAAGTGTTTCAGTGTGTGGGGATAGATTACAGTGTCTGGGGACGGGGTTTCAGTGTGTGGGGAAGGGGTTTCAGTGTGTGGGGAAGTGTTTCAGTGTGTGCGGAAGTGGTTTCAGTGTGTGGGGAAGGTGTTTCAGTGTGTGGGGAAGGGGTTTCTGTGTGTGGGGAAGGGTTTCACTGAGTGCGGAAAGGGTTTCAATGTTTGGGGAAGGGTTTTCAGTATGTGGGGAAGGTGTTTCAGTGTGTGGGGATTTGTTTCTGTGTGTGGGGAAGGCGTTTCAGAGTGTGGGGATGTGTTTCAGTGTGTGCGGAAGGGGTTTCAGTGTGTGTGGATGTGTTTCAGTGAGTGGGGAAGGGGTTTCAGTGTGTGGGGAAGAGTTTCCCTTTGTGTGGAAGGTGTTTCAGTGTGTGGGGAAGGGGTTTCAGTGTGTGGTGAAGGTGTTTCAGTGTGTGTGAAAGGGGTTTCAGTGTGTGGGGATGGGGTTTCAGTGTGTGAGGAAGGGGTTTCAGTGTGTTGGGAAGGTGTATCAGTGTGTGCGGAAGGGGTTTCAGTTGGTGCGGAAGGAGTTTCAGTGTGTGATGAAGGGGTTTCAATGTGTGGGAAAGCTGTTTCATTGTGTGCGGAAGGGGTTTCAGTGTATGGGGAAGGGTGTTCACTGTGTGGGGAAGGGGTTTCAGTGTGTGGGGAAGGGCTTTCAGTGTGTGGGGAAGGTGTCTCAGTGTTTGTGGAAGGGGTTTCAGTGTGTGGGGAAGGTGTATCAGTGTGTGGGGATGTGTTTCAGTTTGTGGGGAAGCGGTTTTAGTGTGTGTGAAGGGTTTCAGTGCGTGCGGAATTGTTTTCAGTGTGTGGGGAAGGGATTTCAGTGAGTGGGGAAGGTGTTTCAGTGGGTGGGGATGTGTTTCAGTGTCTGGGGAAGGGGTTTCAGTGTGTGGGGATGTGTTTCAGTGTGTGAGGAAGGGGTTTCAGTGTGTGGGGATGCGTTTCAGTGTTTGGGGAAGGGGTGTCAGTGTGTGGGGAAGGGTTTCACTGAGTGCGGAAGGGGTTTCCGTGTGTGGGGAATGGGTTTCAGTGTGAGAGGAAGGTGTTTCAGTGTTTGTGGAAGGGGTTTCAGTGTGTGGGGAAGGGTTTTCAGTGTGTGGGGAAGGGCTTTCAGTTTGTAGGGAAGGTGTTTCATTGTGTGCGGAAGGGGTTTCAGTTGGTGGGGAAGGGGATTCAGCGTGTGGGAAAGGTGTTTCATTGTGTGGGGAAGGTGTTTCATTGTGCTCGGAAGGGTATTCAGTGTGAGGGGAAAGGTTTTCAGTGTGGGGGAGGGGTTTTCACTGTGTGGGTAAGGGTTTAACTGTGTGCGGAATGGGTGTCAGTGTCTGGGGAAGGTGTTTCAGTGTGTGGGGAAGGGGTATCAGTATGTGATGAAGGTGTTCTGTGTGTGGGGAAGGGGTTTCAGTGTGTGGGGAAGGGTTTCAGTGTGTAGGGAAGGGGTATCAGTGTGTGGGGAAGGGGTTTCAGTGTGTGGCTAAGTGTTTCAGTGTGTGGGGAAGGTTTACAGTGTGTGGGGACGGGGTTTCAGTGTGTGCTGAAGGGATTTCAGTGTGTGGGGAAGTGTTGCCTGTGTATGCGGAAGGTGTTTCTGTGTGTGGGGAAGGGTTTCAGTGTGTGGGGAAGGGGTTTCAGTGTGTGGGGAAGGGGTTTCAGTGTGTGGGGAGGGGGTTTCAGTGTGTGGGGAAGGGTTTAACTGAGTGCGGAAGGCATTTCAGTGTGTGGGGAAGGTGTTTCAGTGTGTGGGGAAGGGGTTTCAGGATGTGGGGAAGGGGTTTCAGTGTGTGGGGAAGGGTTTCAGTGTGTGGGGAAGATTTTCAGTGTGTGGGGAAGGTGTTTCAGTGTGTGGGGAAGGGGTTTCAGTGTGTGGGGAAGGGTTTCCCTGTGTGCGGAAGGGGTTTCTGTGTGTGGGGAATGGGTTTCAGCGTGTGGGGAAGGTGTTTCAGTGTGTGTGGAAGGGGTTTCACTGTGTGGGGAAGGGGTATCAGCGTGTGGGGAAGTGTTTCAGAGTGTGGGGAAGGATTACAGTGTGTGGGGACGGTGTTTCAGTGTGTGGGGAAGGGGTTTCAGTGTGTGGGGAAGTGATTCAGTGTGTGCGGAAGGGGTTTCAGTGTGTGGGGAAGGGTTTCAGTGTGTGGGGAAGTTGTTTCATTGTGTGGCGAAGGTGTTTCTAGGTGTGCGGAAGAGTTTCACTGAGTGTGGAAGGGGTTTCAGTGTTTGGGGAAGGGGTTTCTATGTGTGGGAAAGCTGTTTCATTGTGTGCGGAAGGGGTTTCAGTGTATGGGGAAGGTGTTCACAGTGTGGGACAGGGGTTTCAGTGTGTGGGGAAGGGGTTTCAGTGTGTGGGGAAGGTGTCTCAGTGTTTGCGGAAGTGGTTTCAGTGTTTGTGGAAGTGTATCAGTGTGTGGGAATGTGTTTCAGTGTGTGGGGAAGCGGTTTTAGTGTGTGTGAAGGGTTTCAGTGTGTGCGGAAGTGTTTTCAGTGTGTGGGGAAGGGGTTTCAGTGAGTGCGGAAGTTTTTTCAGTGCGTGGGGATGTGTTTCAGTGTGTGGGGAAGGGGTTTCAGTGTGTGGGGATGTGTTTCAGTGAGCGGGGAGGGGGTTTCAGTGTGTGTGGTAGGGTTTATCTGTGTGCGGAAGGGGTTTCAGTGTGTGGGCAAGGTGTTTCAATGTGTGGGGAAGGGGTTTCAGTATGTGGGGAAGGGGTTTCAGTGTGTGGGGAAGGGTTTCAGTGTGTGGGGAAGGTGTTTCAGTGTGTGGTGAAGGGGTTTCAGTGTGTGGGGAAGGGGTTTCAGTGTGTGGGGAAGGGGTTTCAGTGTGTGGTGAAGGGGCTTCAGTGTGTGGGGAAGGGGTTTCAGTGTGTGGGGATGGGGTTTCAGTGTGTGGGGAAGTGTTTCAGTGGGTGGGGATAGATTACAGTGTCTGGGGACGGGGTTTCAGTGTGTGGGGAAGGGGTTTCAGTGTGTGGGGAAGTGTTTCAGTGTGTGCGGAAGTGGTTTCAGTGTGTGGGGAAGGTGTTTCAGTGTGTGGGGAAGGGGTTTCTGTGTGTGGGGAAGGGGTTTCACTGAGTGCGGAAAGGGTTTCAATGTTTGGGGAAGGGTTTTCAGTATGTGGGGAAGGTGTTTCAGTGTGTGGGGATTTGTTTCTGTGAGTGGGGAAGGCGTTTCAGAGTGTGGGGATGTGTTTCAGTGTGTGCGGAAGGGGTTTCAGTGTGTGTGGATGTGATTCAGTGAGTGGGGAAGGGGTTTCAGTGTGTGGGGAAGAGTTTCCCTTTGTGTGGAAGGGCTTTCAGTGTGTGGGGAAGGGGTTTCAGTGTGTGGTGAAGGTGTTTCAGTGTGTGTGGAAGGGGTTTCAGTGTGTGGGGATGGGGTTTCAGTGCGTGAGGAAGGGGATTCAGTGTGTGGGGAAGGTGTATCAGTGTGTGCGGAAGGGGTTTCAGTTGGTGCGGAAGGAGTTTCAGTGTGTGATGAAGGGGTTTCAATGTGTGGGAAAGCTGTTTCATTGTGTGTGGAAGGGGTTTCAGTGTATGGGGAAGGTGTTCACTGTGTGGGGAAGGGGTTTCAGTGTGTGGGGAAGGGGTTTCAGTGTGTGGGGAAGGTGTCTCAGTGTTTGCGGAAGGGGTTTCAGTGTGTGGGGAAGGTGTATCAGTGTGTGGGGATGTGTTTCAGTTTGTGGGGAAGCGGGTTTCGTGTGTGTGAAGGATTTCAGTGTGTGCGGAAGTGTTTTCAGTGTGTGGGGAAGGGCTTTCAGTTTGTAGGGAAGGTGTTTCATTGTGTGCGGTAGGGGTTTCAGTTGGTGGGGAAGGGGATTCAGTGTGTGGGAAAGGTGTTTCATTGTGTGGGGAAGGTGTTTCATTGTGCTCGGAAGGGTATTCAGTGTGAGGGGAAAGGTTTTCAGTGTGGGGGAGGGGTTTTCACTGTGTGGGTAAGGGTTTAACTGTGTGCGGAATGGGTTTCAGTGTCTGGGGAAGGTGTTTCAGTGTGTGGGGAAGGGGTTTCAGTGTGTGATGAAGGTTTTCTGTGTGTGGGGAAGGGTTTTCAGTGTGTGGGGAAGGGTTTCAGTGTGTAGGGAAGTGGTTTCAGTGTGTGGGGAAGGGGTTTCAGTGTTTGGCTAAGTGTTTCAGTGTGTGGGGAAGGTTTACAGTGTGTGGGGACGGGGTTTCAGTGTGTGCTGAAGGGATTTCAGTGTGTGGGGAAGTGTTGCCTGTGTGTGCGGAAGGGGTTTCTGTGTGTGGGGAAGGGTTTCAGTGTGTGGGGAAGGTGTTTCAGTGTGTGGGGAAGGTGTTTCAGTGTGTGGGGAGGGGGTTTCAGTGTGTGGGGAAGGGTTTAACTGAGTGCGGAAGGCATTTCAGTGTGTGGGGAAGGTGTTTCAGTGTGTGGGGAAGGGGTTTCAGTATGTGGGGAAGGGGTTTCAGTGTGTGGGGAAGGGTTTCAGTGTGTGGTGAAGATTTTCAGTGTGTGGGGAAGGTGTTTCAGTGTGTGGGGAAGGGGTTTCAGTGTGTGGGGACGGGTTTCACTGTGTGCGGAAGGGGTTTCAGTGTGTGGGGAATGGGTTTCAGCGTGTGGGGAAGGTGTTTCAGTGTGTGTGGAAGGGGTTTCACTGTGTGGGGAAGGGGTATCAGCGTGTGGGGAAGTGTTTCAGAGTGTGGGGAAGGATTACAGTGTGTGGGGACGGTGTTTCAGTGTGTGGGGAAGGGATTTCAGTGTGTGGGGAAGTGTTTCAGTGTGTGCGGAAGGGGTTTCAGTGTGTGGGGAAGTGTTTCAGTGTCTGGGGAAGTTGTTTCATTGTGTGGCGAAGGTGTTTCTAGGTGTGCGGAAGAGTTTCACTGAGTGTGGAAGGGGTTTCAGAGTTTGGGGAAGGGGTTTCAGTATGTGGGGAAGGTGTTTCAGTGTCTGGGGATGTGTTTCAGTGTGTGGGGAAGTCGTTTCAGTGTGTGGGGATGTGTTTCAGTGTGTGGGGAATGGGTTTCAGTGTGTGGGGAAGGGTTTCACTGTGTGCGGAAGGGGTTTCAGTGTGTGGGGAAGGGGTTTCAGTGTGTGGGGAAGGTGTTTCAGTGTGTGTGGAAGGGGTTTCAGTGTGTGAGGAAGGGGTTTCAGTGTGTGGGGAAGGTGTTTCAGTGTGTGCGGAAGGGGTTTCAGTTTGTGCGGAAGGAGTTTCAGTGTGTGGGGAAGGGGTTTCAATGTGTGGGAAAGGTTTTTCATTGTGAGCGGAAGTTGTTTCAGTGTGTGGGGAAGGTGTTTCAGTGAGTGGGGAGGTGGTTTCAGTGTGTGGGGTATGGTTTAACTGTGTGCGGAAGGGGTTTCAGTGTGTGGGGAAGGTGTTTCAGTGTGTGGGGAACGGGTTTCAGTGTGTGGGGAAGGTGTTTCATTGTGTGCTGAAGGGGTTTCAGTTTGTGGGGAAGGGGATTCAGTGTGTGACGACGGTGTTTCATTGTGTGGGGAAGGTGTTTCATTGTGTGCGGAAGGGTATTCAGTGTGAGGGGAAGGGGTTTCAGTGTGTGGGGAGTGGGTTTCAGTGTGTGGGGAAGGGTTTAACTGTGTGCGGAAGGGGTTTCAGTGTGTGGGGAAGGTGTTTCAGTGTGTGGGGAAGGGGTTTCAGTATGTGGGGAAGGGGTTTCAGTGTGTGGGGAAGGGTTTCAGTGTCTGGTGAAGGGTTTCATTGTGTGGGGAAGGGGTTACAGTGTGTGGGGAAGGGGTTTCAGTGTGTGGTGAAGGGGTTTCAGTGTGTGGGGAAGGGGTTTCAGTGTGTGGGGAAGTGTTTCAGTGTGTGGGGAAGGATTACAGTGACTGGGGACGGGGTTTCAGTGTGTGGGGAAGGGGTTTCAGTGTGTGGGGAAGTGTTTCAGTGTGTGCGGAAGTGGTTTCAGTGTGTGGGGAAGGGTTTCAGTGTGTGGAAAGGTGTTTCAGTGTGTGGGGAAGGGGTTTCTGTGTGTTGGGGAAGGGTTTCACTGAGTGCGGAAGGGGTTTCAATGTTTGGGGAAGGGGTTTCAGTCTGTGGGGAAGGTGTTTCAGTGTATGGGGATGTGTTTCTGTGTGTGGGGAAGGCGTTTCAGTGTGTGGGGATGTGTTTCAGTGTGTGCGGAAGGGGTTTCAGTGTGTGGTAAAGTGTTTCAGTGTGTGGGGAAGGGGTTTCAGTGTGTGGTGAAGAGTTTCACTTTGTGTGGACGGGGTTTCAGTGTTTCGGGAACAAGTTTCAGTGTGTCGGGAAGGTGTTTCAGTGTGTGTGGAAGGGGTTTCAGTGTGTGGGGAAGGGGTTTCAGTGTGTGGGGAAGGTGTATCAATGTGTGCGGAAGGGGTTTCAGTTGGTGAGGAAGGAGTTTCAGTGTGTGGTGAAGGGGTTTCAATGTGTGGGAAAGCTGTTTCATTGTGTGCGGAAGGGGTTTCAGTGTATGGGGAAGGTGTTCACTGTGTGGGAAAGGGGTTTCAGTGTGTGGGGAAGGGGTTTCAGTGTGTGGGGAAGGTGTCTCAGTGTGTGCGGAAGGGGTTTCAGTGTGTGGGGAAGGTGTATCAGTGTGTGGGGATGTGTTTCAGTGTGTGGGGAAGCGGTTTTAGTGTTTGTGAAGGGTTTCAGTGTGTGCGGAATGTGTTTTCAGTGTGTGGGGAAGGGGTTTCAGTGAGTGGGGAAGATGTTTCAGTGGGTGGGGATGTGTTTCAGTATGTGCGGAAGGGGTTTCAGTGTGTGGGGATGTGTTACAGTGTGTGAGCAAGGGGTTTCAGTGTGTGGGGATGTGTTTCAGTGTTTGGGGAAGGGGTGTCAGGGTGTGGGGAAGGGTTTCACTGAGTGCGGAAGGGGTTTCAGTGTGTGGGGAATGGTTTTCAGTGTGTGGGGAAGGTGTTTCAGTGTTTGTGGAAGGGGTTTCAGTGTGTGGGGAAGGGTTTTCAGTGTGTGGGGAAGGGCTTTCAGTTTGTGGGGAAGGTGTTTCAGTGTGTGCGGAAGGGGTTTCAGTGTGTGGGGAAGGGTTTCAGTGTGTGGGGAAGGTGTTTCAGTGTGTGGAGAAGGGGTTTCAGTGTGTGGGGAAGGGTTTCACTGTGTGCAGAAGGGGATTCAGTGTGTGGGGAATGGGTTTCAGCGTGTGGGGAAGGTGTTGCAGTGTGTGTGGAAGGGGTTTCACTGTGTGGGGAAGGGGTTTCAGTGTGTGAGGAAGGTGTTTCAGTGGGTGGGGATGTGTTTCAGTGTGTGGGGAAGGGGTTTCAGTGTGTGTGGATGTGTTTCAGTGTGTGAGGAAGGGGTTTCAGTGTGTGGGGATGTGTTTCAGTGTTTGGGGAAGGGGTGTCAGGGTGTGGGGATGGGTTTCACTGTGTGCGGAAGGGGTTTCAGTGTGTGGGGAATGGGTTTCAGTGTGTGGGGAAGGTGTTTCAGTGTTTGTGGAAGGGGTTTCAGTATGTGGGGAAGGGTTTTCAGTGTGTGGGGAAGGGCTTTCAGTTTGTGGGGAAGGTGTTTCAGTGTGTGCGGAAGGGGTTTCAGTGTGTGGGTAAATTGTTTCATTGTGTGCGGAAGGGGTTTCAGTTTGTGGGGAAGGGGATTCAGTGTGTGGGGAAGGTGTTTCATTGTGTGGGGAAGGTGTTTCATTGTGCTCGGAATGGTATTCAGTGTGAGGGGAAGGGTTTTCAGTGTGTGGGAAGGGGGTTTCACTGTGTGGGTAAGGGTTTAACTGTGTGCGGAAGGGGTTTCAGTGTCTGGGGAAGGTGTTTCAGTGTGTGGGGAAGGGGTTTCAGTGCGTGGGGAAGGGTTTCAGCGTGTGATGAAGGTTTTCAGTGTGTGGGGAAGGGGTTTCAGAGTGTGGGGAAGGGTTTCAGTGTGTAGGGAAGGGGTTTCAGTGAGTGGGGAAGGGGTTTCAGTATGTGTGGATGTGTTTCAGTGTGTGAGGAAGTGGTTTCAGTGTGTGGGGATGTGTTTCAGTGTTTGGGGAAGGGGTGTCAGGGTGTGGGGAAGGGTTTCACTGAGTGCGGAAGGGGTTTCAGTGTGTGGGGAATGGATTTCAGTGTGTGGGGAAGGTGTTTCAGTGTTTGTGGAAGGGGTTTCAGTGTGTGGGGAAGGGTTTTCAGTGTGTGGGGAAGGGCTTTCAGTTTGTGGGGAAGGTGTTTCAGTGTGTGCGGAAGGGGTTTCAGTGTGTGGGGAAGGGTTTCAGTGTGTGGGGAAGGTGTTTCAGTGTGTGGAGAAGGGGTTTCAGTGTGTGGGGAAGGGTTTCACTGTGTGCAGAAGGGGATTCAGTGTGTGGGGAATGTGTTTCAGCGTGTGGGGAAGGTGTTGCAGTGTGTGTGGAAGGGGTTTCACTGTGTGGGGAAGGGGTTTCAGTGTGTGAGGAAGGTGTTTCAGTGGGGGGGGATGTGTTTCAGTGTGTGGGGAAGGGGTTTCAGTGTGTGTGGATGTGTTTCAGTGTGTGAGGAAGGGGTTTCAGTGTGTGGGGATGTGTTTCAGTGTTTGGGGAAGGTGTGTCAGGGTGTGGGGATGGGTTTCACTGAGTGCGGAAGGGGTTTCAGTGTGTGGGGAATGGGTTTCAGTGTGTGGGGAAGGTGTTTCAGTGTTTGTGGAAGGGGTTTCAGTATGTGGGGAAGGGTTTTCAGTGTGTGGGGAAGGGCTTTCAGTTTGTGGGGAAGGTGTTTCAGTGTGTGCGGAAGGGGTTTCAGTGTGTGGGTAAATTGTTTCATTGTGTGCGGAAGGGGTTTCAGTTTGTGGGGAAGGGGATTCAGTGTGTGGGGAAGGTGTTTCATTGTGTGGGGAAGGTGTTTCATTGTGCTCGGAATGGTATTCAGTGTGAGGGGAAGGGTTTTCAGTGTGTGGGAAGGGGGTTTCACTATGTGGGTAAGGGTTTAACTGTGTGCGGAAGGGGTTTCAGTGTCTGGGGAAGGTGTTTCAGTGGGTGGGGAAGGGGTTTCAGTGTGTGGGGAAGGGTTTCAGCGTGTGATGAAGGTTTTCAGTGTGTGGGGAAGGGGTTTCAGAGTGTGGGGAAGGGTTTCAGTGTGTAGTGAAGGGGTTTCAGTGAGTGGGGAAGGGGTTTCAGTGTGTGGGGAAGTGTTTCAGTGTGTGGGGAAGGATTACAGTGTGTGGGGACGGGGTTTCAGTGTGTGGGGAAGGGATTTCAGTGTGTGGGGAAGTGTTTCAGTGTGTGCGGAAGGGGTTTCAGTGTGTGGGGAAGGGTTTCAGTGTGTGGGGAAGGTGTTTCAGTGTGTGGGGAAGGGGTTTCTAGGTGTGGGGAAGGGTTTCACTGAGTGCAGAAGGCGATTCAGTGTTTGGGGAAGGGGTTTCAGTATGTGGGTAATGTGTTTCAGTGTGTGGGGAAGGTGTTTCAGTGTGTGGAGAAGGCGTTTCAGTTTGTGGGGAAGTGTTTCAGTGTGTGGGGAAGGGGTTTCAGTGCGTGGGGAAGGTTTTCACTGTGTGCGGAAGGTGTTTCAGTGTGTGGGAAAGGGGTTTCAGTGTGTGGGGAACGTGTTTCAGTGTGTGTGGAAGGGGTTTCATTGTGTGGGGAAGGGGTTTCAGTGTGTGGGGAAGGTGTTTCAGTGTGTAGGAAAGGGGTTTCAGTGTGTGGGGAAGGGGTTTCAGTGTGTGGTGAAGGGGTTTCAGTGTGTGGGGAAGGGGTTTCAGTGTGTGGGGAAGTGTTTCAGTGTGTGGGGAAGGATTACAGTGACTGGGGACGGGGTTTCAGTGTGTGGGGAAGGGGTTTCAGTGTGTGGGGAAGTGTTTCAGTGTGTGCGGAAGTGGTTTCAGTGTGTGGGGAAGGGTTTCAGTGTGTGGGAAAGGTGTTTCAGTGTGTGGGGAAGGGGTTTCTGTGTGTTGGGGAAGGGTTTCACTGAGTGCGGAAGGGGTTTCAATGTTTGGGGAAGGGGTTTCAGTCTGTGGGGAAGGTGTTTCAGTGTATGGGGATGTGTTTCTGTGTGTGGGGAAGGCGTTTCAGTGTGTGGGGATGTGTTTCAGTGTGTGCGGAAGGGGTTTCAGTGTGTGGTAAAGTGTTTCAGTGTGTGGGGAAGGGGTTTCAGTGTGTGGTGAAGAGTTTCACTTTGTGTGGACGGGGTTTCAGTGTTTCGGGAACAAGTTTCAGTGTGTCGGGAAGGTGTTTCAGTGTGTGTGGAAGGGGTTTCAGTGTGTGGGGAAGGGGTTTCAGTGTGTGGGGAAGGTGTATCAATGTGTGCGGAAGGGGTTTCAGTTGGTGAGGAAGGAGTTTCAGTGTGTGGTGAAGGGGTTTCAATGTGTGGGAAAGCTGTTTCATTGTGTGCGGAAGGGGTTTCAGTGTATGGGGAAGGTGTTCACTGTGTGGGAAAGGGGTTTCAGTGTGTGGGGAAGGGGTTTCAGTGTGTGGGGAAGGTGTCTCAGTGTGTGCGGAAGGGGTTTCAGTGTGTGGGGAAGGTGTATCAGTGTGTGGGGATGTGTTTCAGTGTGTGGGGAAGCGGTTTTAGTGTTTGTGAAGGGTTTCAGTGTGTGCGGAATGTGTTTTCAGTGTGTGGGGAAGGGGTTTCAGTGAGTGGGGAAGGTTTTTCAGTGGGTGGGGATGTGTTTCAGTATGTGCGGAAGGGGTTTCAGTGTGTGGGGATGTGTTACAGTGTGTGAGCAAGGGGTTTCAGTGTGTGGGGATGTGTTTCAGTGTTTGGGGAAGGGGTGTCAGGGTGTGGGGAAGGGTTTCACTGAGTGCGGAAGGGGTTTCAGTGTGTGGGGAATGGTTTTCAGTGTGTGGGGAAGGTGTTTCAGTGTTTGTGGAAGGGGTTTCAGTGTGTGGGGAAGGGTTTTCAGTGTGTGGGGAAGGGCTTTCAGTTTGTGGGGAAGGTGTTTCAGTGTGTGCGGAAGGGGTTTCAGTGTGTGGGGAAGGGTTTCAGTGTGTGGGGAAGGTGTTTCAGTGTGTGGAGAAGGGGTTTCAGTGTGTGGGGAAGGGTTTCACTGTGTGCAGAAGGGGATTCAGTGTGTGGGGAATGGGTTTCAGCGTGTGGGGAAGGTGTTGCAGTGTGTGTGGAAGGGGTTTCACTGTGTGGGGAAGGGGTTTCAGTGTGTGAGGAAGGTGTTTCAGTGGGTGGGGATATGTTTCAGTGTGTGGGGAAGGGGTTTCAGTGTGTGTGGATGTGTTTCAGTGTGTGAGGAAGGGGTTTCAGTGTGTGGGGATGTGTTTCAGTGTTTGGGGAAGGGGTGTCAGGGTGTGGGGATGGGTTTCACTGTGTGCGGAAGGGGTTTCAGTGTGTGGGGAATGGGTTTCAGTGTGTGGGGAAGGTGTTTCAGTGTTTGTGGAAGGGGTTTCAGTATGTGGGGAAGGGTTTTCAGTGTGTGGGGAAGGGCTTTCAGTTTGTGGGGAAGGTGTTTCAGTGTGTGCGGAAGGGGTTTCAGTGTGTGGGTAAATTGTTTCATTGTGTGCGGAAGGGGTTTCAGTTTGTGGGGAAGGGGATTCAGTGTGTGGGGAAGGTGTTTCATTGTGTGGGGAAGGTGTTTCATTGTGCTCGGAATGGTATTCAGTGTGAGGGGAAGGGTTTTCAGTGTGTGGGAAGGGGGTTTCACTGTGTGGGTAAGGGTTTAACTGTGTGCGGAAGGGGTTTCAGTGTCTGGGGAAGGTGTTTCAGTGTGTGGGGAAGGGGTTTCAGTGTGTGGGGAAGGGTTTCAGCGTGTGATGAAGGTTTTCAGTGTGTGGGGAAGGGGTTTCAGAGTGTGGGGAAGGGTTTCAGTGTGTAGGGAAGGGGTTTCAGTGAGTGGGGAAGGGGTTTCAGTATGTGTGGATGTGTTTCAGTGTGTGAGGAAGTGGTTTCAGTGTGTGGGGATGTGTTTCAGTGTTTGGGGAAGGGGTGTCAGGGTGTGGGGAAGGGTTTCACTGAGTGCGGAAGGGGTTTCAGTGTGTGGGGAATGGATTTCAGTGTGTGGGGAAGGTGTTTCAGTGTTTGTGGAAGGGGTTTCAGTGTGTGGGGAAGGGTTTTCAGTGTGTGGGGAAGGGCTTTCAGTTTGTGGGGAAGGTGTTTCAGTGTGTGCGGAAGGGGTTTCAGTGTGTGGGGAAGGGTTTCAGTGTGTGGGGAAGGTGTTTCAGTGTGTGGAGAAGGGGTTTCAGTGTGTGGGGAAGGGTTTCACTGTGTGCAGAAGGGGATTCAGTGTGTGGGGAATGGGTTTCAGCGTGTGGGGAAGGTGTTGCAGTGTGTGTGGAAGGGGTTTCACTGTGTGGGGAAGGGGTTTCAGTGTGTGAGGAAGGTGTTTCAGTGGGGGGGATGTGTTTCAGTGTGTGGGGAAGGGGTTTCAGTGTGTGTGGATGTGTTTCAGTGTGTGAGGAAGGGGTTTCAGTGTGTGGGGATGTGTTTCAGTGTTTGGGGAAGGTGTGTCAGGGTGTGGGGATGGGTTTCACTGAGTGCGGAAGGGGTTTCAGTGTGTGGGGAATGGGTTTCAGTGTGTGGGGAAGGTGTTTCAGTGTTTGTGGAAGGGGTTTCAGTATGTGGGGAAGGGTTTTCAGTGTGTGGGGAAGGGCTTTCAGTTTGTGGGGAAGGTGTTTCAGTGTGTGCGGAAGGGGTTTCAGTGTGTGGGTAAATTGTTTCATTGTGTGCGGAAGGGGTTTCAGTTTGTGGGGAAGGGGATTCAGTGTGTGGGGAAGGTGTTTCATTGTGTGGGGAAGGTGTTTCATTGTGCTCGGAATGGTATTCAGTGTGAGGGGAAGGGTTTTCAGTGTGTGGGAAGGGGGTTTCACTATGTGGGTAAGGGTTTAACTGTGTGCGGAAGGGGTTTCAGTGTCTGGGGAAGGTGTTTCAGTGGGTGGGGAAGGGGTTTCAGTGTGTGGGGAAGGGTTTCAGCGTGTGATGAAGGTTTTCAGTGTGTGGGGAAGGGGTTTCAGAGTGTGGGGAAGGGTTTCAGTGTGTAGGGAAGGGGTTTCAGTGAGTGGGGAAGGGGTTTCAGTGTGTGGGGAAGTGTTTCAGTGTGTGGGGAAGGGGTTTCAGTGTGTGGGGAAGGGATTTCAGTGTGTGGGGAAGTGTTTCAGTGTGTGCGGAAGGGGTTTCAGTGTGTGGGGAAGGGTTTCAGTGTGTGGGGAAGGTGTTTCAGTGTGTGGGGAAGGGGTTTCTAGGTGTGGGGAAGGGTTTCACTGAGTGCAGAAGGCGATTCAGTGTTTGGGGAAGGGGTTTCAGTATGTGGGTAATGTGTTTCAGTGTGTGGGGAAGGTGTTTCAGTGTGTGGAGAAGGCGTTTCAGTTTGTGGGGAAGTGTTTCAGTGTGTGGGGAAGGGGTTTCAGTGCGTGGGGAAGGTTTTCACTGTGTGCGGAAGGTGTTTCAGTGTGTGGGAAAGGGGTTTCAGTGTGTGGGGAACGTGTTTCAGTGTGTGTGGAAGGGGTTTCATTGTGTGGGGAAGGGGTTTCAGTGTGTGGGGAAGGTGTTTCAGTGTGTGCGGAAGTGGTTTCAGTTTGTGTGGAAGGTGTTTCAGTGAGTGGGGAAGGGCTTTCAATGTGTGGGAAAGGTGTTTCATTGTGTGTGGAAGGGGTTTCAGTGTGTGGGGACGGGGTTTCAGTGAGTGGGGAAGGGATATCAGTGTGTGGGGAAGTGTTTCAGTGTGTGCGGAAGGTGTTTCAGTAGGTGGGGAAGGGTTTCAGTGTGTGGGGAAGGTGTTTCACTGTGTGGGGAAGGGGTTTCAGTGTGTGGGGAGGGGGTTTCAGTGTGTGGGGAAGGGTTTAACTGAGTGCGGTAGGCGTTTCAGTGTGTGGAGAAGGTGTCTCTGTGTGTGGGGAAGGGGTTTCAGTCTGTGGGGAAGGGGTTTCAGTGTGTGGGGAAGGGTTTCAGTGTGTGGGGAAGGGTTTCAGTGTGTGGGGAAGGTGTTGCAGTGTGTGGAGAAGGGGTTTCAGTGTGTGGTGAAGGGTTTCACTGTGTGCAGAAGGGGTTTCAGTGTGTGGGGAAGGTGTTGCAATGTGTGGAGAAGGGGTTTCAGTGTGTGGTGAAGGGTTTCACTGTGTGCAGAAGGAGTTTCACTGTGTGGGGAAGGGATTTCAGTGTGTGGGGAAATGTTTCAGTGTGTGCGGAATGTGTTTCAGTAGGTGGGGAAGGGTTTCAGTGTCTGGGGAAGGTGTTTCAGTGAGTGGGGAATGGGTTTCAGTGTGTGGGGAGGGGATTTCAGTGTGTGGGGAAGGGTTTAACTGAGTGCGGAAAGCGCTTCAGTGTGTGGGGAAGGTGTTTCAGTGTGTGGGGAAGGAGTTTCAGTATGTGGGGAAGGGGTTTCAGTGTGTGGGGAAGGGTTTCAGTGTGTGGGGAAGGGTTTCAGTGTGTGGGGAAGGTGTTTCAGTGTGTGGAGAAGGGGTTTCAGTGTGTGGGGAAGGGTTTCACTGTGTGCAGAAGGGGTTTCAGTGTGTGGGGAATGGGTTTCAGCGTGTGGGGAAGGTGTTTCAGTGTGTGTGGAAGGGGTTTCAGTGTGTGGGGAAGGTGTTTCAGTGTTTGCGGAAGGGGTTTCAGTGTGTGCGGAAGGGGATTCAGTGTGTGGGGAAGGTGTTTCATTGTGTGGGGAAGGTGTTTCATTGTGTCCGGAAGGGTATTCAGTGTGTGGGGAAGGTGTTTCATTGTGTGGTGAAGGGTTTCACTGTGTGGGGAAGGGGTTCCTGTGTGTGGGGAAGTGGTTTTAGTGTTTGGGGAAGGGGTTTCAGTGTGCGGGGAAGGATTACAGTGTCTGGGGACGGGGTTTCAGTTTGTGGGGTAGGGGTTTCAGAGTGTGCGGAAGGGTTTCAGTGTGGGGGGAAGGGGTTTCAGCGTGTGGGGAATGGGATACAGTGCGTGGGGAAGGCGTTTCAGTGTGTGGGGATGTGTTTCATTGTGTGGGGAAGGGGTTTCAGTGTGTTGGGAAGGGGTTTCAGTGTGTGGGGAAGGGTTTCACTGTGTGCGGAAGGGGTTTCAGTGTGTGGGGAAGTGGTTTCAGTGTGTGGTGAAGGTGTCTCAGTGTGTGTGGAAGGGGTTTCAGTGTGTGGGGAAGGTGTATCAGTGTGTGGGGATGGGTTTCAGTGTGTGGGGAAGCTGTTTTAGTGTGTGTGAAGGGTTTCATTGTGTGCGGAAGTGTTTTCAGTGTGGGGGGAAGGGGTTTCAGTGAGTGGGGAAGGTGTTTCAGTGGGTGGGGATGTGTTTCAGTGTGTGGGGAAGGGGTTTCAGTGTGTGGGGATGTGTTTCAGTGTTTGGGGAAGGGGTGTCAGGGTGTGGGCAAGGGTTTCACTGAGTGCGGAATGGGTTTCAGAGTGTGGGGAAGGGTTTCAGTGTGTAGGAAAGGGGTTTCAGTGTGTGGGGAAGGGGTTTCAGTGTGTGGGGAAGTGTTTCAGTGTGTGGGGAAGGATTACAGTGTGTGGGGACGTGGTTTCAGTGTTTGGGGAAGGGATTTCAGTGTGTGGGTAAGTGTTTCAGTGTGTGCGGAAGGGGTTTCAGTGTGTGGGGAAGGGTTTCTGCGTGTGGGGAAGGTGTTTCAGTGCGTGGGGAAGGGGTTTCTAGGTGTGGGGAAGGGTTTCACTGAGTGCGGAAGGGGTTTCAGTGTTTGTGGAAGGGGTTTCAGTATGTGGGTAAGGCGTTTCAGTGTGTGGGGAAGTGTTTCAGTGTGTGGGGAAGGTGTTTCAGTGTGTGGGGAAGGCGTTTCAGTGTGTGGGGAAGTGTTTCAGTGTGTGGGGAAGGGGTTTCAGTGCGTGGGGAAGGTTTTCACTGTGTGCGGAAGGGGATTCAGTGTGTGGGGAAGGGGTTTCAGTGTGTGGGGAAGGTGTTTCAGTGTGTGTGGAAGGGGTTTCATTGTGTGGGGAAGGGTTTCAGTGTGTGGGGAAGGGTTTCAGTGTGTGGGGAAGGGGTTTCAGTATGTGTGGATGTGTTTCAGTGTGTGAGGAAGTGGTTTCAGTGTGTGGGGATGTGTTTCAGTGTTTGGGGAAGGGGTGTCAGGGTGCGGGGAAGGGTTTCACTGAGTGCGGAAGGGCTTTCAGAGTGTGGGGAATGGGTTTCAGTGTGTGGGGAAGATGTTTCAGTGTTTGTGGAAGGGGTTTCAGTGTGTGGGGAAGGGTTTTCAGTGTGTGGGGAAGGGCTTTCAGTTTGTGGGGAAGGTGTTTCAGTGTTTGCGGAAGTGGTTTCAGTGTGTGGGTTAAGTGTTTCATTGTGTGCGGAAGGGGTTTCAGTTTGTGGGGAAGGGGATTCAGTGCGTGGGGAAGGTGTTTCATTGTGTGGGGAAGGTGTTTCATTGTGCTCGGAACGGTATTCAGTGTGAGGGGAAGGGTTTTCAGTGTGTGGGGAAGGGTTTCAGCGTGTGATGAAGGTTTTCAGTGTGTGGGGAAGGGGTTTCAGAGTGTGGGGAAGGGTTTCAGTGTGTAGGGAAGGGGTTTCAGTGTGTGGGGAAGGGGTTTCAGTGTGTGGGGAAGTGTTTCAGTGTGTGGGGAAGGATTACAGTGTGTGGGGACGGGGTTTCAGTGTGTGGGGAAGGGATTTCAGTGTGTGGGCAAGTGTTTCAGTGTGTGCGGAAGGGGTGTCAGTGTGTGGGGAAGGGTTTCAGTGTGTGGGGAAGGGATTTCAGTGTGTGGGGAAGTGTTTCAGTGTGTGCGGAAGGGGTTTCAGTGTGTGGGGAAGGGTTTCAGCGTGTGGGGAAGGTGTTTCAGTGTGTGGGGAAGGGGTTTCTAGGTGTGGGGAAGGGTTTCACTGAGTGCGGAAGGGGTTTCAGTGTTTGTGGAAGGGGTTTCAGTATGTGGGTAAGGCGTTTCAGTGTGTGGGGAAGGTGTTTCAGTGTGTGGGGAAGGCGTTTCAGTGTGTGGGGAAGTGTTTCAGTGTGTGGGGAAGGGGTTTCAGTGCGTGGGGAAGGTTTTCACTGTGTGCGGAAGGGGATTCAGTGTGTGGGGAAGGGGTTTCAGTGTGTGGGGAAGGTGTTTCAGTGTGTGTGGAATGGGTTTCATTGTGTGGGGAAGGGTTTCAGTGTGTGGGGAAGGGTTTCAGTGTGTGGGGAAGGGGTTTCAGTATGTGTGGATGTGTTTCAGTGTGTGAGGAAGTGGTTTCAGTGTGTGGGGATGTGTTTCAGTGTTTGGGGAAGGGGTGTCAGGGTGTGGGGAAGGGTTTCACTGAGTGCGGAAGGGCTTTCAGTGTGTGGGGAATGGGTTTCAGTGTGTGGGGCAGATGTTTCAGTGTTTGTGGAAGGGGTTTCAGTGTGTGGGGAAGGGTTTTCAGTGTGTGGGGAAGGGCTTTCAGTTTGTGGGGAAGGTGTTTCAGTGTTTGCGGAAGTGGTTTCAGTGTGTGGGTTAAGTGTTTCATTGTGTGCGGAAGGGGTTTCAGTTTGTGGGGAAGGGGATTCAGTGCGTGGGGAAGGTGTTTCATTGTGTGGGGAAGGTGTTTCATTGTGCTCGGAACGGTATTCAGTGTGAGGGGAAGGGTTTTCAGTGTGTGGGGAAGGGTTTCAGCGTGTGATGAAGGTTTTCAGTGTGTGGGGAAGGGGTTTCAGAGTGTGGGGAAGGGTTTCAGTGTGTAGGGAAGGGGTTTCAGTGTGTGGGGAAGGGGTTTCAGTGTGTGGGGAAGTGTTTCAGTGTGTGGGGAAGGATTACAGTGTGTGGGGACGGGGTTTCAGTGTGTGGGGAAGGGATTTCAGTGTGTGGGCAAGTGTTTCAGTGTGTGCGGAAGGGGTGTCAGTGTGTGGGGAAGGGTTTCAGTGTGTGGGAAGGTGTTTCAGTGTGTGGGAAAGGGGTTTCTCGGTGTGGGGAAGGGTTTCACTGAGTGCGGAAGTGGTTTCAGTGTTTGGGGAAGGGGTTTCAGTATGTGGGTAAGGTGTTTCAGTGTCTGGGGAAGGTGTTTCAGTGTGTGGGGAAGGCATTTCAGTGTGTGGGGAAGTGTTTCAGTGTGTGGGGAAGTGGTTTCAGTGCGTGGGGAAGGTTTTCACTGTGTGCGGAAGGTGTTTCAGTGTGTGGGGAAGGGGTTTCAGTGTGTGGGGAAGGTGTTTCAGTGTGTGTGGAAGGGGTTTCATTGTGTGGGGAAGGGGTTTCAGTGTGTGGGGAAGGTGTTTCAGTGTGTGCGGAAGAGGTTTCAGTTTGTGTGGAAGGTGTTTCAGTGTGTGGGGAAGGGGTTTCAATGTGTGGGAAAGGTGTTTCATTGTGTGTGGAAGGGGTTTCAGTGTGTGGGGACGGGGTTTCAGTGTGTGGGGAATGGATTTCAGTGTGTGGGGAAGTGTTTCAGTGTGTGCGGAAGGTGTTTCACTGTGTGGGGAAGGGTTTCAGTGTGTGGGGAAGGTGTTTCAGTGTGTGGGGAAGGGGTTTCAGTTTGTGGGGAGGGGGTTTCAGAGTGTGGGGAACGGTTTAACTGAGTGCAGAAGGCGTTTCAGTGTGTGGGGAAGGGGTTTCAGTGCGTGGGGAAGGTTTTCACTGTGTGCGGAAGGTGTTTCAGTGTGTGGGAAAGGGGTTTCAGTGTGTGGGGAACGTGTTTCAGTGTGTGTGGAAGGGGTTTCATTGTGTGGGGAAGGGGTTTCAGTGTGTGGGGAAGGTGTTTCAGTGTGTGCGGAAGTGGTTTCAGTTTGTGTGGAAGGTGTTTCAGTGAGTGGGGAAGGGGTTTCAATGTGTGGGAAAGGTGTTTCATTGTGTGTGGAAGGGGTTTCAGTGTGTGGGGACGGTGTTTCAGTGAGTGGGGAAGGGATATCAGTGTGTGGGGAAGTGTTTCAGTGTGTGCGGAAGGTGTTTCAGTAGGTGGGGAAGGGTTTCAGTGTGTGGGGAAGGTGTTTCACTGTGTGGGGAAGGGGTTTCAGTGTGTGGGGAGGGGGTTTCAGTGTGTGGGGAAGGGTTTAACTGAGTGCGGTAGGCGTTTCAGTGTGTGGAGAAGGTGTCTCTGTGTGTGGGGAAGGGGTTTCAGTCTGTGGGGAAGGGGTTTCAGTGTGTGGGGAAGGGTTTCAGTGTGTGGGGAAGGGTTTCAGTGTGTGGGGAAGGTGTTGCAGTGTGTGGAGAAGGGGTTTCAGTGTGTGGTGAAGGGTTTCACTGTGTGCAGAAGGGGTTTCAGTGTGTGGGGAAGGTGTTGCAATGTGTGGAGAAGGGGTTTCAGTGTGTGGTGAAGGGTTTCACTGTGTGCAGAAGGAGTTTCACTGTGTGGGGAAGGGATTTCAGTGTGTGGGGAAATGTTTCAGTGTGTGCGGAATGTGTTTCAGTAGGTGGGGAAGGGTTTCAGTGTCTGGGGAAGGTGTTTCAGTGAGTGGGGAATGGGTTTCAGTGTGTGGGGAGGGGATTTCAGTGTGTGGGGAAGGGTTTAACTGAGTGCGGAAGGCGCTTCAGTGTGTGGGGAAGGTGTTTCAGTGTGTGGGGAAGGTGTTTCAGTATGTGGGGAAGGGGTTTCAGTGTGTGGGGAAGGGTTTCAGTGTGTGGGGAAGGGTTTCAGTGTGTGGGGAAGGTGTTTCAGTGTGTGGAGAAGGGGTTTCAGTGTGTGGGGAAGGGTTTCACTGTGTGCAGAAGGGGTTTCAGTGTGTGGGGAATGGGTTTCAGCGTGTGGGGAAGGTGTTTCAGTGTGTGTGGAAGGGGTTTCAGTGTGTGGGGAAGGTGTTTCAGTGTTTGCGGAAGGGGTTTCAGTGTGTGCGGAAGGGGATTCAGTGTGTGGGGAAGGTGTTTCATTGTGTGGGGAAGGTGTTTCATTGTGTCCGGAAGGGTATTCAGTGTGTGGGGAAGGTGTTTCATTGTGTGGTGAAGGGTTTCACTGTGTGGGGAAGGGGTTCCTGTGTGTGGGGAAGTGGTTTTAGTGTTTGGGGAAGGGGTTTCAGTGTGCGGGGAAGGATTACAGTGTCTGGGGACGGGGTTTCAGTTTGTGGGGAAGGGGTTTCAGAGTGTGCGGAAGGGTTTCAGTGTGGGGGGAAGGGGTTTCAGCGTGTGGGGAATGGGATACAGTGCGTGGGGAAGGCGTTTCAGTGTGTGGGGATGTGTTTCATTGTGTGGGGAAGGGGTTTCAGTGTGTTGGGAAGGGGTTTCAGTGTGTGGGGAAGGGTTTCACTGTGTGCGGAAGGGGTTTCAGTGTGTGGGGAAGTGGTTTCAGTGTGTGGTGAAGGTGTCTCAGTGTGTGTGGAAGGGGTTTCAGTGTGTGGGGAAGGTGTATCAGTGTGTGGGGATGGGTTTCAGTGTGTGGGGAAGCTGTTTTAGTGTGTGTGAAGGGTTTCATTGTGTGCGGAAGTGTTTTCAGTGTGGGGGGAAGGGGTTTCAGTGAGTGGGGAAGGTGTTTCAGTGGGTGGGGATGTGTTTCAGTGTGTGGGGAAGGGGTTTCAGTGTGTGGGGATGTGTTTCAGTGTTTGGGGAAGGGGTGTCAGGGTGTGGGCAAGGGTTTCACTGAGTGCGGAATGGGTTTCAGAGTGTGGGGAAGGGTTTCAGTGTGTAGGAAAGGGGTTTCAGTGTGTGGGGAAGGGGTTTCAGTGTGTGGGGAAGTGTTTCAGTGTGTGGGGAAGGATTACAGTGTGTGGGGACGTGGTTTCAGTGTTTGGGGAAGGGATTTCAGTGTGTGGGGAAGTGTTTCAGTGTGTGCGGAAGGGGTTTCAGTGTGTGGGGAAGGGTTTCAGCGTGTGGGGAAGGTGTTTCAGTGTGTGGGGAAGGGGTTTCTAGGTGTGGGGAAGGGTTTCACTGAGTGCGGAAGGGGTTTCAGTGTTTGTGGAAGGGGTTTCAGTATGTGGGTAAGGCGTTTCAGTGTGTGGGGAAGGTGTTTCAGTGTGTGGGGAAGGCGTTTCAGTGTGTGGGGAAGTGTTTCAGTGTGTGGGGAAGGGGTTTCAGTGCGTGGGGAAGGTTTTCACTGTGTGCGGAAGGGGATTCAGTGTGTGGGGAAGGGGTTTCAGTGTGTGGGGAAGGTGTTTCAGTGTGTGTGGAAGGGGTTTCATTGTGTGGGGAAGGGTTTCAGTGTGTGGGGAAGGGTTTCAGTGTGTGGGGAAGGGGTTTCAGTATGTGTGGATGTGTTTCAGTGTGTGAGGAAGTGGTTTCAGTGTGTGGGGATGTGTTTCAGTGTTTGGGGAAGGGGTGTCAGGGTGTGGGGAAGGGTTTCACTGAGTGCGGAAGGGCTTTCAGTGTGTGGGGAATGGGTTTCAGTGTGTGGGGAAGATGTTTCAGTGTTTGTGGAAGGGGTTTCAGTGTGTGGGGAAGGGTTTTCAGTGTGTGGGGAAGGGCTTTCAGTTTGTGGGGAAGGTGTTTCAGTGTTTGCGGAAGTGGTTTCAGTGTGTGGGTTAAGTGTTTCATTGTGTGCGGAAGGGGTTTCAGTTTGTGGGGAAGGGGATTCAGTGCGTGGGGAAGGTGTTTCATTGTGTGGGGAAGGTGTTTCATTGTGCTCGGAACGGTATTCAGTGTGAGGGGAAGGGTTTTCAGTGTGTGGGGAAGGGTTTCAGCGTGTGATGAAGGTTTTCAGTGTGTGGGGAAGGGGTTTCAGAGTGTGGGGAAGGGTTTCAGTGTGTAGGGAAGGGGTTTCAGTGTGTGGGGAAGGGGTTTCAGTGTGTGGGGAAGTGTTTCAGTGTGTGGGGAAGGATTACAGTGTGTGGGGACGGGGTTTCAGTGTGTGGGGAAGGGATTTCAGTGTGTGGGCAAGTGTTTCAGTGTGTGCGGAAGGGGTGTCAGTGTGTGGGGAAGGGTTTCAGTGTGTGGGGAAGGGATTTCAGTGTGTGGGGAAGTGTTTCAGTGTGTGCGGAAGGGGTTTCAGTGTGTGGGGAAGGGTTTCAGCGTGTGGGGAAGGTGTTTCAGTGTGTGGGGAAGGGGTTTCTAGGTGTGGGGAAGGGTTTCACTGAGTGCGGAAGGGGTTTCAGTGTTTGTGGAAGGGGTTTCAGTATGTGGGTAAGGCGTTTCAGTGTGTGGGGAAGGTGTTTCAGTGTGTGGGGAAGGCGTTTCAGTGTGTGGGGAAGTGTTTCAGTGTGTGGGGAAGGGGTTTCAGTGCGTGGGGAAGGTTTTCACTGTGTGCGGAAGGGGATTCAGTGTGTGGGGAAGGGGTTTCAGTGTGTGGGGAAGGTGTTTCAGTGTGTGTGGAAGGGGTTTCATTGTGTGGGGAAGGGTTTCAGTGTGTGGGGAAGGGTTTCAGTGTGTGGGGAAGGGGTTTCAGTATGTGTGGATGTGTTTCAGTGTGTGAGGAAGTGGTTTCAGTGTGTGGGGATGTGTTTCAGTGTTTGGGGAAGGGGTGTCAGGGTGTGGGGAAGGGTTTCACTGAGTGCGGAAGGGCTTTCAGTGTGTGGGGAATGGGTTTCAGTGTGTGGGGAAGATGTTTCAGTGTTTGTGGAAGGGGTTTCAGTGTGTGGGGAAGGGTTTTCAGTGTGTGGGGAAGGGCTTTCAGTTTGTGGGGAAGGTGTTTCAGTGTTTGCGGAAGTGGTTTCAGTGTGTGGGTTAAGTGTTTCATTGTGTGCGGAAGGGGTTTCAGTTTGTGGGGAAGGGGATTCAGTGCGTGGGGAAGGTGTTTCATTGTGTGGGGAAGGTGTTTCATTGTGCTCGGAACGGTATTCAGTGTGAGGGGAAGGGTTTTCAGTGTGTGGGGAAGGGTTTCAGCGTGTGATGAAGGTTTTCAGTGTGTGGGGAAGGGGTTTCAGAGTGTGGGGAAGGGTTTCAGTGTGTAGGGAAGGGGTTTCAGTGTGTGGGGAAGGGGTTTCAGTGTGTGGGGAAGTGTTTCAGTGTGTGGGGAAGGATTACAGTGTGTGGGGACGGGGTTTCAGTGTGTGGGGAAGGGATTTCAGTGTGTGGGCAAGTGTTTCAGTGTTTGCGGAAGGGGTGTCAGTGTGTGGGGAAGGGTTTCAGTGTGTGGGAAGGTGTTTCAGTGTGTGGGAAAGGGGTTTCTCGGTGTGGGGAAGGGTTTCACTGAGTGCGGAAGTGGTTTCAGTGTTTGGGGAAGGGGTTTCAGTATGTGGGTAAGGTGTTTCAGTGTCTGGGGAAGGTGTTTCAGTGTGTGGGGAAGGCATTTCAGTGTGTGGGGAAGTGTTTCAGTGTGTGGGGAAGTGGTTTCAGTGCGTGGGGAAGGTTTTCACTGTGTGCGGAAGGTGTTTCAGTGTGTGGGGAAGGGGTTTCAGTGTGTGGGGAAGGTGTTTCAGTGTGTGTGGAAGGGGTTTCATTGTGTGGGGAAGGGGTTTCAGTGTGTGGGGAAGGTGTTTCAGTGTGTGCGGAAGAGGTTTCAGTTTGTGTGGAAGGTGTTTCAGTGTGTGGGGAAGGGGTTTCAATGTGTGGGAAAGGTGTTTCATTGTGTGTGGAAGGGGTTTCAGTGTGTGGGGACGGGGTTTCAGTGTGTGGGGAATGGATTTCAGTGTGTGGGGAAGTGTTTCAGTGTGTGCGGAAGGTGTTTCAGTGTGTGGGGAAGGGTTTCAGTGTGTGGGGAAGGTGTTTCAGTGTGTGGGGAAGGGGTTTCAGTTTGTGGGGAGGGGGTTTCAGAGTGTGGGGAAGGGTTTAACTGAGTGCAGAAGGCGTTTCAGTGTGTGGGGAAGGTGTTTCAGTGTGTGGGGAAGGGGTTTCAGTATGTGGGGAATGGGTTTCAGAGTGTGGGGAAGGGTTTCAGTGTGTGGGGAATGGTTTCAGTGTGTGGGGAAGGTGTTTCAGTGTGTGGAGAAGGGGTTTCAGTGTGTGGGGAAGGGTTTCACTGTGTGCAGAAGGGGTTTCAGTGTGTGGGGAATGGGTATCAGCGTGTGGGGAAGGTGTTTCAGTGTGTATGGAAGGGGTTTCACTGTGTGGGGAAGGGGTTTCAGTGTGTGAGGAAGGTGTTTCAGTAGGTGGGGATGTGTTTCAGTGTGTGGGGAAGGTGTTTCAATGTGTGGGAAAGGTGTTTCATTGTGTGTGGAAGGTGTTTCAGTAGGTGGGGAAGGATTTCATTGTCTGGGGAAGGTGTTTCAGTGTGTGGGGAAGGGGTTTCAGTGTATGGGGAGGGGGTTTCAGTGTGTGGGGAAGGGTTTAACTGAGTGCGGAAGGCGCTTCAGTGTGTGGGGAAGGTGTTTCAGTGTGTGGGGAGGGGGTTTCAGTATGTGGGGAAGGGGTTTCAGTGTGTGGGGAAGGGTTTCAGTGTGTGGGGAAGGGTTTCAGTGTGTGGGGAAGGTGTTTCAGTGTGTGGAGAAGGGGTTTCAGTGTGTGGGGAAGGGGTTTCAGTGTGTGGGGAAGTGTTTCAGTGTGTGGGGAAGGATTACAGTGTGTGGGGAGGTGGTTTCAGTGTGTGGGGAAGGGATTTCAGTGTGTGGGGAAGTGTTTCAGTGTGTGCGGAAGGGGTTTCAGTGTGTGGGGAAGGGTTTCAGCGTGTGGGGAAGGTGTTTCAGTGTGTGGGGAAGGGGTTTCTAGGTGTGGGGAAGGGTTTCACTGAGTGCGGAAGGGGTTTCAGTGTTTGGGGAAGGGGTTTCAGTATGTGGGTAAGGTGTTTCAGTGTGTGGGGAAGGTGTTTCAGTGTGTGGGGAAGGCGTTTCAGTGTGTGGGGAAGTGTTTCAGTGTGTGTGGAAGGGGTTTCAGTGCGTGGGGAAGGTTTTCAGTGTGTGCGGAAGGGGATTCAGTGTGTGGGGAAGGGGTTTCAGTGTGTGGGGAAGGGGTTTCATTGTGTGGGGAAGGGTTTCAGTGTGTGGGGAAGGGTTTCAGTGTGTGGGGAAGGGTTTCAGTGTGTGGGGAAGGGGTTTCAGTATGTGTGGATGTGTTTCAGTGTGTGAGGAAGTGGTTTCAGTGTGTGGGGATGTGTTTCAGTGTTTGGGGAAGGGGTGTCAGGGTGTGGGGAAGGGTTTCACTGAGTGCGGAAGGGGTTTCAGTGTGTGGGGAATGGGTTTCAGTGTGTGGGGAAGATGTTTCAGTGTTTGTGGAAGGGGTTTCAGTGTGTGGGGAAGGGTTTTCAGTGTGTGGGGAAGGGCTTTCAGTTTGTGGGGAAGGTGTTTCAGTGTGTGCGGAAGGATTACAGTGTGTGGGGACGGGGTTTCAGTGTGTGGTGAAGGGATTTCAGTGTGTGGGCAAGTGTTTCAGTGTGTGCGGAAGGGGTGTCAGTGTGTGGGGAAGGGTTTCAGTGTGTGGGAAGGTGTTTCAGTGTGTGGGAAAGGGGTTTCTCGGTGTGGGGAAGGGTTTCACTGAGTGCGGAAGTGGTTTCAGTGTTTGGGGAAGGGGTTTCAGTATGTGGGTAAGGTGTTTCAGTGTCTGGGGAAGGTGTTTCAGTGTGTGGGGAAGGCATTTCAGTGTGTGGGGAAGTGTTTCAGTGTGTGGGGAAGTGGTTTCAGTGCGTGGGGAAGGTTTTCACTGTGTGCGGAAGGTGTTTCAGTGTGTGGGGAAGGGGTTTCAGTGTGTGGGGAAGGTGTTTCAGTGTGTGTGGAAGGGGTTTCATTGTGTGGGGAAGGGGTTTCAGTGTGTGGGGAAGGTGTTTCAGTGTGTGCGGAAGAGGTTTCAGTTTGTGTGGAAGGTGTTTCAGTGTGTGGGGAAGGGGTTTCAATGTGTGGGAAAGGTGTTTCATTGTGTGTGGAAGGGGTTTCAGTGTGTGGGGACGGGGTTTCAGTGTGTGGGGAATGGATTTCAGTGTGTGGGGAAGTGTTTCAGTGTGTGCGGAAGGTGTTTCAGTGTGTGGGGAAGGGTTTCAGTGTGTGGGGAAGGTGTTTCAGTGTGTGGGGAAGGGGTTTCAGTTTGTGGGGAGGGGGTTTCAGAGTGTGGGGAAGGGTTTAACTGAGTGCAGAAGGCGTTTCAGTGTGTGGGGAAGGTGTTTCAGTGTGTGGGGAAGGGGTTTCAGTATGTGGGGAATGGGTTTCAGAGTGTGGGGAAGGGTTTCAGTGTGTGGGGAATGGTTTCAGTGTGTGGGGAAGGTGTTTCAGTGTGTGGAGAAGGGGTTTCAGTGTGTGGGGAAGGGTTTCACTGTGTGCAGAAGGGGTTTCAGTGTGTGGGGAATGGGTATCAGCGTGTGGGGAAGGTGTTTCAGTGTGTATGGAAGGGGTTTCACTGTGTGGGGAAGGGGTTTCAGTGTGTGAGGAAGGTGTTTCAGTAGGTGGGGATGTGTTTCAGTGTGTGGGGAAGGTGTTTCAATGTGTGGGAAAGGTGTTTCATTGTGTGTGGAAGGTGTTTCAGTAGGTGGGGAAGGATTTCATTGTCTGGGGAAGGTGTTTCAGTGTGTGGGGAAGGGGTTTCAGTGTATGGGGAGGGGGTTTCAGTGTGTGGGGAAGGGTTTAACTGAGTGCGGAAGGCGCTTCAGTGTGTGGGGAAGGTGTTTCAGTGTGTGGGGAGGGGGTTTCAGTATGTGGGGAAGGGGTTTCAGTGTGTGGGGAAGGGTTTCAGTGTGTGGGGAAGGGTTTCAGTGTGTGGGGAAGGTGTTTCAGTGTGTGGAGAAGGGGTTTCAGTGTGTGGGGAAGGGGTTTCAGTGTGTGGGGAAGTGTTTCAGTGTGTGGGGAAGGATTACAGTGTGTGGGGAGGTGGTTTCAGTGTGTGGGGAAGGGATTTCAGTGTGTGGGGAAGTGTTTCAGTGTGTGCGGAAGGGGTTTCAGTGTGTGGGGAAGGGTTTCAGCGTGTGGGGAAGGTGTTTCAGTGTGTGGGGAAGGGGTTTCTAGGTGTGGGGAAGGGTTTCACTGAGTGCGGAAGGGGTTTCAGTGTTTGGGGAAGGGGTTTCAGTATGTGGGTAAGGTGTTTCAGTGTGTGGGGAAGGTGTTTCAGTGTGTGGGGAAGGCGTTTCAGTGTGTGGGGAAGTGTTTCAGTGTGTGTGGAAGGGGTTTCAGTGCGTGGGGAAGGTTTTCAGTGTGTGCGGAAGGGGATTCAGTGTGTGGGGAAGGGGTTTCAGTGTGTGGGGAAGGGGTTTCATTGTGTGGGGAAGGGTTTCAGTGTGTGGGGAAGGGTTTCAGTGTGTGGGGAAGGGTTTCAGTGTGTGGGGAAGGGGTTTCAGTATGTGTGGATGTGTTTCAGTGTGTGAGGAAGTGGTTTCAGTGTGTGGGGATGTGTTTCAGTGTTTGGGGAAGGGGTGTCAGGGTGTGGGGAAGGGTTTCACTGAGTGCGGAAGGGGTTTCAGTGTGTGGGGAATGGGTTTCAGTGTGTGGGGAAGATGTTTCAGTGTTTGTGGAAGGGGTTTCAGTGTGTGGGGAAGGGTTTTCAGTGTGTGGGGAAGGGCTTTCAGTTTGTGGGGAAGGTGTTTCAGTGTGTGCGGAAGGGGTTTCAGTGTGTGGGTAAGGTGTTTCATTGTGTGCGGAAGGGGTTTCAGTTTGTGGGGAAGGGGATTCAGTGCGTGGGGAAGGTGTTTCATTGTGTGGGGAAGCTGTATCATTGTGCTCGGAACGGTATTCAGTGTGTGGGGAAGGGTTTCAGCGTGTGATGAAGGTTTTCAGTGTGTGGGGAAGGGGTTTCAGAGTGTGGGGAAGGTTTTCAGTGTGTAGGGAAGGGGTTTCAGTGTGTGGGGAAGGGGTTTCAGTGTGTGGGGACGGGGTTTCAGTGTGTGGGGAAGGGATTTCAGTGTGTGGGGAAGTGTTTCAGTGTGTGCGGAAGGGGTTTCAGTGTGTGGGGAAGGGTTTCAGTGTTTGGGAAGGTGTTTCAGTGTGTGGGAAAGGGGTTTCTCGGTGTGGGGAAGGGTTTCACTGAGTGCGGAAGGGGTTTCAGTGTTTGGGGAAGGGGTTTCAGTATGTGGGTAAGGTGTTTCAGTGTCTGGGGAAGGTGTTTCAGTGTGTGGGGAAGGCGTTTCAGTGTGTGGGGAAGTGTTTCAGTGTCTGGGGAAGTGGTTTCAGTGCGTGGGGAAGGTTTTCACTGTGTGCGGAAGGTGTTTCAGTGTGTGGGGAAGGGGTTTCAGTGTGTGGGGAAGGTGTTTCAGTGTGTGTGGAAGGGGTTTCATTGTGTGGGGAAGGGGTTTCAGTGTGTGGGGAAGGTGTTTCAGTGTGTGCGGAAGAGGTTTCAGTTTGTGTGGAAGGTGTTTCAGTGTGTGGGGAAGGGGTTTCAATGTGTGGGAAAGGTGTTTCATTGTGTGGGGAAGGTGTTTCAGTGTGTAGTGAAGTTGTTTCAGTGTGTGGGGAAGGGGTTTCAGAGTGTGGGGAAGGGTTTCAGTGTGTAGGGAAGGGGTTTCAGTGTGTGGGGAAGGGGTTTCAGTGTGTGGGGAAGTGTTTCAGTGTGTGGGGAAGGATTACAGTGTGTGGGGACGGGGTTTCAGTGTGTGGGGAAGGGATTTCAGTGTGTGGGCAAGTGTTTCAGTGTGTGCGGAAGGGGTTTCAGTGTGTGGGGAAGGGTTTCAGTGTTTGGGAAGGTGTTTCAGTGTGTGGGAAAGGGGTTTCTCGGTGTGGGGAAGGGTTTCACTGAGTGCGCAAGGGGTTTCAGTGTTTGGGGAAGGGGTTTCAGTATGTGGGTAAGGTGTTTCAGTGTCTGGGGAAGGTGTTTCAGTGTGTGGGGAAGGGTTTCAGTGTGTGGGGAAGGGTTTCAGTGTGTGGGGAAGGGGTTTCAGTATGTGTGGATGTGTTTCAGTGTGTGAGGAAGTGGTTTCAGTGTGTGGGGATGTGTTTCAGTGTTTGGGGAAGGGGTGTCAGGGTGTGGGGAAGGGTTTCACTGAGTGCGGAAGGGGTTTCAGTGTGTGGGGAATGGGTTTCAGTGTGTGGGGAAGATGTTTCAGTGTTTGTGGAAGGGGTTTCAGTGTGTGGGGAAGGGTTTTCAGTGTGTGGGGAAGGGCTTTCAGTTTGTGGGGAAGGTGTTTCAGTGTGTGCGGAAGGGGTTTCAGTGTGTGGGTAAGGTGTTTCATTGTGTGCGGAAGGGGTTTCAGTTTGTGGGGAAGGGGATTCAGTGCGTGGGGAAGGTGTTTCATTGTGTGGGGAAGCTGTATCATTGTGCTCGGAACGGTATTCAGTGTGTGGGGAAGGGTTTCAGCGTGTGATGAAGGTTTTCAGTGTGTGGGGAAGGGGTTTCAGAGTGTGGGGAAGGGTTTCAGTGTGTAGGGAAGGGGTTTCAGTGTGTGGGGAAGGGGTTTCAGTGTGTGGGGACGGGGTTTCAGTGTGTGGGGAAGGGATTTCAGTGTGTGGGGAAGTGTTTCAGTGTGTGCGGAAGGGGTTTCAGTGTGTGGGGAAGGGTTTCAGTGTTTGGGAAGGTGTTTCAGTGTGTGGGAAAGGGGTTTCTCGGTGTGGGGAAGGGTTTCACTGAGTGCGGAAGGGGTTTCAGTGTTTGGGGAAGGGGTTTCAGTATGTGGGTAAGGTGTTTCAGTGTCTGGGGAAGGTGTTTCAGTGTGTGGGGAAGGCGTTTCAGTGTGTGGGGAAGTGTTTCAGTGTCTGGGGAAGTGGTTTCAGTGCGTGGGGAAGGTTTTCACTGTGTGCGGAAGGTGTTTCAGTGTGTGGGGAAGGGGTTTCAGTGTGTGGGGAAGGTGTTTCAGTGTGTGTGGAAGGGGTTTCATTGTGTGGGGAAGGGGTTTCAGTGTGTGGGGAAGGTGTTTCAGTGTGTGCGGAAGAGGTTTCAGTTTGTGTGGAAGGTGTTTCAGTGTGTGGGGAAGGGGTTTCAATGTGTGGGAAAGGTGTTTCATTGTGTGGGGAAGGTGTTTCAGTGTGTAGTGAAGGTGTTTCAGTGTGTGGGGAAGGGGTTTCAGAGTGTGGGGAAGGGTTTCAGTGTGTAGGGAAGGGGTTTCAGTGTGTGGGGAAGGGGTTTCAGTGTGTGGGGAAGTGTTTCAGTGTGTGGGGAAGGATTACAGTGTGTGGGGACGGGGTTTCAGTGTGTGGGGAAGGGATTTCAGTGTGTGGGCAAGTGTTTCAGTGTGTGCGGAAGGGGTTTCAGTGTGTGGGGAAGGGTTTCAGTGTTTGGGAAGGTGTTTCAGTGTGTGGGAAAGGGGTTTCTCGGTGTGGGGAAGGGTTTCACTGAGTGTGCAAGGGGTTTCAGTGTTTGGGGAAGGGGTTTCAGTATGTGGGTAAGGTGTTTCAGTGTCTGGGGAAGGTGTTTCAGTGTGTGGGGAAGGCGTTTCAGTGTGTGGGGAAGTGTTTCAGTGTCTGGGGAAGTGGTTTCAGTGCATGGGGAAGGTTTTCACTGTGTGCGGAAGGTGTTTCAGTGTGTGGGGAAGGGGTTTCAGTGTGTGGGGAAGGTGTTTCAGTGTGTGTGGAAGGGGTTTCATTGTGTGGGGAAGGGGTTTCAGTGTGTGGGGAAGGTGTTTCAGTGTGTGCGGAAGAGGTTTCAGTTTGTGTGGAAGGTGTTTCAGTGTGTGGGGAAGGGGTTTCAATGTGTGGGAAAGGTGTTTCATTGTGTGTGGAAGGGGTTTCAGTGTGTGGGGACGGGGTTTCAGTGTGTGGGGAAGGGATTTCAGTGTGTGGGGAAGTGTTTCAGTGTGTGCGGAAGGTGTTTCAGTGTGTGGGGAAGGGTTTCAGTGTGTGGGGAAGGTGTTTCAGTGTGTGGGGAAGGGGTTTCAGTGTGTGGGGCGGGTGTTTCAGTGTGTGGGGAAGGGTTTAACTGAGTGCAGAAGGCGTTTCAGTGTGTGGGGAAGGTGTTTCAGTGTGTGGGGAAGGGGTTTCAGTATGTGGGGAATGGGTTTCAGTGTGTGGGGAAGGGTTTCAGTGTGTGGGAAAGGGTTTCAGTGTGTGGGGAAGGTGTTTCAGTGTGTGGAGAAGCGGTTTCAGTGTGTGGGGAAGGGTTTCACTGTGTGCAGAAGGGGTTTCAGTGTGTGGGGAATGGGTATCAGCGTGTGGGGAAGGTTTTTCAGTGTGTGTGGAAGGGGTTTCACTGTGTGGGGAAGGGGTTTCAGTGTGTGAGGAAGGTGTTTCAGTGGGTGGGGATGTGTTTCAGTGTGTGGGGAAGGGGTTTCAGTGTGTGTGGATGTGTTTCAGTGTTTGGGGAAGGGGTTTCAATGTGTGGGAAAGGTGTTTCATTGTGTGTGGAAGGGGTTTCAGTGTGTGGGGACGGGGTTTCAGTGTGTGGGGAAGGGATTTCAGTGTGTGGGGAAGTGTTTCAGTGTGTGCGGAAGCTGTTTCAGTAGGTGGGGAAGGATTTCAGTGTCCGGGGAAGGTGTTTCAGTGTGTGAGGAAGGGGTTTCAGTGTGTGGGGAGGGGGTTTCAGTGTGTGGGGAAGGGTTTAACTGAGTGCGGAAGGCGCTTCAGTGTGTGGGGAAGGTGTTTCAGTGTGTGGGGAAGGGGTTTCAGTATGTGGGGAAGGGGTTTCAGTGTGTGGGGAATGGGTTTCAGCGTGTGGGGAAGGTGTTTCAGTGTGTGTGGAAGGGGTTTCACTGTGTGGGGAAGGGGTTTCAGTGTGTGGGGAAGGTGTTTCAGTGTTTGCGGAAGGGGTTTCAGTGTGTGCGGAAGGGGATTCAGTGTGTGGGGAAGGTGTTTCATTGTGTGGGGAAGGTGTTTCATTGTGTCCGGAAGGGTATTCAGTGTGTGAGGAAGGTGTTTCATTGTGTGGTGAAGGGTTTCACTGTGTGGGGAAGGGGTTCCTGTGTGTGGAGAAGTGGTTTTAGTGTTTGGGGAAGGGGTTTCAGTGTGCGGGGAAGGATTACAGTGTCCGGGGACGGGGTTTCAGTTTGTGGCGAAGGGGTTTCAGAGTGTGCGGAAGGGTTTCAGTGTGGGGGGAAGGGGTTTCAGCGTGTGGGGAATGGGATACAGTGCGTGGGGAAGGCGTTTCAGTGTGTGGGGATGTGTTTCATTGTGTGGGGAAGGGGTTTCAGTGTGTTGGGAAGGGGTTTCAGTGTGTGGGGAAGGGTTTCACTGTGTGCGGAAGGGGTTTCAGTGTGTGGGGAAGTGGTTTCAGTGTGTGGTGAAGGTGTCTCAGTGTGTGCGGAAGGGGTTTCAGTGTGTGGGGAAGGTGTATCAGTGTGTGGGGATGGGTTTCAGTGTGTGGGGAAGCTGTTTTAGAGTGTGTGAAGGGTTTCATTGTGTGCGGAAGTGTTTTCAGTGTGTGGGGAAGGGGTTTCAGTGAGTGGGGAAGGTGTTTCAGTGGGTGGGGATGTGTTTCGGTGTGTGGGGAAAGGGGTTCAGTGTGCGGGGATGTGTTTCAGTGTTTGGGGAAGGGGTGTCAGGGTGTGGGCAAGGGTTTCACTGAGTGCGGAATGGGTTTCAGAGTGTGGGGAAGGGTTTCAGTGTGTAGGAAAGGGGTTTCAGTGTGTGGGGAAGGGGTTTCAGTGTGTGGGGAAGTGTTTCCAGGTGTGGGGAAGGATTACAGTGTGTGGGGACGTGGTTTCAGTGTGTGGGGAAGGGATTTCAGTGTGTGGGGAAGTGTTTCAGTGTGTGGGGAAGGGGTTTCTAGGTGTGGGGAAGGGTTTCACTGAGTGCGGAAGGGGTTTCAGTGTTTGGGGAAGGTGTTTCAGTGTGTGGGGAAGGCGTTTCAGTGTGTGGGGAAGTGCTTCAGTGTGTGGGGAAGGGGTTTCAGTGCGTGGGGAAGGTTTTCACTGTGTGCAGAAGGGGATTCAGTGTGTGGGGAAGGGGTTTCAGTGTGTGGGGAAGGTGTTTCAGTGTGTGTGGAAGGGGTTTCATTGTGTGGGGAAGGGTTTCAGTGTGTGGGGAAGGGTTTCAGTGTGTGGGGAAGGGGTTTCAGTATGTGTGGATGTGTTTCAGTGTGTGAGGAAGTGGTTTCAGTGTGTGGGGATGTGTTTCAGTGTTTGGGGAAGGGGTGTCAGGGTGTGGGGAAGGGTTTCACTGAGTGCGGAAGGGGTTTCAGTGTGTGGGGAATGGGTTTCAGTGTGTGGGGAAGATGTTTCAGTGTTTGTGGAAGGGGTTTCAGTGTGTGGGGAAGGGATTTCAGTGTGTGGGGAAGGGCTTTCAGTTTGTGGGGAAGGTGTTTCAGTGTGTGCGGAAGGGGTTTCAGTGTGTGGGTAAGGTGTTTCATTGTTTGCGGAAGGGGTTTCAGTTAGTGGGGAAGGTGATTCAGTGTGTGGGGAAGGTGTTTCATTGTGTGGGGAAGGTGTTTCATTGTGCTCGGAACGGTATTCAGTGTGAGGGGAAGGGTTTTCAGTGTGTGGGGAAGGGTTTCAGCGTGTGATGAAGGTTTTCAGTGTGTGGGGAAGGGGTTTCAGAGTGTGGGGAAGGGTTTCAGTGTGTAGGGAAGGGGTTTCAGTGTGTGGGGAAGGGGTTTCAGTGTGTGGGGAAGTGTTTCAGTGTGTGGGGAAGGATTACAGTGTGTGGGGACGGGGTTTCAGTGAGTGGGGAAGGGATTTCAGTGTGTGGGGAAGTGTTTCAGTGTGTGCGGAAGGGGTTTCAGTGTGTGGGGAAGGGTTTCAGTGTGTGCGGAAGGTGTTTCAGAGTGAGGGGAAGGGGTTTCTAGGTGTGGGGAAGGGTTTCACTGAGTGCGAAAGGGGTTTCAGTGTTTGGGGAAGGGGTTTCAGTATGTGGGTAAGGTGTTTCAGTGTGTGGGGAAGGTGTTTCAGTGTGTGGGGAAGGTGTTTCAGTGTGTGGGGAAGTGTTTCAGTGTGTGGGGAAGTGGTTTCAGTGCGTGGGGAAGGTTTTCACTGTGTGCGGAAGATGTTTCAGTGTGTGGGGAAGGGGTTTCAGTATGTGGGGAAGGTGTTTCAGTGTGAGTGGAAGGGGTTTCATTGTGTGGGGAAGGGGTTTCAGTGTGTGGGGAAGGTGTTTCAGTGTGTGCGGAAGAGATTTCAGTTTGTGTGGAAGGTGTTTCAGTGTGTGGGGAAGGGGTTTCAATGTGTGGGAAAGGTGTTTCATTGTGTGTGGAAGGGGTTTCAGTGTGTGGGGACGGGGTTTCAGTGTGTGGGGAAGGGATTTCGGTGTGTGGGGAAGTGTTTCAGTGTGTGCGGAAGGTGTTTCAGTGTGTGGGGAATGGTTTCAGTGTGTGGGGAAGGTGTTTCAGTGTGTGGGGAAGGGGTTTCAGTGTGTGGGGAGGGGGTTTCAGTGTGAGGGGAAGGGTTTAACTGAGTGCAGAAGGCGTTTCAGTGTGTGGGGAAGGTGTTTCAGTGTGTGGGGAAGGGGTTTCAGTATGTGGGGAAGGGGTTTCAGTTTGTGGGGAAGGGTTTCAGTGTGTGGGGTAGGGTTTCAGTGTGTGGGGAAGGTGTTTCAGTGTGTGGAGAAGGGGTTTCAGTGTGTGGGGAAGGGTTTCACTGTGTGCAGAAGGGGTTTCAGTGTGTGGGGAATGGGTTTCAGTATGTGGGGAAGGTGTTTCAGTGTGAGTGGAAGGGGTTTCATTGTGTGGGGAAGGGGTTTCAGTGTGTGGGGAAGGTGTTTCAGTGTGTGCGGAAGAGATTTCAGTTTGTGTGGAAGGTGTTTCAGTGTGTGGGGAAGGGGTTTCAATGTGTGGGAAAGGTGTTTCATTGTGTGTGGAAGGGGTTTCAGTGTGTGGGGACGGGGTTTCAGTGTGTGGGGAAGGGATTTCAGTGTGTGGGGAAGTGTTTCAGTGTGTGCGGAAGGTGTTTCAGTGTGTGGGGAATGGTTTCAGTGTGTGGGGAAGGTGTTTCAGTGTGTGGGGAAGGGGTTTCAGTGTGTGGGGAGGGGGTTTCAGTGTGAGGGGAAGGGTTTAACTGAGTGCAGAAGGCGTTTCAGTGTGTGGGGAAGGTGTTTCAGTGTGTGGGGAAGGGGTTTCAGTATGTGGGGAAGGGGTTTCAGTTTGTGGGGAAGGGTTTCAGTGTGTGGGGTAGGGTTTCAGTGTGTGGGGAAGGTGTTTCAGTGTGTGGAGAAGGGGTTTCAGTGTGTGGGGAAGGGTTTCACTGTGTGCAGAAGGGGTTTCAGTGTGTGGGGAATGGATATCAGCGTGTGGGGAAGGTGTTTCAGTGTCTGTGGAAGGGGTTTCACTGTGTGCTGAAGGGGTTTCAGTGTGTGAGGAAGGTGTTTCAGTGGGTGGGGATGTGTTTCAGTGTGTGGGGAAGGGGTTTCAGTGTGTGTGGATGTGTTTCAGTGTGTGAGGAAGGGGTTTCAGTGTGTGGGGATGTGTTTCAGTGTTTGGGGAAGGGGTGTCAGGGTGTGGGGAAGGGTTTCACTGAGTGCGGAAGGGGTTTCAGTGTGTGGGGAATGGGTTTCAGTGTGTGGGGAAGGTGTTTCAGTGTTTGTGGAAGGGGTTTCAGTGTGTGGGGTAGGGTTTTCAGTGTGTGGGGAAGGTGTTTCAGTGTGTGTGGAAGGGGTTTCATTGTGTGGGGAAGGGTTTCAGTGTGTGGGGAAGGGTTTCAGTGTGTGGGGAAGGGGTTTCAGTATGTGTGGATGTGTTTCAGTGTGTGAGGAAGTGGTTTCAGTGTGTGGGGATGTGTTTCAGTGTTTGGGGAAGGGGTGTCAGGGTGTGGGGAAGGGTTTCACTGAGTGCGGAAGGGGTTTCAGTGTGTGGGGAATGGGTTTCAGTGTGTGGGGAAGATGTTTCAGTGTTTGTGGAAGGGGTTTCAGTGTGTGGGGAAGGGATTTCAGTGTGTGGGGAAGGGCTTTCAGTTTGTGGGGAAGGTGTTTCAGTGTGTGCGGAAGGGGTTTCAGTGTGTGGGTAAGGTGTTTCATTGTTTGCGGAAGGGGTTTCAGTTAGTGGGGAAGGTGATTCAGTGTGTGGGGAAGGTGTTTCATTGTGTGGGGAAGGTGTTTCATTGTGCTCGGAACGGTATTCAGTGTGAGGGGAAGGGTTTTCAGTGTGTGGGGAAGGGTTTCAGCGTGTGATGAAGGTTTTCAGTGTGTGGGGAAGGGGTTTCAGAGTGTGGGGAAGGGTTTCAGTGTGTAGGGAAGGGGTTTCAGTGTGTGGGGAAGGGGTTTCAGTGTGTGGGGAAGTGTTTCAGTGTGTGGGGAAGGATTACAGTGTGTGGGGACGGGGTTTCAGTGAGTGGGGAAGGGATTTCAGTGTGTGGGGAAGTGTTTCAGTGTGTGCGGAAGGGGTTTCAGTGTGTGGGGAAGGGTTTCAGTGTGTGCGGAAGGTGTTTCAGTGTGAGGGGAAGGGGTTTCTAGGTGTGGGGAAGGGTTTCACTGAGTGCGAAAGGGGTTTCAGTGTTTGGGGAAGGGGTTTCAGTATGTGGGTAAGGTGTTTCAGTGTGTGGGGAAGGTGTTTCAGTGTGTGGGGAAGGTGTTTCAGTGTGTGGGGAAGTGTTTCAGTGTGTGGGGAAGTGGTTTCAGTGCGTGGGGAAGGTTTTCACTGTGTGCGGAAGATGTTTCAGTGTGTGGGGAAGGGGTTTCAGTATGTGGGGAAGGTGTTTCAGTGTGAGTGGAAGGGGTTTCATTGTGTGGGGAAGGGGTTTCAGTGTGTGGGGAAGGTGTTTCAGTGTGTGCGGAAGAGATTTCAGTTTGTGTGGAAGGTGTTTCAGTGTGTGGGGAAGGGGTTTCAATGTGTGGGAAAGGTGTTTCATTGTGTGTGGAAGGGGTTTCAGTGTGTGGGGACGGGGTTTCAGTGTGTGGGGAAGGGATTTCAGTGTGTGGGGAAGTGTTTCAGTGTGTGCGGAAGGTGTTTCAGTGTGTGGGGAATGGTTTCAGTGTGTGGGGAAGGTGTTTCAGTGTGTGGGGAAGGGGTTTCAGTGTGTGGGGAGGGGGTTTCAGTTTGAGGGGAAGGGTTTAACTGAGTGCAGAAGGCGTTTCAGTGTGTGGGGAAGGTGTTTCAGTGTGTGGGGAAGGGGTTTCAGTATGTGGGGAAGGGGTTTCAGTTTGTGGGGAAGGGTTTCAGTGTGTGGGGAAGGGTTTCAGTGTGTGGGGAAGGTGTTTCAGTGTGTGGAGAAGGGGTTTCAGTGTGTGGGGAAGGGTTTCACTGTGTGCAGAAGGGGTTTCAGTGTGTGGGGAATGGATATCAGCGTGTGGGGAAGGTGTTTCAGTGTCTGTGGAAGGGGTTTCACTGTGTGGGGAAGGGGTTTCAGTGTGTGAGGAAGGTGTTTCAGTGGGTGGGGATGTGTTTCAGTGTGTGGGGAAGGGGTTTCAGTGTGTGTGGATGTGTTTCAGTGTGTGAGGAAGGGGTTTCAGTGTGTGGGGATGTGTTTCAGTGTTTGGGGAAGGGGTGTCAGGGTGTGGGGAAGGGTTTCACTGAGTGCGGAAGGGGTTTCAGTGTGTGGGGAATGGGTTTCAGTGTGTGGGGAAGGTGTTTCAGTGTTTGTGGAAGGGGTTTCAGTGTGTGGGGTAGGGTTTTCAGTGTGTGGGGAAGGGCTTTCAGTTTGTGGGGAAGCTGTTTCAGTGTGTGCGGAAGTGGTTTCAGTGTGTGGGTAAGGCGTTTCATTGTGTACGGAAGGGGTTTCAGTTTGAGGGGAAGGGGATTCAGTGTGTGGGGAAGGTGTTTCATTGTGTGGGGAAGGTGTTTCATTGTGCTTGGAACGGTATTCAGTGTGAGGGGAAGGGTTTTCAGTGTGTGGGGAGGGGGTTTCACTGTGTGGGTAAGGGTTTAACTGTGTGCGGAAGGGGTTTCAGTGTCTGGGGAAGATGTTTCAGTGTGTGGGGAAGGGGTTTCAGTGTGTGGGGAAGGGTTTCAGCGTGTGATGAAGGTTTTCAGTGTGTGGGGAAGGGGTTTCAGAGTTTGGGGAAGGGTTTCAGTGTGTAGGGAAGGGGTTTCAGTGTGTGGGGAACGGTTTTCAGTGTGTGGGGAAGTGTTTCAGTGTGTGGGGAAGGATTACAGTGTGTGGGGACGGGGTTTCAGTGTGTGGGGAAGAGATTTCAGTGTGTGGGGAAGTGTTTCAATGTGTGCGGAAGGGGTTTCAGTGTGTGGGGAATGTTTTCAGTGAGTGGGGAAGGTGTTTCAGTGTGTGGGGAAGGGGTTTCTTGGTGTGGGGAAGGGTTTCACTGAGTGCGGAAGGGGTTTCAGTGTTTGTGGAAGGCGTTTCAGTATGTGGGGAAGGTGTTTCAGTGTGTGGGGAAGATGTTTCAGTGTGTGGGGAAGGCGTTTCAGTGTGTGGGGAGGTGTTTCAGTGTGTGGGGAAGGGGTTTCAGTGTGTGGGGAAGGATTTCACTGTGTGCGGAATGGGTTTCAGTGTGTGGGGAAGGGGTTTCAGTGTGTGGGGAAGGTGTTTCAGTGTGTGTGGAAGGGGTTTCATTGTGTGGGGAAGGGGTTTCAGTGTGTGGGAAAGGGGTTTCAGTGTGTGCGGAAGAGGTTTCAGTTTGTGTGGAAGGTGTTTCAGTGTGTGGGGAAGGGGTTTCAATGTGTGGGAAAGGTGTTTCATTGTGTGTGGAAGGGGTTTCAGTGTGTGGGGACGGGGTTTCAGTGTGTGGGGAAGGGATTTCAGTGTGTGGGGAAGTGTTTCAGTGTGTGCGGAAGGTGTTTCAGTGGGTGGGGAAGGGTTTCAGTGTGTGGGGAAGGTGTTTCAGTGTGTGTGGAAGGGGTTTCACTGTGTGGGGAAGGGGTTTCAGTGTGTGGGGAAGGTGTTTCAGTGTGTGGGGAAGGTGTTTCATTGTGTCCGGAAGTGTATTCAGTGTGTGGGGAAGGTGTTTCATTGTGTGGTGAAGGGTTTCACTGTGTGGGGAAGAGGTTCCTGTGTGTGGGGAAGTGGTTTTAGTGTTTGGGGAAGGGGTTTCAGTGTGCGGGGAAGGATTACAGTGTCTGGGGACGGGGTTTCAGTTTGTGGGGAAGGGGTTTCAGAGTGTGCGGAAGTGTTTCAGTGTGGGGGGAAGGGGTTTCAGCGTGTGGGGAATGGGATACAGTGCGTGGGGAAGGCGTTTCAGTGTGTGGGGATGTGTTTCATTGTGTGGGGAAGGGGTTTCAGTGTGTTGGGAAGGGGTTTCAGTGTGTGGGGAAGGGTTTCACTGTGTGCAGAAGGGGTTTCAGTGTGTGGGGAAGTGGTTTCAGTGTGTGGTGAAGGTGTCTCAGTGTGTGCGGAAGGGGTTTCAGTGTGTGGGGAAGGTGTATCAGTGAGTGGGGATGGGTTTCAGTGTGTGGGGAAGCTGTTTTAGTGTGTGTGAAGGGTTTCATTGTGTGCGGAATGGTTTTCAGTGTGTGGGGAAGGGGTTTCAGTGAGTGGGGAAGGTGTTTCAGTGGGTGGGGATGTGTTTCAGTGTGTGGGGAAGGGGTTTCAGTGTGTGGGGATGTGTTTCAGTGTTTGGGGAAGGGGTGTCAGGGTGTGGGCAAGGGTTTCACTGAGTGCGGAATGGGTTTCAGAGTGTGGGGAAGGGTTTCAGTGTGTAGGAAAGGGGTTTCAGTGTGTGGGGAAGGGGCTTCAGTGTGTGGGGAGGTGTTTCAGTGTGTGGGGAAGGATTACAGTGTGTGGGGACGTGGTTTCAGTGTTTGGGGAAGGGATTTCAGTGTGTGGGGAAGTGTTTCAGTGTGTGCGGAAGGGGTTTCAGTGTGTGGGGAAGGGTTTCAGCGTGTGGGGAAGGTGTTTCAGTGTGTGGGGAAGGGGTTTCTAGGTGTGGGGAAGGGTTTCACTGAGTGCGGAAGGGGTTTCAGTGTTTGTGGAAGGGGTTTCAGTATGTGGGTAAGGCGTTTCAGTGTGTGGGGAAGGTGTTTCAGTGTGTGGGGAAGGCGTTTCAGTGTGTGGGGAAGTGTTTCAGTGTGTGGGGAAGGGGTTTCAGTGCGTGGGGAAGGTTTTCACTGTGTGCGGAAGGGGATTCAGTGTGTGGGGAAGGGGTTTCAGTGTGTGGGGAAGGTGTTTCAGTGTGTGTGGAAGGGGTTTCATTGTGTGGGGAAGGGTTTCAGTGTGTGGGGAAGGGTTTCAGTGTGTGGGGAAGGGGTTTCAGTATGTGTGGATGTGTTTCAGTGTGTGAGGAAGTGGTTTCATTGTGTGGGGATGTGTTTCAGTGTTTGGGGAAGGGGTGTCAGGGTGTGGGCAAGGGTTTCACTGAGTGCGGAATGGGTTTCAGAGTGTGGGGAAGGGTTTCAGTGTGTAGGAAAGGGGTTTCAGTGTGTGGGGAAGGGGTTTCAGTGTGTGGGGAAGTGTTTCAGTGTGTGGGGAAGGATTACAGTGTGTGGGGACGTGGTTTCAGTGTTTGGGGAAGGGATTTCAGTGTGTGGGGAAGTGTTTCAGTGTGTGCGGAAGGGGTTTCAGTGTGTGGGGAAGGGTTTCAGCGTGTGGGGAAGGTGTTTCAGTGTGTGGGGAAGGGGTTTCTAGGTGTGGGGAAGGGTTTTACTGAGTGCGGAAGGGGTTTCAGTGTTTGTGGAAGGGGTTTCAGTATGTGGGTAAGGCGTTTCAGTGTCTGGGGAAGGTGTTTCAGTGTGTGGGGAAGGCGTTTCAGTGTGTGGGGAAGTGTTTCAGTGTGTGGGGAAGGGGTTTCAGTGCGTGGGGAAGGTTTTCACTGTGTGCGGAAGGGGATTCAGTGTGTGGGGAAGGGGTTTCAGTGTGTGGGGAAGGTGTTTCAGTGTGTGTGGAAGGGGTTTCATTGTGTGGGGAAGGGTTTCAGTGTGTGGGGAAGGGTTTCAGTGTGTGGGGAAGGGGTTTCAGTATGTGTGGATGTGTTTCAGTGTGTGAGGAAGTGGTTTCAGTGTGTGGGGATGTGTTTCAGTGTTTGGGGAAGGGGTGTCAGGGTGTGGGGAAGGGTTTCACTGAGTGCGGAAGGGCTTTCAGTGTGTGGGGAATGGGTTTCAGTGTGTGGGGAAGATGTTTCAGTGTTTGTGGAAGGGGTTTCAGTATGTGGGGAAGGGCTTTCAGTTTGTGGGGAAGGTGTTTCAGTGTTTGCGGAAGTGGTTTCAGTGTGTGGGTTAAGTGTTTCATTGTGTGCGGAAGGGGTTTCAGTTTGTGGGGAAGGGGATTCAGTGCGTGGGGAAGGTGTTTCATTGTGTGGGGAAGGTGTTTCATTGTGCTCGGAACGGTATTCAGTGTGAGGGGAAGGGTTTTCAGTGTGTGGGGAAGGGTTTCAGCGTGTGATGAAGGTTTTCAGTGTGTGGGGAAGGGGTTTCAGAGTGTGGGGAAGGGTTTCAGTGTGTAGGGAAGGGGTTTCAGTGTGTGGGGAAGGGGTTTCAGTGTGTGGGGAAGTGTTTCAGTGTGTGGGGAAGGATTACAGTGTGTGGGGACGGGGTTTCAGTGTGTGGGGAAGGGATTTCAGTGTGTGGGCAAGTGTTTCAGTGTGTGCGGAAGGGGTGTCAGTGTGTGGGGAAGGGTTTCAGTGTGTGGGAAGGTGTTTCAGTGTGTGGGAAAGGGGTTTCTCGGTGTGGGGAAGGGTTTCACTGAGTGCGGAAGTGGTTTCAGTGTTTGGGGAAGGGGTTTCAGTATGTGGGTAAGGTGTTTCAGTGTCTGGGGAAGGTGTTTCAGTGTGTGGGGAAGGCATTTCAGTGTGTGGGGAAGTGTTTCAGTGTGTGGGGAAGTGGTTTCAGTGCGTGGGGAATGTTTTCACTGTGTGCGGAAGGTGTTTCAGTGTGTGGGGAAGGGGTTTCAGTGTGTGGGGAAGGTGTTTCAGTGTGTGTGGAAGGGGTTTCATTGTGTGGGGAAGGGGTTTCAGTGTGTGGGGAAGGTGTTTCAGTGTGTGCGGAAGAGGTTTCAGTTTGTGTGGAAGGTGTTTCAGTGTGTGGGGAAGGGGTTTCAATGTGTGGGAAAGGTGTTTCATTGTGTGTGGAAGGGGTTTCAGTGTGTGGGGACGGGGTTTCAGTGTGTGGGGAATGGATTTCAGTGTGTGGGGAAGTGTTTCAGTGTGTGCGGAAGGTGTTTCAGTGTGTGGGGAAGGGTTTCAGTGTGTGGGGAAGGTGTTTCAGTGTGTGGGGAAGGGGTTTCAGTTTGTGGGGAGGGGGTTTCAGAGTGTGGGGAAGGGTTTAACTGAGTGCAGAAGGCGTTTCAGTGTGTGGGGAAGGTGTTTCAGTGTGTGGGGAAGGGGTTTCAGTATGTGGGGAATGGGTTTCAGTGTGTGGGGAAGGGTTTCAGTGTTTGGGGAAGGGTTTCAGTGTGTGGGGAAGGTGTTTCAGTGTGTGGAGAAGGGGTTTCAGTGTGTGGGGAAGGGTTTCACTGTGTGCAGAAGGGGTTTCAGTGTGTGGGGAATGGGTATCAGCGTGTGGGGAAGGTGTTTCAGTGTGTATGGAAGGGGTTTCACTGTGTGGGGAAGGGGTTTCAGTGTGTGAGGAAGGTGTTTCAGTAGGTGGGGATGTGTTTCAGTGTGTGGGGAAGGTGTTTCAATGTGTGGGAAAGGTGTTTCATTGTGTGTGGAAGGTGTTTCAGTAGGTGGGGAAGGATTTCATTGTCTGGGGAAGGTGTTTCAGTGTGTGGGGAAGGGGTTTCAGTGTATGGGGAGGGGGTTTCAGTGTGTGGGGAAGGGTTTAACTGAGTGCGGAAGGCGCTTCAGTGTGTGGGGAAGGTGTTTCAGTGTGTGGGGAGGGGGTTTCAGTATGTGGGGAAGGGGTTTCAGTGTGTGGGGAAGGGTTTCAGTGTGTGGGGAAGGGTTTCAGTGTGTGGGGAAGGTGTTTCAGTGTGTGGAGAAGGGGTTTCAGTGTGTGGGGAAGGGGTTTCAGTGTGTGGGGAAGTGTTTCAGTGTGTGGGGAAGGATTACAGTGTGTGGGGAGGTGGTTTCAGTGTGTGGGGAAGGGATTTCAGTGTGTGGGGAAGTGTTTCAGTGTGTGCGGAAGGGGTTTCAGTGTGTGGGGAAGGGTTTCAGCGTGTGGGGAAGGTGTTTCAGTGTGTGGGGAAGGGGTTTCTAGGTGTGGGGAAGGGTTTCACTGAGTGCGGAAGGGGTTTCAGTGTTTGGGGAAGGGGTTTCAGTATGTGGGTAAGGTGTTTCAGTGTGTGGGGAACGTGTTTCAGTGTGTGGGGAAGGCGTTTCAGTGTGTGGGGAAGTGTTTCAGTGTGTGTGGAAGGGGTTTCAGTGCGTGGGGAAGGTTTTCAGTGTGTGCGGAAGGGGATTCAGTGTGTGGGGAAGGGGTTTCAGTGTGTGGGGAAGGGGTTTCATTGTGTGGGGACGGGTTTCAGTGTGTGGGGAAGGGTTTCAGTGTGTGGGGAAGGGTTTCAGTGTGTGGGGAAGGGGTTTCAGTATGTGTGGATGTGTTTCAGTGTGTGAGGAAGTCGTTTCAGTGTGTGGGGATGTGTTTCAGTGTTTGGGGAAGGGGTGTCAGGGTGTGGGGAAGGGTTTCACTGAGTGCGGAAGGGGTTTCAGTGTGTGGGGAATGGGTTTCAGTGTGTGGGGTAGATGTTTCAGTGTTTGTGGAAGAGGTTTCAGTGTGTGGGGAAGTGTTTTCAGTGTGTGGGGAAGGGCTTTCAGTTTGTGGGGAAGGTGTTTCAATGTGTGCGGAAGGGGTTTCAGTGTGTGGGTAAGGTGTTTCATTGTGTGCGGAAGGGGTTTCAGTTTGTGGGGAAGGGGATTCAGTGCGTGGGGAAGGTGTTTCATTGTGTGGGGAAGCTGTATCATTGTGCTCGGAACGGTATTCAGTGTGTGGGGAAGGGTTTCAGCGTGTGATGAAGGTTTTCAGTGTGTGGGGAAGGTGTTTCAGAGTGTGGGGAAGGGTTTCAGTGTGTAGGGAAGGGGTTTCAGTGTGTGGGGAAGGGGTTTCAGTGTGTGGGGATGGGGTTTCAGTGTGTGGGGAAGGGGTTTCAGTGTGTGGGGAAGTGTTTCAGTGTGTGCGGAAGGGGTTTCAGTGTGTGGGGAAGGGTTTCAGTGTTTGGGAAGGTGTTTCAGTGTGTGGGAAAGGGGTTTCTCGGTGTGGGGAAGGGTTTCACTGAGTGCGGAAGGGGTTTCAGTGTTTGGGGAAGGGGTTTCAGTATGTGGGTAAGGTGTTTCAGTGTCTGGGGAAGGTGTTTCAGTGTGTGGGGAAGGCGTTTCAGTGTGTGGGGAAGTGTTTCAGTGTCTGGGGAAGTGGTTTCAGTGCGTGGGGAAGGTTTTCACTGTGTGCGGAAGGTGTTTCAGTGTGTGGGGAAGGGGTTTCAGTGTGTGGGGAAGGTGTTTCAGTGTGTGTGGAAGGGGTTTCATTGTGTGGGGAAGGGGTTTCAGTGTGTGGGGAAGGTGTTTCAGTGTGTGCGGAAGAGGTTTCAGTTTGTGTGGAAGGTGTTTCAGTGTGTGGGGAAGGGGTTTCAATGTGTGGGAAAGGTGTTTCATTGTGTGGGGAAGGTGTTTCAGTGTGTAGTGAAGGTGTTTCAGTGTGTGGGGAAGGGGTTTCAGAGTGTGGGGAAGGGTTTCAGTGTGTAGGGAAGGGGTTTCAGTGTGTGGGGAAGGGGTTTCAGTGTGTGGGGAAGTGTTTCAGTGTGTGGGGAAGGATTACAGTGTGTGGGGACGGGGTTTCAGTGTGTGGGGAAGGGATTTCAGTGTGTGGGCAAGTGTTTCAGTGTGTGCGGAAGGGGTTTCAGTGTGTGGGGAAGGGTTTCAGTGTTTGGGAAGGTGTTTCAGTGTGTGGGAAAGGGGTTTCTCGGTGTGGGGAAGGGTTTCACTGAGTGCGCAAGGGGTTTCAGTGTTTGGGGAAGGGGTTTCAGTATGTGGGTAAGGTGTTTCAGTGTCTGGGGAAGGTGTTTCAGTGTGTGGGGAAGGCGTTTCAGTGTGTGGGGAAGTGTTTCAGTGTCTGGGGAAGTGGTTTCAGTGCGTGGGGAAGGTTTTCACTGTGTGCGGAAGGTGTTTCAGTGTGTGGGGAAGGGGTTTCAGTGTGTGGGGAAGGTGTTTCAGTGTGTGTGGAAGGGGTTTCATTGTGTGGGGAAGGGGTTTCAGTGTGTGGGGAAGGTGTTTCAGTGTTTGCGGAAGAGGTTTCAGTTTGTGGGGAATGGGTTTCAGTGTGTGGGGAAGGGTTTCAGTGTGTGGGGAAGGGTTTCAGTGTGTGGGGAAGGTGTTTCAGTGTGTGGAGAAGGGGTTTCAGTGTGTGGGGAAGGGTTTCACTGTGTGCAGAAGGGGTTTCAGTGTGTGGGGAATGGGTATCAGCGTGTGGGGAAGGTTTTTCAGTGTGTGTGGAAGGGGTTTCACTGTGTGGGGAAGGGGTTTCAGTGTGTGAGGAAGGTGTTTCAGTGGGTGGGGATGTGTTTCAGTGTGTGGGGAAGGGGTTTCAGTGTGTGTGGATGTGTTTCAGTGTTTGGGGAAGGGGTTTCAATGTGTGGGAAAGGTGTTTCATTGTGTGTGGAAGGGGTTTCAGTGTGTGGGGACGGGCTTTCAGTGTGTGGGGAAGGGATTTCAGTGTGTGGGGAAGTGTTTCAGTGTGTGCGGAAGCTGTTTCAGTAGGTGGGGAAGGATTTCAGTGTCCGGGGAAGGTGTTTCAGTGTGTGAGGAAGGGGTTTCAGTGTGTGGGGAGGGGGTTTCAGTGTGTGGGGAAGGGTTTAACTGAGTGCGGAAGGCGCTTCAGTGTGTGGGGAAGGTGTTTCAGTGTGTGGGGAAGGGGTTTCAGTATGTGGGGAAGGGGTTTCAGTGTGTGGGGAATGGGTTTCAGCGTGTGGGGAAGGTGTTTCAGTGTGTGTGGAAGGGGTTTCACTGTGTGGGGAAGGGGTTTCAGTGTGTGGGGAAGGTGTTTCAGTGTTTGCGGAAGGGGTTTCAGTGTGTGCGGAAGGGGATTCAGTGTGTGGGGAAGGTGTTTCATTGTGTGGGGAAGGTGTTTCATTGTGTCCGGAAGGGTATTCAGTGTGTGGGGAAGGTGTTTCATTGTGTGGTGAAGGGTTTCACTGTGTGGGGAAGGGGTTCCTGTGTGTGGAGAAGTGGTTTTAGTGTTTGGGGAAGGGGTTTCAGTGTGCGGGGAAGGATTACAGTGTCCGGGGACGGGGTTTCAGTTTGTGGCGAAGGGGTTTCAGAGTGTGCGGAAGGGTTTCAGTGTGGGGGGAAGGGGTTTCAGCGTGTGGGGAATGGGATACAGTGCGTGGGGAAGGCGTTTCAGTGTGTGGGGATGTGTTTCATTGTGTGGGGAAGGGGTTTCAGTGTGTTGGGAAGGGGTTTCAGTGTGTGGGGAAGGGTTTCAGTGTGTGGTGAAGGTGTCTCAGTGTGTGCGGAAGGGGTTTCTCGGTGTGGGGAAGGGTTTCACTGAGTGCGCAAGGGGTTTCAGTGTTTGGGGAAGGGGTTTCAGTATGTGGGTAAGGTGTTTCAGTGTCTGGGGAAGGTGTTTCAGTGTGTGGGGAAGGGTTTCAGTGTGTGGGGAAGTGTTTCAGTGTGTGGGGAAGGGGTTTCAGTATGTGTGGATGTGTTTCAGTGTGTGAGGAAGTGGTTTCAGTGTGTGGGGATGTGTTTCAGTGTTTGGGGAAGGGGTGTCAGGGTGTGGGGAAGGGTTTCACTGAGTGCGGAAGGGTTTTCAGTGTGTGGGGAATGGGTTTCAGTGTGTGGGGAAGATGTTTCAGTGTTTGTGGAAGGGGTTTCAGTGTGTGGGGAAGGGTTTTCAGTGTGTGGGGAAGGGCTTTCAGTTTGTGGGGAAGGTGTTTCACTGAGTGCGGAAGTGGTTTCAGTGTGTGGGTTAAGTGTTTCATTGTGTGCGGAAGGGGTTTCAGTTTGTGGGGAAGGGGATTCAGTGCGTGGGGAAGGTGTTTCATTGTGTGGGGAAGGTGTTTCATTGTGCTCGGAACGGTATTCAGTGTGAGGGGAAGGGTTTTCAGTGTGTGGGGAAGGGTTTCAGCGTGTGATGAAGGTTTTCAGTGTGTGGGGAAGGGGTTTCAGAGTGTGGGGAAGGGTTTCAGTGTGTAGGGAAGGGGTTTCAGTGTGTGGGGAAGGGGTTTCAGTGTGTGGGGAAGTGTTTCAGTGTGTGGGGAAGGATTACAGTGTGTGGGGACGGGGTTTCAGTGTGTGGGGAAGGGATTTCAGTGTGTGGGCAAGTGTTTCAGTGTGTGCGGAAGGGGTGTCAGTGTGTGGGGAAGGGTTTCAGTGTGTGGGAAGGTGTTTCAGTGTGTGGGAAAGGGGTTTCTCGGTGTGGGGAAGGGTTTCACTGAGTGCGGAAGTGGTTTCAGTGTTTGGGGAAGGGGTTTCAGTATGTGGGTAAGGTGTTTCAGTGTCTGGGGAAGGTGTTTCAGTGTGTGGGGAAGGCATTTCAGTGTGTGGGGAAGTGTTTCAGTGTGTGGGGAAGTGGTTTCAGTGCGTGGGGAAGGTTTTCACTGTGTGCGGAAGGTGTTTCAGTGTGTGGGGAAGGGGTTTCAGTGTGTGGGGAAGGTGTTTCAGTGTGTGTGGAAGGGGTTTCATTGTGTGGGGAAGGGGTTTCAGTGTGTGGGGAAGGTGTTTCAGTGTGTGCGGAAGAGGTTTCAGTTTGTGTGGAAGGTGTTTCAGTGTGTGGGGAAGGGGTTTCAATGTGTGGGAAAGGTGTTTCATTGTGTGTGGAAGGGGTTTCAGTGTGTGGGGACGGGGTTTCAGTGTGTGGGGAATGGATTTCAGTGTGTGGGGAAGTGTTTCAGTGTGTGCGGAAGGTGTTTCAGTGTGTGGGGAAGGGTTTCAGTGTGTGGGGAAGGTGTTTCAGTGTGTGGGGAAGGGGTTTCAGTTTGTGGGGAGAGGGTTTCAGAGTGTGGGGAAGGGTTTAACTGAGTGCAGAAGGCGTTTCAGTGTGTGGGGAAGGTGTTTCAGTGTGTGGGGAAGGGGTTTCAGTATGTGGGGAATGGGTTTCAGAGTGTGGGGAAGGGTTTCAGTGTGTGGGGAATGGTTTCAGTGTGTGGGGAAGGTGTTTCAGTGTGTGGAGAAGGGGTTTCAGTGTGTGGGGAAGGGTTTCACTGTGTGCAGAAGGGGTTTCAGTGTGTGGGGAATGGGTATCAGCGTGTGGGGAAGGTGTTTCAGTGTGTATGGAAGGGGTTTCACTGTGTGGGGAAGGGGTTTCAGTGTGTGAGGAAGGTGTTTCAGTAGGTGGGGATGTGTTTCAGTGTGTGGGGAAGGTGTTTCAATGTGTGGGAAAGGTGTTTCATTGTGTGTGGAAGGTGTTTCAGTAGGTGGGGAAGGATTTAATTGTCTGGGGAAGGTGTTTCAGTGTGTGGGGAAGGGGTTTCAGTGTATGGGGAGGGGGTTTCAGTGTGTGGGGAAGGGTTTAACTGAGTGCGGAAGGCGCTTCAGTGTGTGGGGAAGGTGTTTCAGTGTGTGGGGAGGGGGTTTCAGTATGTGGGGAAGGGGTTTCAGTGTGTGGGGAAGGGTTTCAGTGTGTGGGGAAGGGTTTCAGTGTGTGGGGAAGGTGTTTCAGTGTGTGGAGAAGGGGTTTCAGTGTGTGGGGAAGGGGTTTCAGTGTGTGGGGAAGTGTTTCAGTGTGTGGGGAAGGATTACAGTGTGTGGGGAGGTGGTTTCAGTGTGTGGGGAAGGGATTTCAGTGTGTGGGGAAGTGTTTCAGTGTGTGCGGAAGGGGTTTCAGTGTGTGGGGAAGGGTTTCAGCGTGTGGGGAAGGTGTTTCAGTGTGTGGGGAAGGGGTTTCTAGGTGTGGGGAAGGGTTTCACTGAGTGCGGAAGGGGTTTCAGTGTTTGGGGAAGGGGTTTCAGTATGTGGGTAAGGTGTTTCAGTGTGTGGGGAAGGTGTTTCAGTGTGTGGGGAAGGCGTTTCAGTGTGTGGGGAAGTGTTTCAGTGTGTGTGGAAGGGGTTTCAGTGCGTGGGGAAGGTTTTCAGTGTGTGCGGAAGGGGATTCAGTGTGTGGGGAAGGGGTTTCAGTGTGTGGGGAAGGGGTTTCATTGTGTGGGGAAGGGTTTCAGTGTGTGGGGAAGGGTTTCAGTGTGTGGGGAAGGGTTTCAGTGTGTGGGGAAGGGGTTTCAGTATGTGTGGATGTGTTTCAGTGTGTGAGGAAGTGGTTTCAGTGTGTGGGGATGTGTTTCAGTGTTTGGGGAAGGGGTGTCAGGGTGTGGGGAAGGGTTTCACTGAGTGCGGAAGGGGTTTCAGTGTGTGGGGAATGGGTTTCAGTGTGTGGGGAAGATGTTTCAGTGTTTGTGGAAGGGGTTTCAGTGTGTGGGGAAGGGTTTTCAGTGTGTGGGGAAGGGCTTTCAGTTTGTGGGGAAGGTGTTTCAGTGTGTGCGGAAGGGGTTTCAGTGTGTGGGTAAGGTGTTTCATTGTGTGCGGAAGGGGTTTCAGTTTGTGGGGAAGGGGATTCAGTGCGTGGGGAAGGTGTTTCATTGTGTGGGGAAGCTGTATCATTGTGCTCGGAACGGTATTCAGTGTGTGGGGAAGGGTTTCAGCGTGTGATGAAGGTTTTCAGTGTGTGGGGAAGGGGTTTCAGAGTGTGGGGAAGGGTTTCAGTGTGTAGGGAAGGGGTTTCAGTGTGTGGGGAAGGGGTTTCAGTGTGTGGGGACGGGGTTTCAGTGTGTGGGGAAGGGATTTCAGTGTGTGGGGAAGTGTTTCAGTGTGTGCGGAAGGGGTTTCAGTGTGTGGGGAAGGGTTTCAGTGTTTGGGAAGGTGTTTCAGTGTGTGGGAAAGGGGTTTCTCGGTGTGGGGAAGGGTTTCACTGAGTGCGGAAAGGGTTTCAGTGTTTGGGGAAGGGGTTTCAGTATGTGGGTAAGGTGTTTCAGTGTCTGGGGAAGGTGTTTCAGTGTGTGGGGAAGGCGTTTCAGTGTGTGGGGAAGTGTTTCAGTGTCTGGGGAAGTGGTTTCAGTGCGTGGGGAAGGTTTTCACTGTGTGCGGAAGGTGTTTCAGTGTGTGGGGAAGGGGTTTCAGTGTGTGGGGAAGGTGTTTCAGTGTGTGTGGAAGGGGTTTCATTGTGTGGGGAAGGGGTTTCAGTGTGTGGGGAAGGTGTTTCAGTGTGTGCGGAAGAGGTTTCAGTTTGTGTGGAAGGTGTTTCAGTGTGTGGGGAAGGGGTTTCAATGTGTGGGAAAGGTGTTTCATTGTGTGGGGAAGGTGTTTCAGTGTGTAGTGAAGGTGTTTCAGTGTGTGGGGAAGGGGTTTCAGAGTGTGGGGAAGGGTTTCAGTGTGTAGGGAAGGGGTTTCAGTGTGTGGGGAAGGGGTTTCAGTGTGTGGGGAAGTGTTTCAGTGTGTGGGGAAGGATTACAGTGTGTGGGGACGGGGTTTCAGTGTGTGGGGAAGGGATTTCAGTGTGTGGGCAAGTGTTTCAGTGTGTGCGGAAGGGGTTTCAGTGTGTGGGGAAGGGTTTCAGTGTTTGGGAAGGTGTTTCAGTGTGTGGGAAAGGGGTTTCTCGGTGTGGGGAAGGGTTTCACTGAGTGCGCAAGGGGTTTCAGTGTTTGGGGAAGGGGTTTCAGTATGTGGGTAAGGTGTTTCAGTGTCTGGGGAAGGTGTTTCAGTGTGTGGGGAAGGGTTTCAGTGTGTGGGGAAGGGTTTCAGTGTGTGGGGAAGGGGTTTCAGTATGTGTGGATGTGTTTCAGTGTGTGAGGAAGTGGTTTCAGTGTGTGGGGATGTGTTTCAGTGTTTGGGGAAGGGGTGTCAGGGTGTGGGGAAGGGTTTCACTGAGTGCGGAAGGGGTTTCAGTGTGTGGGGAATGGGTTTCAGTGTGTGGGGAAGATGTTTCAGTGTTTGTGGAAGGGGTTTCAGTGTGTGGGGAAGGGTTTTCAGTGTGTGGGGAAGGGCTTTCAGTTTGTGGGGAAGGTGTTTCAGTGTGTGCGGAAGGGGTTTCAGTGTGTGGGTAAGGTGTTTCATTGTGTGCGGAAGGGGTTTCAGTTTGTGGGGAAGGGGATTCAGTGCGTGGGGAAGGTGTTTCATTGTGTGGGGAAGCTGTATCATTGTGCTCGGAACGGTATTCAGTGTGTGGGGAAGGGTTTCAGCGTGTGATGAAGGTTTTCAGAGTGTGGGGAAGGGGTTTCAGAGTGTGGGGAAGGGTTTCAGTGTGTAGGGAAGGGGTTTCAGTGTGTGGGGAAGGGGTTTCAGTGTGTGGGGACGGGGTTTCAGTGTGTGGGGAAGGGATTTCAGTGTGTGGGGCAGTGTTTCAGTGTGTGCGGAAGGGGTTTCAGTGTGTGGGGAAGGGTTTCAGTGTTTGGGAAGGTGTTTCAGTGTGTGGGAAAGGGGTTTCTCGGTGTGGGGAAGGGTTTCACTGAGTGCGGAAGGGGTTTCAGTGTTTGGGGAAGGGGTTTCAGTATGTGGGTAAGGTGTTTCAGTGTCTGGGGAAGGTGTTTCAGTGTGTGGGGAAGGCGTTTCAGTGTGTGGGGAAGTGTTTCAGTGTCTGGGGAAGTGGTTTCAGTGCGTGGGGAAGGTTTTCACTGTGTGCGGAAGGTGTTTCAGTGTGTGGGGAAGGGGTTTCAGTGTGTGGGGAAGGTGTTTCAGTGTGTGTGGAAGGGGTTTCATTGTGTGGGGAAGGGGTTTCAGTGTGTGGGGAAGGTGTTTCAGTGTGTGCGGAAGAGGTTTCAGTTTGTGTGGAAGGTGTTTCAGTGTGTGGGGAAGGGGTTTCAATGTGTGGGAAAGGTGTTTCATTGTGTGGGGAAGGTGTTTCAGTGTGTAGTGAAGGTGTTTCAGTGTGTGGGGAATGGGTTTCAGAGTGTGGGGAAGGGTTTCACTGTGTAGGGAAGGGGTTTCAGTGTGTGGGGAAGGGGTTTCAGTGTGTGGGGAAGTGTTTCAGTGTGTGGGGAAGGATTACAGTGTGTGGGGACGGGGTTTCAGTGTGTGGGGAAGGGATTTCAGTGTGTGGGCAAGTGTTTCAGTGTGTGCGGAAGGGGTTTCAGTGTGTGGGGAAGGGTTTCAGTGTTTGGGAAGGTGTTTCAGTGTGTGGGAAAGGGGTTTCTCGGTGTGGGGAAGGGTTTCACTGAGTGCGCAAGGGGTTTCAGTGTTTGGGGAAGGGGTTTCAGTATGTGGGTAAGGTGTTTCAGTGTCTGGGGAAGGTGTTTCAGTGTGTGGGGAAGGCGTTTCAGTGTGTGGGGAAGTGTTTCAGTGTCTGGGGAAGTGGTTTCAGTGCGTGGGGAAGGTTTTCACTGTGTGCGGAAGGTGTTTCAGTGTGTGGGGAAGGGGTTTCAGTGTGTGGGGAAGGTGTTTCAGTGTGTGTGGAAGGGGTTTCATTGTGTGGGGAAGGGGTTTCAGTGTGTGGGGAAGGTGTTTCAGTGTGTGCGGAAGAGGTTTCAGTTTGTGTGGAAGGTGTTTCAGTGTGTGGGGAAGGGGTTTCAATGTGTGGGAAAGGTGTTACATTGTGTGTGGAAGGGGTTTCAGTGAGTGGGGACGGGGTTTCAGTGTGTGGGGAAGGGATTTCAGTGTGTGGGGAAGTGTTTCAGTGTGTGCGGAAGGTGTTTCAGTGTGTGGGGAAGGGTTTCAGTGTGTGGGGAAGGTGTTTCAGTGTGTGGGGAAGGGGTTTCAGTGTGTGGGGAGGGTGTTTCAGTGTGTGGGGAAGGGTTTAACTGAGTGCAGAAGGCGTTTCAGTGTGTGGGGAAGGTGTTTCAGTGTGTGGGGAAGGGGTTTCAGTATGTGGGGAATGGGTTTCAGTGTGTGGGGAAGGGTTTCAGTGTGTGGGGAAGGGTTTCAGTGTGTGGGGAAGGTGTTTCAGTGTGTGGAGAAGGGGTTTCAGTGTGTGGGGAAGGGTTTCACTGTGTGCAGAAGGGGTTTCAGTGTGTGGGGAATGGGTATCAGCGTGTGGGGAAGGTTTTTCAGTGTGTGTGGAAGGGGTTTCACTGTGTGGGGAAGGGGTTTTAGTGTGTGAGGAAGGTGTTTCAGTGGGTGGGGATGTGTTTCAGTGTGTGGGGAAGGGGTTTCAGTGTGTGTGGATGTGTTTCAGTGTTTGGGGAAGGGGTTTCAATGTGTGGGAAAGGTGTTTCATTGTGTGTGGAAGGGGTTTCAGTGTGTGGGGACGGGGTTTCAGTGTGTGGGGAAGGGATTTCAGTGTGTGGGGAAGTGTTTCAGTGTGTGCGGAAGCTGTTTCAGTAGGTGGGGAAGGATTTCAGTGTCCGGGGAAGGTGTTTCAGTGTGTGAGGAAGGGGTTTCAGTGTGTGGGGAGGGGGTTTCAGTGTGTGGGGAAGGGTTTAACTGAGTGCGGAAGGCGCTTCAGTGTGTGGGGAAGGTGTTTCAGTGTGTGGGGAAGGGGTTTCAGTATGTGGGGAAGGGGTTTCAGTGTGTGGGGAATGGGTTTCAGCGTGTGGGGAAGGTGTTTCAGTGTGTGTGGAAGGGGTTTCACTGTGTGGGGAAGGGGTTTCAGTGTGTGGGGAAGGTGTTTCAGTGTTTGCGGAAGGGGTTTCAGTGTGTGCGGAAGGGGATTCAGTGTGTGGGGAAGGTGTTTCATTGTGTGGGGAAGGTGTTTCATTGTGTCCGGAAGGGTATTCAGTGTGTGGGGAAGGTGTTTCATTGTGTGGTGAAGGGTTTCACTGTGTGGGGAAGGGGTTTCAGTGTGTGGGGAAGGTGTTTCAGTGTGTGCGGAAGAGGTTTCGGTTTGTGTGGAAGGTGTTTCAGTGTGTGGGGAAGGGGTTTCAATGTGTGGGAAAGGTGTTTCATTGTGTGTGGAAGGGGTTTCAGTGTGTGGGGACGGGGTTTCAGTGTGTGGTGAAGGGTTTCATTGTGTGGGGAAGGGGTTTCAGTGTGTGGGGAAGGTGTTTCAGTGTGTGCGGAAGAGGTTTCAGTTTGTGTGGAAGGTGTTTCAGTGTGTGGGGAAGGGGTTTCAATGTGTGGGAAAGGTGTTTCATTGTGTGTGGAAGGGGTTTCAGTGTGTGGGGACGGGGTTTCAGTGTGTGGGGAAGGGATTTCAGTGTGTGGGGAAGTGTTTCAGTGTGTGCGGAAGGTGTTTCAGTGTGTGGGGAAGGGTTTCAGTGTGTGGGGAAGGTGTTTCAGTGTGTGGGGAAGGGGTTTCAGTGTGTGGGGAGGGTGTTTCAGTGTGTGGGGAAGGGTTTAACTGAGTGCAGAAGGCGTTTCAGTGTGTGGGGAAGGTGTTTCAGTGTGTGGGGAAGGGGTTTCAGTATGTGGGGAATGGGTTTCAGTGTGTGGGGAAGGGTTTCAGTGTGTGGGGAAGGGTTTCAGTGTGTGGGGAAGGTGTTTCAGTGTGTGGAGAAGGGGTTTCAGTGTGTGGGGAAGGGTTTCACTGTGTGCAGAAGGGGTTTCAGTGTGTGGGGAATGGGTATCAGCGTGTGGGGAAGGTTTTTCAGTGTGTGTGGAAGGGGTTTCACTGTGTGGGGAAGGGGTTTCAGTGTGTGAGGAAGGTGTTTCAGTGGGTGGGGATGTGTTTCAGTGTGTGGGGAAGGGGTTTCAGTGTGTGTGGATGTGTTTCAGTGTTTGGGGAAGGGGTTTCAATGTGTGGGAAAGGTGTTTCATTGTGTGTGGAAGGGGTTTCAGTGTGTGGGGACGGGGTTTCAGTGTGTGGGGAAGGGATTTCAGTGTGTGGGGAAGTGTTTCAGTGTGTGCGGAAGCTGTTTCAGTAGGTGGGGAAGGATTTCAGTGTCCGGGGAAGGTGTTTCAGTGTGTGAGGAAGGGGTTTCAGTGTGTGGGGAGGGGGTTTCAGTGTGTGGGGAAGGGTTTAACTGAGTGCGGAAGGCGCTTCAGTGTGTGGGGAAGGTGTTTCAGTGTGTGGGGAAGGGGTTTCAGTATGTGGGGAAGGGGTTTCAGTGTGTGGGGAATGGGTTTCAGCGTGTGGGGAAGGTGTTTCAGTGTGTGTGGAAGGGGTTTCACTGTGTGGGGAAGGGGTTTCAGTGTGTGGGGAAGGTGTTTCAGTGTTTGCGGAAGGGGTTTCAGTGTGTGCGGAAGGGGATTCAGTGTGTGGGGAAGGTGTTTCATTGTGTGGGGAAGGTGTTTCATTGTGTCCGGAAGGGTATTCAGTGTGTGGGGAAGGTGTTTCATTGTGTGGTGAAGGGTTTCACTGTGTGGGGAAGGGGTTCCTGTGTGTGGAGAAGTGGTTTTAGTGTTTGGGGAAGGGGTTTCAGTGTGCGGGGAAGGATTACAGTGTCCGGGGACGGGGTTTCAGTTTGTGGCGAAGGGGTTTCAGAGTGTGCGGAAGGGTTTCAGTGTTGGGGGAATGGGTTTCAGCGTGTGGGGAATGGGATACAGTGCGTGGGGAAGGCGTTTCAGTGTGTGGGGATGTGTTTCATTGTGTGGGGAAGGGGTTTCAGTGTGTTGGGAAGGGGTTTCAGTGTGTGGGGAAGGGTTTCACTGTGTGCGGAAGGGGTTTCAGTGTGTGGGGAAGTGGTTTCAGTGTGTGGTGAAGGTGTCTCAGTGTGTGCGGAAGGGGTTTCAGTGTGTGGGGAAGGTGTATCAGTGTGTGGGGATGGGTTTCAGTGTGTGGGGAAGCTGTTTTAGAGTGTGTGAAGGGTTTCATTGTGTGCGGAAGTGTTTTCAGTGTGTGGGGAAGGGGTTTCAGTGAGTGGGGAAGGTGTTTCAGTGGGTGGGGATGTGTTTCGGTGTGTGGGGAAAGGGGTTCAGTGTGCGGGGATGTGTTTCAGTGTTTGGGGAAGGGGTGTCAGGGTGTGGGCAAGGGTTTCACTGAGTGCGGAATGGGTTTCAGAGTGTGGGGAAGGGTTTCAGTGTGTAGGAAAGGGGTTTCAGTGTGTGGGGAAGGGGTTTCAGTGTGTGGGGAAGTGTTTCCAGGTGTGGGGAAGGATTACAGTGTGTGGGGACGTGGTTTCAGTGTGTGGGGAAGGGATTTCAGTGTGTGGGGAAGTGTTTCAGTGTGTGGGGAAGGGGTTTCTAGGTGTGGGGAAGGGTTTCACTGAGTGCGGAAGGGGTTTCAGTGTTTGGGGAAGGTGTTTCAGTGTGTGGGGAAGGCGTTTCAGTGTGTGGGGAAGTGCTTCAGTGTGTGGGGAAGGGGTTTCAGTGCGTGGGGAAGGTTTTCACTGTGTGCAGAAGGGGATTCAGTGTGTGGGGAAGGGGTTTCAGTGTGTGGGGAAGGTGTTTCAGTGTGTGTGGAAGGGGTTTCATTGTGTGGGGAAGGGTTTCAGTGTGTGGGGAAGGGTTTCAGTGTGTGGGGAAGGGGTTTCAGTATGTGTGGATGTGTTTCAGTGTGTGAGGAAGTGGTTTCAGTGTGTGGGGATGTGTTTCAGTGTTTGGGGAAGGGGTGTCAGGGTGTGGGGAAGGGTTTCACTGAGTGCGGAAGGGGTTTCAGTGTGTGGGGAATGGGTTTCAGTGTGTGGGGAAGATGTTTCAGTGTTTGTGGAAGGGGTTTCAGTGTGTGGGGAAGGGATTTCAGTGTGTGGGGAAGGGCTTTCAGTTTGTGGGGAAGGTGTTTCAGTGTGTGCGGAAGGGGTTTCAGTGTGTGGGTAAGGTGTTTCATTGTTTGCGGAAGGGGTTTCAGTTAGTGGGGAAGGTGATTCAGTGTGTGGGGAAGGTGTTTCATTGTGTGGGGAAGGTGTTTCATTGTGCTCGGAACGGTATTCAGTGTGAGGGGAAGGGTTTTCAGTGTGTGGGGAAGGGTTTCAGCGTGTGATGAAGGTTTTCAGTGTGTGGGGAAGGGGTTTCAGAGTGTGGGGAAGGGTTTCAGTGTGTAGGGAAGGGGTTTCAGTGTGTGGGGAAGGGGTTTCAGTGTGTGGGGAAGTGTTTCAGTGTGTGGGGAAGGATTACAGTGTGTGGGGACGGGGTTTCAGTGAGTGGGGAAGGGATTTCAGTGTGTGGGGAAGTGTTTCAGTGTGTGCGGAAGGGGTTTCAGTGTGTGGGGAAGGGTTTCAGTGTGTGCGGAAGGTGTTTCAGTGTGAGGGGAAGGGGTTTCTAGGTGTGGGGAAGGGTTTCACTGAGTGCGAAAGGGGTTTCAGTGTTTGGGGAAGGGGTTTCAGTATGTGGGTAAGGTGTTTCAGTGTGTGGGGAAGGTGTTTCAGTGTGTGGGGAAGGCGTTTCAGTGTGTGGGGAAGTGTTTCATTGTGTGGGGAAGTGGTTTCAGTGCGTGGGGAAGGTTTTCACTGTGTGCGGAAGATGTTTCAGTGTGTGGGGAAGGGGTTTCAGTATGTGGGGAAGGTGTTTCAGTGTGAGTGGAAGGGGTTTCATTGTGTGGGGAAGGGGTTTCAGTGTGTGGGGAAGGTGTTTCAGTGTGTGCGGAAGAGATTTCAGTTTGTGTGGAAGGTGTTTCAGTGTGTGGGGAAGGGGTTTCAATGTGTGGGAAAGGTGTTTCATTGTGTGTGGAAGGGGTTTCAGTGTGTGGGGACGGGGTTTCAGTGTGTGGGGAAGGGATTTCAGTGTGTGGGGAAGTGTTTCAGTGTGTGCGGAAGGTGTTTCAGTGTGTGGGGAATGGTTTCAGTGTGTGGGGAAGGTGTTTCAGTGTGTGGGGAAGGGGTTTCAGTGTGTGGGGAGGGGGTTTCAGTGTGAGGGGAAGGGTTTAACTGAGTGCAGAAGGCGTTTCAGTGTGTGGGGAAGGTGTTTCAGTGTGTGGGGAAGGGGTTTCAGTATGTGGGGAAGGGGTTTCAGTTTGTGGGGAAGGGTTTCAGTGTGTGGGGAAGGGTTTCAGTGTGTGGGGAAGGTGTTTTAGTGTGTGGAGAAGGGGTTTCAGTGTGTGGGGAAGGGTTTCACTGTGTGCAGAAGGGGTTTCAGTGTGTGGGGAATGGATATCAGCGTGTGGGGAAGGTGTTTCAGTGTCTGTGGAAGGGGTTTCACTGTGTGGGGAAGGGGTTTCAGTGTGTGAGGAAGGTGTTTCAGTGGGTGGGGATGTGTTTCAGTGTGTGGGGAAGGGGTTTCAGTGTGTGTGGATGTGTTTCAGTGTGTCAGGAAGGGGTTTCAGTGTGTGGGGATGTGTTTCAGTGTTTGGGGAAGGGGTGTCAGGGTGTGGGGAAGGGTTTCACTGAGTGCGGAAGGGGTTTCAGTGTGTGGGGAATGGGTTTCAGTGTGTGGGGAAGGTGTTTCAGTGTTTGTGGAAGGGGTTTCAGTGTGTGGGGTAGGGTTTTCAGTGTGTGGGGAAGGGCTTTCAGTTTGTGGGGAAGGTGTTTCAGTGTGTGCGGAAGTGGTTTCAGTGTGTGGGTAAGGCGTTTCATTGTGTACGGAAGGGGTTTCAGTTTGAGGGGAAGGGGATTCAGTGTGTGGGGAAGGTGTTTCATTGTGTGGGGAAGGTGTTTCATTGTGCTTGGAACGGTATTCAGTGTGAGGGGAAGGGTTTTCAGTGTGTGGGGAGGGGGTTTCACTGTGTGGGTAAGGGTTTAACTGTGTGCGGAAGGGGTTTCAGTGTCTGGGGAAGATGTTTCAGTGTGTGGGGAAGGGGTTTCAGTGTGTGGGGAAGGGTTTCAGCGTGTGATGAAGGTTTTCAGTGTGTGGGGAAGGGGTTTCAGAGTTTGGGGAAGGGTTTCAGTGTGTAGGGAAGGGGTTTCAGTGTGTGGGGAACGGTTTTCAGTGTGTGGGGAAGTGTTTCAGTGTGTGGGGAAGGATTACAGTGTGTGGGGACGGGGTTTCAGTGTGTGGGGAAGAGATTTCAGTGTGTGGGGAAGTGTTTCAATGTGTGCGGAAGGGGTTTCAGTGTGTGGGGAATGTTTTCAGTGTGTGGGGAAGGTGTTTCAGTGTGTGGGGAAGGGGTTTCTTGGTGTGGGGAAGGGTTTCACTGAGTGCGGAAGGGGTTTCAGTGTTTGTGGAAGGTGTTTCAGTATGTGGGGAAGGTGTTTCAGTGTGTGGGGAAGATGTTTCAGTGTGTGGGGAAGGCGTTTCAGTGTGTGGGGAGGTGTTTCAGTGTGTGGGGAAGGGGTTTCAGTGTGTGGGGAAGGATTTCACTGTGTGCGGAATGGGTTTCAGTGTGTGGGGAAGGGGTTTCAGTGTGTGGGGAAGGTGTTTCAGTGTGTGTGGAAGGGGTTTCATTGTGTGGGGAAGGGGTTTCAGTGTGTGGGAAAGGGGTTTCAGTGTGTGCGGAAGAGGTTTCAGTTTGTGTGGAAGGTGTTTCAGTGTGTGGGGAAGGGGTTTCAATGTGTGGGAAAGGTGTTTCATTGTGTGTGGAAGGGGTTTCAGTGTGTGGGGACGGGGTTTCAGTGTGTGGGGAAGGGATTTCAGTGTGTGGGGAAGTGTTTCAGTGTGTGCGGAAGGTGTTTCAGTGGGTGGGGAAGGGTTTCAGTGTGTGGGGAAGGTGTTTCAGTGTGTGGGGAAGGCGTTTCAGTGTGTGGGGAGGGGGTTTCAGTGTGTGGGGAAGGGTTTAACTGAGTGCGGAAGGCGTTTCAGTGTGTGGGGAAGGTGTTTCAGTGTGTGGGGAAGGGGTTTCAGTATTTGGGGAAGGGGTTTCAGTGTGTGGGGAAGGGTTTCAGTGTGTGGGGAAGGGTTTCAGTGTGTGGGGAAGGTGTTTCAGTGTGTGGAGAAGGGGTTTCTGTGTGTCGGGAAGGGTTTCACTGTGTGCAGAAGGGGTTTCAGTGTGTGGGGAATGGGTTTCAGCGTGTGGGGAAGGTGTTTCAGTGTGTGTGGAAGGGGTTTCACTGTGTGGGGAAGGGGTTTCAGTGTGTGGGGAAGGTGTTTCAGTGTGTGGGGAAGGTGTTTCATTGTGTCCGGAAGTGTATTCAGTGTGTGGGGAAGGTGTTTCATTGTGTGGTGAAGGGTTTCACTGTGTGGGGAAGAGGTTCCTGTGTGTGGGGAAGTGGTTTTAGTGTTTGGGGAAGGGGTTTCAGTGTGCGGGGAAGGATTACAGTGTCTGGGGACGGGGTTTCAGTTTGTGGGGAAGGGGTTTCAGAGTGTGCGGAAGTGTTTCAGTGTGGGGGGAAGGGGTTTCAGCGTGTGGGGAATGGGATACAGTGCGTGGGGAAGGCGTTTCAGTGTGTGGGGATGTGTTTCATTGTGTGGGGAAGGGGTTTCAGTGTGTTGGGAAGGGGTTTCAGTGTGTGGGGAAGGGTTTCACTGTGTGCAGAAGGGGTTTCAGTGTGTGGGGAAGTGGTTTCAGTGTGTGGTGAAGGTGTCTCAGTGTGTGCGGAAGGGGTTTCAGTGTGTGGGGAAGGTGTATCATTGTGTGGGGATGGGTTTCAGTGTGTGGGGAAGCTGTTTTAGTGTGTGTGAAGGGTTTCATTGTGTGCGGAAGTGTTTTCAGTGTGTGGGGAAGGGGTTTCAGTGAGTGGGGAAGGTGTTTCAGTGGGTGGGGATGTGTTTCAGTGTGTGGGGAAGGGGTTTCAGTGTGTGGGGATGTGTTTCAGTGTTTGGGGAAGGGGTGTCAGGGTGTGGGCAAGGGTTTCACTGAGTGCGGAATGGGTTTCAGAGTGTGGGGAAGGGTTTCAGTGTGTAGGAAAGGGGTTTCAGTGTGTGGGGAAGGGGTTTCAGTGTGTGGGGAAGTGTTTCAGTGTGTGGGGAAGGATTACAGTGTGTGGGGACGTGGTTTCAGTGTTTGGGGAAGGGATTTCAGTGTGTGGGGAAGTGTTTCAGTGTGTGCGGAAGGGGTTTCAGTGTGTGGGGAAGGGTTTCAGCGTGTGGGGAAGGTGTTTCAGTGTGTGGGGAAGGGGTTTCTAGGTGTGGGGAAGGGTTTCACTGAGTGCGGAAGGGGTTTCAGTGTTTGTGGAAGGGGTTTCAGTATGTGGGTAAGGCGTTTCAGTGTGTGGGGAAGGTGTTTCAGTGTGTGGGGAAGGCGTTTCAGTGTGTGGGGAAGTGTTTCAGTGTGTGGGGAAGGGGTTTCAGTGCGTGGGGAAGGTTTTCACTGTGTGCGGAAGGGGATTCAGTGTGTGGGGAAGGGGTTTCAGTGTGTGGGGAAGGTGTTTCAGTGTGTGTGGAAGGGGTTTCATTGTGTGGGGAAGGGTTTCAGTGTGTGGGGAAGGTTTCAGTGTGTGGGGAAGGGGTTTCAGTATGTGTGGATGTGTTTCAGTGTGTGAGGAAGTGGTTTCAGTGTGTGGGGATGTGTTTTAGTGTTTGGGGAAGGGGTGTCAGGGTGTGGGCAAGGGTTTCACTGAGTGCGGAATGGGTTTCAGAGTGTGGGGAAGGGTTTCAGTGTGTAGGAAAGGGGTTTCAGTGTGTGGGGAAGGGGTTTCAGTGTGTGGAGAAGTGTTTCAGTGTGTGGGGAAGGATTACAGTGTGTGGGGACGTGGTTTCAGTGTTTGGGGAAGGGATTTCAGTGTGTGGGGAAGTGTTTCAGTGTGTGCGGAAGGGGTTTCAGTGTGTGGGGAAGGGTTTCAGCGTGTGGGGAAGGTGTTTCAGTGTGTGGGGAAGGGGTTTCTAGGTGTGGGGAAGGGTTTTACTGAGTGCGGAAGGGGTTTCAGTGTTTGTGGAAGGGGTTTCAGTATGTGGGTAAGGCGTTTCAGTGTGTGGGGAAGGTGTTTCAGTGTGTGGGGAAGGCGTTTCAGTGTGTGGGGAAGTGTTTCAGTGTGTGGGGAAGGGGTTTCAGTGCATGGGGAAGGTTTTCACTGTGTGCGGAAGGGGATTCAGTGTGTGGGGAAGGGGTTTCAGTGTGTGGGGAAGGTGTTTCAGTGTGTGTGGAAGGGGTTTCATTGTGTGGGGAAGGGTTTCAGTGTGTGGGGAAGGGTTTCAGTGTGTGGGGAAGGGGTTTCAGTATGTGTGGATGTGTTTCAGTGTGTGAGGAAGTGGTTTCAGTGTGTGGGGATGTGTTTCAGTGTTTGGGGAAGGGGTGTCAGGGTGTGGGGAAGGGTTTCACTGAGTGCGGAAGGGCTTTCAGTGTGTGGGGAATGGGTTTCAGTGTGTGGGGAAGATGTTTCAGTGTTTGTGGAAGGGGTTTCAGTTTGTGGGGAAGGGTTTTCAGTGTGTGGGGAAGGGCTTTCAGTTTGTGGGGAAGGTGTTTCAGTGTTTGCGGAAGTGGTTTCAGTGTGTGGGTTAAGTGTTTCATTGTGTGCGGAAGGGGTTTCAGTTTGTGGGGAAGGGGATTCAGTGCGTGGGGAAGGTGTTTCATTGTGTGGGGAAGGTGTTTCATTGTGCTCGGAACGGTATTCAGTGTGAGGGGAAGGGTTTTCAGTGTGTGGGGAAGGGTTTCAGCGTGTGATGAAGGTTTTCAGTGTGTGGGGAAGGGGTTTCAGAGTGTGGGGAAGGGTTTCAGTGTGTAGGGAAGGGGTTTCAGTGTGTGGGGAAGGGGTTTCAGTGTGTGGGGAAGTGTTTCAGTGTGTGGGGAAGGATTACAGTGTGTGGGGACGGGGTTTCAGTGTGTGGAGAAGGGATTTCAGTGTGTGGGCAAGTGTTTCAGTGTGTGCGGAAGGGGTGTCAGTGTGTGGGGAAGGGTTTCAGTGTGTGGGAAGGTGTTTCAGTGTGTGGGAAAGGGGTTTCTCGGTGTGGGGAAGGGTTTCACTGAGTGCGGAAGTGGTTTCAGTGTTTGGGGAAGGGGTTTCAGTATGTGGGTAAGGTGTTTCATTGTCTGGGGAAGGTGTTTCAGTGTGTGGGGAAGGCATTTCAGTGTGTGGGGAAGTGTTTCAGTGTGTGGGGAAGTGGTTTCAGTGCGTGGGGAAGGTTTTCACTGTGTGCGGAAGGTGTTTCAGTGTGTGGGGAAGGGGTTTCAGTGTGTGGGGAAGGTGTTTCAGTGTGTGTGGAAGGGGTTTCATTGTGTGGGGAAGGGGTTTCAGTGTGTGGGGAAGGTGTTTCAGTGTGTGCGGAAGAGGTTTCAGTTTGTGTGGAAGGTGTTTCAGTGTGTGGGGAAGGGGTTTCAATGTGTGGGAAAGGTGTTTCATTGTGTGTGGAAGGGGTTTCAGTGTGTGGGGACGGGGTTTCAGTGTGTGGGGAATGGATTTCAGTGTGTGGGGAAGTGTTTCAGTGTGTGCGGAAGGTGTTTCAGTGTGTGGGGAAGGGTTTCAGTGTGTGGGGAAGGTGTTTCAGTGTGTGGGGAAGGGGTTTCAGTTTGTGGGGAGGGGGTTTCAGAGTGTGGGGAAGGGTTTAACTGAGTGCAGAAGGCGTTTCAGTGTGTGGGGAAGGTGTTTCAGTGTGTGGGGAAGGGGTTTCAGTATGTGGGGAATGGGTTTCAGTGTGTGGGGAAGGGTTTCAGTGTTTGGGGAAGGGTTTCAGTGTGTGGGGAAGGTGTTTCAGTGTGTGGAGAAGGGGTTTCAGTGTGTGGGGAAGGGTTTCACTGTGTGCAGAAGGGGTTTCAGTGTGTGGGGAATGGGTATCAGCGTGTGGGGAAGGTGTTTCAGTGTGTATGGAAGGGGTTTCACTGTGTGGGGAAGGGGTTTCAGTGTGTGAGGAAGGTGTTTCAGTAGGTGGGGATGTGTTTCAGTGTGTGGGGAAGGTGTTTCAATGTGTGGGAAAGGTGTTTCATTGTGTGTGGAAGGTGTTTCAGTAGGTGGGGAAGGATTTCATTGTCTGGGGAAGGTGTTTCAGTGTGTGGGGAAGGGGTTTCAGTGTATGGGGAGGGGGTTTCAGTGTGTGGGGAAGGGTTTAACTGAGTGCGGAAGGCGCTTCAGTGTGTGGGGAAGGTGTTTCAGTGTGTGGGGAGGGGGTTTCAGTATGTGGGGAAGGGGTTTCAGTGTGTGGGGAAGGGTTTCAGTGTGTGGGGAAGGGTTTCAGTGTGTGGGGAAGTTGTTTCAGTGTGTGGAGAAGGGGTTTCAGTGTGTGGGGAAGGGGTTTCAGTGTGTGGGGAAGTGTTTCAGTGTGTGGGGAAGGATTACAGTGTGTGGGGAGGTGGTTTCAGTGTGTGGGGAAGGGATTTCAGTGTGTGGGGAAGTGTTTCAGTGTGTGCGGAAGGGGTTTCAGTGTGTGGGGAAGGGTTTCAGCGTGTGGGGAAGGTGTTTCAGTGAGTGGGGAAGGGGTTTCTCGGTGTGGGGAAGGGTTTCACTGAGTGCGCAAGGGGTTTCAGTGTTTGGGGAAGGGGTTTCAGTATGTGGGTAAGGTGTTTCAGTGTGTGGGGAAGGTGTTTCAGTGTGTGGGGAAGGCGTTTCAGTGTGTGGGGAAGTGTTTCAGTGTGTGTGGAAGGGGTTTCAGTGCGTGGGGAAGGTTTTCAGTGTGTGCGGAAGGGGATTCAGTGTGTGGGGAAGGGGTTTCAGTGTGTGGGGAAGGGGTTTCATTGTGTGGGGAAGGGTTTCAGTGTGTGGGGAAGGGTTTCAGTGTGTGGGGAAGGGTTTCAGTGTGTGGGGAAGGGGTTTCAGTATGTGTGGATGTGTTTCAGTGTGTGAGGAAGTGGTTTCAGTGTGTGGGGATGTGTTTCAGTGTTTGGGGAAGGGGTGTCAGGGTGTGGGGAAGGGGTTCACTGAGTGCGGAAGGGGTTTCAGTGTGTGGGGAATGGGTTTCAGTGTGTGGGGAAGATGTTTCAGTGTTTGTGGAAGGGGTTTCAGTGTGTGGGGAAGGGTTTTCAGTGTGTGGGGAAGGGCTTTCAGTTTGTGGGGAAGGTGTTTCAATGTGTGCGGAAGGGGTTTCAGTGTGTGGGTAAGGTGTTTCATTGTGTGCGGAAGGGGTTTCAGTTTGTGGGGAAGGGGATTCAGTGCGTGGGGAAGGTGTTTCAGCGTGTGATGAAGGTTTTCAGTGTGTGGGGAAGGTGTTTCAGAGTGTGGGGAAGGGTTTCAGTGTGTAGGGAAGGGGTTTCAGTGTGTGGGGAAGGGGTTTCAGTGTGTGGGGACGGGGTTTCAGTGTGTGGGGAAGGGGTTTCAGTGTGTGGGGAAGTGTTTCAGTGTGTGCGGAAGGGGTTTCAGTGTGTGGGGAAGGGTTTCAGTGTTTGGGAAGGTGTTTCAGTGTGTGGGAAAGGGGTTTCTCGGTGTGGGGAAGGGTTTCACTGAGTGCGGAAGGGGTTTCAGTGTTTGGGGAAGGGGTTTCAGTATGTGGGTAAGGTGTTTCAGTGTCTGGGGAAGGTGTTTCAGTGTGTGGGGAAGGCGTTTCAGTGTGTGGGGAAGTGTTTCAGTGTCTGGGGAAGTGGTTTCAGTGCGTGGGGAAGGTTTTCACTGTGTGCGGAAGGTGTTTCAGTGTGTGGGGAAGGGGTTTCAGTGTGTGGGGAAGGTGTTTCAGTGTGTGTGGAAGGGGTTTCATTGTGTGGGGAAGGGGTTTCAGTGTGTGGGGAAGGTGTTTCAGTGTGTGCGGAAGAGGTTTCAGTTTGTGTGGAAGGTGTTTCAGTGTGTGGGGAAGGGGTTTCAATGTGTGGGAAAGGTGTTTCATTGTGTGGGGAAGGTGTTTCAGTGTGTAGTGAAGGTGTTTCAGTGTGTGGGGAAGGGGTTTCAGAGTGTGGGGAAGGGTTTCAGTGTGTAGGGAAGGGGTTTCAGTGTGTGGGGAAGGGGTTTCAGTGTGTGGGGAAGTGTTTCAGTGTGTGGGGAAGGATTACAGTGTGTGGGGACGGGGTTTCAGTGTGTGGGGAAGGGATTTCAGTGTGTGGGCAAGTGTTTCAGTGTGTGCGGAAGGGGTTTCAGTGTGTGGGGAAGGGTTTCAGTGTTTGGGAAGGTGTTTCAGTGTGTGGGAAAGGGGTTTCTCGGTGTGGGGAAGGGTTTCACTGAGTGCGCAAGGGGTTTCAGTGTTTGGGGAAGGGGTTTCAGTATGTGGGTAAGGTGTTTCAGTGTCTGGGGAAGGTGTTTCAGTGTGTGGGGAAGGCGTTTCAGTGTGTGGGGAAGTGTTTCAGTGTCTGGGGAAGTGGTTTCAGTGCGTGGGAAAGGTTTTCACTGTGTGCGGAAGGTGTTTCAGTGTGTGGGGAAGGGGTTTCAGTGTGTGGGGAAGGTGTTTCAGTGTGTGTGGAAGGGGTTTCATTGTGTGGGGAAGGGGTTTCAGTGTGTGGGGAAGGTGTTTCAGTGTGTGCGGAAGAGGTTTCAGTTTGTGGGGAATGGGTTTCAGTGTGTGGGGAAGGGTTTCAGTGTGTGGGGAAGGGTTTCAGTGTGTGGGGAAGGTGTTTCAGTGTGTGGAGAAGGGGTTTCAGTGTGTGGGGAAGGGTTTCACTGTGTGCAGAAGGGGTTTCAGTGTGTGGGGAATGGGTATCAGCGTGTGGGGAAGGTTTTTCAGTGTGTGTGGAAGGGGTTTCACTGTGTGGGGAAGGGGTTTCAGTGTGTGAGGAAGGTGTTTCAGTGGGTGGGGATGTGTTTCATTGTGTGGGGAAGGGGTTTCAGTGTGTGTGGATGTGTTTCAGTGTTTGGGGAAGGGGTTTCAATGTGTGGGAAAGGTGTTTCATTGTGTGTGGAAGGGGTTTCAGTGTGTGGGGACGGGCTTTCAGTGTGTGGGGAAGGGATTTCAGTGTGTGGGGAAGTGTTTCAGTGTGTGCGGAAGCTGTTTCAGTAGGTGGGGAAGGATTTCAGTGTCCGGGGAAGGTGTTTCAGTGTGTGAGGAAGGGGTTTCAGTGTGTGGGGAGGGGGTTTCAGTGTGTGGGGAAGGGTTTAACTGAGTGCGGAAGGCGCTTCAGTGTGTGGGGAAGGTGTTTCAGTGTGTGGGGAAGGGGTTTCAGTATGTGGGGAAGGGGTTTCAGTGTGTGGGGAATGGGTTTCAGCGTGTGGGGAAGGTGTTTCAGTGTGTGTGGAAGTGGTTTCACTGTGTGGGGAAGGGGTTTCAGTGTGTGGGGAAGGTGTTTCAGTGTTTGCGGAAGGGGTTTCAGTGTGTGCGGAAGGGGATTCAGTGTGTGGGGAAGGTGTTTCATTGTGTGGGGAAGGTGTTTCATTGTGTCCGGAAGGGTATTCAGTGTGTGGGGAAGGTGTTTCATTGTGTGGTGAAGGGTTTCACTGTGTGGGGAAGGGGTTCCTGTGTGTGGAGAAGTGGTTTTAGTGTTTGGGGAAGGGGTTTCAGTGTGCGGGGAAGGATTGCAGTGTCCGGGGACGGGGTTTCAGTTTGTGGCGAAGGGGTTTCAGAGTGTGCGGAAGGGTTTCAGTGTGGGGGGAAGGGGTTTCAGCGTGTGGGGAATGGGATACAGTGCGTGGGGAAGGCGTTTCAGTGTGTGGGGATGTGTTTCATTGTGTGGGGAAGGGGTTTCAGTGTGTTGGGAAGGGGTTTCAGTGTGTGGGGAAGGGTTTCAGTGTGTGGTGAAGGTGTCTCAGTGTGTGCGGAAGGGGTTTCAGTGTGTGGGGAAGGTGTATCAGTGTGTGGGGATGGGTTTCAGTGTGTGGGGAAGCTGCTTTAGTGTGTGGTGAAGGTGTCTCAGTGTGTGCGGAAGGGGTTTCAGTGTGTGGGGAAGGTGTATCAGTGTGTGGGGATGGGTTTCAGTGTGTGGTGAAGGTGTCTCAGTGTGTGCGGAAGGGTTTCATTGTGTGCGGAAGTGTTTTCAGTGTGTGGGGAAGGGGTTTCAGTGAGTGGGGAAGGTGTTTCAGTGGGTGGGGATGTGTTTCGGTGTGTGGGGAAAGGGTTTCAGTGTGCGGGGATGTGTTTCAGTGTTTGGGGAAGGGGTGTCAGGGTGTGGGCAAGGGTTTCACTGAGTGCGGAATGGGTTTCAGAGTGTGGGGAAGGGTTTCAGTGTGTAGGAAAGGGGTTTCAGTGTGTGGGGAAGGGGTTTCAGTGTGTGGGGAAGTGTTTCCAGGTGTGGGGAAGGATTACAGTGTGTGGGGAGGTGGTTTCAGTGTGTGGGGAAGGGATTTCAGTGTGTGGGGAAGTGTTTCAGTGTGTGGGGAAGGGGTTTCTAGGTGTGGGGAAGGGTTTCACTGAGTGCGGAAGGGGTTTCAGTGTTTGGGGAAGGTGTTTCAGTGTGTGGGGAAGGCGTTTCAGTGTGTGGGGAAGTGCTTCAGTGTGTGGGGAAGGGGTTTCAGTGCGTGGGGAAGGTTTTCACTGTGTGCAGAAGGGGATTCAGTGTGTGGGGAAGGGGTTTCAGTGTGTGGGGAAGGTGTTTCAGTGTGTGTGGAAGGGGTTTCATTGTGTGGGGAAGGGTTTCAGTGTGTGGGGAAGGGTTTCAGTGTGTGGGGAAGGGGTTTCAGTATGTGTGGATGTGTTTCAGTGTGTGAGGAAGTGGTTTCAGTGTGTGGGGATGTGTTTCAGTGTTTGGGGAAGGGGTGTCAGGGTGTGGGGAAGGGTTTCACTGAGTGCGGAAGGGGTTTCAGTGTGTGGGGAATGGGTTTCAGTGTGTGGGGAAGATGTTTCAGTGTTTGTGGAAGGGGTTTCAGTGTGTGGGGAAGGGTTTTCAGTGTGTGGGGAAGGGCTTTCAGTTTGTGGGGAAGGTGTTTCAGTGTGTGCGGAAGGGGTTTCAGAGTGTGGGTAAGGTGTTTCATTGTTTGCGGAAGGGGTTTCAGTTAGTGGGGAAGGTGATTCAGTGTGTGGGGAAGGTGTTTCATTGTGTGGGGAAGGTGTTTCATTGTGCTCGGAACGGTATTCAGTGTGAGGGGAAGGGTTTTCAGTGTGTGGGGAAGGGTTTCAGCGTGTGATGAAGGTTTTCAGTGTGTGGGGAAGGGGTTTCAGAGTGTGGGGAAGGGTTTCAGTGTGTAGGGAAGGGGTTTCAGTGTGTGGGGAAGGGGTTTCAGTGTGTGGGGAAGTGTTTCAGTGTGTGGGGAAGGATTACAGTGTGTGGGGACGGGGTTTCAGTGAGTGGGGAAGGGATTTCAGTGTGTGGGGAAGTGTTTCAGTGTGTGCGGAAGGGGTTTCAGTGTGTGGGGAAGGGTTTCAGTGTGTGGGGAAGGTGTTTCAGTGTGAGGGGAAGGGGTTTCTAGGTGTGGGGAAGGGTTTCACTGAGTGCGGAAGGGGTTTCAGTGTTTGGGGAAGGGGTTTCAGTATATGGGTAAGGTGTTTCAGTGTGTGGGGAAGGTGTTTCAGTGTGTGGGGAAGGTGTTTCAGTGTGTGGGGAAGGTGTTTCAGTGTGTGGGGAAGTGTTTCAGTGTGTGGGGAAGTGGTTTCAGTGCGTGGGGAAGGTTTTCACTGTGTGCGGAAGATGTTTCAGTGTGTGGGGAAGGGGTTTCAGTATGTGGGGAAGGTGTTTCAGTGTGTGTGGAAGGGGTTTCATTGTGTGGGGAAGGGGTTTCAGTGTGTGGGGAAGGTGTTTCAGTGTGTGCGGAAGAGATTTCAGTTTGTGTGGAAGGTGTTTCAGTGTGTGGGGAAGGGGTTTCAATGTGTGGGAAAGGTGTTTCATTGTGTGTGGAAGGGGTTTCAGTGTGTGGGGACGGGGTTTCAGTGTGTGGGGAAGGGATTTCAGTGTGTGGGGAAGTGTTTCAGTGTGTGGGGAAGGTGTTTCTGTGTGTGGCTACGTGTTTCAGTGTGTGGGGAAGGTGTTTCAGTGTGTGGGGAAGGGGTTTCAGTGTGTGGGGAGGGGGTTTCAGTGTGAGGGGAAGGGTTTAACTGAGTGCAGAAGGCGTTTCAGTGTGTGGGGAAGGTGTTTCAGTGTGTGGGGAAGGGGTTTCAGTATGTGGGGAAGGGGTTTCAGTTTGTGGGGAAGGGTTTCAGTGTGTGGGGAAGGGTTTCAGTGTGTGGGGAAGGTGTTTCAGTGTGTGGAGAAGGGGTTTCAGTGTGTGGGGAAGGGTTTCACTGTGTGCAGAAGGGGTTTCAGTGTGTGGGGAATGGATATCAGCGTGTGGGGAAGGTGTTTCAGTGTCTGTGGAAGGGGTTTCACTGTGTGGGGAAGGGGTTTCAGTGTGTGAGGAAGGTGTTTCAGTGGGTGGGGATGTGTTTCAGTGTGTGGGGAAGGGGTTTCAGTGTGTGTGGATGTGTTTCAGTGTGTGAGGAAGGGGTTTCAGTGTGTGGGGATGTGTTTCAGTGTTTGGGGAAGGGGTGTCAGGGTGTGGGGAAGGGTTTCACTGAGTGCGGAAGGGGTTTCAGTGTGTGGGGAATGGGTTTCAGTGTGTGGGGAAGGTGTTTCAGTGTTTGTGGAAGGGGTTTCAGTGTGTGGGGTAGGGTTTTCAGTGTGTGGGGAAGGGCTTTCAGTTTGTGGGGAAGGTGTTTCAGTGTGTGCGGAAGTGGTTTCAGTGTGTGGGTAAGGCGTTTCATTGTGTACGGAAGGGGTTTCAGTTTGAGGGGAAGGGGATTCAGTGTGTGGGGAAGGTGTTTCATTGTGTGGGGAAGGTGTTTCATTGTGCTTGGAACGGTATTCAGTGTGAGGGGAAGGGTTTTCAGTGTGTGGGGAGGGGGTTTCACTGTGTGGGTAAGGGTTTAACTGTGTGCGGAAGGGGTTTCAGTGTCTGGGGAAGATGTTTCAGTGTGTGGGGAAGGGGTTTCAGTGTGTGGGGAAGGGTTTCAGCGTGTGATGAAGGTTTTCAGTGTGTGGGGAAGGGGTTTCAGAGTTTGGGGAAGGGTTTCAGTGTGTAGGGAAGGGGTTTCAGTGTGTGGGGAACGGTTTTCAGTGTGTGGGGAAGTGTTTCAGTGTGTGGGGAAGGATTACAGTGTGTGGGGACGGGGTTTCAGTGTGTGGGGAAGAGATTTCAGTGTGTGGGGAAGTGTTTCAATGTGTGCGGAAGGGGTTTCAGTGTGTGGGGAATGTTTTCAGTGTGTGGGGAAGGTGTTTCAGTGTGTGGGGAAGGGGTTTCTTGGTGTGGGGAAGGGTTTCACTGAGTGCGGAAGGGGTTTCAGTGTTTGTGGAAGGTGTTTCAGTATGTGGGGAAGGTGTTTCAGTGTGTGGGGAAGATGTTTCAGTGTGTGGGGAAGGCGTTTCAGTGTGTGGGGAGGTGTTTCAGTGTGTGGGGAAGGGGTTTCAGTGTGTGGGGAAGGATTTCACTGTGTGCGGAATGGGTTTCAGTGTGTGGGGAAGGGGTTTCAGTGTGTGGGGAAGGTGTTTCAGTGTGTGTGGAAGGGGTTTCATTGTGTGGGGAAGGGGTTTCAGTGTGTGGGGAAGGGGTTTCAGTGTGTGCGGAAGAGGTTTCAGTTTGTGTGGAAGGTGTTTCAGTGTGTGGGGAAGGGGTTTCAATGTGTGGGAAAGGTGTTTCATTGTGTGTGGAAGGGGTTTCAGTGTGTGGGGACGGGGTTTCAGTGTGTGGGGAAGGGATTTCAGTGTGTGGGGAAGTGTTTCAGTGTGTGCGGAAGGTGTTTCAGTGGGTGGGGAAGGGTTTCAGTGTGTGGGGAAGGTGTTTCAGTGTGTGGGGAAGGCGTTTCAGTGTGTGGGGAGGGGGTTTCAGTGTGTGGGGAAGGGTTTAACTGAGTGCGGAAGGCGTTTCAGTGTGTGGGGAAGGTGTTTCAGTGTGTGGGGAAGGGGTTTTAGTATTTGGGGAAGGGGTTTCAGTGTGTGGGGAAGGGTTTCAGTGTGTGGGGAAGGGTTTCAGTGTGTGGGGAAGGTGTTTCAGTGTGTGGAGAAGGGGTTTCTGTGTGTCGGGAAGGGTTTCACTGTGTGCAGAAGGGGTTTCAGTGTGTGGGGAATGGGTTTCAGCGTGTGGGGAAGGTGTTTCAGTGTGTGTGGAAGGGGTTTCACTGTGTGGGGAAGGGGTTTCAGTGTGTGGGGAAGGTGTTTCAGTGTGTGGGGAAGGTGTTTCATTGTGTCCGGAAGTGTATTCAGTGTGTGGGGAAGGTGTTTCATTGTGTGGTGAAGGGTTTCACTGTGTGGGGAAGAGGTTCCTGTGTGTGGGGAAGTGGTTTTAGTGTTTGGGGAAGGGGTTTCAGTGTGCGGGGAAGGATTACAGTGTCTGGGGACGGGGTTTCAGTTTGTGGGGAAGGGGTTTCAGAGTGTGCGGAAGTGTTTCAGTGTGGGGGGAAGGGGTTTCAGCGTGTGGGGAATGGGATACAGTGCGTGGGGAAGGCGTTTCAGTGTGTGGGGATGTGTTTCATTGTGTGGGGAAGGGGTTTCAGTGTGTTGGGAAGGGGTTTCAGTGTGTGGGGAAGGGTTTCACTGTGTGCGGAAGGGGTTTCAGTGTGTGGGGAAGTGGTTTCAGTGTGTGGTGAAGGTGTCTCAGTGTGTGCGGAAGGCGTTTCAGTGTGTGGGGAAGGTGTATCAGTGTGTGGGGATGGGTTTCACTGTGTGGGGAAGCTGTTTTAGTGTGTGTGAAGGGTTTCATTGTGTGCGGAAGTGTTTTCAGTGTGTGGGGAAGGGGTTTCAGTGAGTGGGGAAGGTGTTTCAGTGGGTGGGGATGTGTTTCAGTGTGTGGGGAAGGGGTTTCAGTGTGTGGGGATGTGTTTCAGTGTTTGGGAAAGGGGCGTCAGGGTGTGGGCAAGGGTTTCACTGAGTGCGGAATGGGTTTCAGTGTGTGGGGAATGGGTTTCAGTGTGTGGGGAAGGTGTTTCAGTGTTTGTGGAAGGGGCTTCAGTGTGTGGGGAAGTGTTTTCAGTGTGTGGGGAAGGGCTTTCAGTTTGTGGTTAAGGTGTTTCATTGTGTGCCGAAGGGGTTTCAGTTTTGTGGGGAAGGGGATTCAGTGTGTGGGGAAGGTGTTTCATTGTGTGGGGAAGGTGTTTCATTGTGCTCGGAAGGGCATTCAGTTTGAGGGGAAGGGTTTTCAGTGTGTGGGGAGGGGGATTCACTGAGTGGGTAAGGGTTTAACTGTGTGCGAAAGGGATTTCAGTGTATGGGGAAGGTGTTTCATTGTGTGGGGAAGGGGTTTGAGTATGTGGGGAAGGGTTTCAGTGTGTGATGAATGTTTTCAGTGTGTGGGGAAGGGGTTTCAGAGTGTGGGGAAGGGTTTCAGTGTGTAGGAAAGGGGTTTCAGTGTGTGGGGAAGGGGTTTCAGTGTGTGGGGAAGTGTTTCAGTGAGTGGGAAAGGATTACAGTGTGTGGGGACGTGGTTTCAGTGTGTGGGGAAGGGATTTCAGTGTGTGGGGAATTGTTTCAGCGTGTGCGGAAGGGGTTTCCGGGTGTGGGGAAGGGTTTCAGCGTGTGGGGAAGGTGTTTCAGTGTGTGGGGAAGGGGTTTCTAGGTGTGTGGAAGGGTTTCACTGATTGCGGAAGGGGTTTCAGTGTTTGGGGAAGGGGTTTCAGTCTGTGGGTAAGGTGTTTCAGTGTGTGGGGAAGGTGTTTCAGTGTGTGTGGAAGGGGTTTCAGTGTGTGGGGACGGGGTTTCAGTGTGTGGGGAAGGGATTTCAGTGTGTGGGGAAGTGTTTCAGTGTGTGCGGAAGGTGTTTCAGTGGGTGGGGAAGAGTTTCAGTGTGTGGGCAAGGTGTTTCAGTGTGTGGGGAAGGGGTTTCAGTGTGTGGGGAGGGGGTTTCAGTGTGTGGGGAAGGGTTTAACTGAGTGCGGAAGGTGTTTCTGTGTGTGGGGAAGGTGTTTCAGTGTGTGATGAAGGTGTTTCAGTATGTGGGGAAGGGGTTTCAGTATGTGGGGAAGGGTTTCAGTGTGTGGGGAAGGGTTTCAGTGTGTGGGGAAGGTGTTTCAGTGTGTGGAGAAGGTGTTTCAGTGTGTGGGGAAGGGTTTCACTTTGTGCAGAAGGGGTTTCAGTGAGTGGGGAATGGGTTTCAGCGTGTGGGGAAGGTGTTTCAGTGTGTGTGGAAGGGTTTTCACTGTGTGCGGAAGGGGTTTCAGTGTGTGGGGAAGTTGTTTCAGTGTTTGCGGAAGGGGTTTCAGTCTGTGCGGAAGGGGATTCAGTGTGTGGGGAAGGTGTTTCATTGTGTGGGGAAGGTGTTTCATTGTGTCCGGAAGGGTATTCAGTGTGAGGGGAAGGGGTTTCAGTGTGTGGGGAGGGGGTTTCAGTGTGTGGGGAAGGGTTTAACTGTGTGCGGAAGGGGTTTCAGTGTGTGGGGAATGTGTTTCAGTGTGTGGGGAAGGGGTTTCAGTTTGTGGGGAAGGGGTTTCAGTGTGTGGGGAAGGTTTCAGTGTGTGGTGAAGGGTTTCACTGTGTGGGGAAGGGGTTCCTGTGTGTGGGGAAGTGGTTTTAGTGTTTGGGGAAGGGGTTTCAGTGTGCGGGGAAGGATTACAGTGTCTGGGGACGGGGTTTCACTTCGTGGGGAAGGGGTTTCAGAGTGTGCGGAAGGGTTTCAGTGTGGGGGGAAGGGGTTTCAGCGTGTGGGGAATGGGATACAGTGCGTGGGGAAGGCTTTTCAGTGTGTGGGGATGTGTTTCATTGTGTGGGGAAGGGGTTTCAGTGTGTTGGGAAGGGGTTTCAGTGTGTGGGGAAGGGTTTCACTGTGTGCGGAAGGGGTTTCAGTGTGTGGGGAAGTGGTTTCAGTGTGTGGTGAAGGTGTCTCAGTGTTTGCGGAAGGGGTTTCAGTGTGTGGGGAAGGTGTATCAGTGTGTGGGGATGGGTTTCAGTGTGTGGGGAAGCTGTTTTAGTGTGTGTGAAGGGTTTAATTGTGTGCGGAAGTGTTTTCAGTGTGTGGGGAAGGGGTTTCAGTGAGTGGGGAAGGTGTTTCAGTGGGTGGGGATGTGTTTCAGTGTGTGGGGAAGGGGTTTCAGTGTGTGGGGATGTGTTTCAGTGTTTGGGGAAGGGGTGTCAGGGTGTGGGCAAGGGTTTCACTGAGTGCGGAATGGGTTTCAGTGTGTGGGGAATGGGTTTCAGTGTGTGGGGAAGGTGTTTCAGTGTTTGTGGAAGGGGTTTCAGTGTGTGGGGAAGTGTTTTCGGTGTGTGGGGAAGGGCTTTCAGTTTGTGGGTAAGGTGTTTCATTGTGTGCGGAAGGGGTTTCAGTTTGTGGGGAAGGGGATTCAGTGTGTGGGGAAGGTGTTTCAATGTGTGGGGAAGGTGTTTCATTGTGCTCGGAAGGGTATTCACTGTGAGGGGAAGGGTTTTCAGTGTGTGGGGAGGGTGTTTCACTGTGTGGGTAAGGGTTTAACTGTGTGCGGAAGGGGTTTCAGTGTCTGGGGAAGGTGTTTCAGTGTGTGGGGAAGGGGTTTGAGTGTGTGGGGAAGGGTTTCAGTGTGTGATGAATGTTTATAGTGTGTGGGGAAGGGGTTTCAGAGTGTGGGGAAGGGTTTCAGTGTGTAGGAAAGGTGTTTCAGTGTGTGGGGAAGTGGTTTCAGTGTGTGGTGAAGGTGTCTCAGTGTGTGCGGAAGGGGTTTCAGTGTGTGGGGAAGGTGTATCAGTGTGTGGGGATGGGTTTCAGTGTGTGGGGAAGCTGTTTTAGTGTGTGTGAAGGGTTTCATTGTGTGCGGAAGTGTTTTCAGTGTGTGGGGAAGGGGTTTCAGTGAGTGGGGAAGGTGTTTCAGTGGGTGGGGATGTGTTTCAGTGTGTGGGGAAGGGGTTTCAGTGTGTGGGGATGTGTTTCAGTGTTTGGGGAAGGGGTGTCAGGGTGTGGGCAAGGGTTTCACTGAGTGCGGAATGGGTTTCAGTGTGTGGGGAATGGCTTTCAGTGTGTGGGGAAGGTGTTTCAGTGTTTGTGGAAGGGGTTTCAGTGTGTGGGGAAGTGTTTTCAGTGTGTGGGGAAGGGCTTTCAGTTTGTGGGTAAGGTGTTTCATTGTGTGCGGAAGGGGTTTCAGTTTGTGGGGAAGGGGATTCAGTGTGTGGGGAAGGTGTTTCATTGTGTGGGGAAGGTGTTTCATTGTGCTCGGAAGGGTATTCACTGTGAGGGGAAGGGTTTTCAGTGTGTGGGGAGGGTGTTTCACTGTGTGGGTAAGGGTTTAACTGTGTGCGGAAGGGGTTTCAGTGTCTGGGGAAGGTGTTTCAGTGTGTGGGGAAGGGGTTTGAGTGTGTGGGGAAGGGTTTCAGTGTGTGATGAATGTTTTTAGTGTGTGGGGAAGGGGTTTCAGAGTGTGGGGAAGGGTTTCAGTGTGTAGGAAAGGGGTTTCAGTGTGTGGGGAAGGGGTTTCAGTGTGTGGGGAAGTGTTTCAGTGTGTGGGGAAGGATTACAGTGTGTGGGGACGTGGTTTCAGTGTGTGGGGAAGGGATTTCAGTGTGTGGGGAAGTGTTTCAGTGTGTGCGAAAGGGGTTTCAGTGTGTGGGGAAGGGTTTCAGCGTGTGGGGAAGGTGTTTCAGTGTGTGGGGAAGGGGTTTCTAGGTGTGGGGAAGGGTTTCACTGAGTGCGGAAGGGGTTTCAGTGTCTGGGGAAGGGGTTTCAGTATGTGGGTAAGGGGTTTCAGTGTGTGGGGAATGTGTTTCAGTGTGTGGGGAAGGCGTTTCAGTGTGTGGGGAAGTGTTTCAGTGTGTGGGGAAGGGGTTTCAGTGCGTGGGGAAGGTTTTCACTGTGTGCGGAAGGGGATTCAGTGTGTGGGGAAGGGGTTTCAGTGTGTGGGGAAGGTGTTTCAGTGTGTGTGGAAGGGGTTTCATTGTGTGGGGAAGGGGTTTCAGTGTGTGGGGAAGGTGTTTCAGTGTGTGCGGAAGAGGTTTCAGTTTGTGTGGATGGTGTTTCAGTGTGTGGGGAAGGGGTTTCAATGTGTGGGAAAGGTGTTTCATTGTGTGTGGAAGGGGTTTCAGTGTGTGGGGACGGGGTTTCAGTGTGTGGGGAATGGATTTCAGTGTGTGGGTAAGTGTTTCAGTGTGTGCGGAAGGTGTTTCAGTGTGTGGGGAAGGGTTTCAGTGTGTGGGGAAGGTGTTTCAGTGTGTGGGGAAGGGGTTTTAGTGTGTGGGGAGGGTGTTTCAGTGTGTGGGGAAGTGTTTAACTGAGTGCAGAAGGCGTTTCAGTGTGTGGGGAAGGTGTTTCAGTGTGTGGGGAAGGGGTTTCAGTATGTGGGGAAGGGGTTTCAGTATGTGGGGAAGGGTTTCAGTGTGTGGGGAAGGGTTTCAGTGTGTGGGGAAGGTGTTTCAGTGTGTGGAGAAGGGGTTTCAGTGTGGGGGGATGCTGTTTTTGTGTGTGTGAAGGGTTTCATTGTGTGCGGAAGTGTTTTCAGTGTGTGGGGAAGGGGTTTCAGTGAGTGGGGATGGTGTTTCAGTGGGTGGGGATGTGTTTCAGTGTGTGGGGAAGGGGTTTCAGTGTGTGGGGATGTGTTTCAGTGTGTGAGGAAGGGGTTTCAGTGTGTGGGGATGTGTTTCAGTGTTTGGGGAAGGGGTGTCAGGGTGTGGGGTAGGGTTTCACTGAGTGCGGAATGGGTTTCAGTGTGTGGGGAATGGGTTTCAGTGTGTGGGGAAGGGGTTTCATTGTGTGTGGAAGGGGTTTCAGTATGTGGGGAAGGGGTTTCAATGTGTGGGAAAGGTGTTTCATTGTGTGTGGAAGGGGTTTCAGTGTGTGGGGACGGGGTTTCAGTGTGTGGGGAAGGGATTTCAGTGTGTGGGGACGGGGTTTCAGTGTGTGGGGAAGGGATTTCAGTGTGTGGGGAAGTGTTTCAGTGTGTGCAGAAGGTGTTTCAGCGGGTGGGGAAGGGTTTCAGTGTGTGGGGAAGGTGTTTCAGTGTGTGGGGAAGGGGTTTAAGTGTGTGGGGAGGGGGTTTCAGTGTGTGGGGAATGGTTTAACTGAGTGCGGAAGGTGTTTCTGTGTGTGATGAAGGTGTTTCAGTATGTGGGGAAGGGGTTTCAGTGTGTGGGGAAGGGTTTCAGTGTGTGGGGAAGGGCTTCAGTGTGTGGGGAAGGTGTTTCAGTGTGTGGAGAAGGGGTTTCAGTGTGTGGGGAAGGGTTTCACTGTGTCCGAAGGTGTTTCAGTGTGTGGGGAATGGGTTTCAGTGTGTGGGGAAGGTGTTTCAGTGTGTGTGGAAGGGGTTTCACTGTGTGGGGCAGGGGTTTCCGTGTGTGGGGAAGGATTTCAGTGTGTGGTGAAGGGTTTCACTGTGTGGGGAAGGGGTTCCTCTGTGTGGGGAAGTGGTTTTAGTGTTTGGGGAAGGGGTTTCAGTGTGCGGGGAAGGATTACAGTGTGTGGGGACGGGGTTTCAGTTTGTGGGGAAGGGGTTCCAGAGTGTGCGGAAGGGTTTCAGTGTGTGGGGAAGGGGTTTCAGCGTGTGGGGAATGGGATACAGTGCGCGGGGAAGGCGTTTCAGTGTGTGGGGATGTGTTTCATTGTGTGGGGAAGGGGTTTCAGTGTGTCGGGAAGGGGTTTCAGTGTGTGGGGAAGGGTTTCACTGTGTGCGGAAGGGGTTTCAGGGTGTGGGGAAGTGGTTTCAGTGTGTGGTGAAGGTGTCTCAGTGTGTGCGGAAGGGGTTTCAGTGTGTGGGGAAGGTGTATCAGTGTGTGGGGATGGGTTTCAGTGTGTGGGGAAGCGGTTTTAGTGTGTGTGAAGGGATTCATTCTTTGCGGACGTGTTTTCAGTGTGTGGGGAAGGGGTTTCAGTGAGTGGGGAAGGTGTTTCCTAGGGTGGGGATGTGTTTCAGTGTGTGGGGAAGGGGTTTCAAGCTGTGGGGATGTGTTTCAGTGTGCAAGGAAGGGGTTTCAGTGTGTGGGGACGTGTTTCAGTGTTTGGGGAAGGGCTGTCACGGTGTGGGGAAGGGTTTCACTGAGTGCGGAAGGGGTTTCAGTGTGTGGGGAATGGGTTTCAGTGTGTGGGGAAGGTGTTTCAGTGTTTGTGGAAGGGGTTTCAGTGTGTGGGGAAGGGTTTTCAGTGTGTGGGGAAGGGCTTTCAGTTTGTGGGGAAGGTGTTTCAGTGTGTGCGGAATGGGTTTCAGTGTGTGGGTAAGGTGTTTCATTGTGTGCCGAAGGGGTTTCAGTGTGTGGGGAAGGTGTTTCATTGTGTGGTGAAGGTGTTTCATTGTGCTCGGAAGGGTATTCAGTGTGAGGGGAAGGGTTTTCAGTGTGTGGGGAGGGGGTTTCACTGTGTGGGTAAGGGTTTAACTGTGTGCGGAAGGGGTTTCAGTGTCTGGGGAAGGTGTTTCAGTGTGTGGTGAAGGGGTTTCAGTGTGTGGGGAAGGGTTTCAGTGTGTGATGAAGATTTTCAGTGGGTGGGGAAGGGGTTTCAGAGTGTGGGGAAGGGTTTCAGTGTGTAGGGAACGGGTTTCAGTGTGTGGGGAAGTGTTTCAGTGTGTGGGGAAGGATTACAGTGTGTGGGGACGGGGTTTCAGTGTGTGGGGAAGGGGTTTCATTGTGTGGGGAAGTGTTTCAGTTTGTGTGGAAGGTCTTTCACTGTGTGGGGAAGGGGTTTCTCGGTGTGGGGAAGGTTTTCACTGAGTGCGGAAGGTGTTTCAGTGTTTGGGGAAGGGGTTTAAGTATGTGGGGAAGGTGTTTCAGTGTGTGGGGAAGGTGTTTCAGTGTGTGGGGAAGGCGTTTCAGTGTGTGGGGAAGTGTTTCAGTGTGTGGGGAAGGGGTTTCAGTGTGTGGGGAAGGTTTTCACTGTGTGCGCAAGGAGTGTCAGTGTGTGGGGAAGTGGTTTCAGTGTGTGGGCAAGGTGTTTCAGAGTATGTGGAAGGGGTTTCATTGTGTGGGGAAGGGGTTTCAGTGTGTGGGGAAGGGGTTTCAGTGTGTGCGGAAGAGGTTTCAGTTTGTGTTGAAGGTGTTTCAGTGTGTGGGGAAGGGGTTTCAATGTGTGGGAAAGGTGTTTCATTGTGTGTGGAAGGGGTTTCAGTGTGTGGGGAAGGGGTTTCAGTGTGTGGGGTGGGGGTTTCAGAGTGTGGGGAAGGGTTTAACTTTGTGTGGAAGGGGTTTCTGTGTGTGGGGAAGGTGTTTCAGTGTGTGGGGAAGGGGTTTCAGATTGTGGGGAAGGGGTTTCAGTGTGTGGGGAAGGGTTTCAGTGTGTGGGGAAGGTGTTTCAGTGTGTGCGGAAGGTATTTCAGTGTGTGGGGAAGCGGTTTCAGTGTGTGGGGAAGTGTTTCACTGTGTGCGGAAGGGGTTTCAATGTGTGCGGAAGGTGTTTCAGTGTGTAGGAAAGGGGTTTTATAGTGTGTGGAAGGGGTTTCAGTGTGTGGGGAAGTGTTTCAGTGTGTGGGGAAGGATTACAGTGTGTGGGGCCTGTGTTTCAGTGTGTGGCGAAGGTGTTTCAGTGTGTGGGGAAGTGTTTCAGTGTGTGCGGAAAGGGTTTCAGTGTGTGCCGAAGGGCTTCAGTGTGTGGGGAAGGTGTTTCAGTGTGTGGGGAAGGGGTTTCTTGGTGTGGGGATGTGTTTCACTGTGTGCGGAAGGGGTTTCAGTGTGTGGGGAAGGTGTTTCACTGTGTGCGGAAGGGGTTTCAGTGTGTGGGGAAGGGGCTTCAGTGTGTGGTGAAGATGTTTCAGTGTGTGTGGAAGGGGTTTCAGTGTGTGGGGAAGGGGTTTCACTGTGCGGGGAAGGTGTTTCAGTGTGTGCGGAAGGGGTTTCAGTTTGTGCGGAAGGTGTTTCAGTGTGTGGGGAAAGGTTTTTCATTTTGTGCGGAAGGGGTTTCAGTGTGTGGGGAAGGTGTTTCAGGGTGTGGGGAGGGGGTTTCAGTGTGTGGGGAAGTGTTTAACTGTGTGCGGAAGGGTTTTCAGTGTGTGGTGAAGGTGTTTCAGTGTGTGGGGAAGGGGTTTCAGTATGTGGGGAAGGGGTTTCAGTGTGTGGGGAAGGGTTTCAGTGAGTGGGGAAGGGTTTCAGTGTGTGGGGAAGGTGTTTCAGTGTGTGTGGAAGGTGTTTCAGTGTGTGGGGAAGGGGTTTCAGTTTGTGGGAAAGGTGTTTCGGTGTTTACGGAAGGGGTTTCAGTGTGTGCGGTAGGAGTTTCAGTGTGTGGGGAAGGGGTTTCAGTGTGTGGGAAAGGTGTTTCATTGTGTGCGGAAGGGGTTTCAGTTTGTGGGGAAGGGCATTCAGTGTGTGGGGAAGGTGTTTCATTGTGTGGGGAATGTGTTTCATTGTGTGCAGATGGGTATTCAGTGTGAGGGGAAGAGGTTTCAGTGTGTGGGGAGTGGGTTTCACTGTGTGGGGAAGGGTTTAACAGTGTGCAGAAGGGGTTTCAGTGTGTGGGTAGGAGTTTCAGTGTTTGGGGAATGGGTTTCAGTATGTGGGGAAGGGGTTTCAGTGTGTGGGGAAGGGTTTCAGTGTGTGGGGAAGGGGTTTCAGTGCGTGGGGAAGTGTTTCAGTGTGTGGGGAAGTGTTTCAGTGTGTGCGGAAGGTGTTTCAGTGTGTGGGGAAGGGGTTTCAGTGTGTGGGGAAGGAGTTTCAGTGTGTGCGGATGTGTTTCAGTGTGTGGGGAAGGCGTTTCAGTGTTTGGGGATGTGTTTCAGTGTGTGGGGACGGGGTTTCAGTGTGTGGGGAAGAGTTTCACTGTGTGGGCAAGGGGTTCCTCTGTGTGGGGAAGTGGTTTTAGTGTTTGGGGAAGGGGTTTCAGTGTGCGGGGAAGGATTAAAGTGTCCGGGGACGGGGTTTCAGTTTGTGGGGAAGGGGTTTCAGAGTGTGCGGAAGGGTTTCAGTGTGGGGGGAAAGGGTTTCAGCGTGTGGGGATGTGTTTCATTGTGTGGGGAAGGGGTTTCAGTGTGTCGGGAAGGGGTTTCAGTGTGTGGGGAAGGGTTTCACTGTGTGCGGAAGGGGTTTCAGTGTGTGGGGAAGTGGTTTCAGTGTGTGGTGAAGGTGTCTCAGTGTGTGCGGAAGGGGTTTCAGTGTGTGGGGAAGGTGTATCAGTGTGTGGGGATGGGTTTCAGTGTGTGGGGAAGCGGTTTTAGTGTGTGTGAAGGGATTCATTGTGTGCGGAAGTGTTTTCAGTGTGTGGGGAAGGGGTTTCAGTGAGTGGGGAAGGTGTTTCCATGGGTGAGGATGTGTTTCAGTGTGTGGGGAAGGGGTTTCAGTGTGTGGGGATGTGTTTCAGTGTGTAAGGAAGGGGTTTCAGTGTGTGGGGACGTGTTTCAGTGTTTGGGGAAGGGGTGTCACGGTGTGGGGAAGGGTTTCACTGAGTGCGGAAGGGGTTTCAGTGTGTGGGGAATGGGTTTCAGTGTGTGGGGAAGGTGTTTCAGTGTTTGTGGAAGGGGTTTCAGTGTGTGGGGAAGGGTTTTCAGTGTGTGGGGAAGGGCATTCAGTTTGTGGGGAAGGTGTTTCAGTGTGTGCGGAATGGGTTTCAGTGTGTGGGTAAGGTGTTTCATTGTTTGCGGAAGGGGTTTCAGTTTGTGGGGAAGGGGATTCAGTGTGTGGGGAAGGTGTTTCATTGTGTGGGGAAGGTGTATCATTGTGCTCGGAAGGGTATTCAGTGTGAGGGGAAGGGTTTTCAGTGTGTGGGGAGGGGGTTTCACTGTGTGGGTAAGGGTTTAACTGTGTGCGGAAGGGGTTTCAGTTTCTGGGGAAGGTGTTTCAGTGTGTGGTGAAGGGGTTTCAGTGTGTGGGGAAGGGTTTCAGTGTGTGATGAAGGTTTTCAGTGTGTGGGGAAGGGGTTTCAGAGTGTGGGGAAGGGTTTCAGTGTGTAGGGAACGGGTTTCAGTGTGTGGGGAAGTGTTTCAGTGTGTGGGGAAGGATTACAATGTGTGGGGACGGGGTTTCAGTGTGTGGGGAAGGGGTTTCAGTGTGTGGGGAAGTGTTTCAGTGTGTGTGGAAGGTGTTTCAGTGTGTGGGGAAGGGGTTTCTCGGTGTGGGGAAGGTTTTCACTGAGTGCGGAAGTTGTTTCAGTGTTTGGGGAAGGGGTTTCAGTATGTGGGGAAGGTGTTTCAGTGTGTGGGGAAGGTGTTTCAGTGTGTGGGGAAGGCGTTTCAGTGTGTGGGGAAGTGTTTCAGTGTGTGGGGAAGGGGTTTCAGTGTGTGGGGAAGGTTTTCACTGTGTGCGGAAGGGGTGTCAGTGTGTGGGGAAGGGGTTTCAGTGTGTGGGGAAGGTGTTTCAGTGTATGTGGAAGGGGTTTCATTGTGTGGGGAAGGGGTTTCAGTGTGTGGGGAAGGGGTTTCAGTGTGTGCGGAAGAGGTTTCTGTTTGTGTTGAAGGTGTTTCAGTGTGTGAGGAAGGGGTTTCAATGTGTGGGAAAGGTGTTTCATTGTGTGTGGAAGGGGTTTCAGTGTGTGGGGAAGGGGTTTCAGTGTGTGGGGTGGGGGTTTCAGAGTGTGGGGAAGGGGTTTCAGATTGTGGGGAAGGGGTTTCAGTTTGTGGGGAAGGGTTTCAGTGTGTGGGGAAGGTGTTTCAGTGTGTGCGGAAGGTATTTCAGTGTGTGGGGAAGCGGTTTCAGTGTGTGGGGAAGTGTTTCACTGTGTGCGGAAGGGTTTTCAGTGTGTGCGGAAGATGTTTCAGTGTGTAGGAAAGGGGTTTTATAGTGTGTGGAAGGGGTTTCAGTGTGTGGGGAAGGGGTTTCAGTTTGTGGGAAAGGTGTTTCGGTATTTACGGAAGGGGTTTCAGTGTGTGCGGAAGGAGTTTCAGTGTGTGGGGAAGGGGTTTCAGTGTGTGTGGAAGGTGTTTCAGTGTGTGGGGAAGGGGTTTCAGTTTGTGGGAAAGGTGTTTCGGTGTTTACGGAAGGGGTTTCAGTGTGTGCGGAAGGAGTTTCAGTGTGTGGGGAAGGGGTTTCAGTGTGTGGGAAAGGTGTTTCATTGTGTGCGGAAGGTGTTTCAGTGTGTGGGGAAGGGGTTTCAGTTTGTGGGAAAGGTGTTTCGGTGTTTACGGAAGGGGTTTCAGTGTGTGCGGAAGGAGTTTCAGTGTGTGGGGAAGGGGTTTCAGTGTGTGGGAAAGGTGTTTCATTGTGTGCGGAAGGGGTTTCAGTTTGTGGGGAAGGGCATTCAGTGTGTGGGGAAGGTGTTTCATTGTGTGGGGAATGTGTTTCATTGTGTGCAGAAGGGTATTCAGTGTGAGGGGAAGAGGTTTCAGTGTGTGGGAAGTGGGTTTCACTGTGTGGGGAAGGGTTTAACAGTGTGCAGAAGGGGTTTCAGTGTGTGGGTAGGAGTTTCAGTGTTTGGGGAATGGGTTTCAGTATGTGGGGAAGGGGTTTCAGTGTGTGGGGAAGGGTTTCAGTGTGTGGGGAAGGGGTTTCAGTGCGTGGGGAAGTGTTTCAGTGTGTGGGGAAGTGTTTCAGTGTGTGCGGAAGGTGTTTCAGTGTGTGGGGAAGGGGTTTCAGTGTGTGGGGAAGGAGTTTCAGTGTGTGCGGATGTGTTTCAGTGTGTGGGGAAGGCGTTTCAGTGTTTGGGGATGTGTTTCAGTGTGTGGGGACGGGGTTTCAGTGTGTGGGGAAGAGTTTCACTGTGTGGGCAAGGGGTTCCTCTGTGTGGGGAAGTGGTTTTAGTGTTTGGGGAAGGGGTTTCAGTGTGCGGGGAAGGATTAAAGTGTCCGGGGACGGGGTTTCAGTTTGTGGGGAAGGTGTTTCAGAGTGTGCGGAAGGGTTTCAGTGTGGGGGGAAAGGGTTTCAGCGTGTGGGGATGTGTTTCATTGTGTGGGGAAGGGGTTTCAGTGTGTCGGGAAGGGGTTTCAGTGTGTGGGGAAGGGTTTCACTGTGTGCGGAAGGGGTTTCAGTGTGTGGGGAAGTGGTTTCAGTGTGTGGTGAAGGTGTCTCAGTGTGTGCGGAAGGGGTTTCAGTGTGTGGGGAAGGTGTATCAGTGTGTGGGGATGGGTTTCAGTGTGTGGGGAAGCGGTTTTAGTGTGTGTGAAGGGATTCATTGTGTGCGGAAGTGTTTTCAGTGTGTGGGGAAGGGGTTTCAGTGAGTGGGGAAGGTGTTTCCATGGGTGGGGATGTGTTTCAGTGTGTGGGGAAGGGGTTTCAGTGTGTGGGGATGTGTTTCAGTGTGTAAGGAAGGGGTTTCAGTGTGTGGGGACGTGTTTCAGTGTTTGGGGAAGGGGTGTCACGGTGTGGGGAAGGGTTTCACTGAGTGCGGAAGGGGTTTCAGTGTGTGGGGAATGGGTTTCAGTGTGTGGGGAAGGTGTTTCAGTGTTTGTGGAAGGGGTTTCAGTGTGTGGGGAAGGGTTTTCAGTGTGTGGGGAAGGGCATTCAGTTTGTGGGGAAGGTGTTTCAGTGTGTGCGGAATGGGTTTCAGTGTGTGGGTAAGGTGTTTCATTGTTTGCGGAAGGGGTTTCAGTTTGTGGGGAAGGGGATTCAGTGTGTGGGGAAGGAGTTTCATTGTGTGGGGAAGGTGTTTCATTGTGCTCGGAAGGGTATTCAGTGTGAGGGGAAGGGTTTTCAGTGTGTGGGGAGGGGGTTTCACTGTGTGGGTAAGGGTTTAACTGTGTGCGGAAGGGGTTTCAGTGTCTGGGGAAGGTGTTTCAGTGTGTGGTGAAGGGGTTTCAGTGTGTGGGGAAGGGTTTCAGTGTGTGATGAAGGTTTTCAGTGTGTGGGGAAGGGGTTTCAGAGTGTGGGGAAGGGTTTCAGTGTGTAGGGAACGGGTTTCAGTGTGTGGGGAAGTGTTTCAGTGTGTGGGGAAGGATTACAATGTGTGGGGACGGGGTTTCAGTGTGTGGGGAAGGGGTTTCAGTGTGTGGGGAAGTGTTTCAGTGTGTGTGGAAGGTGTTTCAGTGTGTGGGGAAGGGGTTTCTCGGTGTGGGGAAGGTTTTCACTGAGTGCGGAAGTTGTTTCAGTGTTTGGGGAAGGGGTTTCAGTATGTGGGGAAGGTGTTTCAGTGTGTGGGGAAGGTGTTTCAGTGTGTGGGGAAGGCGTTTCAGTGTGTGGGGAAGTGTTTCAGTGTGTGGGGAAGGGGTTTCAGTGTGTGGGGAAGGTTTGCACTGTGTGCGGAAGGGGTGTCAGTGTGTGGGGAAGGGGTTTCAGTGTGTGGGGAAGGTGTTTCAGTGTATGTGGAAGGGGTTTCATTGCGTGGGGAAGGGGTTTCAGTGTGTGGGGAAGGGGTTTCAGTGTGTGCGGAAGAGGTTTCAGTTTGTGTTGAAGGTGTTTCAGTGTGTGGGGAAGGGGTTTCAATGTGTGGGAAAGGTGTTTCATTGTGTGTGGAAGGGGTTTCAGTGTGTGGGGAAGGGGTTTCAGTGTGTGGGGTGGGGGTTTCAGAGTGTGTGGAAGGGGTTTCAGATTGTGGGGAAGGGGTTTCAGTGTGTGGGGAAGGGTTTCAGTGTGTGGGGAAGGTGTTTCAGTGTGTGCGGAAGGTATTTCAGTGTGTGGGGAAGCGGTTTCAGTGTGTGGGGAAGTGTTTCACTGTGTGCGGAAGGGTTTTCAGTGTGTGCGGAAGGTGTTTCAGTGTGTAGGAAAGGGGTTTTATAGTGTGTGGAAGGGGTTTCAGTGTGTGGGGAAGTGTTTCAGTGTGTGGGGAAGGATTACAGTGTGTGGGGCCTGTGTTTCTGTGTGTGGGGAAGGGGTTTCAGTGTGTGGGGAACGGCTTCAGTGTGTGGGGAAGGTGTTTCAGTGTGTGGGGAAGGGGTTTCTAGGTGTGGGGATGTGTTTCACTGTGTGTGGAAGGGGTTTCAGTGTGTGGGGAAGGTGTTTCACTGTGTGCGGAAGGGGTTTCAGTGTGTGGGGAAGGGGCTTCAGTGTGTGGTGAAGGTGTTTCAGTGTGTGTGGAAGGGGTTTCAGTGTGTGGGGAAGGGGTTTCACTGTGCGGGGAAGGTGTTTCAGTGTGTGCGGAAGGGGTTTCAGTTTGTGCGGAAGGTGTTTCAGTGTGTGGGGAAAGGTTTTTCATTTTGTGTGGAAGGGGTTTCAGTGTGTGGGGAAGGTGTTTCAGTGTGTGGCGAGGGGGTTTCAGTGTGTGGGGAAGGGTTTAACTGTGTGCGGACGGGTTTTCAGTGTGTGGTGAAGGTGTTTCAGCGTGTGGGGAAGGGGATTCAGTATGTGGGGAAGGGGTTTCAGTGTGTGGGGAAGGGTTTCAGTGAGTGGGGAAGGGTTTCAGTGTGTGGGGAAGGTGTTTCAGTGTGTGTGGAAGGTGTTTCACTGTGTGGGGAAGGGGTTTCAGTTTGTGGGAAAGGTGTTTCGGTTTTTGCGGAAGGGGTTTCAGTGTGTGCGGAAGGAGTTTCAGTGTGTGGGGAAGGGGTTTCAGTGTGTGGGAAAGGTGTTTCATTGTGTGCGGAAGGGGTTTCAGTTTGTGGGGAAGGGCATTCAGTGTGTGGGGAAGGTGTTTCATTGTGTGGGGAAGGTGTTTCATTGTGCTCGGAAGGGTATTCAGTGTGAGGGGAAGGGTTTTCAGTGTTTGCGGAGGGGGTTTCACTGTGTGGGTAAGGGTTTAACTGTGTGCGGAAGGGGTTTCAGTGTCTGGGGAAGGTGTTTCAGTGTGTGGTGAAGGGGTTTCAGTGTGTGGGGAAGGGTTTCAGTGTGTGATGAAGGTTTTCAGTGTGTGGGGAAGGGGTTTCAGAGTGTGGGGAAGGGTTTCAGTGTGTAGGGAACGGGTGTCAGTGTGTGGGGAAGTGTTTCAGTGTGTGGGGAAGGATTACACTGTGTGGGGACGGGGTTTCAGTGTGTGGGGAAGGGGTTTCAGTGTGTGGGGAAGTGTTTCAGTGTGTGTGGAAGGTGTTTCAGTGTGTGGGGAAGGGGTTTCTCGGTGTGGGGAAGGTTTTCACTGAGTGCGGAAGGTGTTTCAGTGATTGGGGAAGGGGTTTCAGTATGTGGGGAAGGTGTTTCAGTGTGTGGGGAAGGTGTTTCAGTGTGTGGGGAAGGCGTTTCAGTGTGTGGGGAAAAGTTTCAGTGTGTGGGGAAGGGGTTTCAGTGTGTGGGGAAGGTTTTCACTGTGTGCGGAAGGGGTGTCAGTGTGTGGGGAAGGGGTTTCGGTGTGTGGGGAAGGTGTTTCAGTGTATGTGGAAGGGGTTTCATTGTGTGGGGAAGGGGTTTCAGTGTGTGGGGAAGGGGTTTCAGTGTGTGCGGAAGAGGTTTCAGTTTGTGTTGAAGGTGTTTCAGTGTGTGGGGAAGGGGTTTCAATGTGTGGGAAAGGTGTTTCATTGTGTGTGGAAGGGGTTTCAGTGCGTGGGGAAGGGGTTTCAGTGTGTGGGGTGGGGGTTTCAGAGTGTGGGGAAGGGTGTAACTTTGTGTGGAAGGGGTTTCTGTGTGTGGGGAAGGTGTTTCAGTGTGTGGCGAAGGGGTTTCAGATTGTGGGGAAGGGTTTTCAGTGTGTGGGGAAGGGTTTCAGTGTGTGGGGAAGGTGTTTCAGTGTGTGCGGAAGGTATTTCAGTGTGTGGGGAAGCGGTTTCAGTGTGTGGGGAAGTGTTTCACTGTGTGCGGAAGGGTTTTCAGTGTATGCGGAAGGTGTTTCAGTGTGTAGGAAAGGGGTTTTATAGTGTGTGGAAGGGGTTTCAGTGTGTGGGGAAGTGTTTCAGTGTGTGGGGAAGGATTACAGTGTGTGGGGCCTGTGTTTCTGTGTGTGGGGAAGGGGTTTCAGTGTGTTGGGAAGTGTTTCAGTGTGTGCGGAAAGGGTTTCAGTGTGTGGGGAACGGCTTCAGTGTGTGGGGAAGGTGTTTCAGTGTGTGGGGAAGGGGTTTCTCGGTGTGGGGATGTGTTTCACTGTGTGCGGAAGGGGTTTGAGTGTGTGGGGAAGGTGTTTCACTGTGTGCGGAAGGGGTTTCAGTGTGTGGGGAAGGGGCTTCAGTGTGTGGTGAAGGTGTTTCAGTGTGTGTGGAAGGGGTTTCAGTGTGTGGGGAAGGGGTTTCACTGTGCGGGGAAGGTGTTTCAGTGTGTGCGGAAGGGGTTTCAGTTTGTGCGGAAGGTGTTTCAGTGTATGGGGAAAGGTTTTTCATTTTGTGCGGAAGGGGTTTCAGTGTGTGGGGAAGGGTTTAACTGTGTGCGGACGTGTTTTCAGTGTGTGGTGAAGGTGTTTCAGTGTGTGGGGAAGGGGTTTCAGTATGTGGGGAAGGGGTTTCAGTGTGTGGGGAAGGGTTTCAGTGAGTGGGGAAGGGTTTCAGTGTGTGGGGAAGGTGTTTCAGTGTGTGTGGAAGGTGTTTCACTGTGTGGGGAAGGGGTTTCAGTTTGTGGGAAAGGTGTTCCGGTTTTTGCGGAAGGGGTTTCAGTGTGTGCGGAAGGAGTTTCAGTGTGTGGGGAAGGGGTTTCAGTGTGTGGGAAAGGTGTTTCATTGTGTGCGGAAGGGGTTTCAGTTTGTGGGGAAGGGCATTCAGTGTGTGGGGAAGGTGTTTCATTGTGTGGGGAATGTGTTTCATTGTGTGCGGAAGGGTATTCAGTGTGAGGGGAAGAGGTTTCAGTGTGTGGGGAGTGGGTTTCACTGTGTGGGGAAGGGTTTAACAGTGTGCGGAAGGCGTTTCAGTGTGTGGGTAGGAGTTTCATTGTTTGGGGAATGGGTTTCAGTATGTGGGGAAGGGGTTTCAGTGTGTGGGGAAGGGTTTCAGTGTGTGGGGAAGGGGTTTCAGTGTGTGCGGAAGTGGTTTCAGTGTGTGTGGAAGGGGTTTCCTAGTGTGGGGAAGGGGTTTCATTGTGTGGGGAAGTGTTTCAGTGTGTGCAGAAGGTGTTTCAGTGTGTGGGGAAGGGGTTTCAGTGTGTGGGGAAGGAGTTTCAGTGTGTGCGGATGTGTTTCAGTGTGTGGGGAAGGCGTTTCAGTGTTTGGGGATGTGTTTCAGTGTGTGGGGACGGGGTGTCAGTGTGTGGGGAAGAGTTTCACTGTGTGCGGAAGAGTTTCAGTGTGTGGGAACGGGGTTTCAGTGTGTGGGGAAGGTTTTTCAGTTTGTGTGGAAGGGGTTTCAGTGTGTGGGGAAGGGGTTTCAGTGTGTGGGGAAGGGGTTTCAGTGTGTGGGGAAGGTGTTTCAGTGTGTGCGGATGGGGTTTCAGTTTGTGCGGAAGGTGTTTCAGTGTGTGGGGAAGGGGATTCAATGTGTGGGGATGGAGCTTCATTGTGTGCGGAAGGGTGTTCAGTGTGTGGGGAATGGGTTTCAGTGTGTGGGGAGGGTATTTCAGTGTGTGGGGAAGTGTTTCAGTGTGTGGGGAAGGTGTTGCATTGTGTGGGGAAGGGGTTTCAGTGTGTGGGGAAGGGTTTCAGTGTGTGGGGAAGGGGTTTCAGTGTGTGGGGAAGGGGTTTCAGTGTTTGGGGAAAGTGTTTCAGTACATGGGGAAGGTGTTTCAGTGTGTGGGGATGTGGCTCAGTGTGTGGGGAAGGCGTTTCAGTGTGTATGGATGTTTTGCAGTGCGTGGGGAAGGGGTTTCATTGTGTGGGGATGTGTTTCAGTGTGTGGGGAAGGGGTTTCAGTGTGTGGGGAAGAGTTTCACTGTGTGTGGAAGGGGTTTAAGTGTGTGGGGAAGGGGTTTCAGTGTGTGGAGAAGGTGTTTCTGTGTGTGTGGAAGGTGTTTCAGTGTGTGGGGAATGTGTTTCAGTGTATGGGGAAGGGGTTTCAGTGTGTGGGGAAGGTGTATCAGTGTGTGCGGAAGGGGTTTCAGTTGGTGCGGAAGGTGTTACAGTGTGTGGGCAAAGGGTTTCAATGTGTGGGAAAGGTGTTTCATTGTGTGCAGAAGGGGTTTCAGTGTGTGGGGAAGGTGTTTCAGTGTGTGGGGAGGGGTATTCAGTGTGTGGGGAAGGGTTTAACTGTGTGCGGAGGGGGTTTCAGTGTGTGGTGAAGGTGTTTCAGTTTGTGGGGAAGGGGTTTCAGTATGTGGGGAATGGGTTTCAGTCAGTGGGGAAGGGTTTCAGTGTGTGGGGAAGGGTTTCAGTGTGTGGGGAAGGTGTTTCAGTGTGTGTGGAAGGGTTTTCAGTGTGTGGGGAAGGGGTTTCAGTGTGTGGGGAACGTGTTTCGGTGTTTGCGGAAGTGGTTTCAGTGTGTGCAGAAGGTGTTTCAGTGTGTGGGGAAGGTGTTTCATTGTGTGCGGAAGGGGATTCAGTTTGTGGGGAAGGGTATTCAGTGTGTGGGGAAGGCGTTTCATTGTGTGGGGAAGGTGTTTCATTGTGCGCGGAAGGGTATTCAGTGTGAGGGGAAGAGGTTTCAGTTTGTGCGGAGTGGGTTTCAGTGTGTGGGGAAGGGTATAACAGTGTGCGGAAGGGGTTTCAGTGTGTGGGGAAGGTGTTTCAGTGTGTGGTGAAGGGTTTCATTGTGTGGGGAAGGGGTTTCAGTGTGTGTGGAAGGGGTTTCAGTGTGTGGTGAAGAGGTTTCAGTGTGTGGGGAAGGGGTTTCAGTGTGTGGGGAAGGGGTTTCAGAGTGTGGGGTAGGGGTTTCAGTGTGTGGGGAAGTGTTTCAGTGTGTGCGGAAGGTGTTTCAGTGTGTGGGGAAGGGGTTTCAGTGTGTGGGGAAGGGTTTCACAGAGTGCTGAAGGGGTTTCAGTGTTTTGGGAAGGGGTTTCAGTATGTGGGGAAGGAGTTTCAGTGTGTGCGGATGTGTTTCAGTGTGTGGGGAATGCGTTTCAGTGTTTGGGGATGTGTTTCAATGTGTGGGGAAGGGGTTTCAGTGTGTGGGGATGTGTTTCAGTTTGTGCGGAAGGTGTTTCAGTGTTTGGGGAAGGGGTTTCAATGTGTGGGGAAGGTGCTTCTTTGTGTGCAGAAGGGTATTCAGTGTGTGGGGAAGGGGTTTCAGTGTGTGGGGAAGGTCTTCAGTGTGTGCAGAAGGGTTTCAGTGTGTGGGGAAGGTGATTCAGTGTGTGGGGAATGGGTTTCAGCGTGTGGGGAAGGTGTTTCAGTGTGTTTGGAAGGGGTTTCAATGTGTGGGGAAGGGGTTTCAGTGTGTGGTGAAGGGGTTTCAGTGTGTGGGGAAGTGGTTTCAGTTTGTGGGGAAGGGTTTAACAGTGTGCGGAAGGGGTTTCAGTGTGTGGGGAAGGTGTTTCAGTGTTTGGGGAATGGGTTTCAGTATGTGGGGAAGGGGTTTAAGTGTGTGGGGAAGGGTTTCAGTGTGTGGTGAAGGGTTTCATTGTGTGGGGAAGGGGTTTCAGTGTGTGGGGAAGAGGTTTCAGTGTGTGGTGAAGGGGTTTCAGTGTGTGGGGAAGGGGTTTCAGTGTGTGGGAAAGGGGTTTCAGAGTGTGGGGAAGGGGTTTCAGTGTGTGGGGAAGTGTTTCAGTGTGTGCGGAATGTGTTTCAGTGTGTGGGGAAGGGGTTTCAGTTTGTGGGGAAGGGTTTCACTGAGTGCGGAAGGGGTTTCAGTGTTTTGGGAAGGGGTGTCAGTGTGTGGGGAAGGAGTTTCAGTGTGTGCGGATGTGTTTCAGTGTGTGGGGAAGGCGTTTCAGTGTTTGGGGATGTGTTTCACTGTGTGGGGAAGGGGTTTCAATATGTGGGGATGTGTTTCAGTGTATGGGGACGGGGTTTCAGCGTGTGGGGAAGAGTTTCACTGTGTGCGGAAGAGTTTCAGTGTGTGGGGACGGGGTGTCAGTGTGTGGGGAAGGTGTTTCAGTTTGTGTGGAAGGGGTTTCAGTGTGTGGGGAAGGAGTTTCAGTGTGCGGGGAAGGTGTTTCAGTGTGTGCGGAAGGGGTTTCAGTTTGTGCGGAAGGTGTTTCAGTGTGTGGGGAAGGGGTATCAATGTGTGGGAAAGGTTTTTCATTGTGTGCGGAAGGGGTTTCAGTGTGTGGGGAAGGTGTTTCAGTGAGTGGGGAGGGTGTTTCAGTGTGTGGGGTAGGGTTTAACTGAGTGCGGAAGGGGTTTCAATGTGTGGGGAAGGTGTTTCAATGTGTGGGGAAGGGGCTTCAGTGTGTGGGGAAGGGGTTTCAGTGTGCGGGGTAGGGTTTCAGTGTGCGGGGAAGGGTTTCAGTATGTGGGGAAGGTGTTTCCGTGTGTGGGGAAGTGGTTTCAGTGTGAAGGGTAGTGTTTCACTGTGTGCGGAAGGGGTTTCAGTGTGTGGGGAATGGGTTTCCGCGTGTGGGGAAGGTGTTTCAGTGTGTGTGGAAGGGGTTTCAGTGTGTGGGGAAGGGGTTTCAGTGTGTGGGGAAGGTGTTTCGGTGTTTGCGGAATGGGTTTCAGTGTGTGCGGAAGGTGTTTCAGAGTGTGTTGGGAAGGGGTTTCAGTGTGTGGGGAAGGTGTTTCATTGTGTGCGGAAGGGGTTTCAGTTTGTGGGGAAGGGGATTCAGTGTGTGACGAAGGTGTTTCATTGTGTGGGGAAGGTGTTTCATTGTGTGCGGAAGGGTATTCAGTGTGAGGGGAAGGGGTTTCAGTGTGTGGGGAAGGTGTTTCAGTGTGTGGGGAAGGTGTATCAGAGTGTGGGGAAGGGGTTTCAGTGTGTGGGGAAGTGTTTCAGTGTGTGCGGAATGTGTTTCAGTGTTTGGGGAAGGGGTTTCAGTTTGTGGGGAAGGGTTTCACTGAGTGCGGAAGGGGTTTCAGTGTTTTGGGAAGGGGTGTCAGTGTGTGGGGAAGGAGTTTCAGTGTGTGCGGATGTGTTTCAGTGTGTGGGGAAGGCGTTTCAGTGTTTGGGGATGTGTTTCACTGTGTGGGGAAGGGGTTTCAATATGTGGGGATGTGTTTCAGTGTATGGGGACGGGGTTTCAGCGTGTGGGGAAGAGTTTCACTGTGTGCGGAAGAGTTTCAGTGTGTGGGGACGGGGTGTCAGTGTGTGGGGAAGGTGTTTCAGTTTGTGTGGAAGGGGTTTCAGTGTGTGGGGAAGGAGTTTCAGTGTGCGGGGAAGGTGTTTCAGTGTGTGCGGAAGGGGTTTCAGTTTGTGCGGAAGGTGTTTCAGTGTGTGGGGAAGGGGTATCAATGTGTGGGAAAGGTTTTTCATTGTGTGCGGAAGGGGTTTCAGTGTGTGGGGAAGGTGTTTCAGTGAGTGGGGAGGGTGTTTCAGTGTGTGGGGTAGGGTTTAACTGAGTGCGGAAGGGGTTTCAGTGTGTGGGGAAGGTGTTTCAATGTGTGGGGAAGGGGCTTCAGTGTGTGGGGAAGGGGTTTCAGTGTGCGGGGTAGGGTTTCAGTGTGCGGGGAAGGGTTTCAGTATGTGGGGAAGGTGTTTCCGTGTGTGGGGAAGTGGTTTCAGTGTGAAGGGTAGTGTTTCACTGTGTGCGGAAGGGGTTTCAGTGTGTGGGGAATGGGTTTCCGCGTGTGGGGAAGGTGTTTCAGTGTGTGTGGAAGGGGTTTCAGTGTGTGGGGAAGGGGTTTCAGTGTGTGGGGAAGGTGTTTCGGTGTTTGCGGAATGGGTTTCAGTGTGTGCGGAAGGTGTTTCAGAGTGTGTTGGGAAGGGGTTTCAGTGTGTGGGGAAGGTGTTTCATTGTGTGCGGAAGGGGTTTCAGTTTGTGGGGAAGGGGATTCAGTGTGTGACGAAGGTGTTTCATTGTGTGGGGAAGGTGTTTCATTGTGTGCGGAAGGGTATTCAGTGTGAGGGGAAGGGGTTTCAGTGTGTGGGGAAGGTGTTTCAGTGTGTGGGGAAGGGGTATCAGTATGTGGGGAAGGTGTTTCAGTGTGTGGAGAAGGGTTTCAGTGTGTGGTGAAGGGTTTCATTGTGTGGGGAATGGGTTTCAATGTCTGGGGACGGGATTTCAGTGTGTGGGGAAGGGGATACAGTGCGTGGGGAAGGCCTTTCAGTGTGTGGGGATGTGTTTCAATGTGTGGGGAAAGGGTTTCAGTTTGTGGGGAAGGAGTTTGAGAGTGTGGGGAAGGGGTTTCAGTGGGTGGGGATGTGTTTCAGTGTGTGGGGATGGGGTTTCAGTGTGTGGGGATGTGTTGCAGTGTGTGGGGAAGGTGTTTCAGTGTGTGGGGATGTGTTTCAGTGTTTGGGGAAAAGGTGTCAGGGTGTGGGGAAGGGTTTCACTGAGTGCGGAAGGGGTTTCAGTGTGTGGGGAATGGGTTCCAGTGTGTGGGGAAGGTGTTTCAGTGTTAGTGGAAGGGGTTTCAGTGTGCGGAGGAGGTGTTTCCGTGTGTGGGGAAGGGCTTTCAGTTTGTGGGGAAGGTGTTTCAGTGTGTGCGGAAGGGGTTTCAGTTTGTGCAGAAGGTGTTTCAGTGTGTGGGGAAGGGGTTTCAGTGTGTGGGGAAGGTGTTTCATTGTGTGGGGAAGGTGTTTCATTGTGTGCGGAAGGGTATTCAGTGTGAGGGGAAGAGGTTTCAGTGTGTGGGGAGTGGGTTTCAGTGTGTGGGGAAGGGTTTAACAATGTGCGGAAGGGGTTTCAGTGTGTGGGGAAGGTGTTTCAGTGTTTGGGGAATGGGTTTCAGAATGTGGGGAAGGGGTTTAAGTGTGTGGGGAAGGGTTTCAGTGTGTGGTGAAGGGTTTCATTGTGTGGGGAAGGGGTTTCAGTGTGTGGGGAAGAGGTTTCAGTGTGTGGTGAAGGGGCTTCAGTGTGTGGGGAAGGGGTTTCAGAGAGTGGGGAAGGGGTTTCAGTGTGTGGGGAGGTGTTTCAGTGTGTGCGGAAGGTGTTTCAGTGTGTGGGGAAGGGTTTCAGTGTGTGGTGAAGGGTTTCATTGTGTGGGGAAGGGGTTTCAGTGTGTGGGGAAGAGGTTTCAGTGTGTGGTGAAGGGGTTTCAGTGTTTTGGGAAGGGGTTTCAGTGTGTGGGAAAGGAGTTTCAGTGTGTGCGGATGTGTTTCAGTGTGTGGGGAAGGCGTTTCAGTGTGTGGGGATGTGTTTCAGTGTGTGGGGACGGGATGTCAGTGTGTGGGGAAGAGTTTCACTGTGTGCAGAAGAGTTTCAGTGTGTGGGGACGGGGTGTCAGTGTGTGGGAAAGGTGTTTCAGTTTGTGTGGAAGGGGTTTCAGTGTGTGGGGAAGGAGTTTCAGTGTGCGGGGAAGGTGTTTCAGTGTGTGCGGAAGGTGTTTCAGTATGTGGGGAAGGGGTTTCAGTGTGTGGGGTAGGGTTTCAGTGTGTGGGGAAGGGTTGCAGTGTGTGGGGATGGTGTTTCAGTGTGTGGGGAAGTGGTTTCAGTGTGTAGGGTAGTATTTCACTATGTGCGGAAGGGGTTTCAGTGTGTGGGGAAGGTGTTTCAATGTGTGGGGAAGGGTTTCAGTATGTGGGGAAGGTGTTTCAGTGTGTGGGGTAGGGTTTCAGTGTGTGGGGAAGGGTTGCAGTGTGTGGGGATGGTGTTTCAGTGTGTGGGGAAGTGGTTTCAGTGTGTAGGGTAGTGTTTCACGATGTGCGGAAGGGGTTTCAGTGTGTGGGGAATTGGTTTCCGCATGTGGGGAAGGTGTTTCAGTGTGTGTGGAAGGTGTTTCAGTGTGTGGGGAAGGGGATTCGGTGTGTGGGGAAGGTGTTTCATTGTGTGCGGAAGGGGTTTCAGTTTGTGGGGAAGGGGATTCAGTGTGCGACGAAGGTGTTTCATTGTGTGGGGAAAGTGTTTCATTGTTTGCGGAAGGGTATTCAGTGTGAGGAGAAGGGGTTTCAGTGTGTGGGGAAGGTGTTTCAGTGTGTGGGGAAGGGGTTTCAGTAAGTGGGGAAGGGGTTTCAGTGTGTGGGGAAGGGTTTCAGTGTGTGGTGAAGGGTTTCATTGTTTGGGGAAGGGGTTTCAGTGTGTGGGGAAGGGGTTTCAGTGATTGGTGAAGGGGTTTCAGTGTGTGGGGAAGCGGTTTCAGTGTGTGTGGATGGGGTTTCAGTGTGTGGGGAAGTGTTTCAGTGTGTGGGGAAGGGGTTTCAGTGTGTGGGGAAGTGTTTCAGTGTGTGTGGAAGTGGTTTCAGTGTGTGGGGAAGGGTTTCAGTGTGTGGGGAAGGTGTTTCAGTGTGTGGGGAAGGGGTTACAGTGTGTGGGGAATGGCTTTCAGTTTGTGGGGAAGGTGTTTCAGAGTGTGGGGAAGGGGTTTCTGTGGGTGGGGATGTGTTTCAGTGTGTGGGGAAGGGGTTTCAGTGTGTGAGGTTGTGTTTCAGTGTGTGAGGAAGGGGTTTCAGTGTGTGGGGATGTGTTTCAGTGTTTGGGGAAGGGGTGTCAGGGTTTGGGGAAGGGTTTCACTGAGTGCGGAAGGGGTTTCAGTGTATGGGGAATGGGTTTCAGTGTGTGGGGAAGGTGTTTCAGTGTTTGTGGAAGGGGTTTCAGTGTGCGGGGAAGGGTTTTCAGTGAGTGGGGAAGGGCTTTCAGTTTGAGGGGAAGGTGTTTCATGGTGTGCGGAAGGGGTTTCAGTTTGTGGGGGAAGGGGATTCAGTGTGTGGGAAAGGTGTTTCATTGTGTGGGGAAGGTGTTTCATTGTGCTCGGAAGGGTATTCAGTGTGAGGGGAAGGGTTTTCAGTGTGTGGGGACGGAGTTTCACTGTGTGGGTAAGGGTTTAACTGTGTGCGGAATAGGTTTCAGTGTCTGGGGAAGGTGTTTCAGTTTGTGGGGAAGGGGTTTTAGTGTGTGGGGAAGGGTTTCAGTGTGTGATGAAGGTTTTCTGTGTGTGGGGAAGGGGTTTCAGTGTGTGGGGAAGGGTTTCAGTGTGTAGGGAAGGGGTTTCAGTGTGTGGGGAAGGTGTTTCAGTCTGTGGGGAAGGTTTACAGTGACTGGGGACGGGGTTTCAGTGTGTGGGGAAGGGATTTCAGTGTGTGGGGAAGTGTTTCGAGAGTGTGCGGAAGGGGGTTCTGTGTGTGGGGAAGGGTTTCAGTGTGTGGGGAAGGTGTTTCAGTGTGTGGGGCAGGGGTTTCAGTGTGTGGGGAGGGGGTTTCAGTGTGTGGGGAAGGTTTTAACTGAGTGCGGAAGGCGTTTCAGTGTGTGGGGAAGGTGTTTCAGTGTGTGGGGAAGGGGTTTCAGTATGTGGGGAAGGGGTATCAGTGTGTGGGGAAGGGTTTCAGTGTGTGGGGAAGGGTTTCAGTGTGTGGGGAAGGTGTTTCAGTGTTTGGGGAAGGGGCTTCAGTGTGTGGGGAAGGGTTTCACTGTGTGCGGAAGGGGTTTCAGTGTGTGGGGAATGGGTTTCAGCGTGTGGGGAAGGTGTTTCAGTGTGTGTGGAAGGGGTTTCACTGTGTGGGGAAGGGGTTTCTGTGTGTGGGGAAGTGTTTCAGTGTGTGGGGAAGTATTACAGTGTGTGGGGACGGTGTTTCAGTGTGTGGGGAAGGGGTTTCAGTGTGTGGGGAAGTGTTTCTGTGTTTGGGGAAGGGGTTTCAGTGTGTGGGGAAGGGTTTCAGCGTGTGGGGAAGGTGTTTCACTTTGTGGTGAAGGGGTTTCTAGGTGTGGGGAAGAGTTTCACTGAGTGCAAAAGGGGTTTCAGTGTTTGGGGAAGGGGTTTCAGTATGTGGGGAAGGTGTTTCAGTGTGTGGGGATGTGTTTCAGTGAGTGGGGAAGTCGTTTCAGTGTGTGGGGATGTGTTTCAGTGAGTGGCGAAGGGGTTTCAGTGTGTGGGGAAGGGTTTCACTGTGTGCGGAAGGGGTTTCAGTGTGTGGGGAAGGTGTTTCAGTGTGTGTGGAAGGTGTTTCAGTGTGTGTGGAAGGGGTTTCAGTGTGTGGGGAAGGGGTTTCAGTGTGCGGGGCTGATGTTTCAATGTGTGCGGAAGGGGTTTCAGTTTGTGGGGATGGTGTTTCAGAGTGTGGGGAACGGGCTTCAATGTGTGGGAAAGGCTTTTCATTGTGTGCGGAAGGGGTTTCAGTATGTGGGGAAGGTGTTTCAGTGAGTGGGGAGGGGGTTTCAGTGTGTGGGGTAGGGTTTAACTGTGAGTGGAAGGTGGTCCGGTATGTGGGGAAGGGGTTTCAGTGTGTGGGGTAGGGTTTTAGTGTTTGGGGAAGTGGTTTCAGTGTGTGGGGTAGTGTTTCACTGTGTGCGGAAGGGGTTTCAGTATGTGGGGAATGGGTTTCAGCGTGTGGGGAAGGTGTTTCAGTGTGTGTGGAAGGGGTTTCAGTGTGTGGGGAAGGGGTTTCAGTGTGTGGGGAAGGTGTTTCGGTGTTTGCGGAAGGGGTTTCAGTGTGTGCGGAAGGTGTTTCAGTGTGTGGGGAAGGGGTTTCAGTGTGTGGGGAAGGTGTTTCATTGTTTGCGGAAGGGGTTTCAGTGTGTGGGGAAGGGGATTCAGTGTGTGACGAAGGTGTTTCATTGTGTGGGGAAGGTGTTTCATTGTGTGCGGAAGGGTATTCAGTGTGAGGGGAAGGGGTTTCAGTGTGTGGGGAGTGGGTTTCAGTGTGTGGGGAAGGGTTTAACTGTGTGCGGAAGGGGTTTCAGTGTGTGGGGAAGGTGTTTCAGTGTGTGGGGAAGGGGTTTCAGTATATGGGGAAGGGGTTTCAGTGTGTGGGGAAGGGTTTCAGTGTGTGGTGAAGGGTTTCATTGTGTCGGGAAGGGGTTTCAGTGTGTGGGGAAGGGGTTTCAGTGTGTGGTGAAGGGGTTTCAGTGTGTGGGGAAGGGGTTTCAGTGAGTGGGGATGGGGTTTCAGTGTGTGGGGAAGTGTTTCAGTGTGTGGGGAGGGGTTTCACTGTGTGTGGGGAAGTGTTTCAGTGTGTGCGGAAGTGGTTTCAGTGTGAGGGGAAGGGTTTCAGTGTGTGGGGAAGGGTTTCACTGAGTGCGGAAGGGGTTTCAATGTTTGGTGAAGGGGTTTCAGTCTGTGGGGAAGGTTTTTCAGTGTGTGGGGATGTGTTTCTGTGTGTGGGGAAGGCGTTTCAGTGTGTGGGGATGTGTTTCAGTGTGTGCGGAAGGGGTTTCAGTGTGTGGTAATGTGTTTCAGTGTATGGGGAAGGGGTTTCAGTGTGTGGGGAAGAGTTTCACTCTGTGTGGAAGGGGTTTCAGTGTGTGAGGAAGGGGTTTCAGTGTGTGGGGAAGGTGTTTCAGTGTGTGTGGAAGGGGTTTCAGTTTGCGGGGAAGTTGTTTCAGTGTGTGCGGTCGGGGTTTCAGTTTGTGCGGAAGGTGTTTCAGTGTGTGGGGAAGGGGTTTCAATGTGTGGGAAAGTTTTTTCATTGTGTGTGGAAGGGTTTCAGTGTGTGGGGAAGGTGTTTCAGTGAGTGGGGAGGGGGTTTCAGTGTGTGGGGTAGGGTTTCAGTGTGTGGGGAAGGGTTGCAGTGTGTGGGGATGGTGTTTCAGTGTGTGGGGAAGTGGTTTCAGTGTGTAGGGTAGTGTTTCACTATGTGCGGAAGGGGTTTCAGTGTGTGGGGAAGGTGTTTCAATGTGTGGGGAAGGGTTTCAGTATGTGGGGAAGGGGTTTCAGTGTGTGGGGTAGGGTTTCAGTGTGTGGGGAAGGGTTGCAGTGTGTGGGGATGGTGTTTCAGTGTGTGGGGAAGTGGTTTCCGCATGTGGGGAAGGTGCTTCAGTGTGTGTGGAAGGTGTTTCAGTGTGTGGGGAAGGGGTTTCGGTGTGTGGTGAAGGTGTTTCATTGTGTGCGGAAGGGGTTTCAGTTTGTGGGGAAGGGGATTCAGTGTGTGACGAAGGTGTTACATTGTGTGGGGAAAGTGTTTCATTGTGTGCGGAAGGGTATTCAGTGTGTGGGGAAGGGGTTACAGTGTGTCGGGAAGGTGTTGCAGTGTGTGGGGAAGGGGTTTCAGTAAGTGGGGAAGGGGTTTCAGTGTGTGGGGAAGGGTTTCAGTGTGTGGTGAAGGGTTTCATTGTTTGGGGAAGGGGTTTCAGTGTGTGGGGAAGGGGTTTCAGTGATTGGTGAAGGGGTTTCAGTGTGTGGGGAAGCGTTTTCAGTGTGTGTGGATGGGGTTTCAGTGTGTGGGGAAGTGTTTCAGTGTGTGGGGAAGGGGTTTCAGTGTGTGGGGAAGTGTTTCAGTGTGTGTGGAAGTGGTTTCAGTGTGTGGGGAAGGGTTTCAGTGTGTGGGGAAGGTGTATCAGAGTGTGGGGAAGGGGTTTCAGTGTGTGGGGAATGGGTTTCAGTTTGTGGGGAAGGGGTTTCAGAGTGTGGGGAAGTGGTTTCAGTGGGTGGGGATGTGTTTCAGTGTGTGGGGAAGGGATTTCAGTGTGTGAGGTTGTGTTTCAGTGTGTGAGGAAGGGGTTTCAGTGTGTGGGGATGTGTTTCAGTGTTTGGGGAAGGGGTGTCAGGGTATGGGGAAGGGTTTCACTGAGTGCGGAAGGGGTTTCAGTGTATGGGGAATGGGTTTCAGTGTGTGGGGAAGGTGTTTCAGTGTTTGTGGAAGGGGTTTCAGTGTGCGGGGAAGGGTTTTCAGTGAGTGGGGAAGGGCTTTCAGTTTGAGGGGAAGGTGTTTCATGGTGTGCGGAAGGGGTTTCAGTTTGTGGGGAAGGGGATTCAGTGTGTGGGAAAGGTGTTTCATTGTGTGGGGAAGGTGTTTCATTGTGCTCGGAAGGGTATTCAGTGTGAGGGGAAGGGTTTTCAGTGTGTGGGGAGGGGGTTTCACTGTGTGGGTAAGGGTTTAACTGTGTGCGGAATAGGTTTCAGTGTCTGGGGAAGGTGTTTCAGTTTGTGGGGAAGGGGTTTCAGTGTGTGGGGAAGCGTTTCAGTGTGTGATGAAGGTTTTCTGTGTGTGGGGAAGGGGTTTCAGTGTGTGGGGAAGGGTTTCAGTGTGTAGGGAAGGGGTTTCAGTGTGTGGGGAAGGTGTTTCAGTCTGTGGGGAAGGTTTACAGTGACTCGGGACGGGGTTTCAGTGTGTGGGGAAGGGATTTCAGTGTGTGGGGAAGAGTTTCAAGAGTGTGCGGAAGGGGGTTCTGTGTGTGGGGAAGGGTTTCAGTGTGTGGGGAAGGTGTTTCATTGTGTGGGGAAGGGGTTTCAGTGTGTGGGGAGGGGGTTTCAGTGTGTGGGGAAGGTTTTAACTGAGTGCGGAAGGCGTTTCAGTGTGTGGGGAAGGTGTTTCAGTGTGTGGGGAAGGGGTTTCAGTATGTGGGGAAGGGGTATCAGTGTGTGGGGAAGGGTTTCAGTGTGTGGGGAAGGGTTTCAGTGTGTGGGGAAGGTGTTTCAGTGTTTGGGGAAGGGGTTTCAGTGTGTGGGGAAGGGTTTCACTGTGTGCGGAAGGGGTTTCAGTGTGTGGGGAATGGGTTTCAGCGTGTGGGGAAGGTGTTTCAGTGTGTGTGGAAGGGGTTTCACTGTGTGGGGAAGGGGTTTCTGTGTGTGGGGAAGTGTTTCAATGTGTGGGGAAGTATTACAGTGTGTGGGGACGGTGTTTCAGTGTGTGGGGAAGGGGTTTCAGTGTGTGGGGAAGTGTTTCAATGTTTGGGGAAGGGGTTTCAGTGTGTGGGGAAGGGTTTCAGCGTGTGGGGAAGTTGTTTCAGTTTGTGGCGAAGGGGTTTCTAGGTGTGGGGAAGAGTTTCACTGAGTGCGGAAGGGGTTTCAGTGTTTGGGGAAGGGGTTTCAGTATGTGGGGAAGGTGTTTCAGTGTGTGGGGATGTGTTTCAGTGTGTGGGGAAGTCGTTTCAGTGTGTGGGGATGTGTTTCAGTGAGTGGCGAAGGGGTTTCAGTGTGTGGGGAAGGGTTTCACTGTGTGCGGAAGGGGTTTCAGTGTGTGGAGAAGGTGTTTCAGTGTGTGTGGAAGGTGTTTCAGTGTGTGTGGAAGGGGTTTCAGTGTGTGGGGAAGGGGTTTCAGTGTGCGGGGCTGATGTTTCAATGTGTGCGGAAGGGGTTTCAGTATGTGGGGAAGGTGTTTCAGTGAGTGGGGAGGGAGTTTCAGTATGTGGGGTAGGGTTTAACTGTGAGTGGAAGGGGGTCCGGTATGTGGGGAAGGGGTTTCAGTGTGTGGGGTAGGGTTTTAGTGTTTGGGGAATTGTTTCAGTGTGTGGGGAAGGTCTTTCAGTATGTGGGGAAGTGGTTTCAGTGTGTGGGGTAGTGTTTCACTGTGTGCGGAAGGGGTTTCAGTGTGTGGGGAATGGGTTTCAGCGTGTGGGGAAGGTGTTTCAGTGTGTGTGGAAGGGGTTTCAGTGTGTGGGGAAGGGGTTTCAGTGTGTGGGGAAGGTGTTTCAGTGAGTGGGGAGGGGGTTTCAGTGTGTGGGGTAGGGTTTCAGTGTGTGGGGAAGGGTTGCAGTGTGTGGGGATGGTGTTTCAGTGTGTGGGGAAGTGGTTTCAGTGTGTAGGGTTTTGTTTTACTATGTGCGGAAGGGGTTTCAGTGTGTGGGGAAGGTGTTTCAATGTGTGGGGAAGGGTTTCAGTATGTGGGGAAGGGGTTTCAGTGTGTGGGGTAGGGTTTCAGTGTGTGGGGAAGGGTTGCAGTGTGTGGGGATGGTGTTTCAGTGTGTGGGGAAGTGGTTTCCGCATGTGGGGAAGGTGTTTCAGTGTGTGTGGAAGGTGTTTCAGTGTGTGGGGAAGGGGTTTCGGTGTGTGGGGAAGGTGTTTCATTGTGTGCGGAAGGGGTTTCAGTTTGTGGGGAAGGGGATTCAGTGTGTGACGAAGGTGTTTCATTGTGTGGGGAAAGTGTTTCATTGTGTGCGGAAGGGTATTCAGTGTGAGGAGAAGGGGTTTCAGTGTGTGGGGAAGGTGTTTCAGTGTGTGGGGAAGGGGTTTCAGTAAGTGGGGAAGGGGTTTCAGTGTGTGGGGAAGGGTTTCAGTGTGTGGTGAAGGGTTTCATTGTTTGGGGAAGGGGTTTCAGTGTGTGGGGAAGGGGTTTCAGTGATTGGTGAAGGGGTTTCAGTGTGTGGGGAAGCGGTTTCAGTGTGTGTGGATGGGGTTTCAGTGTGTGGGGAAGTGTTTCAGTGTGTGGGGAAGGGGTTTCAGTGTGTGGGGAAGTGTTTCAGTGTGTGTGGAAGTGGTTTCAGTGTGTGGGGAAGGGTTTCAGTGTGTGGGGAAGGTGTTTCAGTGTGTGGGGAAGGGGTTTCAGTGTGTGGGGAATGGGTTTCAGTTTGTGGGGAAGGGGTTTCAGAGTGTGGGGAAGTGGTTTCAGTGGGTGGGGATGTGTTTCAGTGTGTGGGGAAGGGATTTCAGTGTGTGAGGTTGTGTTTCAGTGTGTGAGGAAGGGGTTTCAGTGTGTGGGGATGTGTTTCAGTGTTTGGGGAAGGGGTGTCAGGGTTTGGGGAAGGGTTTCACTGAGTGCGGAAGGGGTTTCAGTGTATGGGGAATGGGTTTCAGTGTGTGGGGAAGGTGTTTCAGTGTTTGTGGAAGGGGTTTCAGTGTGCGGGGAAGGGTTTTCAGTGAGTGGGGAAGGGCTTTCAGTTTGAGGGGAAGGTGTTTCATGGTGTGCGGAAGGGGTTTCAGTTTGTGGGGAAGGGGATTCAGTGTGTGGGAAAGGTGTTTCATTGTGTGGGGAAGGTGTTTCATTGTGCTCGGAAGGGTATTCAGTGTGAGGGGAAGGGTTTTCAGTGTGTGGGGAGGGGGTTTCACTGTGTGGGTAAGGGTTTAACTGTGTGCGGAATAGGTTTCAGTGTCTGGGGAAGGTGTTTCAGTTTGTGGGGAAGGGGTTTCAGTATGTGGGGAAGGGTTTCAGTGTGTGATGAAGGTTTTCTGTGTGTGGGGAAGGGGTTTCAGTGTGTGGGGAAGGGTTTCAGTGGGTAGGGAAGGGGTTTCAGTGTGTGGGGAAGGTGTTTCAGTCTGTGGGGAAGGTTTACAGTGACTGGGGACGGGGTTTCAGTGTGTGGGGAAGGGATTTCAGTGTGTGGGGAAGTGTTTCGAGAGTGTGCGGAAGGGGGTTCTGTGTGTGGGGAAGGGTTTCAGTGTGTGGGGAAGGCGTTTCAGTGTGTGGGGAAGGGGTTTCAGTGTGTGGGGAGGGGGTTTCAGTGTGTGGGGAAGGTTTTAACTGAGTGCGGAAGGCGTTTCAGTGTGTGGGGAAGGTGTTTCAGTGTGTGGGGAAGGGGTTTCAGTATGTGGGGAAGGGGTATCAGTGTGTGGGGAAGGGTTTCAGTGTGTGGGGAAGGGTTTCAGTGTGTGGGGAAGGTGTTTCAGTGTTTGGGGAAGGGGTTTCAGTGTGTGGGGAAGGGTTTCACTGTGTGCGGAAGGGGTTTCAGTGTGTGGGGAATGGGTTTCAGCGTGTGGGGAAGGTGTTTCAGTGTGTGTGGAAGGGGTTTCACTGTGTGGGGAAGGGGTTTCTGTGTGTGGGGAAGTGTTTCAGTGTGTGGGGAAGTATTACAGTGTGTGGGGACGGTGTTTCAGTGTGTGGGGAAGGGGTTTCAGTGTGTGGGGAAGTGTTTCAATGTTTGGGGAAGGGGTTTCAGTGTGTGGGGAAGGGTTTCAGCGTGTGGGGAAGGTGTTTCAGTTTGTGGCGAAGGGGTTTCTAGATGTGGGGAAGAGTTTCACTGAGTGCGGAAGGGGTTTCAGTGTTTGGGGAAGGGGTTTCAGTATGTGGGGAAGGTGTTTCAGTGTGTGGGGATGTGTTTCAGTGTGTGGGGAAGTCGTTTCAGTGTGTGGGGATGTGTTTCAGTGAGTGGCGAAGGGGTTTCAGTGTGTGGGGAAGGGTTTCACTGTGTGCGGAAGGGGTTTCAGTGTGTGGAGAAGGTGTTTCAGTGTGTGTGGAAGGTGCTTCAGTGTGTGTGGAAGGTGTTTCAGTGAGTGGGGAGGGGGTTTCAGTGTGTGGGGTAGGGTTTAACTGTGAGTGGAAGGGGGTCCGGTATGTGGGGAAGGGGTTTCAGTGTGTGGGGTAGTGTTTTAGTGTTTGGGGAATTGTTTCAGTGTGTGGGGAAGGTCTTTCAGTATGTGGGGAAGTGGTTTCAGTGTGTGGGGTAGTGTTTCACTGTGTGCGGAAGGGGTTTCAGTGTGTGGGGAATGGGTTTCAGCGTGTGGGGATGGTGTTTCAGTGTGTGTGGAAGGGGTTTCAGTGTGTGGGGAAGGGGTTTCAGTGTGTGGGGAAGGTGTTTTGGTGTTTGCGGAAGGGGTTTCAGTGTGTGCGGAAGGTGTTTCAGTGTGTGGGGAAGGGGTTTCAGTGTGTGGGGAAGGTGTTTCATTGTTTGCGGAAGGGGTTTCAGTTTGTGGGGAAGGGGATTCAGTGTGTGACGAAGGTGTTTCATTGTGTGGGGAAGGTGTTTCATTGTGTGCGGAAGGGTATTCAGTGTGAGGGGAAGGGGTTTCAGTGTGTGGGGAGTGGGTTTCAGTGTGTGGGGAAGGGTTTAACTGTGTGCGGAAGGGGTTTCAGTGTGTGGGGAAGGTGTTTCAGTGTGTGGGGAAGGGGTTTCAGTATATGGGGAAGGGGTTTCAGTGTGTGGGGAAGGGTTTCAGTGTGTGGTGAAGGGTTTCATTGTGTCGGGAAGGGGTTTCAGTGTGTGGGGAAGGGGTTTCAGTGAGTGGTGAAGGGGTTTCAGTGTGTGGGGAAGGGGTTTCAGTGAGTGGGGATGGGGTTTCAGTGTGTGGGGAAGTGTTTCAGTGTGTGTGGAGGGGTTTCACTGTGTGTGGGGAACTGTTTCAGTGTGTGCGGAAGTGGTTTCAGTGTGTGGGGAAGGGTTTCAGTGTGTGGGGAAGGGTTTCACTGAGTGCGGAAGGGGTTTCAATGTTTGGTGAAGGGGTTTCAGTCTGTGGGGAAGGTTTTTCAGTGTGTGGGGATGTGTTTCTGTGTGTGGGGAAGGCGTTTCAGTGTGTGGGGATGTGTTTCAGTGTGTGCGGAAGGGGTTTCAGTGTGTGATAATGTGTTTCAGTGTATGGGGAAGGGGTTTCAGTGTGTGGGGAAGAGTTTCACTCTGTGTGGAAGGGGTTTCAGTGTGTGGGGAAGGGGTTTCAGTGTTTGGGGAAGGTGTTTCAGTGTGTGCGGAAGGGGTTTCAGTTTGCGGGGAAGGTGTTTCAGTGTGTGCGGTAGGGGTTTCAGTTTGTGCGGAAGGTGTTTCTGTGTGTGGGGAAGGGTTTCAGTGTGTGGGGAAGGTGTTTCAGTGTGTGGGGAAGGGGTTTCAGTGTGTGGGGAGGGGGTTTCAGTGTGTGGGGAAAGTTTTAACTGAGTGCGGAAGGCGTTTCAGTGTGTGGGGAAGGGGTTTCAGTATGTGGGGAAGGGGTATCAGTGTGTGGGGAAGGGTTTCAGTGTGTGGGGAAGGGTTTCAGTGTCTGGGGAAGGTGTTTCAGTGTTTGGGGAAGGGGTTTCAGTGTGTGGGGAAGGGTTTCACTGTGTGCGGAAGGGGTTTCAGTGTGTGGGGAATGGGTTTCAGCGTGTGGGGAAGGTGTTTCAGTGTGTGTGGAAGGGGTTTCACTGTGTGGTGAAGGGGTTTCTGTGTGTGGGGAAGTGTTTCAGTGTGTGGGGAATTATTACAGTGTGTGGGGACGGTGTTTCAGTGTGTGGGGAAGGGGTTTCAGTGTGTGGGGAAGTGTTTCAGTGTTTGGGGAAGGGGTTTCAGTGTGTGGGGAAGGGTTTCAGCGTGTGGGGAAGGTGTTTCAGTTTGTGGCGAAGGGGTTTCTAGGTGTGGGGAAGAGTTTCACTGAGTGCCGTAGGGGTTTCAGTGTTTGGGGAAGGGGTTTCAGTATGTGGGGAAGGTGTTTCAGTGTGTGGGGATGTGTTTCAGTGTGTGGGGAAGTCGTTTCAGTGTGTGGGGATGTGTTTCAGTGAGTGGCGAAGGGGTTTCAGTGTGTGGGGAAGGGTTTCACTGTGTGCGGAAGGGGTTTCAGTGTGTGGGGAAGGTGTTTCAGTGTGTGTGGAAGGTGTTTCAGTGTGTGTGGAAGGGGTTTCAGTATGTGGGGAAGGGGTTTCAGTGTGCGGGGCTGATGTTTCAATGTGTGCGGAAGGGGTTTCAGTTTGTGGGGATGGTGTTTCAGATTGTGGGGAACGGGCTTCAATGTGTGGGAAAGGTTTTTCATTGTGTGCGGAAGGGGTTTCAGTATGTGGGGAAGGTGTTTCAGTGAGTGGGGAGGGGGTTTCAGTGTGTGGGGTAGGGTTTAACTGTGAGTGGAAGGGGGTCCGGTATGTGGGGAAGGGGTTTCAGTGTGTGGGGTAGGGTTTTAGTGTTTGGGGAATTGTTTCAGTGTGTGGGGAAGGTCTTTCAGTATGTGGGGAAGTGGTTTCAGTGTGTGGGGTAGTGTTTCACTGTGTGCGGAAGGGGTTTCAGTGTGTGGGGAATGGGTTTCAGCGTGTGGGGAAGGTGTTTCAGTGTGTGTGGAAGGGGTTTCAGTGTGTGGGGAAGGGGTTTCAGTGTGTGGGGAAGGTGTTTCGGTGTTTGCGGAAGGGGTTTCAGTGTGTGCGGAAGGTGTTTCAGTGTGTGGGGAAGGGGTTTCAGTGTGTGGGGAAGGTGTTTCATTGTTTGCGGAAGGGGTTTCAGTTTGTGAGGAAGGGGATTCAGTGTGTGACGAAGGTGTTTCATTGTGTGGGGAAGGTGTTTCATTGTGTGCGGAAGGGTATTCAGTGTGAGGGGAAGGGGTTTCAGTGTGTGGGGAGTGGGTTTCAGTGTGTGGGGAAGGGTTTAACTGTGTGCGGAAGGGGTTTCAGTGTGTGGGGAAGGTGTTTCAGTGTGTGGGGAAGGGGTTTCAGTATATGGGGAAGGGGTTTCAGTGTGTGGGGAAGGGTTTCAGTGTGTGGTGAAGGGTTTCATTGTGTCGGGAAGGGGTTTCAGTGTGTGGGGAAGGGGTTTCAGTGAGTGGTGAAGGGGTTTCAGTGTGTGGGGAAGGGGTTTCAGTGAGTGGGGATGGGGTTTCAGTGTTTGGGGAAGTGTTTCAGTGTGTGGGGAGGGGTTTCACTGTGTGTGGGGAAGTGTTTCAGTGTGTGCGGAAGTGGTTTCAGTGTGTGGGGAAGGGTTTCAGTGTGTGGGGAAGGGTTTCACTGAGTGCGGAAGGGGTTTCAATGTTAGGTGAAGGGGTTTCAGTCTGTGGGGAAGGTTTTTCAGTGTGTGGGGATGTGTTTCTGTGTGTGGGGAAGGCGTTTCAGTGTGTGGGGATGTGTTTCAGTGTGTGCGGAAGGGGTTACAGTGTGTGGTAATGTGTTTCAGTGTATGGGGAAGGGGTTTCAGTGTGTGGGGAAGAGATTCACTCTGTGTGGAAGGGGTTTCAGTGTGTGGGGAAGGGGTTTCAGTGTGTGGGGAAGGTGTTTCAGTGTGTGTGGAAGGGGTTTCAGATTGCGGGGAAGGTGTTTCAGTGTGTGCGGTAGGGGTTTCAGTTTGTGCGGAAGGTGTTTCAGTGTGTGGGGAAGGGGTTTCAATGTGTGGGAAAGTTTTTTCATTGTGTGCGGAAGGGTTTCAGTGTGTGGGGAAGGTGTTTCAGTGAGTGGGGAGGGGGTTTCAGTGTGTGGGGTAGGGTTTCAGTGTGTGGGGAAGGGTTGCAGTGTGTGGGGATGGTGTTTCAGTGTGTGGGGTAGTGGTTTCAGTGTGTAGGGTAGTGTTTCACTATGTGCGGAAGGGGTTTCAGTGTGTGGGGAAGGTGTTTCAATGTGTGGGGAAGGGTTTCAGTATGTGGGGAAGGGGTTTCAGTGTGTGGGGTAGGGTTTCAGTGTGTGGGGAAGGGTTGCAGTGTGTGGGGATGGTGTTTCAGTGTGTGGGGAAGTGGTTTCCGCATGTGGGGAAGGTGTTTCAGTGTGTGTGGAAGGTGTTTCAGTGTGTGGGAAAGGTGTTTCATTGTGTGGGGAAGGTGTTTCATTGTGCTCGGAAGTGTATTCAGTGTGAGGGGAAGGGTTTTCAGTGTGTGGGGAGGGTGTTTCACTGTGTGGGTAAGGGTTTAACTGTGTGCGGAATAGGTTTCAGTGTCTGGGGAAGGTGTTTCAGTTTGTGGGGAAGGGGTTTCAGTGTGTGGGGAAGGGTTTCAGTGTGTGATGAAGGTTTTCTGTGTGTGGGGAAGGGGTTTCAGTGTGTGGGGAAGGGTTTCAGTGGGTAGGGAAGGGGTTTCAGTGTGTGGGGAAGGTGTTTCAGTCTGTGGGGAAGGTTTACAGTGACTGGGGACGGGGTTTCAGTGTGTGGGGAAGGGATTTCAGTGTGTGGGGAAGAGTTTCGAGAGTGTGCGGAAGGGGGTTCTGTGTGTGGGGAAGGGTTTCAGTGTGTGGGGAAGGTGTTTCAGTGTGTGGGGAAGGGGTTTCAGTGTGTGGGGAGGGGGTTTCAGTGTGTGGGGAAGGTTTTAACTGAGTGCGGAAGGCGTTTCAGTGTGTGGGGAAGGTGTTTCAGTGTGTGGGGAAGGGGTTTCAGTATGTGGGGAAGGGGTATCAGTGTGTGGGGAAGGGTTTCAGTGTGTGGGGAAGGGTTTCAGTGTGTGGGGAAGGTGTTTCATTGTTTGGGGAAGGGGTTTCAGTGTGTGGGGAAGGGTTTCACTGTGTGCGGAAGGGGTTTCAGTGTGTGGGGAATGGGTTTCAGCGTGTGGGGAAGGTGTTTCAGTGTGTGTGGAAGGGGTTTCACTGTGTGGGGAAGGGGTTTCTGTGTGTGGGGAAGTGTTTCAGTGTGTGGGGAAGTATTACAGTGTGTGGGGACGGTGTTTCAGTGTGTGGGGAAGGGGTTTCAGTGTGTGGGGAAGTGTTTCAATGTTTGGGGAAGGGGTTTCAGTGTGTGGGGAAGGGTTTCAGCGTGTGGGGAAGGTGTTTCAGTTTGTGACGAAGGGGTTTCTAGATGTGGGGAAGAGTTTCACTGAGTGCGGAAGGGGTTTCAGTGTTTGGGGAAGGGGTTTCAGTATGTGGGGAAGGTGTTTCAGTGTGTGGGGATGTGTTTCAGTGTGTGGGGAAGTCGTTTCAGTGTGTGGGGATGTGTTTCAGTGAGTGGCGAAGGGGTTTCAGTGTGTGGGGAAGGGTTTCACTGTGTGCGGAAGGGGTTTCAGTGTGTGGAGAAGGTGTTTCAGTGTGTGTGGAAGGTGTTTCAGTGTGTGTGGAAGGTGTTTCAGTGAGTGGGGAGGGGGTTTCAGTGTGTGGGGTAGGGTTTAACTGTGAGTGGAAGGGGGTCCGGTATGTGGGGAAGGGGTTTCAGTGTGTGGGGTAGGGTTTTAGTGTTTGGGGAATTGTTTCAGTGTGTGGGGAAGGTCTTTCAGTATGTGGGGAAGTGGTTTCAGTGTGTGGGGTAGTGTTTCACTGTGTGCGGAAGGGGTTTCAGTGTGTGGGGAATGGGTTTCAGCGTGTGGGGATGGTGTTTCAGTGTGTGTGGAAGGGGTTTCAGTGTGTGGGGAAGGGGTTTCAGTGTGTGGGGAAGGTGTTTTGGTGTTTGCGGAAGGGGTTTCAGTGTGTGCGGAAGGTGTTTCAGTGTGTGGGGAAGGGGTTTCAGTGTGTGGGGAAGGTGTTTCATTGTTTGCGGAAGGGGTTTCAGTTTGTGGGGAAGGGGATTCAGTGTGTGACGAAGGTGTTTCATTGTGTGGGGAAGGTGTTTCATTGTGTGCGGAAGGGTATTCAGTGTGAGGGGAAGGGGTTTCAGTGTGTGGGGAGTGGGTTTCAGTGTGTGGGGTAGGGTTTAACTGTGTGCGGAAGGGGTTTCAGTGTGTGGGGAAGGTGTTTCAGTGTGTGGGGAAGGGGTTTCAGTATATGGGGAAGGGGTTTCAGTGTGTGGGGAAGGGTTTCAGTGTGTGGTGAAGGGTTTCATTGTGTCGGGAAGGGGTTTCAGTGTGTGGGGAAGGGGTTTCAGTGAGTGGTGAAGGGGTTTCAGTGTGTGGGGAAGGGGTTTCAGTGAGTGGGGATGGGGTTTCAGTGTGTGGGGAAGTGTTTCAGTGTGTGTGGAGGGGTTTCACTGTGTGTGGGGAACTGTTTCAGTGTGTGCGGAAGTGGTTTCAGTGTGTGGGGAAGGGTTTCAGTGTGTGGGGAAGGGTTTCACTGAGTGCGGAAGGGGTTTCAATGTTTGGTGAAGGGGTTTCAGTCTGTGGGGAAGGTTTTTCAGTGTGTGGGGATGTGTTTCTGTGTGTGGGGAAGGCGTTTCAGTGTGTGGGGATGTGTTTCAGTGTGTGCGGAAGGGGTTTCAGTGTGTGATAATGTGTTTCAGTGTATGGGGAAGGGGTTTCAGTGTGTGGGGAAGAGTTTCACTCTGTGTGGAAGGGGTTTCAGTGTGTGGGGAAGGGGTTTCAGTCTGTGGGGAAGGTGTTTCAGTGTGTGTGGAAGGGGTTTCAGTTTGCGGGGAAGGTGTTTCAGTGTGTGCGGTAGGGGTGTCAGTTTGTGCGGAAGGTGTTTCTGTGTGTGGGGAAGGGTTTCAGTGTGTGGGGAAGGTGTTTCAGTGTGTGGGGAAGGGGTTTCAGTGTGTGGGGAGGGGGTTTCAGTGTGTGGGGAAAGTTTTAACTGAGTGCGGAAGGCGTTTCAGTGTGTGGGGAAGGTGTTTCAGTGTGTGGGGAAGGGGTTTCAGTATGTGGGGAAGGGGTATCAGTGTGTGGGGAAGGGTTTCAGTGTGTGGGGAAGGGTTTCAGTGTGTGGGGAAGGTGTTTCAGTGTTTGGGGAAGGGGTTTCAGTGTGTGGGGAAGGGTTTCACTGTGTGCGGAAGGGGTTTCAGTGTGTGGGGAATGGGTTTCAGCGTGTGGGGAAGGTGTTTCAGTGTGTGTGGAAGGGGTTTCACTGTGTGGGGAAGGGGTTTCTGTGTGTGGGGAAGTGTTTCAGTGTGTGGGGAATTATTACAGTGTGTGGGGACGGTGTTTCAGTGTGTGGGGAAGGGGTTTCAGTGTGTGGGGAAGTGTTTCAGTGTTTGGGGAAGGGGTTTCAGTGTGTGGGGAAGGGTTTCAGCGTGTGGGGAAGGTGTTTCAGTTTGTGGCGAAGGGGTTTCTAGGTGTGGGGAAGAGTTTCACTGAGTGCCGTAGGGGTTTCAGTGTTTGGGGAAGGGGTTTCAGTATGTGGGGAAGGTGTTTCAGTGTGTGTGGAAGTCGTTTCAGTGTGTGGGGATGTGTTTCAGTGAGTGGCGAAGGGGTTTCAGTGTGTGGAGAAGGGTTTCACTGTGTGCGGAAGGGGTTTCAGTGTGTGGGGAAGGTGTTTCAGTGTGTGTGGAAGGTGTTTCAGTGTGTGTGGAAGGGGTTTCAGTGTGTGGGGAAGGGGTTTCAGTGTGCGGGGCTGATGTTTCAATGTGTGCGGAAGGGGTTTCAGTTTGTGGGGATGGTGTTTCAGAGTGTGGGGAACGGCCTTCAATGTGTGGGAAAGGTTTTTCATTGTGTGCGGAAGGGGTTTCAGTATGTGGGGAAGGTGTTTCAGTGAGTGGGGAGGGGGTTTCAGTGTGTGGGGTAGGGTTTAACTGTGAGTGGAAGGGGGTCCGGTATGTGGGGAAGGGGTTTCAGTATGTGGGGGAGGGTTTTAGTGTTTGGGGAATTGTTTCAGTGTGTGTGGATGGTCTTTCAGTATGTGGGGAAGTGGTTTCAGTGTGTGGGGTAGTGTTTCACTGTGTGCGGAAGGGGTTTCAGTGTGTGGGGAATGGGTTTCAGCGTGTGGGGAAGGTGTTTCAGTGTGTGTGGAAGGGGTTTCAGTGTGTGGGGAAGGGGTTTCAGTGTGTGGGGAAGGTGTTTCGGTGTTTGCGGAAGGGGTTTCAGTGTGTGCGGAAGGTGTTTCAGTGGGTGGGGAAGGGGTTTCAGTGTGTGGGGAAGGTGTTTCATTGTTTGCGGAAGGGGTTTCAGTTTGTGAGGAAGGGGATTCAGTGTGTGACGAAGGTGTTTCATTGTGTGGGGAAGGTGTTTCATTGTGTGCGGAAGGGTATTCAGTGTGAGGGGAAGGGGTTTCAGTGTGTGGGGAGTGGGTTTCAGTGTGTGGGGAAGGGTTTAACTGTGTGCGCAAGGGGTTTCAGTGTGTGGGGAAGGTGTTTCAGTGTGTGGGGAAGGGGTTTCAGTATATGGGGAAGGGGTTTCAGTGTGTGGGGAAGGGTTTCAGTGTGTGGTGAAGGGTATCATTGTGTCGGGAAGGGGTTTCAGTGTGTGGGGAAGGGGTTTCAGTGAGTGGTGAAGGGGTTTCAGTGTGTGGGGAAGGGGTTTCAGTGAGTGGGGATGGGGTTTCAGTGTGTGGGGAAGTGTTTCAGTGTGTGGGGAGGGGTTTCACTGTGTGTGGGGAAGTGTTTCAGTGTGTGCGGAAGTGGTTTCAGTGTGTGGGGAAGGGTTTCAGTGTGTGGGGAAGGGTTTCACTGAGTGCGGAAGGGGTTTCAATGTTTGGTGAAGGGGTTTCAGTCTGTGGGGAAGGTTTTTCAGTGTGTGGGGATGTGTTTCTGTGTGTGGGGAAGGCGTTTCAGTGTGTGGGGATGTGTTTCAGTGTGTGCGGAAGGGGTTTCAGTGTGTGGTAATGTGTTTCAGTGTATGGGGAAGGGGTTTCAGTGTGTGGGGAAGAGATTCACTCTGTGTGGAAGGGGTTTCAGTGTGTGGGGAAGGGGTTTCAGTGTGTGTGGAAGGGGTTTCAGATTGCGGGGAAGGTGTTTCAGTGTGTGCGGTAGGGGTTTCAGTTTGTGCGGAAGGTGTTTCAGTGTGTGGGGAAGGGGTTTCAATGTGTGGGAAAGTTTTTTCATTGTGTGCGGAAGGGTTTCAGTGTGTGGGGAAGGTGTTTCAGTGAGTGGGGAGGGGGTTTCAGTGTGTGGGGTAGGGTTTCAGTGTGTGGGGAAGGGTTGCAGTGTGTGGGGATGGTGTTTCAGTGTGTGGGGTAGTGGTTTCAGTGTGTAGGGTAGTGTTTCACTATGTGCGGAAGGGGTTTCAGTGTGTGGGGAAGGTGTTTCAATGTGTGGGGAAGGGTTTCAGTATGTGGGGAAGGGGTTTCAGTGTGTGGGGTAGGGTTTCAGTGTGTGGGGAAGGGTTGCAGTGTGTGGGGATGGTGTTTCAGTGTGTGGGGAAGTGGTTTCCGCATGTGGGGAAGGTGTTTCAGTGTGTGTGGAAGGTGTTTCAGTGTGTGGGAAAGGTGTTTCATTGTGTGGGGAAGGTGTTTCATTGTGCTCGGAAGTGTATTCAGTGTGAGGGGAAGGGTTTTCAGTGTGTGGGGAGGGTGTTTCACTGTGTGGGTAAGGGTTTAACTGTGTGCGGAATAGGTTTCAGTGTCTGGGGAAGGTGTTTCAGTTTGTGGGGAAGGGGTTTCAGTGTGTGGGGAAGGGTTTCAGTGTGTGATGAAGGTTTTCTGTGTGTGGGGAAGGGGTTTCAGTGTGTGGGGAAGGGTTTCAGTGGGTAGGGAAGGGGTTTCAGTGTGTGGGGAAGGTGTTTCAGTCTGTGGGGAAGGTTTACAGTGACTGGGGACGGGGTTTCAGTGTGTGGGGAAGGGATTTCAGTGTGTGGGGAAGTGTTTCGAGAGTGTGCGGAAGGGGGTTCTGTGTGTGGGGAAGGGTTTCAGTGTGTGGGGAAGGTGTTTCAGTGTGTGGGGAAGGGGTTTCAGTGTGTGGGGAGGGGGTTTCAGTGTGTGGGGAAGGTTTTAACTGAGTGCGGAAGGCGTTTCAGTGTGTGGGGAAGGTGTTTCAGTGTGTGGGGAAGGGGTTTCAGTATGTGGGGAAGGGGTATCAGTGTGTGGGGAAGGGTTTCAGTGTGTGGGGAAGGGTTTCAGTGTGTGGGGAAGGTGTTTCAGTGTTTGGGGAAGGGGTTTTAGTGTGTGGGGAAGGGTTTCACTGTGTGCGGAAGGGGTTTCAGTGTGTGGGGAATGGGTTTCAGCGTGTGGGGAAGGTGTTTCAGTGTGTGTGGAAGGGGTTTCACTGTGTGGGGAAGGGGTTTCTGTGTGTGGGGAAGTGTTTCAGTGTGTGGGGAAGTATTACAGTGTGTGGGGACGGTGTTTCAGTGTGTGGGGAAGGGGTTTCAGTGTGTGGGGAAGTGTTTCAATGTTTGGGGAAGGGGTTTCAGTGTGTGGGGAAGGGTTTCAGCGTGTGGGTAAGGTGTTTCAGTTTGTGGCGAAGGGGTTTCTAGATGTGGGGAAGAGTTTCACTGAGTGCGGAAGGGGTTTCAGTGTTTGGGGAAGGGGTTTCAGTATGTGGGGAAGGTGTTTCAGTGTGTGGGGATGTGTTTCAGTGTGTGGGGAAGTCGTTTCAGTGTGTGGGGATGTGTTTCAGTGAGTGGCGAAGGGGTTTCAGTGTGTGGGGAAGGGTTTCACTGTGTGCGGAAGGGGTTTCAGTGTGTGGAGAAGGTGTTTCAGTGTGTGTGGAAGGTGTTTCAGTGTGTGTGGAAGGTGTTTCAGTGAGTGGGGAGGGGGTTTCAGTGTGTGGGGTAGGGTTTAACTGTGAGTGGAAGGGGGTCCGGTATGTGGGGAAGGGGTTTCAGTGTGTGGGGTAGGGTTTTAGTGTTTGGGGAATTGTTTCAGTGTGTGGGGAAGGTCTTTCAGTATGTGGGGAAGTGGTTTCAGTGTGTGGGGTAGTGTTTCACTGTGTGCGGAAGGGGTTTCAGTGTGTGGGGAATGGGTTTCAGCGTGTGGGGATGGTGTTTCAGTGTGTGTGGAAGGGGTTTCAGTGTGTGGGGAAGGGGTTTCAGTGTGTGGGGAAGGTGTTTTGGTGTTTGCGGAAGGGGTTTCAGTGTGTGCGGATGGTGTTTCAGTGTGTGGGGAAGGGGTTTCAGTGTGTGGGGAAGGTGTTTCATTGTTTGCGGAAGGGGTTTCAGTTTGTGGGGAAGGGGATTCAGTGTGTGACGAAGGTGTTTCATTGTGTGGGGAAGGTGTTTCATTGTGTGCGGAAGGGTATTCAGTGTGAGGGGAAGGGGTTTCAGTGTGTGGGGAGTGGGTTTCAGTGTGTGGGGAAGGGTTTAACTGTGTGCGGAAGGGGTTTCAGTGTGTGGGGAAGGTGTTTCAGTGTGTGGGGAAGGGGTTTCAGTATATGGGGAAGGGGTTTCAGTGTGTGGGGAAGGGTTTCAGTGTGTGGTGAAGGGTTTCATTGTGTCGGGAAGGGGTTTCAGTGTGTGGGGAAGGGGTTTCAGTGAGTGGTGAAGGGGTTTCAGTGTGTGGGGAAGGGGTTTCAGTGAGTGGGGATGGGGTTTCAGTGTGTGGGGAAGTGTTTCAGTGTGTGTGGAGGGGTTTCACTGTGTGTGGGGAACTGTTTCAGTGTGTGCGGAAGTGGTTTCAGTGTGTGGGGAAGGGTTTCAGTGTGTGGGGAAGGGTTTCACTGAGTGCGGAAGGGGTTTCAATGTTTGGTGAAGGGGTTTCAGTCTGTGGGGAAGGTTTTTCAGTGTGTGGGGATGTGTTTCTGTGTGTGGGGAAGGCGTTTCAGTGTGTGGGGATGTGTTTCAGTGTGTGCGGAAGGGGTTTCAGTGTGTGATAATGTGTTTCAGTGTATGGGGAAGGGGTTTCAGTGTGTGGGGAAGAGTTTCACTCTGTGTGGAAGGGGTTTCAGTGTGTGGGGAAGGGGTTTCAGTGTTTGGGGAAGGTGTTTCAGTGTGTGTGGAAGGGGTTTCAGTTTGCGGGGAAGGTGTTTCAGTGTGTGCGGTAGGGGTTTCAGTTTGTGCGGAAGGTGTTTCTGTGTGTGGGGAAGGGTTTCAGTGTGTGGGGAAGGTGTTTCAGTGTGTGGGGAAGGGGTTTCAGTGTGTGGGGAGGGGGTTTCAGTGTGTGGGGAAAGTTTTAACTGAGTGCGGAAGGTGTTTCAGTGTGTGGGGAAGGTGTTTCAGTGTGTGGGGAAGGGGTTTCAGTATGTGGGGAAGGGGTATCAGTGTGTGGGGAAGGGTTTCAGTGTGTGGGGAAGGGTTTCAGTGTGTGGGGAAGGTGTTTCAGTGTTTGGGGAAGGGGTTTCAGTGTGTGGGGAAGGGTTTCACTGTGTGCGGAAGGGGTTTCAGTGTGTGGGGAATGGGTTTCAGCGTGTGGGGAAGGTGTTTCAGTGTGTGTGGAAGGGGTTTCACTGTGTGGGGAAGGGGTTTCTGTGTGTGGGGAAGTGTTTCAGTGTGTGGGGAATTATTACAGTGTGTGGGGACGGTGTTTCAGTGTGTGGGGAAGGGGTTTCAGTGTGTGGGGAAGTGTTTCAGTGTTTGGGGAAGGGGTTTCAGTGTGTGGGGAAGGGTTTCAGCGTGTGGGGAAGGTGTTTCAGTTTGTGGCGAAGGGGTTTCTAGGTGTGGGGAAGAGTTTCACTGAGTGCCGTAGGGGTTTCAGTGTTTGGGGAAGGGGTTTCAGTATGTGGGGAAGGTGTTTCAGTGTGTGGGGATGTGTTTCAGTGTGTGGGGAAGTCGTTTCAGTGTGTGGGGATGTGTTTCAGTGAGTGGCGAAGGGGTTTCAGTGTGTGGGGAAGGGTTTCACTGTGTGCGGAAGGGGTTTCAGTGTGTGGGGAAGGTGTTTCAGTGTGTGTGGAAGGTGTTTCAGTGTGTGTGGAAGGGGTTTCAGTGTGTGGGGAAGGGGTTTCAGTGTGCGGGGCTGATGTTTCAATGTGTGCGGAAGGGGTTTCAGTTTGTGGGGAAAGTGTTTCAGAGTGTGGGGAACGGGCTTCAATGTGTGGGAAAGGTTTTTCATTGTGTGCGGAAGGGGTTTCAGTATGTGGGGAAGGTGTTTCAGTGAGTGGGGAGGGGGTTTCAGTGTGTGGGGTAGGGTTTAACTGTGAGTGGAAGGGGGTCCGGTATGTGGGGAAGGGGTTTCAGTGTGTGGGGTAGGGTTTTAGTGTTTGGGGAATTGTTTCAGTGTGTGGGGAAGGTCTTTCAGTATGTGGGGAAGTGGTTTCAGTGTGTGGGGTAGTGTTTCACTGTGTGCGGAAGGGGTTTCAGTGTGTGGGGAATGGGTTTCAGCGTGTGGGGAAGGTGTTTCAGTGTGTGTGGAAGGGGTTTCAGTGTGTGGGGAAGGGGTTTCAGTGTGTGGGGAAGGTGTTTCGGTGTTTGCGGAAGGGGTTTCAGTGTGTGCGGAAGGTGTTTCAGTGTGTGGGGAAGGGGTTTCAGTGTGTGGGGAAGGTGTTTCATTGTTTGCGGAAGGGGTTTCAGTTTGTGAGGAAGGGGATTCAGTGTGTGACGAAGGTGTTTCATTGTGTGGGGAAGGTGTTTCATTGTGTGCGGAAGGGTATTCAGTGTGAGGGGAAGGGGTTTCAGTGTGTGGGGAGTGGGTTTCAGTGAGTGGGGAAGGGTTTAACTGTGTGCGGAAGGGGTTTCAGTGTGTGGGGAAGGTGTTTCAGTGTGTGGGGAAGGGGTTTCAGTATATGGGGAAGGGGTTTCAGTGTGTGGGGAAGGGTTTCAGTGTGTGGTGAAGGGTTTCATTGTGTCGGGAAGGGGTTTCAGTGTGTGGGGAAGGGGTTTCAGTGAGTGGTGAAGGGGTTTCAGTGTGTGGGGAAGGGGTTTCAGTGAGTGGGGATGGGGTTTCAGTGTGTGGGGAAGTGTTTCAGTGTGTGGGGAGGGGTTTCACTGTGTGTGGGGAAGTGTTTCAGTGTGTGCGGAAGTGGTTTCAGTGTGTGGGGAAGGGTTTCAGTGTGTGGGGAAGGGTTTCACTGAGTGCGGAAGGGGTTTCAATGTTTGGTGAAGGGGTTTCAGTCTGTGGGGAAGGTTTTTCAGTGTGTGGGGATGTGTTTCTGTGTGTGGGGAAGGCGTTTCAGTGTGTGGGGATGTGTTTCAGTGTGTGCGGAAGGGGTTTCAGTGTGTGGTAATGTGTTTCAGTGTATGGGGAAGGGGTTTCAGTGTGTGGGGAAGGTGTTTCAGTGTGTGTGGAAGGGGTTTCAGTTTGCGGGGAAGGTGTTTCAGTGTGTGCGGTAGGGGTTTCAGTTTGTGCGGAAGGTGTTTCAGTGTGTGGGGAAGGGGTTTCAATGTGTGGGAAAGTTTTTTCATTGTGTGCGGAAGGGTTTCAGTGTGTGGGGAAGGTGTTTCAGTGAGTGGGGAGGGGGTTTCAGTGTGTGGGGTAGGGTTTAACTGAGTGCGGAATGGGTTTCAGTGTGTGGGGAAGGTGTTTCAATGTGTGGGGAAGGGGTTTCAGTATGTGGGGAAGGGGTTTCAGTGTGTGGGGTAGGGTTTCAGTGTGTGGGGAAGGGTTTCAGTGTGTGGGGAAGGTGTTTCAGTGTGTGGGGAAGTGGTTTCAGTGTGTAGGGTAGTGTTTCACTCTGTGGGGAAGGGGTTTCAGTGTGTGGGGAATGGGTTTCCACGTGTGGGGAAGGTGTTTCAGTGTGTGTGGAAGGGGTTTCAGTGTGTGGGGAAGGGGTTTCAGTGTGTGAGTAAGGTGCTTCGGTGTTTGCGGAATGGGTTTCAGTGTGTGCGGAAGGTGTTACAGTGTGTGGGGAAGGGGTTTCAGTGTGTGGGGAAGGTGTTTCATTGTGTGCGGAAGGGGTTTCATTGTGTGCGGAAGGGTATTCAGTGTGAGGGGAATGGGTTTCAGTGTGTGGGGAAGGTGTTTCAGTGTGTGGGGAAGGGGTTTCAGTGTCTGGGGACGGGATTTCAGTGTGTGGGGAAGAGGATACAGTGCGTGGGGAAGGCGTTTCAGTGTGTGGGGATGTGTTTCAATGTGTGGGGAAGGGGTTTCAGTGTGTGCGGAAGGTGTTTCAGTGTGTGGGGAAGGGATTTCAGTGTGTGGGGAAGGTGTTTCATTGTTTGCGGAAGGGGTTTCAGTTTGTGGGGAAGGGGATTCAGTGTGTGACGAAGGTGTTTCATTGTGTGTGGAAGGTGTTTCATTGTGTGCGGAAGGGTATTCAGTGTGAGGGGAAGGGGTTTCAGTGTGTGGGGAGTGGGTTTCAGTGTGTGGGGAAGGGTTTAACTGTGTGCGGAAGGGGTTTCAGTGTGTGGGGAAGGTGTTTCAGTGTGTGGGGAAGGGGTTTCAGTATATGGGGAAGGGGTTTCAGTGTGTGGGGAAGGGTTTCAGTGTGTGGTGAAGGGTTTCATTGTGTCGGGAAGGGGTTTCAGTGTGTGGGGAAGGGGTTTCAGTGAGTGGTGAAGGGGATTCAGTGTGTGGGGAAGGTGTTTCAGTGTGTGGGGAAGGGGTTTCAGTATGTGGGGAAGGGGTTTCAGTGTGTGGGGAAGGGTTTCAGTGTGTGGTGAAGGGTTTCATTGTGTGGGGAATGGGTTTCAGTGTCTGGGGACGGGATTTCAGTGTGTGGGGATGTGTTTCAATGTGTGGGGAATGGGTTTCAGTTTGTGGGGAAGGGGTTTCAGAGTGTGGGGAAGGGGTTTCAGTGGGTGGGGATGTGTTTCAGTGTGTGGGGAAGGGGTTTCAGTGTGTGGGGATGTGTTTCAGTGTGTGGGGAAGGGGTTTCAGTGTGTGGGGATGTGTTTCAGTGTTTGGGGAAGGGGTGTCAGGGTTTGGGGAAGGGTTTCACTGAGTGCGGAAGGGGTTTCAGTGTATGGGGAATGGGTTTCAGTGTGTGGGGAAGGTGTTTCAGTGTTTGTGGAAGGGGTTTCAGTGTGCGGGGAAGGGTTTTCAGTGAGTGGGGAAGGGCTTTCAGTTTGAGGGGAAGGTGTTTCATGGTGTGCGGAAGGGGTTTCAGTTTGTGGGGAAGGGGATTCAGTTTGTGGGAAAGGTGTTTCATTGTGTGGGGAAGGTGTTTCATTGTGCTCGGAAGGGTATTCAGTGTGAGGGGAAGGGTTTTCAGTGTGTGGGGCGGGGGTTTCACTGTGTGGGTAAGGGTTTAACTGTGTGCGGAATAGGTTTCAGTGTCTGGGGAAGGTGTTTCAGTTTGTGGGGAAGGGGTTTCAGTGTGTGGGGAAGGGTTTCAGTGTGTGATGAAGGTTTCTGTGTGTGGGGAAGGGGTTTCAGTGTGTGGGGAAGGGTTTCAGTGTGTAGGGAAGGGGTTTCAGTGTGTGGGGAAGGTGTTTCAGTCTGTGGGGAAGGTTTACAGTGACTGGGGACGGGGTTTCAGTGTGTGGGGAAGGGATTTCAGTGTGTGGGGAAGTGTTTCAAGAGTGTGCAGAAGGGGTTTCTGTGTGTGGGGAAGGGTTTCAGTGTGTGGGGAAGGTGTTTCAGTGTGTGGGGAAGGGGTTTCAGTGTGTGGGAAGGGGGTTTCAGTGTGTGGGGAAGGTTTTAACTGACTGCGGAAGGCGTTTCAGTGTGTGGGGAAGATGTTTCAGTGTGTGGGGAAGGGGTTTCAGTATGTGGGGAAGGGGTATCAGTGTGTGGGGAAGGGTTTCAGTGTGTGGGGAAGGGTTTCAGTGTGTGGGGAAGGTGTTTCAGTGTTTGGGGAAGGGGTTTCAGTGTGTGGGGAAGGGTTTCACTGTGTGCGGAAGGGGTTTCAGTGTGTGGGGAATGGGTTTCAGCGTGTGGGGAAGGTGTTTCAGTGTGTGTGGAAGGGGTTTCACTGTGAGGGGAAGGTGTTTCTGTGTGTGGGGAAGTGTTTCAGTGTGTGGGGAAGTATTACGGTGTGTGGGGACGGTGTTTCAGTGTGTGGGGAAGGGGTTTCAGTGTGTGGGGAAGTGTTTCAGTGTTTGGGGAAGGGGTTTCAGTGTGTGGGGAAGGGTTTCAGCGTGTGGGGAAGGTGTTTCAGTGTGTGGGGAAGGGGTTTCAGTATGTGGGGAAGGGGTTTCAGTATGTGGGGAAGGGTTTCAGTGTCTGGTGAAGGGTTTCATTGTGTGGGGAAGGGGTTTCAGTGTCTGGGGACGGGATTTCAGTGTGTGGGGAAGAGGATACAGTGCGTGGGGAAGGCGTTTCAGTGTGTGGGGATGTGTTTCAATGTGTGGGGAAGGGGTTTCAGTGTGTGACGAAGGTGTTTCATTGTGTGCGGAAGGGGTTTCATTGTGTGCGGAAGGGTATTCAGTGTGAGGGGAAGGGGTTTCAGTGTGTGGGGAAGGTGTTTCAGTGTGTGGGGAAGGGGTTTCAGTATGTGGGGAAGGGGTTTCAGTGTGAGGGGAAGGATTTCAGTGTGTGGTGAAGGGTTTCATTGTGTGGGGAATGGGTTTCAGTGTCTGGGGACGGGATTTCAGTGTGTGGGGAAGGGGATACAGTGCGTGGGGAAGGCCTTTCAGTGTGTGGGGATGTGTTTCAATGTGCGGGGAAGGGTTTTCAGTGAGTGGGGAAGGGCTTTCAGTTTGAGGGGAAGGTGTTTCATGGTGTGCGGAAGGGGTTTCAGTTTGTGGGGAAGGGGATTCAGTGTGTGGGAAAGGTGTTTCATTGTGTGGGGAAGGTGTTTCATTGTGCTCGGAAGGGTATTCAGTGTGAGGGGAAGGGTTTTCAGTGTGTGGGGAGGGGGTTTCACTGTGTGGGTAAGGGTTTAACTGTGTGCGGAATAGGTTTCAGTGTCTGGGGAAGGTGTTTCAGTTTGTGGGGAAGGGGTTTCAGTGTGTGGGGAAGGGTTTCAGTGTGTGATGAAGGTTTTCTGTGTGTGGGGAAGGGGTTTCAGTGTGTGGGGAAGGGTTTCAGTGTGTGGGGAAGTATTACAGTGTGTGGGGACGGTGTTTCAGTGTGTGGGGAAGGGGTTTCAGTGTGTGGGGAAGTGTTTCAGTGTTTGGGGAAGGGGTTTCAGTGTGTGGGGAAGGGTTTCAGCGTGTGGGGAAGGTGTTTCAGTGTGTGGGGAAGGGGTTTCAGTATGTGGGGAAGGGGTTTCAGTGTGTGGGGAAGGGTTTCAGTGTGTGGTGAAGGGTTTCATTGTGTGGGGAAGGGGTTTCAGTGTCTGGGGACGGGATTTCAGTGTGTGGGGAAGAGGATACAGTGCGTGGGGAAGGCGTTTCAGTGTGTGGGGATGTGTTTCAATGTGTGGGGAAGGGGTTTCAGTGTGTGACGAAGGTGTTTCATTGTGTGCGGAAGGGGTTTCATTGTGTGCGGAAGGGTATTCAGTGAGAGGGGAAGGGGTTTCAGTGTGTGGGGAAGGTGTTTCAGTGTGTGGGGAAGGGGTTTCAGTATGTGGGGAAGGGGTTTCAGTGTGTGGGGAAGGATTTCAGTGTGTGGTGAAGGGTTTCATTGTGTGGGGAATGGGTTTCAGTGTCTGGGGACGGGATTTCAGTGTGTGGGGAAGGGGATACAGTGCGTGGGGAAGGCCTTTCAGTGTGTGGGGATGTGTTTCAATGTGTGGGGAATGGGTTTCAGTTTGTGGGGAAGGGGTTTCAGAGTGTGGGGAAGGGGTTTCAGTGGGTGGGGATGTGTTTCAGTGTGTGAGGAAGGGGTTTCAGTGTGTGGGGATGTGTTTCAGTGTTTGGGAAAGTGGTGTCAGGGTTTGGGGAAGGGTTTCACTGAGTGCGGAAGGGGTCTCAGTGTATGGGGAATGGGTTTCAGTGTGTGGGGAAGGTGTTTCAGTGTTTGTGGAAGGGGTTTCAGTGTGCGGGGAAGGGTTTTCAGTGAGTGGGGAAGGGCTTTCAGTTTGAGGGGAAGGTGTTTCATGGTGTGCGGAAGGGGTTTCAGTTTGTGGGGAAGGGGATTCAGTGTGTGGGAAAGGTGTTTCATTGTGTGGGGAAGGTGTTTCATTGTGCTCGGAAGGGTATTCAGTGTGAGGGGAAGGGTTTTCAGTGTGTGGGGAGGGGGTTTCACTGTGTGTGTAAGGGTTCAACTGTGTGCGGAATAGGTTTCAATGTCTGGGGAAGGTGTTTCAGTTTGTGGGGAAGGGGTTTCAGTGTGTGGGGAAGGGTTTCAGTGTGTGATGAAGGTTTTCTGTGTGTGGGGAAGGGGTTTCAGTGTGTGGGGAAGGGTTTCAGTGTGTGGGGAAGTATTGCAGTGTGTGGGGACGGTGTTTCAGTGTGTGGGGAAGGGGTTTCAGTGTGTGGGGAAGTGTTTCAGTGTTTGGGGAAGGGGTTTCAGTGTGTGGGGAAGGGTTTCAGCGTGTGGGGAAGGTGTTTCAGTGTGTGGGGAAGGGGTTTCAGTATGTGGGGAAGGGGTTTCAGTGTGTGGGGAAGGGTTTCAGTGTGTGGTGAAGGGTTTCATTGTGTGGGGAAGGGGTTTCAGTGTCTGGGGACGGGATTTCAGTGTGTGGGGAAGAGGATACAGTGCGTGGGGAAGGCGTTTCAGTGTGTGGGGATGTGTTTCAATGTGTGGGGAAGGGGTTTCAGTGTGTGACGAATGTGTTTCATTGTGTGCAGAAGGGGTTTCATTGTGTGCGGAAGGGTATTCAGTGTGAGGGGAAGGGGTTTCAGTGTGTGGGGAAGGTGTTTCAGTGTGTGGGGAAGGGGTTTCAGTATGTGGGGATGGGGTTTCAGTGTTTGGGGAAGGATTTCAGTGTGTGGTGAAGGGTTTCATTGTGTGGGGAATGGGTTTCAGTGTCTGGGGACGGGATTTCATTGTGTGGGGAAGGGGATACAGTGCGTGGGGAAGGCCTTTCAGTGTGTGGGGATGTGTTTCAATGTGTGGGGAATGGGTTTCAGTTTGTGGGGAAGGGGTTTCAGAGTGTGGGGAAGGGGTTTCAGTGGGTGGGGATGTGTTTCAGTGTGTGAGGAAGGGGTTTCAGTGTGTGGGGATGTGTTTCAGTGTTTGGGGAAGTGGTGTCAGGGTTTGGGGAAGGGTTTCACTGAGTGCGGAAGGGGTTTCAGTGTATGGGGAATGGGTTTCAGTGTGTGGGGAAGGTGTTTCAGTGTTTGTGGAAGGGGTTTCAGTGTGCGGGGAAGGGTTTTCAGTGAGTGGGGAAGGGCTTTCAGTTTGAGGGGAAGGTGTTTCATGGTGTGCGGAAGGGGTTTCAGTTTGTGGGGAAGGGGATTCAGTGTGTGGGAAAGGAGTTTCATTGTGTGGGGAAGGTGTTTCATTGTGCTCGGAAGGGTATTCAGTGTGAGGGGAAAAGTTTTCAGTGTGTGGGGAGGGGGTTTCACTGTGTGGGTAAGGGTTTAACTGTGTGCGGAATAGGTTTCAGTGTCTGGGGAAGGTGTTTCAGTTTGTGGGGAAGGGGTTTCAGTGTGTGGGGAAGGGTTTCAGTGTGTGATGAAGGTTTTCTGTGTGTGGGGAAGGGGTTTCAGTGTGTGGGGAAGGGTTTCAGTGTGTAGGGAAGGGGTTTCAGTGTTTGGGGAAGGTGTTTCAGTCTGTGGGGAAGGTTTACAGTGACTGGGGACGGGGTTTCAGTGTGTGGGGAAGGGATTTCAGTGTGTGGGGAAGTGTTTCGAGAGTGTGCGGAAGGGGGTTCTGTGTGTGGGGAAGGGTTTCAGTGTGTGGGGAAGGTGTTTCAGTGTGTGGGGAAGGGGTTTCAGTGTGTGGGGAGGGGGTTTCAGTGTGTGGGGAAGGGTTTCAGTGTGTGGTGAAGTATTACAGTGTGTATGGACGGTGTTTCAGTGTGTGGGGATGGGGTTTCAGTGTGTGGGGAAGTGTTTCAGTGTTTGGGGAAGGGGTTTCAGTGTGTGGGGAAGGGTTTCAGCGTGTGGGGAAGGTGTTTCAGTGTGTGGGGAAGGGGTTTCAGTATGTGGGGAAGGGGTTTCAGTGTGTGGGGAAGGGTTTCAGTGTGTGGTGAAGGGTTTCATTGTGTGGGGAAGGGGTTTCAGTGTCTGGGGACGGGATTTCAGTGTGTGGGGAAGAGGATACAGTGCGTGGGGAAGGCGTTTCAGTGTGTGGGGATGTGTTTCAATGTGTGGGGAAGGGGTTTCAGTGTGTGACGAAGGTGTTTCATTGTGTGCGGAAGGGGTTTCATTGTGTGCGGAAGGGTATTCAGTGTGAGGGGAAGGGGTTTCAGTGTGTGGGGAAGGTGTTTCAGTGTGTGGGGAAGGGGTTTCAGTATGTGGTGAAGGGGTTTCAGTGTGTGGGGAAGTGTTTCAGTGTGTGGTGAAGGGTTTCATTGTGTGGGGAATGGGTTTCAGTGTCTGGGGACGGGATTTCAGTGTGTGGGGAAGGGGATACAGTCCGTGGGGAAGGCCTTTCAGTGTGTGGGGATGTGTTTCAATGTGTGGGGAATGGGTTTCAGTTTGTGGGGAAGGGGTTTCAGAGTGTGGGGAAGGGGTTACAGTGGGTGGGGATGTGTTTCAGTGTGTGGGGAAGGGGTTTCAGTGTGTGGGGATGTGTTTCAGTGTGTGGAGAAGGGATTTCAGTGTGTGGGGAAGTGTTTCAAGAGTGTGCAGAAGGGGTTTCTGTGTGTGGGGAAGGGTTTCAGTGTGTGGGGAAGGTGTTTCAGTGTGTGGGGAAGCGGTTTCAGTGTGAAGAGAAGGGGTTTCAGTGTGTGGGGAAGGTGTTTCAGTGTGTGGGGAAGGGGTTTCAGTAAGTGGGGAAGGGGTTTCAGTGTGTGGGGAAGGGTTTCAGTGTGTGGTGAAGGGTTTCATTGTTTGGGGAAGGGGATTAAGTGTCTGGGGAAGGGGTTTCAGTGATTGGTGAAGGGGTTTCAGTGTGTGGGGAAGCGGTTTCAGTGTGTGTGGATGGGGTTTCAGTGTGTGGGGAAGTGTTTCAGTGTGTGGGTAAGGGGTTTCAGTGTGTGGGGAAGTGTTTCAGTGTGTGTGGAAGTGGTTTCAGTGTGTGGGGAAGGGTTTCAGTGTGTGGGGAAGGTGTTTCAGTGTGTGGGGAAGGGGTTTCAGTGTGTGGGGAATCGGTTTCAGTTTGTGGGGAAGGGGTTTCAGAGTGTGGGGAAGTGGTTTCAGTGGGTGGGGATGTGTTTCAGTGTGTGGGGAAGGGCTTTCAGTGTGTGAGGTTGTGTTTCAGTGTGTGAGGAAGGGGTTTCAGTGTGTGGGGATGTGTTTCAGTGTTTGGGGAAGGGGTGTCAGGGTTTGGGGAAGGGTTTCACTGAGTGCGGAAGGGGTTTCAGTGTATGGGGAATGGGTTTCAGTGTGTGGGGAAGGTGTTTCAGTGTTTGTGGAAGGGGTTTCAGTGTGCGGGGAAGGGTTTTCAGTGAGTGGGGAAGGGCTTTCAGTTTGAGGGGAAGGTGTTTCATGGTGTGCGGAAGGGGTTTCAGTTTGTGGGGAAGGGGATTCATTGTGTGGGAAAGGTGTTTCATTGTGTGGGGAAGGTGTTTCATTGTGCTCGGAAGGGTATTCAGTGTGAGGGGAAGGGTTTTCAGTGTGTGGGGAGGGGGTTTCACTGTGTGGGTAAGGGTTTAACTGTGTGCGGAATAGGTTTCAGTGTCTGGGGAAGGTGTTTCAGTTTGTGGGGAAGGGGTTTCAGTGTGTGGGGAAGGGTTTCAGTGTGTGATGAAGGTTTTCTGTGTGTGGGGAAGGGGTTTCAGAGTGTGGGGAAGGGTTTCAGTGTGTAGGGAAGGGGTTTCAGTGTGTGGGGAAGGTGTTTCAGTCTGTGGGGAAGGTTTACAGTGACTGGGGACGGGGTTTCAGTGTGTGGGGAAGGGATTTCAGTGTGTGGGGAAGTGTTTCGAGAGTGTGCGGAAGGGGGTTCTGTGTGTGGGGAAGGGTTTCAGTGTGTGGGGAAGGTGTTTCAGTGTGTGGGGAAGGGGTTTCAGTGTGTGGGGAGGGGGTTTCAGTGTGTGGGGAAGGTTTTAACTGAGTGCGGAAGGCGTTTCAGTGTGTGGGGAAGGTGTTTCAGTGTGTGGGGAAGGGGTTTCAGTATGTGGGGAAGGGGTTCAGTGTGTGGGGAAGGGTTTCAGTGTGTGGGAAAGGGTTTCAGTGTGTGGGGAAGGTGTTTCAGTGTTTGGGGAAGGGGTTTCAGTGTGTGGGGAAGGGTTTCACTGTGTGCGGAAGGGGTTTCAGTGTGTGGGGAATGGGTTTCAGCGTGTGGGGAAGGTGTTTCAGTGTGTGTGGAAGGGGTTTCACTGTGTGGGGAAGGGGTTTCTGTGTGTGGGGAAGTGTTTCAGTGTGTGGGGAAGTATTACAGTGTGTGGGGACGGTGTTTCAGTGTGTGGGGAAGGGGTTTCAGTGTGTGGGGAAGGGTTTCAGTGTGTGCGGAAGGGGTTTCAGTGTTTGGGGAAGGGGTTTCAGTATGTGGGGAAGGTGTTTCAGTGTGTGGGGATGTGTTTCAGTGTGTGGGGAAGTCGTTTCAGTTTGTGGGGATGTGTTTCAGTGAGTGGGGAATGGGTTTCACTGTGTGGGGAAGGGTTTCACTGTGTGCGGAAGGGGTTTCAGTGTGTGGGGAAGGTGTTTCAGTGTGTGTGGAAGGTGTTTCAGTGTGTGTGGAAGGGGTTTCAGTGTGTGGGGAAGGGGTTTCAGTGTGCGGGGCTGATGTTTCAATGTGTGCGGAAGGGGTTTCAGTTTGTGGGGATGGTGTTTCAGAGTGTGGGGAACGGGCTTCAATGTGTGGGAAAGGTTTTTCATTGTGTGCGGAAGGGGTTTCAGTATGTGGGGAAGGTGTTTCAGTGAGTGGGGAGGGGGTTTCTGTGTGTGGGGTAGGGTTTAACTGTGAGTGGAAGGGGGTCCGGTATGTGGGGAAGGGGTTTCAGTGTGTGGGGTAGGGTTTTAGTGTTTGGGGAATTGTTTCAGTGTGTGGGGAAGGTCTTTCAGTATGTGGGGAAGTGGTTTCAGTGTGTGGGGTAGTGTTTCACTGTGTGCGGAAGGGTTTTCAGTGTGTGGGGAATGGGTTTCAGCGTGTGGGGAAGGTGTTTCAGTGTGTGTGGCAGGGGTTTCAGTGTGTGGGGAAGGGGTTTCGGTGTTTGCGGAAGGGGTTTCAGTGTGTGCGGAAGGTGTTTCAGTGTGTGGGGAAGGGGTTTCAGTGTGTGGGGAAGGTGTTTCATTGTTTGCGGAAGGGGTTTCAGTTTGTGGGGAAGGGGATTCAGTGTGTGACGAAGGTGTTTCATTGTGTGGGGAAGGTGTTTCATTGTGTGCGGAAGGGTATTCAGTGTGAGGGGAAGGGGTTTCAGTGTGTGGGGAGTGGGTTTCAGTGTGTGGGGAAGGGTTTAACTGTGTGCGGAAGGGGTTTCAGTGTGTGGGGAAGGTGTTTCAGTGTGTGGGGAAGGGGTTTCAGTATATGGGGAAGGGGTTTCAGTGTGTGGGGAAGGGTTTCAGTGTGTGGTGAAGGGTTTCATTGTGTCGGGAAGGGGTTTCAGTGTGTGGGGAAGGGGTTTCAGTGAGTGGTGAAGGGGTTTCAGTGTGTGGGGAAGGGGTTTCAGTGAGTGGGGATGGGGTTTCAGTGTGTGGGGAAGTGTTTCAGTGTGTGTGGAGGGGTTTCACTGTGTGTGGGGAAGTGTTTCAGTGTGTGCGGAAGTGGTTTCAGTTTGTGGGGAAGGGTTTCAGTGTGTGGGGAAGGGTTTCACTGAGTGCGGAAGGGGTTTCAATGTTTGGTGAAGGGGTTTCAGTCTGTGGGGAAGGTTTTTCAGTGTGTGGGGATGTGTTTCTGTGTGTGGGGAAGGCGTTTCAGTGTGTGAGGAAGTGGTTTCAGTGTGTGGTAATGTGTTTCAGTGTATGGGGAAGGGGTTTCAGTGTGTGGGGAAGAGTTTCACTCTGTGTGGAAGGGGTTTCAGTGTGTGGGGAAGGGGTTTCAGTGTGTGGGGAAGGTGTTTCAGTGTGTGTGGAATGGGTTTCAGTTTGCGGGGAAGGTGTTTCAGTGTGTGCGGTAGGGGTTTCAGTTTGTGCTGAAGGTGTTTCAGTGTGTGGGGAAGGGGTTTCAATGTGTGGGAAAGTTTTTTCATTGTGTGCGGAAGGGTTTCAGTGTGTGGGGAAGGTGTTTCAGTGAGTGGGGAGGGGGTTTCAGTGTGTGGGGTAGGGTTTAACTGAGTGCGGAAGGGGTTTCAGTGTGTGGGGAAGGTGTTTCAATGTGTGGGAAAGGGGTTTCAGTATGTGGGGAAGGGGTTTCAGTGTGTGGGGTAGGGTTTCAGTGTGTGGGGAAGGGTTTCAGTGTGTGGGGAAGGTGTTTCAGTGTGTGGGGAAGTGGTTTCAGTGTGTAGGGTAGTGTTTCACTCTGTGGGGAAGGGGTTTCAGTGTGTGGGGAATGGGTTTCCACGTGTGGGGAAGGTGTTTCAGTGTGTGTGGAAGGGGTTTCAGTGTGTGGGGAAGGGGTTTCAGTGTGTGGGTTAGGTGCTTCGGTGTTTGCGGAATGGGTTTCAGTGTGTGCGGAAGGTGTTTCAGTGTGTGGGGAAGGGGTTTCAGTGTGTGGGGAAGGTGTTTCATTGTGTGCGGAAGGGGTTTCATTGTGTGCGGAAGGGTATTCAGTGTGAGGGGAATGGGTTTCAGTGTGTGGGGAAGGTGTTTCAGTATGTGGGGAAGGGGTTTCAGTATGTGGGGAAGGGGTTTCAGTGTGTGGGGAAGGGTTTCAGTGTGTGGTGAAGGGCTTCATTGTTTGGGGAAGGGGTTTCAGTGTCTGGGGACGGGATTTCAGTGTGTGGGGAAGAGGATACAGTGCGTGGGGAATGCGTTTCAGTGTGTGTGGATGTGTTTCAATGTGTGGGGAAGGGGTTTCAGTGTGTGATGAAGGTGTTTCATTGTGTGCGGAAGGGGTTTCATTGTGTGCGGAAGGGTATTCAGTGTGAGGGGAAGGGGTTTCAGTGTGTGGGGAAGGTGTTTCAGTGTGTGGGGAAGGGGTTTCAGTATGTGGGGAAGGGGTTTCAGTGTGTGGGGAAGGGTTTCAGTGTGTGGTGAAGGGTTTCATTGTGTGGGGAATGGGTTTCAGTGTCTGGGGACGGGATTTCAGTGTGTGGGGAAGGGGATACAGTGCGTGGGGAAGGCCTTTCAGTGTGTGGGGATGTGTTTCAATGTGTGGGGAATGGGTTTCAGTTTGTGGGGAAGGGGTTTCAGAGTGTGGGGAAGGGGTTTCAGTGGGTGGGGATGTGTTTCAGTGTGTGGGGAAGGGGTTTCAGTGTGTGGGGATGTGTTTCAGTGTGTGAGGAAGGGGTTTCAGTGTGTGGGGATGTGTTTCAGTGTTTGGGGAAGGGGTGTCAGGGTTTGGGGAAGGGTTTCACTGAGTGCGGAAGGGGTTTCAGTGTATGGGGAAGATGTTTCAGTGTGTGGGGAAGGGGTTTCAGTGTGTGGGGAGGGGGTTTCAGTGTGTGGGGAAGGTTTTAACTGAGTGCGGAAGGCGTTTCAGTGTGTGGGGAAGATGTTTCAGTGTGTGGGGAAGGGGTTTCAGTATGTGGGGAAGGGGTATCAGTGTGTGGGGAAGGGTTTCAGTGTGTGGGGAAGGGTTTCAGTGTGTGGGGAAGGTGTTTCAGTGTTTGGGGAAGGGGTTTCAGTGTGTGGGGAAGGGTTTCACTGTGTGCGGAAGGGGTTTCAGTGTGTGGGGAATGGGTTTCAGCGTGTGGGGAAGGTGTTTCAGTGTGTGTGGAAGGTGTTTCACTGTGAGGGGAAGGTGTTTCTGTGTGTGGGGAAGTGTTTCAGTGTGTGGGGAAGTATTACGGTGTGTGGGGACGGTGTTTCAGTGTGTGGGGAAGGGGTTTCAGTGTGTGGGGAAGTGTTTCAGTGTTTGGGGAAGGGGTTTCAGTGTGTGGGGAAGGGTTTCAGCGTGTGGGGAAGGTGTTTCAGTGTGTGGGGAAGGGGTTTCAGTATGTGGGGAAGGGGTTTCAGTGTGTGGGGAAGGGTTTCAGTGTGTGGTGAAGGGTTTCATTGTGTGGGGAAGGGGTTTCAGTGTCTGGGGACGGGATTTCAGTGTGTGGGGAAGAGGATACAGTGCGTGGGGAAGGCGTTTCAGTGTGTGGGGATGTGTTTCAATGTGTGGGGAAGGGGTTTCAGTGTGTGACGAAGGTGTTTCATTGTGTGCAGAAGGGGTTTCATTGTGTGCGGAAGGGTATTCAGTGTGAGGGGAAGGGGTTTCAGTGTGTGGGGAAGGGGTTTCAGTATGTGGGGAAGGGGTATCAGTGTGTGGGGAAGGGTTTCAGTGTGTGGGGAAGGGTTTCAGTGTGTGGGGAAGGTGTGTCAGTGTTTGGGGAAGGGGTTTTAGTGTGTGGGGAAGGGTTTCACTGTGTGCGGAAGGGGTTTCACTGTGTGGGGAATGGGTTTCAGCGTGTGGGGAAGGTGTTTCAGTGTGTGTGGAAGGGGTTTCACTGTGTGGGGAAGGGGTTTCTGTGTGTGGGGAAGTGTTTCAGTGTGTGGGGAAGTATTACAGTGTGTGGGGACGGTGTTTCAGTGTGTGGGGAAGGGGTTTCAGTGTGTGGGGAAGTGTTTCAATGTTTGGGGAAGGGGTTTCAGTGTGTGGGGAAGGGTTTCAGCGTGTGGGTAAGGTGTTTCAGTTTGTGGCGAAGGGGTTTCTAGATGTGGGGAAGAGTTTCACTGAGTGCGGAAGGGGTTTCAGAGTTTGGGGAAGGGGTTTCAGTATGTGGGGAAGGTGTTTCAGTGTGTGGGGATGTGTTTCAGTGTGTGGGGAAGTCGTTTCAGTGTGTGGGGATGTGTTTCAGTGAGTGGCGAAGGGGTTTCAGTGTGTGGGGAAGGGTTTCACTGTGTGCGGAAGGGGTTTCAGTGTGTGGAGAAGGTGTTTCAGTGTGTGTGGAAGGTGTTTCAGTGTGTGTGGAAGGTGTTTCAGTGAGTGGGGAGGGGGTTTCAGTGTGTGGGGTAGGGTTTAACTGTGAGTGGAAGGGGGTCCGGTATGTGGGGAAGGGGTTTCAGTGTGTGGGGTAGGGTTTTAGTGTTTGGGGAATTGTTTCAGTGTGTGGGGAAGGTCTTTCAGTATGTGGGGAAGTGGTTTCAGTGTGTGGGGTAGTGTTTCACTGTGTGCGGAAGGGGTTTCAGTGTGTGGGGAATGGGTTTCAGCGTGTGGGGATGGTGTTCCAGTGTGTGTGGAAGGGGTTTCAGTGTGTGGGGAAGGGGTTTCAGTGTGTGGGGAAGGTGTTTTGGTGTTTGCGGAAGGGGTTTCAGTGTGTGCGGATGGTGTTTCAGTGTGTGGGGAAGGGGTTTCAGTGTGTGGGGAAGGTGTTTCATTGTTTGCGGAAGGGGTTTCAGTTTGTGGGGAAGGGGATTCAGTGTGTGACGAAGGTGTTTCATTGTGTGGGGAAGGTGTTTCATTGTGTGCGGAAGGGTATTCAGTGTGAGGGGAAGGGGTTTCAGTGTGTGGGGAGTGGGTTTCAGTGTGTGGGGAAGGGTTTAACTGTGTGCGGAAGGGGTTTCAGTGTGTGGGGAAGGTGTTTCAGTGTGTGGGGAAGGGGTTTCAGTATATGGGGAAGGGGTTTCAGTGTGTGGGGAAGGGGTTTCAGTGTGTGGGGAAGGGGTTTCAGTGAGTGGTGAAGGGGTTTCAGTGTGTGGGGAAGGGGTTTCAGTGAGTGGGGATGGGGTTTCAGTGTGTGGGGAAGTGTTTCAGTGTGTGTGGAGGGGTTTCACTGTGTGTGGGGAACTGTTTCAGTGTGTGCGGAAGTGGTTTCACTGTGTGGGGAAGGGTTTCAGTGTGTGGGGAAGGGTTTCACTGAGTGCGGAAGGGGTTTCAATGTTTGGTGAAGGGGTTTCAGTCTGTGGGGAAGGTTTTTCAGTGTGTGGGGATGTGTTTCTGTGTGTGGGGAAGGCGTTTCAGTGTGTGGGGATGTGTTTCAGTGTGTGCGGAAGGGGTTTCAGTGTGTGATAATGTGTTTCAGTGTATGGGGAAGGGGTTTCAGTGTGTGGGGAAGAGTTTCACTCTGTGTGGAAGGGGTTTCAGTGTGTGGGGAAGGGGTTTCAGTGTTTGGGGAAGGTGTTTCAGTGTGTGTGGAAGGGGTTTCAGTTTGCGGGGAAGGTGTTTCAGTGTGTGCGGTAGGGGTTTCAGTTTGTGCGGAAGGTGTTTCTGTGTGTGGGGAAGGGTTTCAGTGTGTGGGGAAGGTGTTTCAGTGTGTGGGGAAGGGGTTTCAGTGTGTGGGGAGGGGGTTTCAGTGTGTGGGGAAAGTTTTAACTGAGTGCGGAAGGTGTTTCAGTGTGTGGGGAAGGTGTTTCAGTGTGTGGGGAAGGGGTTTCAGTATGTGGGGAAGGGGTATCAGTGTGTGGGGAAGGGTTTCAGTGTGTGGGGAAGGGTTTCAGTGTGTGGGGAAGGTGTTTCAGTGTTTGGGGAAGGGGTTTCAGTGTGTGGGGAAGGGTTTCACTGTGTGCGGAAGGGGTTTCAGTGTGTGGGGAATGGGTTTCAGCGTGTGGGGAAGGTGTTTCAGTGTGTGTGGAAGGGGTTTCACTGTGTGGGGAAGGGGTTTCTGTGTGTGGGGAAGTGTTTCAGTGTGTGGGGAATTATTACAGTGTGTGGGGACGGTGTTTCAGTGTGTGGGGAAGGGGTTTCAGTGTGTGGGGAAGTGTTTCAGTGTTTGGGGAAGGGGTTTCAGTGTGTGGGGAAGGGTTTCAGCGTGTGGGGAAGGTGTTTCAGTTTGTGGCGAAGGGGTTTCTAGGTGTGGGGAAGAGTTTCACTGAGTGCCGTAGGGGTTTCAGTGTTTGGGGAAGGGGTTTCAGTATGTGGGGAAGGTGTTTCAGTGTGTGGGGATGTGTTTCAGTGTGTGGGGAAGTCGTTTCAGTGTGTGGGGATGTGTTTCAGTGAGTGGCGAAGGGGTTTCAGTGTGTGGGGAAGGGTTTCACTGTGTGCGGAAGGGGTTTCAGTGTGTGGGGAAGGTGTTTCAGTGTGTGTGGAAGGTGTTTCAGTGTGTGTGGAAGGGGTTTCAGTGTGTGGGGAAGGGGTTTCAGTGTGCGGGGCTGATGTTTCAATGTGTGCGGAAGGGGTTTCAGTTTGTGGGGATGGTGTTTCAGAGTGTGGGGAACGGGCTTCAATGTGTGGGAAAGGTTTTTCATTGTGTGCGGAAGGCGTTTCAGTATGTGGGGAAGGTGTTTCAGTGAGTGGGGAGGGGGTTTCAGTGTGTGGGGTAGGGTTTAACTGTGAGTGGAAGGGGGTCCGGTATGTGGGGAAGGGGTTTCAGTGTGTGGGGTAGGGTTTTAGTGTTTGGGGAATTGTTTCAGTGTGTGGGGAAGGTCTTTCAGTATGTGGGGAAGTGGTTTCAGTGTGTGGGGTAGTGTTTCACTGTGTGCGGAAGGGGTTTCAGTGTGTGGGGAATGGGTTTCAGCGTGTGGGGAAGGTGTTTCAGTGTGTGTGGAAGGGGTTTCAGTGTGTGGGGAAGGGGTTTCAGTGTGTGGGGAAGGTGTTTCGGTGTTTGCGGAAGGGGTTTCAGTGTGTGCGGAAGGTGTTTCAGTGTGTGGGGAAGGGGTTTCAGTGTGTGGGGAAGGTGTTTCATTGTTTGCGGAAGGGGTTTCAGTTTGTGAGGAAGGGGATTCAGTGTGTGACGAAGGTGTTTCATTGTGTGGGGAAGGTGTTTCATTGTGTGCGGAAGGGTATTCAGTGTGAGGGGAAGGGGTTTCAGTGTGTGGGGAGTGGGTTTCAGTGAGTGGGGAAGGGTTTAACTGTGTGCGGAAGGGGTTTCAGTGTGTGGGGAAGGTGTTTCAGTGTGTGGGGAAGGGGTTTCAGTATATGGGGAAGGGGTTTCAGTGTGTGGGGAAGGGTTTCAGTGTGTGGTGAAGGGTTTCATTGTGTCGGGAAGGGGTTTCAGTGTGTGGGGAAGGGGTTTCAGTGAGTGGTGAAGGGGTTTCAGTGTGTGGGGAAGGGGTTTCAGTGAGTGGGGATGGGGTTTCAGTGTGTGGGGAAGTGTTTCAGTTTGTGGGGAGGGGTTTCACTGTGTGTGGGGAAGTGTTTCAGTGTGTGCGGAAGTGGTTTCAGTGTGTGGGGAAGGGTTTCAGTGTGTGGGGAAGGGTTTCACTGAGTGCGGAATGGGTTTCAATGTTTGGTGAAGGGGTTTCAGTCTGTGGGGAAGGTTTTTCAGTGTGTGGGGATGTGTTTCTGTGTGTGGGGAAGGCGTTTCAGTGTGTGGGGATGTGTTTCAGTGTGTGCGGAAGGGGTTTCAGTGTGTGGTAATGTGTTTCAGTGTATGGGGAAGGGGTTTCAGTGTGTGGGGAAGGTGTTTCAGTGTTTGTGGAAGGGGTTTCAGTTTGCGGGGAAGGTGTTTCAGTGTGTGCGGTAGGGGTTTCAGTTTGTGCGGAAGGTGTTTCAGTGTGTGGGGAAGGGGTTTCAATGTGTGGGAAAGTTTTTTCATTGTGTGCGGAAGGGTTTCAGTGTGTGGGGAAGGTGTTTCAGTGAGTGGGGAGGGGGTTTCAGTGTGTGGGGTAGGGTTTAACTGAGTGCGGAATGGGTTTCAGTGTGTGGGGAAGGTGTTTCAATGTGTGGGGAAGGGGTTTCAGTATGTGGGGAAGGGGTTTCAGTGTGTGGGGTAGGGTTTCAGTGTGTGGGGAAGGGTTTCAGTGTGTGGGGAAGGTGTTTCAGTGTGTGGGGAAGTGGTTTCAGTGTGTAGGGTAGTGTTTCACTCTGTGGGGAAGGGGTTTCAGTGTGTGGGGAATGGGTTTCCACGTGTGGGGAAGGTGTTTCAGTGTGTGTGGAAGGGGTTTCAGTGTGTGGGGAAGGGGTTTCAGTGTGTGAGTAAGTTGCTTCGGTGTTTGCGGAATGGGTTTCAGTGTGTGCGGAAGGTGTTACAGTGTGTGGGGAAGGGGTTTCAGTGTGTGGGGAAGGTGTTTCATTGTGTGCGGAAGGGGTTTCATTGTGTGCGGAAGGGTATTCAGTGTGAGGGGAATGGGTTTCAGTGTGTGGGGAAGGTGTTTCAGTGTGTGGGGAAGGGGTTTCAGTGTCTGGGGACGGGATTTCAGTGTGTGGGGAAGAGGATACAGTGCGTGGGGAAGGCGTTTCAGTGTGTGGGGATGTGTTTCAATGTGTGGGGAAGGGGTTTCAGTGTGTGCGGAAGGTGTTTCAGTGTGTGGGGAAGGGATTTCAGTGTGTGGGGAAGGTGTTTCATTGTTTGCGGAAGGGGTTTCAGTTTGTGGGGAAGGGGATTCAGTGTGTGACGAAGGTGTTTCATTGTGTGTGGAAGGTGTTTCATTGTGTGCGGAAGGGTATTCAGTGTGAGGGGAAGGGGTTTCAGTGTGTGGGGAGTGGGTTTCAGTGTGTGGGGAAGGGTTTAACTGTGTGCGGAAGGGGTTTCAGTGTGTGGGGAAGGTGTTTCAGTGTGTGGGGAAGGGGTTTCAGTATATGGGGAAGGGGTTTCAGTGTGTGGGGAAGGGTTTCAGTGTGTGGTAAAGGGTTTCATTGTGTCGGGAAGGGGTTTCAGTGTGTGGGGAAGGGGTTTCAGTGAGTGATGAAGGGGATTCAGTGTGTGGGGAAGGTGTTTCAGTGTGTGGGGAAGGGGTTTCAGTATGTGGGGAAGGGGTTTCAGTGTGTGGGGAAGGGTTTCAGTGTGTGGTGAAGGGTTTCATTGTGTGGGGAATGGGTTTCAGTGTCTGGGGACGGGATTTCAGTGTGTGGGGATGTGTTTCACTGTGTGCGGAAGGGGTTTCAGTGTGTGGGGAATGGGTTTCAGCGTGTGGGGAAGGTGTTTCAGTGTGTGTGGAAGGGGTTTCAGTGTGTGGGGAAGGGGTTTCAGTTTGTGGGGAAGGTGTTTCGGTGTTTGCGGAAGGGGTTTCAGTGTGTGCGGAAGGTGTTTCAGTGTGTGGGGAAGGGGTTTCAGTGTGTGGGGAAGGTGTTTCATTGTTTGCGGAAGGGGTTTCAGTTTGTGAGGAAGGGGATTCAGTGTGTGACGAAGGTGTTTCATTGTGTGGGGAAGGTGTTTCATTGTGTGCGGAAGGGTATTCAGTGTGAGGGGAAGGGGTTTCAGTGTGTGGGGAGTGGGTTTCAGTGAGTGGGGAAGGGTTTAACTGTGTGCGGAAGGGGTTTCAGTGTGTGGGGAAGGTGTTTCAGTGTGTGGGGAAGGGGTTTCAGTATATGGGGAAGGGGTTTCAGTGTGTGGGGAAGGGTTTCAGTGTGTGGTGAAGGGTTTCATTGTGTCGGGAAGGGGTTTCAGTGTGTGGGGAAGGGGTTTCAGTGAGTGGTGAAGGGGTTTCAGTGTGTGGGGAAGGGGTTTCAGTGAGTGGGGATGGGGTTTCAGTGTGTGGGGAAGTGTTTCAGTGTGTGGGGAGGGGTTTCACTGTGTGTGGGGAAGTGTTTCAGTGTGTGCGGAAGTGGTTTCAGTGTGTGGGGAAGGGTTTCAGTGTGTGGGGAAGGGTTTCACTGAGTGCGGAAGGGGTTTCAATGTTTGGTGAAGGGGTTTCAGTCTGTGGGGAAGGTTTTTCAGTGTGTGGGGATGTGTTTCTGTGTGTGGGGAAGGCGTTTCAGTGTGTGGGGATGTGTTTCAGTGTGTGCGGAAGGGGTTTCAGTGTGTGGTAATGTGTTTCAGTGTATGGGGAAGGGGTTTCAGTGTGTGGGGAAGGTGTTTCAGTGTGTGTGGAAGGGGTTTCAGTTTGCGGGGAAGGTGTTTCAGTGTGTGCGGTAGGGGTTTCAGTTTGTGCGGAAGGTGTTTCAGTGTGTGGGGAAGGGGTTTCAATGTGTGGGAAAGTTTTTTCATTGTGTGCGGAAGGGTTTCAGTGTGTGGGGAAGGTGTTTCAGTGAGTGGGGAGGGGGTTTCAGTGTGTGGGGTAGGGTTTAACTGAGTGCGGAATGGGTTTCAGTGTGTGGGGAAGGTGTTTCAATGTGTGGGGAAGGGGTTTCAGTATGTGGGGAAGGGGTTTCAGTGTGTGGGGTAGGGTTTCAGTGTGTGGGGAAGGGTTTCAGTGTGTGGGGAAGGTGTTTCAGTGTGTGGGGAAGTGGTTTCAGTGTGTAGGGTAGTGTTTCACTCTGTGGGGAAGGGGTTTCAGTGTGTGGGGAATGGGTTTCCACGTGTGGGGAAGGTGTTTCAGTGTGTGTGGAAGGGGTTTCAGTGTGTGGGGAAGGGGTTTCAGTGTGTGAGTAAGGTGCTTCGGTGTTTGCGGAATGGGTTTCAGTGTGTGCGGAAGGTGTTACAGTGTGTGGGGAAGGGGTTTCAGTGTGTGGGGAAGGTGTTTCATTGTGTGCGGAAGGGGTTTCATTGTGTGCGGAAGGGTATTCAGTGTGAGGGGAATGGGTTTCAGTGTGTGGGGAAGGTGTTTCAGTGTGTGGGGAAGGGGTTTCAGTGTCTGGGGACGGGATTTCAGTGTGTGGGGAAGAGGATACAGTGCGTGGGGAAGGCGTTTCAGTGTGTGGGGATGTGTTTCAATGTGTGGGGAAGGGGTTTCAGTGTGTGCGGAAGGTGTTTCAGTGTGTGGGGAAGGGATTTCAGTGTGTGGGGAAGGTGTTTCATTGTTTGCGGAAGGGGTTTCAGTTTGTGGGGAAGGGGATTCAGTGTGTGACGAAGGTGTTTCATTGTGTGTGGAAGGTGTTTCATTGTGTGCGGAAGGGTATTCAGTGTGAGGGGAAGGGGTTTCAGTGTGTGGGGAGTGGGTTTCAGTGTGTGGGGAAGGGTTTAACTGTGTGCGGAAGGGGTTTCAGTGTGTGGGGAAGGTGTTTCAGTGTGTGGGGAAGGGGTTTCAGTATATGGGGAAGGGGTTTCAGTGTGTGGGGAAGGGTTTCAGTGTGTGGTGAAGGGTTTCATTGTGTCGGGAAGGGGTTTCAGTGTGTGGGGAAGGGGTTTCAGTGAGTGGTGAAGGGGATTCAGTGTGTGGGGAAGGTGTTTCAGTGTGTGGGGAAGGGGTTTCAGTATGTGGGGAAGGGGTTTCAGTGTGTGGGGAAGGGTTTCAGTGTGTGGTGAAGGGTTTCATTGTGTGGGGAATGGGTTTCAGTGTCTGGGGACGGGATTTCAGTGTGTGGGGATGTGTTTCAATGTGTGGGGAATGGGTTTCAGTTTGTGGGGAAGGGGTTTCAGAGTGTGGGGAAGGGGTTTCAGTGGGTGGGGATGTGTTTCAGTGTGTGGGGAAGGGGTTTCAGTGTGTGGGGATGTGTTTCAGTGTGTGGGGAAGGGGTTTCAGTGTGTGGGGATGTGTTTCAGTGTTTGGGGAAGGGGTGTCAGGGTTTGGGGAAGGGTTTCACTGAGTGCGGAAGGGGTTTCAGTGTATGGGGAATGGGTTTCAGTGTGTGGGGAAGGTGTTTCAGTGTTTGTGGAAGGGGTTTCAGTGTGCGGGGAAGGGTTTTCAGTGAGTGGGGAAGGGCTTTCAGTTTGAGGGGAAGGTGTTTCATGGTGTGCGGAAGGGGTTTCAGTTTGTGGGGAAGGGGATTCAGTTTGTGGGAAAGGTGTTTCATTGTGTGGGGAAGGTGTTTCATTGTGCTCGGAAGGGTATTCAGTGTGAGGGGAAGGGTTTTCAGTGTGTGGGGCGGGGGTTTCACTGTGTGGGTAAGGGTTTAACTGTGTGCGGAATAGGTTTCAGTGTCTGGGGAAGGTGTTTCAGTTTGTGGGGAAGGGGTTTCAGTGTGTGGGGAAGGGTTTCAGTGTGTGATGAAGGTTTCTGTGTGTGGGGAAGGGGTTTCAGTGTGTGGGGAAGGGTTTCAGTGTGTAGGGAAGGGGTTTCAGTGTGTGGGGAAGGTGTTTCAGTCTGTGGGGAAGGTTTACAGTGACTGGGGACGGGGTTTCAGTGTGTGGGGAAGGGATTTCAGTGTGTGGGGAAGTGTTTCAAGAGTGTGCAGAAGGGGTTTCTGTGTGTGGGGAAGGGTTTCAGTGTGTGGGGAAGGTGTTTCAGTGTGTGGGGAAGGGGTTTCAGTGTGTGGGAAGGGGGTTTCAGTGTGTGGGGAAGGTTTTAACTGACTGCGGAAGGCGTTTCAGTGTGTGGGGAAGATGTTTCAGTGTGTGGGGAAGGGGTTTCAGTATGTGGGGAAGGGGTATCAGTGTGTGGGGAAGGGTTTCAGTGTGTGGGGAAGGGTTTCAGTGTGTGGGGAAGGTGTTTCAGTGTTTGGGGAAGGGGTTTCAGTGTGTGGGGAAGGGTTTCACTGTGTGCGGAAGGGGTTTCAGTGTGTGGGGAATGGGTTTCAGCGTGTGGGGAAGGTGTTTCAGTGTGTGTGGAAGGGGTTTCACTGTGAGGGGAAGGTGTTTCTGTGTGTGGGGAAGTGTTTCAGTGTGTGGGGAAGTATTACGGTGTGTGGGGACGGTGTTTCAGTGTGTGGGGAAGGGGTTTCAGTGTGTGGGGAAGTGTTTCAGTGTTTGGGGAAGGGGTTTCAGTGTGTGGGGAAGGGTTTCAGCGTGTGGGGAAGGTGTTTCAGTGTGTGGGGAAGGGGTTTCAGTATGTGGGGAAGGGGTTTCAGTATGTGGGGAAGGGTTTCAGTGTCTGGTGAAGGGTTTCATTGTGTGGGGAAGGGGTTTCAGTGTCTGGGGACGGGATTTCAGTGTGTGGGGAAGAGGATACAGTGCGTGGGGAAGGCGTTTCAGTGTGTGGGGATGTGTTTCAATGTGTGGGGAAGGGGTTTCAGTGTGTGACGAAGGTGTTTCATTGTGTGCGGAAGGGGTTTCATTGTGTGCGGAAGGGTATTCAGTGTGAGGGGAAGGGGTTTCAGTGTGTGGGGAAGGTGTTTCAGTGTGTGGGGAAGGGGTTTCAGTATGTGGGGAAGGGGTTTCAGTGTGAGGGGAAGGATTTCAGTGTGTGGTGAAGGGTTTCATTGTGTGGGGAATGGGTTTCAGTGTCTGGGGACGGGATTTCAGTGTGTGGGGAAGGGGATACAGTGCGTGGGGAAGGCCTTTCAGTGTGTGGGGATGTGTTTCAATGTGCGGGGAAGGGTTTTCAGTGAGTGGGGAAGGGCTTTCAGTTTGAGGGGAAGGTGTTTCATGGTGTGCGGAAGGGGTTTCAGTTTGTGGGGAAGGGGATTCAGTGTGTGGGAAAGGTGTTTCATTGTGTGGGGAAGGTGTTTCATTGTGCTCGGAAGGGTATTCAGTGTGAGGGGAAGGGTTTTCAGTGTGTGGGGAGGGGGTTTCACTGTGTGGGTAAGGGTTTAACTGTGTGCGGAATAGGTTTCAGTGTCTGGGGAAGGTGTTTCAGTTTGTGGGGAAGGGGTTTCAGTGTGTGGGGAAGGGTTTCAGTGTGTGATGAAGGTTTTCTGTGTGTGGGGAAGGGGTTTCAGTGTGTGGGGAAGGGTTTCAGTGTGTGGGGAAGTATTACAGTGTGTGGGGACGGTGTTTCAGTGTGTGGGGAAGGGGTTTCAGTGTGTGGGGAAGTGTTTCAGTGTTTGGGGAAGGGGTTTCAGTGTGTGGGGAAGGGTTTCAGCGTGTGGGGAAGGTGTTTCAGTGTGTGGGGAAGGGGTTTCAGTATGTGGGGAAGGGGTTTCAGTGTGTGGGGAAGGGTTTCAGTGTGTGGTGAAGGGTTTCATTGTGTGGGGAAGGGGTTTCAGTGTCTGGGGACGGGATTTCAGTGTGTGGGGAAGAGGATACAGTGCGTGGGGAAGGCGTTTCAGTGTGTGGGGATGTGTCTCAATGTGTGGGGAAGGGGTTTCAGTGTGTGACGAAGGTGTTTCATTGTGTGCGGAAGGGGTTTCATTGTGTGCGGAAGGGTATTCAGTGAGAGGGGAAGGGGTTTCAGTGTGTGGGGAAGGTGTTTCAGTGTGTGGGGAAGGGGTTTCAGTATGTGGGGAAGGGGTTTCAGTGTGTGGGGAAGGATTTCAGTGTGTGGTGAAGGGTTTCATTGTGTGGGGAATGGGTTTCAGTGTCTGGGGACGGGATTTCAGTGTGTGGGGAAGGGGATACAGTGCGTGGGGAAGGCCTTTCAGTGTGTGGGGATGTGTTTCAATGTGTGGGGAATGGGTTTCAGTTTGTGGGGAAGGGGTTTCAGAGTGTGGGGAAGGGGTTTCAGTGGGTGGGGATGTGTTTCAGTGTGTGAGGAAGGGGTTTCAGTGTGTGGGGATGTGTTTCAGTGTTTGGGAAAGTGGTGTCAGGGTTTGGGGAAGGGTTTCACTGAGTGCGGAAGGGGTCTCAGTGTATGGGGAATGGGTTTCAGTGTGTGGGGAAGGTGTTTCAGTGTTTGTGGAAGGGGTTTCAGTGTGCGGGGAAGGGTTTTCAGTGAGTGGGGAAGGGCTTTCAGTTTGAGGGGAAGGTGTTTCATGGTGTGCGGAAGGGGTTTCAGTTTGTGGGGAAGGGGATTCAGTGTGTGGGAAAGGTGTTTCATTGTGTGGGGAAGGTGTTTCATTGTGCTCGGAAGGGTATTCAGTGTGAGGGGAAGGGTTTTCAGTGTGTGGGGAGGGGGTTTCACTGTGTGTGTAAGGGTTCAACTGTGTGCGGAATAGGTTTCAATGTCTGGGGAAGGTGTTTCAGTTTGTGGGGAAGGGGTTTCAGTGTGTGGGGAAGGGTTTCAGTGTGTGATGAAGGTTTTCTGTGTGTGGGGAAGGGGTTTCAGTGTGTGGGGAAGGGTTTCAGTGTGTGGGAAGTATTGCAGTGTGTGGGGACGGTGTTTCAGTGTGTGGGGAAGGGGTTTCAGTGTGTGGGGAAGTGTTTCAGTGTTTGGGGAAGGGGTTTCAGTGTGTGGGGAAGGGTTTCAGCGTGTGGGGAAGGTGTTTCAGTGTGTGGGGAAGGGGTTTCAGTATGTGGGGAAGGGGTTTCAGTGTGTGGGGAAGGGTTTCAGTGTGTGGTGAAGGGTTTCATTGTGTGGGGAAGGGGTTTCAGTGTCTGGGGACGGGATTTCAGTGTGTGGGGAAGAGGATACAGTGCGTGGGGAAGGCGTTTCAGTGTGTGGGGATGTGTTTCAATGTGTGGGGAAGGGGTTTCAGTGTGTGACGAATGTGTTTCATTGTGTGCAGAAGGGGTTTCATTGTGTGCGGAAGGGTATTCAGTGTGAGGGGAAGGGGTTTCAGTGTGTGGGGAAGGTGTTTCAGTGTGTGGGGAAGGGGTTTCAGTATGTGGGGATGGGGTTTCAGTGTTTGGGGAAGGATTTCAGTGTGTGGTGAAGGGTTTCATTGTGTGGGGAATGGGTTTCAGTGTCTGGGGACGGGATTTCATTGTGTGGGGAAGGGGATACAGTGCGTGGGGAAGGCCTTTCAGTGTGTGGGGATGTGTTTCAATGTGTGGGGAATGGGTTTCAGTTTGTGGGGAAGGGGTTTCAGAGTGTGGGGAAGGGGTTTCAGTGGGTGGGGATGTGTTTCAGTGTGTGAGGAAGGGGTTTCAGTGTGTGGGGATGTGTTTCAGTGTTTGGGGAAGTGGTGTCAGGGTTTGGGGAAGGGTTTCACTGAGTGCGGAAGGGGTTTCAGTGTATGGGGAATGGGTTTCAGTGTGTGGGGAAGGTGTTTCAGTGTTTGTGGAAGGGGTTTCAGTGTGCGGGGAAGGGTTTTCAGTGAGTGGGGAAGGGCTTTCAGTTTGAGGGGAAGGTGTTTCATGGTGTGCGGAAGGGGTTTCAGTTTGTGGGGAAGGGGATTCAGTGTGTGGGAAAGGAGTTTCATTGTGTGGGGAAGGTGTTTCATTGTGCTCGGAAGGGTATTCAGTGTGAGGGGAAAAGTTTTCAGTGTGTGGGGAGGGGGTTTCACTGTGTGGGTAAGGGTTTAACTGTGTGCGGAATAGGTTTCAGTGTCTGGGGAAGGTGTTTCAGTTTGTGGGGAAGGGGTTTCAGTGTGTGGGGAAGGGTTTCAGTGTGTGATGAAGGTTTTCTGTGTGTGGGGAAGGGGTTTCAGTGTGTGGGGAAGGGTTTCAGTGTGTAGGGAAGGGGTTTCAGTGTTTGGGGAAGGTGTTTCAGTCTGTGGGGAAGGTTTACAGTGACTGGGGACGGGGTTTCAGTGTGTGGGGAAGGGATTTCAGTGTGTGGGGAAGTGTTTCGAGAGTGTGCGGAAGGGGGTTCTGTGTGTGGGGAAGGGTTTCAGTGTGTGGGGAAGGTGTTTCAGTGTGTGGGGAAGGGGTTTCAGTGTGTGGGGAGGGGGTTTCAGTGTGTGGGGAAGGGTTTCAGTGTGTGGTGAAGTATTACAGTGTGTGGGGACGGTGTTTCAGTGTGTGGGGATGGGGTTTCAGTGTGTGGGGAAGTGTTTCAGTGTTTGGGGAAGTGTTTCAGTGTGTGGGGAAGGGTTTCAGCGTGTGGGGAAGGTGTTTCAGTGTGTGGGGAAGGGGTTTCAGTATGTGGGGAAGGGGTTTCAGTGTGTGGGGAAGGGTTTCAGTGTGTGGTGAAGGGTTTCATTGTGTGGGGAAGGGGTTTCAGTGTCTGGGGACGGGATTTCAGTGTGTGGGGAAGAGGATACAGTGCGTGGGGAAGGCGTTTCAGTGTGTGGGGATGTGTTTCAATGTGTGGGGAAGGGGTTTCAGTGTGTGACGAAGGTGTTTCATTGTGTGCGGAAGGGGTTTCATTGTGTGCGGAAGGGTATTCAGTGTGAGGGGAAGGGGTTTCAGTGTGTGGGGAAGGTGTTTCAGTGTGTGGGGAAGGGGTTTCAGTATGTGGTGAAGGGGTTTCAGTGTGTGGGGAAGTGTTTCAGTGTGTGGTGAAGGGTTTCATTGTGTGGGGAATGGGTTTCAGTGTCTGGGGACGGGATTTCAGTGTGTGGGGAAGGGGATACAGTCCGTGGGGAAGGCCTTTCAGTGTGTGGGGATGTGTTTCAATGTGTGGGGAATGGGTTTCAGTTTGTGGGGAAGGGGTTTCAGAGTGTGGGGAAGGGGTTACAGTGGGTGGGGATGTGTTTCAGTGTGTGGGGAAGGGGTTTCAGTGTGTGGGGATGTGTTTCAGTGTGTGGAGAAGGGATTTCAGTGTGTGGGGAAGTGTTTCAAGAGTGTGCAGAAGGGGTTTCTGTGTGTGGGGAAGGGTTTCAGTGTGTGGGGAAGGTGTTTCAGTGTGTGGGGAAGCGGTTTCAGTGTGAAGAGAAGGGGTTTCAGTGTGTGGGGAAGGTGTTTCAGTGTGTGGGGAAGGGGTTTCAGTAAGTGGGGAAGGGGTTTCAGTGTGTGGGGAAGGGTTTCAGTGTGTGGTGAAGGGTTTCATTGTTTGGGGAAGGGGATTAAGTGTCTGGGGAAGGGGTTTCAGTGATTGGTGAAGGGGTTTCAGTGTGTGGGGAAGCGGTTTCAGTGTGTGTGGATGGGGTTTCAGTGTGTGGGGAAGTGTTTCAGTGTGTGGGTAAGGGGTTTCAGTGTGTGGGGAAGTGTTTCAGTGTGTGTGGAAGTGGTTTCAGTGTGTGGGGAAGGGTTTCAGTGTGTGGGGAAGGTGTTTCAGTGTGTGGGGAAGGGGTTTCAGTGTGTGGGGAATCGGTTTCAGTTTGTGGGGAAGGGGTTTCAGAGTGTGGGGAAGTGGTTTCAGTGGGTGGGGATGTGTTTCAGTGTGTGGGGAAGGGCTTTCAGTGTGTGAGGTTGTGTTTCAGTGTGTGAGGAAGGGGTTTCAGTGTGTGGGGATGTGTTTCAGTGTTTGGGGAAGGGGTGTCAGGGTTTGGGGAAGGGTTTCACTGAGTGCGGAAGGGGTTTCAGTGTATGGGGAATGGGTTTCAGTGTGTGGGGAAGGTGTTTCAGTGTTTGTGGAAGGGGTTTCAGTGTGCGGGGAAGGGTTTTCAGTGAGTGGGGAAGGGCTTTCAGTTTGAGGGGAAGGTGTTTCATGGTGTGCGGAAGGGGTTTCAGTTTGTGGGGAAGGGGATTCATTGTGTGGGAAAGGTGTTTCATTGTGTGGGGAAGGTGTTTCATTGTGCTCGGAAGGGTATTCAGTGTGAGGGGAAGGGTTTTCAGTGTGTGGGGAGGGGGTTTCACTGTGTGGGTAAGGGTTTAACTGTGTGCGGAATAGGTTTCAGTGTCTGGGGAAGGTGTTTCAGTTTGTGGGGAAGGGGTTTCAGTGTGTGGGGAAGGGTTTCAGTGTGTGATGAAGGTTTTCTGTGTGTGGGGAAGGGGTTTCAGAGTGTGGGGAAGGGTTTCAGTGTGTAGGGAAGGGGTTTCAGTGTGTGGGGAAGGTGTTTCAGTCTGTGGGGAAGGTTTACAGTGACTGGGGACGGGGTTTCAGTGTGTGGGGAAGGGATTTCAGTGTGTGGGGAAGTGTTTCGAGAGTGTGCGGAAGGGGGTTCTGTGTGTGGGGAAGGGTTTCAGTGTGTGGGGAAGGTGTTTCAGTGTGTGGGGAAGGGGTTTCAGTGTGTGGGGAGGGGGTTTCAGTGTGTGGGGAAGGTTTTAACTGAGTGCGGAAGGCGTTTCAGTGTGTGGGGAAGGTGTTTCAGTGTGTGGGGAAGGGGTTTCAGTATGTGGGGAAGGGGTTCAGTGTGTGGGGAAGGGTTTCAGTGTGTGGGAAAGGGTTTCAGTGTGTGGGGAAGGTGTTTCAGTGTTTGGGGAAGGGGTTTCAGTGTGTGGGGAAGGGTTTCACTGTGTGCGGAAGGGGTTTCAGTGTGTGGGGAATGGGTTTCAGCGTGTGGGGAAGGTGTTTCAGTGTGTGTGGAAGGGGTTTCACTGTGTGGGGAAGGGGTTTCTGTGTGTGGGGAAGTGTTTCAGTGTGTGGGGAAGTATTACAGTGTGTGGGGACGGTGTTTCAGTGTGTGGGGAAGGGGTTTCAGTGTGTGGGGAAGGGTTTCAGTGTGTGCGGAAGGGGTTTCAGTGTTTGGGGAAGGGGTTTCAGTATGTGGGGAAGGTGTTTCAGTGTGTGGGGATGTGTTTCAGTGTGTGGGGAAGTCGTTTCAGTTTGTGGGGATGTGTTTCAGTGAGTGGGGAATGGGTTTCACTGTGTGGGGAAGGGTTTCACTGTGTGCGGAAGGGGTTTCAGTGTGTGGGGAAGGTGTTTCAGTGTGTGTGGAAGGTGTTTCAGTGTGTGTGGAAGGGGTTTCAGTGTGTGGGGAAGGGGTTTCAGTGTGCGGGGCTGATGTTTCAATGTGTGCGGAAGGGGTTTCAGTTTGTGGGGATGGTGTTTCAGAGTGTGGGGAACGGGCTTCAATGTGTGGGAAAGGTTTTTCATTGTGTGCGGAAGGGGTTTCAGTATGTGGGGAAGGTGTTTCAGTGAGTGGGGAGGGGGTTTCTGTGTGTGGGGTAGGGTTTAACTGTGAGTGGAAGGGGGTCCGGTATGTGGGGAAGGGGTTTCAGTGTGTGGGGTAGGGTTTTAGTGTTTGGGGAATTGTTTCAGTGTGTGGGGAAGGTCTTTCAGTATGTGGGGAAGTGGTTTCAGTGTGTGGGGTAGTGTTTCACTGTGTGCGGAAGGGTTTTCAGTGTGTGGGGAATGGGTTTCAGCGTGTGGGGAAGGTGTTTCAGTGTGTGTGGCAGGGGTTTCAGTGTGTGGGGAAGGGGTTTCGGTGTTTGCGGAAGGGGTTTCAGTGTGTGCGGAAGGTGTTTCAGTGTGTGGGGAAGGGGTTTCAGTGTGTGGGGAAGGTGTTTCATTGTTTGCGGAAGGGGTTTCAGTTTGTGGGGAAGGGGATTCAGTGTGTGACGAAGGTGTTTCATTGTGTGGGGAAGGTGTTTCATTGTGTGCGGAAGGGTATTCAGTGTGAGGGGAAGGGGTTTCAGTGTGTGGGGAGTGGGTTTCAGTGTGTGGGGAAGGGTTTAACTGTGTGCGGAAGGGGTTTCAGTGTGTGGGGAAGGTGTTTCAGTGTGTGGGGAAGGGGTTTCAGTATATGGGGAAGGGGTTTCAGTGTGTGGGGAAGGGTTTCAGTGTGTGGTGAAGGGTTTCATTGTGTCGGGAAGGGGTTTCAGTGTGTGGGGAAGGGGTTTCAGTGAGTGGTGAAGGGGTTTCAGTGTGTGGGGAAGGGGTTTCAGTGAGTGGGGATGGGGTTTCAGTGTGTGGGGAAGTGTTTCAGTGTGTGTGGAGGGGTTTCACTGTGTGTGGGGAAGTGTTTCAGTGTGTGCGGAAGTGGTTTCAGTGTGTGGGGAAGGGTTTCAGTGTGTGGGGAAGGGTTTCACTGAGTGCGGAAGGGGTTTCAATGTTTGGTGAAGGGGTTTCAGTCTGTGGGGAAGGTTTTTCAGTGTGTGGGGATGTGTTTCTGTGTGTGGGGAAGGCGTTTCAGTGTGTGAAAAAGTGGTTTCAGTGTGTGGTAATGTGTTTCAGTGTATGGGGAAGGGGTTTCAGTGTGTGGGGAAGAGTTTCACTCTGTGTGGAAGGGGTTTCAGTGTGTGGGGAAGGGGTTTCAGTGTGTGGGGAAGGTGTTTCAGTGTGTGTGGAATGGGTTTCAGTTTGCGGGGAAGGTGTTTCAGTGTGTGCGGTAGGGGTTTCAGTTTGTGCTGAAGGTGTTTCAGTGTGTGGGGAAGGGGTTTCAATGTGTGGGAAAGTTTTTTCATTGTGTGCGGAAGGGTTTCAGTATGTGGGGAAGGTGTTTCAGTGAGTGGGGAGGGGGTTTCAGTGTGTGGGGTAGGGTTTAACTGAGTGCGGAAGGGGTTTCAGTGTGTGGGGAAGGTGTTTCAATGTGTGGGAAAGGGGTTTCAGTATGTGGGGAAGGGGTTTCAGTGTGTGGGGTAGGGTTTCAGTGTGTGGGGAAGGGTTTCAGTGTGTGGGGAAGGTGTTTCAGTGTGTGGGGAAGTGGTTTCAGTGTGTAGGGTAGTGTTTCACTCTGTGGGGAAGGGGTTTCAGTGTGTGGGGAATGGGTTTCCACGTGTGGGGAAGGTGTTTCAGTGTGTGTGGAAGGGGTTTCAGTGTGTGGGGAAGGGGTTTCAGTGTGTGGGTTAGGTGCTTCGGTGTTTGCGGAATGGGTTTCAGTGTGTGCGGAAGGTGTTTCAGTGTGTGGGGAAGGGGTTTCAGTGTGTGGGGAAGGTGTTTCATTGTGTGCGGAAGGGGTTTCATTGTGTGCGGAAGGGTATTCAGTGTGAGGGGAATGGGTTTCAGTGTGTGGGGAAGGTGTTTCAGTATGTGGGGAAGGGGTTTCAGTATGTGGGGAAGGGGTTTCAGTGTGTGGGGAAGGGTTTCAGTGTGTGGTGAAGGGCTTCATTGTTTGGGGAAGGGGTTTCAGTGTCTGGGGACGGGATTTCAGTGTGTGGGGAAGAGGATACAGTGCGTGGGGAATGCGTTTCAGTGTGTGTGGATGTGTTTCAATGTGTGGGGAAGGGGTTTCAGTGTGTGATGAAGGTGTTTCATTGTGTGCGGAAGGGGTTTCATTGTGTGCGGAAGGGTATTCAGTGTGAGGGGAAGGGGTTTCAGTGTGTGGGGAAGGTGTTTCAGTGTGTGGGGAAGGGGTTTCAGTATGTGGGGAAGGGGTTTCAGTGTGTGGGGAAGGGTTTCAGTGTGTGGTGAAGGGTTTCATTGTGTGGGGAATGGGTTTCAGTGTCTGGGGACGGGATTTCAGTGTGTGGGGAAGGGGATACAGTGCGTGGGGAAGGCCTTTCAGTGTGTGGGGATGTGTTTCAATGTGTGGGGAATGGGTTTCAGTTTGTGGGGAAGGGGTTTCAGAGTGTGGGGAAGGGGTTTCAGTGGGTGGGGATGTGTTTCAGTGTGTGGGGAAGGGGTTTCAGTGTGTGGGGATGTGTTTCAGTGTGTGAGGAAGGGGTTTCAGTGTGTGGGGATGTGTTTCAGTGTTTGGGGAAGGGGTGTCAGGGTTTGGGGAAGGGTTTCACTGAGTGCGGAAGGGGTTTCAGTGTATGGGGAAGATGTTTCAGTGTGTGGGGAAGGGGTTTCAGTGTGTGGGGAGGGGGTTTCAGTGTGTGGGGAAGGTTTTAACTGAGTGCGGAAGGCGTTTCAGTGTGTGGGGAAGATGTTTCAGTGTGTGGGGAAGGGGTTTCAGTATGTGGGGAAGGGGTATCAGTGTGTGGGGAAGGGTTTCAGTGTGTGGGGAAGGGTTTCAGTGTGTGGGGAAGGTGTTTCAGTGTTTGGGGAAGGGGTTTCAGTGTGTGGGGAAGGGTTTCACTGTGTGCGGAAGGGGTTTCAGTGTGTGGGGAATGGGTTTCAGCGTGTGGGGAAGGTGTTTCAGTGTGTGTGGAAGGTGTTTCACTGTGAGGGGAAGGTGTTTCTGTGTGTGGGGAAGTGTTTCAGTGTGTGGGGAAGTATTACGGTGTGTGGGGACGGTGTTTCAGTGTGTGGGGAAGGGGTTTCAGTGTGTGGGGAAGTGTTTCAGTGTTTGGGGAAGGGGTTTCAGTGTGTGGGGAAGGGTTTCAGCGTGTGGGGAAGGTGTTTCAGTGTGTGGGGAAGGGGTTTCAGTATGTGGGGAAGGGGTTTCAGTGTGTGGGGAAGGGTTTCAGTGTGTGGTGAAGGGTTTCATTGTGTGGGGAAGGGGTTTCAGTGTCTGGGGACGGGATTTCAGTGTGTGGGGAAGAGGATACAGTGCGTGGGGAAGGCGTTTCAGTGTGTGGGGATGTGTTTCAATGTGTGGGGAAGGGGTTTCAGTGTGTGACGAAGGTGTTTCATTGTGTGCAGAAGGGGTTTCATTGTGTGCGGAAGGGTATTCAGTGTGAGGGGAAGGGGTTTCAGTGTGTGGGGAAGGTGTTTCAGTGTGTGGGGAAGGGGTTTCAGTATGTGGGGAAGGGGTTTCAGTGTGAGGGGAAGGATTTCAGTGTGTGGTGAAGGGTTTCATTGTGTGGGGAATGGGTTTCAGTGTCTGGGGACGGGATTTCAGTGTGTGGGGAAGGGGATACAGTGCGTGGGGAAGGCCTTTCAGTGTGTGGGGATGTGTTTCAATGTGTGGGGAATGGGTTTCAGTTTGTGGGGAAGGGGTTTCAGAGTGTGGGGAAGGGGTTTCAGTGGGTGGGGATGTGTTTCAGTGTGTGAGGAAGGTGTTTCAGTGTTTGTGGAAGGGGTTTCAGTGTGCGGGGAAGGGTTTTCAGTGAGTGGGGAAGGGCTTTCAGTTTGAGGGGAAGGTGTTTCATGGTGTGCGGAAGGGGTTTCAGTTTGTGGGGAAGGGGATTCAGTGTGTGGGAAAGGTGTTTCATTGTGTGAGGAAGGTGTTTCATTGTGCTCGGAAGGGTATTCAGTGTGAGGGGAAGGGTTTTCAGTGTGTGGGGAGGGGGTTTCACTGTGTGGGTAAGGGTTTAACTGTGTGCGGAATAGGTTTCAGTGTCTGGGGAAGGTGTTTCAGTTTGTGGGGAAGGGGTTTCAGTGTGTGGGGAAGGGTTTCAGTGTGTGATGAAGGTTTTCTGTGTGTGGGGAAGGGGTTTCAGTGTGTGGGGAAGGGTTTCAGTGTGTGGGGAAGTATTACAGTGTGTGGGGACGGTGTTTCAGTGTGTGGGGAAGGGGTTTCAGTGTGTGGGGAAGTGTTTCAGTGTTTGGGGAAGGGGTTTCAGTGTGTGGGGAAGGGTTTCAGCGTGTGGGGAAGGTGTTTCAGTGTGTGGGGAAGGGGTTTCAGTATGTGGGGAAGGGGTTTCAGTGTGTGGGGAAGGGTTTCAGTGTGTGGTGAAGGGTTTCATTGTGTGGGGAAGGGGTTTCAGTGTCTGGGGACGGGATTTCAGTGTGTGGGGAAGAGGATACAGTGCGTGGGGAAGGCGTTTCAGTGTGTGGGGATGTGTTTCAATGTGTGGGGAAGGGGTTTCAGTGTGTGACGAAGGTGTTTCATTGTGTGCGGAAGGGGTTTCATTGTGTGCGGAAGGGTATTCAGTGTGAGGGGAAGGGGTTTCAGTGTGTGGGGAAGGTGTTTCAGTGTGTGGGGAAGGGGTTTCAGTATGTGGGGAAGGGGTTTCAGTGTGTGGGGAAGGATTTCAGTGTGTGGTGAAGGGTTTCATTGTGTGGGGAATGGGTTTCAGTGTCTGGGGACGGGATTTCAGTGTGTGGGGAAGGGGATACAGTGCGTGGGGAAGGCCTTTCAGTGTGTGGGGATGTGTTTCAATGTGTGGGGAATGGGTTTCAGTTTGTGGGGAAGGGGTTTCAGAGTGTGGGGAAGGGGTTTCAGTGGGTGGGGATGTGTTTCAGTGTGTGAGGAAGGGGTTTCAGTGTGTGGGGATGTGTTTCAGTGTTTGGGGAAGTGGTGTCAGGGTTTGGGGAAGGGTTTCACTGAGTGCGGAAGGGGTTTCAGTGTATGGGGAATGGGTTTCACTGTGTGGGGAAGGTGTTTCAGTGTTTGTGGAAGGGGTTTCAGTGTGCGGGGAAGGGTTTTCAGTGAGTGGGGAAGGGCTTTCAGTTTGAGGGGAAGGTGTTTCATGGTGTGCGGAAGGGGTTTCAGTTTGTGGGGAAGGGGATTCAGTGTGTGGGAAAGGAGTTTCATTGTGTGGGGAAGGTGTTTCATTGTGCTCGGAAGGGTATTCAGTGTGAGGGGAAGGGTTTTCAGTGTGTGGGGAGGGGGTTTCACTGTGTGGGTAAGGGTTTAACTGTGTGCGGAATAGGTTTCAGTGTCTGGGGAAGGTGTTTCAGTTTGTGGGGAAGGGGTTTCAGTGTGTGGGGAAGGGTTTCAGTGTGTGATGAAGGTTTTCTGTGTGTGGGGAAGGGGTTTCAGTGTGTGGGGAAGGGTTTCAGTGTGTAGGGAAGGGGTTTCAGTGTTTGGGGAAGGTGTTTCAGTCTGTGGGGAAGGTTTACAGTGACTGGGGACGGGGTTTCAGTGTGTGGGGAAGGGATTTCAGTGTGTGGGGAAGTGTTTCGAGAGTGTGCGGAAGGGGGTTCTGTGTGTGGGGAAGGGTTTCAGTGTGTGGGGAAGGTGTTTCAGTGTGTGGGGAAGGGGTTTCAGTGTGTGGGGAGGGGGTTTCAGTGTGTGGGGAAGGGTTTCAGTGTGTGGTGAAGTATTACAGTGTGTGGGGACGGTGTTTCAGTGTGTGGGGAAGGGGTTTCAGTGTGTGGGGAAGTGTTTCAGTGTTTGGGGAAGGGGTTTCAGTGTGTTGGGAAGGGTTTCAGCGTGTGGGGAAGGTGTTTCAGTGTGTGGGGAAGGGGTTTCAGTATGTGGGGAAGGGGTTTCAGTGTGTGGGGAAGGGTTTCAGTGTGTGGTGAAGGGTTTCATTGTGTGGGGAAGGGGTTTCAGTGTCTGGGGACGGGATTTCAGTGTGTGGGGAAGAGGATACAGTGCGTGGGGAAGGCGTTTCAGTGTGTGGGGATGTGTTTCAATGTGTGGGGAAGGGGTTTCAGTGTGTGACGAAGGTGTTTCATTGTGTGCGGAAGGGGTTTCATTGTGTGCGGAAGGGTATTCAGTGTGAGGGGAAGGGGTTTCAGTGTGTGGGGAAGGTGTTTCAGTGTGTGGGGAAGGGGTTTCAGTATGTGGGGAAGGGGTTTCAGTGTGTGGGGAAGGATTTCAGTGTGTGGTGAAGGGTTTCATTGTGTGGGGAATGGGTTTCAGTGTCTGGGGACGGGATTTCAGTGTGTGGGGAAGGGGATACAGTGCGTGGGGAAGGCCTTTCAGTGTGTGGGGATGTGTTTCAATGTGTGGGGAATGGGTTTCAGTTTGTGGGGAAGGGGTTTCAGAGTGTGTGGAAGGGGTTTCAGTGGGTGGGGATGTGTTTCAGTGTGTGAGGAAGGGGTTTCAGTGTGTGGGGATGTGTTTCAGTGTTTGGGGAAGTGGTGTCAGGGTTTGGGGAAGGGTTTCACTGAGTGCGGAAGTGGTTTCAGTGTATGGGGAATGGGTTTCAGTGTGTGGGGAAGGTGTTTCAGTGTTTGTGGAAGGGGTTTCAGTGTGCGGGGAAGGGTTTTCAGTGAGTGGGGAAGGGCTTTCAGTTTGAGGGGAAGGTGTTTCATGGTGTGCGGAAGGGGTTTCAGTTTGTGGGGAAGGGGATTCAGTGTTTGGGAAAGGTGTTTCATTGTGTGGGGAAGGTGTTTCATTGTGCTCGGAAGGGTATTCAGTGTGAGGGGAAGGGTTTTCAGTGTGTGGGGAGGGGGTTTCACTGTGTGGGTAAGGGTTTAACTGTGTGCGGAATAGGTTTCAGTGTCTGGGGAAGGTGTTTCAGTTTGTGGGGAAGGGGTTTCAGTGTGTGGGGAAGGGTTTCAGTGTGTGATGAAGGTTTTCTGTGTGTGGGGAAGGGGTTTCAGTGTGTGGGGAAGGGTTTCAGTGTGTAGGGAAGGGGTTTCAGTGTGTGGGGAAGGTGTTTCAGTCTGTGGGGAAGGTTTACAGTGACTGGGGACGGGGTTTCAGTGTGTGGGGAAGGGATTTCAGTGTGTGGGGAAGTGTTTCGTGAGTGTGCGGAAGGGGGTTCTGTGTGTGGGGAAGGGTTTCAGTGTGTGGGGAAGGTGTTTCAGTGTGTGGGGAAGGGGTTTCAGTGTGTGGGGAGGGGGTTTCTGTGTGTGGGGAAGGTTTTAACTGAGTGCAGAAGGCGTTTCAGTGTGTGGGGAAGGTGTTTCAGTGTGCGGGGAAGGGGTTTCAGTATGTGGGGAAGGGGTATCAGTGTGTGGGGAAGGGTTTCAGTGTGTGGGGAAGGGTTTCAGTGTGTGGGGAAGGTGTTTCAGTGTTTGTGGAAGGGGTTTCAGTGTGTGGGGAAGGGTTTCACTGTGTGCGGAAGGGGTTTCAGTGTGTGGGGAATGGGTTTCAGCGTGTGGGGAAGGTGTTTCAGTGTGTGTGGAAGGGGTTTCACTGTGTGGGGAAGGGGTTTCTGTGTGTGGGGAAGTGTTTCAGTGTGTGGGGAAGTATTACAGTGTGTGGGGACGGTGTTTCAGTGTGTGGGGAAGGGGTTTCAGTGTGTGGGGAAGTGTTTCAGTGTTTGGGGAAGGGGTTTCAGTGTGTGGGGAAGGGTTTCAGCGTGTGGGGAAGGTGTTTCAGTTTGTGGCGAAGGGGTTTCTAGGTGTGGGGAAGAGTTTCACTGAGTGCGGAAGGGGTTTCAGTGTTTGGGGAAGGGGTTTCAGTATGTGGGGAAGGTGTTTCAGTGTGTGGGGATGTGTTTCAGTGTGTGGGGAAGTCGTTTCAGTGTGTGGGGATGTGTTTCAGTGAGTGGCGAAGGGGTTTCAGTGTGTGGGGAAGGGTTTCACTGTGTGCGGAAGGGGTTTCAGTGTGTGGGGAAGGTGTTTCAGTGTGTGTGGAAGGTGTTTCAGTGTGTGTGGAAGGGGTTTCAGTGTGTGGGGAAGGGGTTTCAGTGTGCGGGGCTGATGTTTCAATGTGTGCGGAAGGGGTTTCAGTTTGTGGGGATGGTGTTTCAGAGTGTGGGGAACGGGCTTCAATGTGTGGGAAAGGTTTTTCATTGTGTGCGGAAGGGGTTTCAGTATGTGGGGAAGGTGTTTCAGTGAGTGGGGAGGGGGTTTCAGTGTGTGGGGTAAGGTTTAACTGTGAGTGGAAGGGGGTCCGGTATGTGGGGAAGGGGTTTCAGTGTGTGGGGTAGGGTTTTAGTGTTTGGGGAATTGTTTCAGTGTGTGGGGAAGGTCTTTCAGTATGTGGGGAAGTGGTTTCAGTGTGTGGGGTAGTGTTTCACTGAGTGCGGAAGGGGTTTCAGTGTGTGGGGAATGGGTTTCAGCGTGTGGGGAAGGTGTTTCAGAGTGTGTGGAAGGGGTTTCAGTGTGTGGGGAAGGGGTTTCAGTGTGTGCGGAAGGTGTTTCAGTGTGCGGGGAAGGGGTTTCAGTGTGTGGGGAAGGTGTTTCATTGTTTGCGGAAGGGGTTTCCGTTTGTGGGGAAGGGGATTCAGTGTGTGACGAAGGTGTTTCATTGTGTGGGGAAGGTGTTTCATTGTGTGCGGAAGGGTATTCAGTGTGAGGGGAAGGGGTTTCAGTGTGTGGGGAGTGGGTTTCAGTGTGTGGGGAAGGGTTTAACTGTGTGCGGAAGGGGTTTCAGTGTGTGGGGAAGGTGTTTCAGTGTGTGGGGAAGGGGTTTCAGTATATGGGGAAGGGGTTTCAGTGTGTGGGGAAGGGTTTCAGTGTGTGGTGAAGGGTATCATTGTGGCGGGAAGGGGTTTCAGTGTGTGGGGAAGGGGTTTCAGTGTGTGGTGAAGGGGTTTCAGTGTGTGTGGAAGGGGTTTCAGTGAGTGGGGATGGGGTTTCAGTGTGTGGGGAAGTGTTTCAGTGTGTGGGGAGGGGTTTCACTGTGTGTGGGGAAGTGTTTCAGTGTGTGCGGAAGTGGTTTCAGTGTGTGGGGATGGGTTTCAGTGTGTGGGGAAGGGTTTCACTGAGTGCGGAAGGGGTTTCAATGTTTGGTGAAGGGGTTTCAGTCTGTTGGGAAGGTTTTTCAGTGTGTGGGGATGTGTTTCTGTGTGTGGGGAAGGCGTTTCAGTGTGTCGGGATGTGTTTCAGTGTGTGCGGAAGGGGTTTCAGTGTGTGGTAATGTGTTTCAGTGTATGGGGAAGGGGTTTCAGTGTGTGGGGAAGAGTTTCACTCTGTGTGGAAGGGGTTTCAGTGTGTGGGAAAGGGGTTTCAGTGTGTGGGGAAGGTGTTTCAGTGTGTGTGGAAGGGGTTTCAGTTTGCGGGGAAGGTGTTTCAGTGTGTGCGGTAGGGGTTTCAGTTTGTGCGGAATGTGTTTCAGTGTGTGGGGAAGGGGTTTCAATGTGTGGGAAAGTTTTTTCATTGTGTGCGGAAGGGTTTCAGTGTGTGGGGAAGTTGTTTCAGTGAGTGGGGAGGGGGTTTCAGTGTGTGGGGTAGGGTTTAACTGAGTGCGGAAGGGGTTTCAGTGTGTGGGGAAGGTGTTTCAATGTGTGGGGAAGGGGTTTCAGTATGTGGGGAAGGGGTTTCAGTGTGTGGGGTAGGGTTTCAGTGTGTGGGGAAGGTGTTTCAGTGTGTGGGGAAGTGGTTTCAGTGTGTAGGGTAGTGTTTCACTGTGTGGGGAAGGGGTTTCAGTGTGTGGGGAATAGGTTTCCGCGTGTGGGGAAGGTGTTTCAGTGTGTGTGGAAGGGGTTTCAGTGTGTGGGGAAGGGGTTTCAGTGTGTGGGTAAGGTGCTTCGGTGTTTGCGGAATGGGTTTCAGTGTGTGCGGAAGGTGTTTCAGTGTGTGGGGAAGGGGTTTCAGTGTGTGGGGAAGGTGTTTCATTGTGTGCGGAAGGGGATTCATTGTGTGTGGAAGGGTATTCAGTGTGAGGGGAATGGGTTTCAGTGTGTGGGGAAGGTGTTTCAGTGTGTGGGGAAGGGGTTTCAGTTTGTGGGGAAGGTGTTTCAGTGTGTGGGGAAGGGTTTCAGTGTGTGGTGAAGGGCTTCATTGTGTGGGGAAGGGGTTTCAGTGTCTGGGGACGGGATTTCAGTGTGTGGGGAAGAGGATACAGTGCGTGGGGAAGGCGTTTCAGTGTGTGGGGATGTGTTTCAATGTGTGGGGAAGGGGTTTCAGTGTGTGACGAAGGTGTTTCATTGTGTGCGGAAGGGGTTTCATTGTGTGCGGAAGGGTATTCAGTGTGAGGGGAAGGGGTTTCAGTGTGTGGGGAAGGTGTTTCAGTGTGTGGGGAAGGGGTTTCAGTATGTGGGGAAGGGGTTTCAGTGTGTGGGGAAGGGGTTCCAGTGTGTGGGTAAGGTGCTTCGGTGTTTGCGGAATGGGTTTCAGTGTGTGCGGAAGGTGTTTCAGTGTGTGGGGAAGGGGTTTCAGTGTGTGGGGAAGGTGTTTCATTGTGTGCGGAAGGGGATTCATTGTGTGTGGAAGGGTATTCAGTGTGAGGGGAATGGGTTTCAGTGTGTGGGGAAGGTGTTTCAGTGTGTGGGGAAGGGGTTTCAGTTTGTGGGGAAGGTGTTTCAGTGTGTGGGGAAGGGTTTCAGTGTGTGGTGAAGGGCTTCATTGTGTGGGGAAGGGGTTTCAGTGTCTGGGGACGGGATTTCAGTGTGTGGGGAAGAGGATACAGTGCGTGGGGAAGGCGTTTCAGTGTGTGGGGATGTGTTTCAATGTGTGGGGAAGGGGTTTCAGTGTGTGACGAAGGTGTTTCATTGTGTGCGGAAGGGGTTTCATTGTGTGCGGAAGGGTATTCAGTGTGAGGGGAAGGGGTTTCAGTGTGTGGGGAAGGTGTTTCAGTGTGTGGGGAAGGGGTTTCAGTATGTGGGGAAGGGGTTTCAGTGTGTGGGGAAGGGTTTCAGTGTGTGGTGAAGGGTTTCATTGTGTGGGGAATGGGTTTCAGTGTCTGGGGACGGGATTTCAGTGTGTGGGGAAGGGGATACAATGCGTGGGGAAGGCCTTTCAGTGTGTGGGGATGTGTTTCAATGTGTTGGGAATGGGTTTCAGTTTGTGGGGAAGGGGTTTCATAGTGTGGGGAAGGGGTTTAAGTGGGTGGGGATGTGTTTCAGTGTGTGGGGAAGGGGTTTCAGTGTGTGGGGATGTGTTTCAGTGTGTGAGGCAGGGGTTTCAGTGTGTGGGGATGTGTTTCAGTGTTTGGGGAAGGGGTGTCAGGGTTTGGGGAAGGGTTTCACTGAGTGCGGAAGGGGTTTCAGTGTATGGGGAATGGGTTTCAGTGTGTGGGGAAGGTGTTTCCGTGTTTGTGGAAGGGGTTTCAGTGTGCGGGGAAGGGTTTTCAGTGAGTGGGGAAGGGCTTTCAGTTTGAGGGGAAGGTGTTTCATGGTGTGCGGAAGGGGTTTCAGTTTGTGGGGAAGGGGATTCAGTGTGTGGGAAAGGTGTTTCATTGTGTGGGGAAGGTGTTTCATTGTGCTCGGAAGGGTATTCAGTGTGAGGGGAAGGGTTTTCAGTGTGTGGGGAGGGGGTTTCACTGTGTGGGTAAGGGTTTAACTGTGTGCGGAATAGGTTTCAGTGTCTGGGGAAGGTGTTTCAGTTTGTGGGGAAGGGGTTTCAGTGTGTGGGGAAGGGGTTTCAGTGTGTGGGGAAGGGTTTCAGTGTGTAGGGAATGGGTTTCAGTGTGTGGGGAAGGTGTTTCAGTCTGTGGGGAAGGTTGACAGTGACTGGGGACGGGGTTTCAGTGTGTGGAGAAGGGATTTCAGTGTGTGGGGAAGTGTTTCAAGAGTGTGCAGAAGGGGTTTCTGTGTGTGGGGAAGGGTTTCAGTGTGTGGGGAAGGTGTTTCAGTGTGTGGGGAAGCGGTTTCAGTGTGTGGGGAGGGGGTTTCTGTGTGTGGGGAAGGTTTTAACTGAGTGCGGAAGGCGTTTCAGTGTGTGGGGAAGATGTTTCAGTGTGTGGGGAAGGGGTTTCAGTATGTGGGGAAGGGGTATCAGTGTGTGGGGAAGGGTTTCAGTGTGTGGGGAAGGGTTTCAGTGTGTGGGGAAGGTGTTTCAGTGTTTGGGGAAGGGGTTTCAGTGTGTGGGGAAGGGTTTCACAGTGTGCGGAAGGGGTTTCAGTGTGTGGGGAATGGGTTTCAGCGTGTGGGGAAGGTGTTTCAGTGTGTGTGGAAGGGGTTTCACTGTGTGGCGAAGGTGTTTCTGTGTGTGGGGAAGTGTTTCAGTGTGTGGGGAAGTATTACAGTGTGTGGGGACGGTGTTTCAGTGTGTGGGGAAGGGGTTTCAGTGTGTGGGGAAGTGTTTCAGTGTTTGGGGAAGGGGTTTCAGTGTGTGGGGAAGGGTTTCAGCGCGTGGGGAAGGTGTTTCAGTGTGTGGGGAAGGGGTTTCAGTATGTGGGGAAGGGGTTTCAGTGTGTGGGGAAGGGTTTCAGTGTGTGGTGAAAGGTTTCATTGTGTGGGGAAGGGGTTTCAGTGTCTGGGGACGGGATTTCAGTGTGTGGGGAAGAGGATACAGTGCGTGGGGAAGGCGTTTCAGTGTGTGGGGATGTGTTTCAATGTGTGGGGAAGGGGTTTCAGTGTGTGACTAAGGTGTTTCATTGTGAGCGGAAGGGGTTTCATTGTATGCGGAAGGGTATTCAGTGTGAGGGGAAGGGGTTTCAGTGTGTGGGGAAGGTGTTTCAGTGTGTGGGGAAGGGGTTTCAGTATGTGGGGAAGGGGATACAGTGCGTGGGGAAGGCCTTTCAGTGTGTGGGGATGTGTTTCAATGTGTGGGGAATGGGTTTCAGTTTGTGGGGAAGGGGTTTCAGAGTGTGGGGAAGGGGTTTCAGTGAGTGGGGATGTGTTTCAGTGTGTGGGGAAGGGGTTTCAGTGTGTGGGGATGTGTTTCAGTGTGTGAGGAAGGGGTTTCAGTGTGTGGGGATGTGTTTCAGTGTGTGGGGAAGGGGTTTCAGTGTGTGGGGAGGGGGTTTCAGTGTGTGGGGAAGGTTTTAACTGAGTGTGGAAGGCGTTTCAGTGTGTGGGGAAGGTGTTTCAGTGTGTGGGGAAGGGGTTTCAGTATGTGGGGAAGGGGTATCAGTGTGTGGGGAAGGGTTTCAGTGTGTGGGGAAGGGTTTCAGTGTGTGGGGAAGGTGTTTCAGTGTTTGGGGAAGGGTGTCAGGGTTTGGGGAAGGGTTTCACTGAGTGCGGAAGGGGTTTCAGTGTATGTCGAATGGGTTTCAGTGTGTGGGGAAGGTGTTTCCGTGTTTGTGGAAGGGGTTTCAGTGTGCGGGGAAGGGTTTTCAGTGAGTGGGGAAGTATTACAGTGTGTGGGGACGGTGTTTCAGTGTGTGGGGAAGGGGTTTCAGTGTGTGGGGAAGTGTTTCAGTGTTTGGGGAAGGGGTTTCAGTGTGTGGGGAAGGGTTTCAGCGTGTGGGGAAGGTGTTTCAGTGTGTGGGGAAGGGGTTTCAGTATGTGGGGAAGGGGTTTCAGTGTGTGGGGAAGGGTTTCAGTGTGTGGTGAAGGGTTTCATTGTGTGGGGAAGGGGTTTCAGTGTCTGGGGACGGGATTTCAGTGTGTGGGGAAGAGGATACAGTGCGTGGGGAAGGCGTTTCAGTGTGTGGGGATGTGTTTCAATGTGTGGGGAAGGGGTTTCAGTGTGTGACGAAGGTGTTTCATTGTGTGCGGAAGGGGTTTCATTGTGTGCGGAAGGGTATTCAGTGTGAGGGGAAGGGGTTTCAGTGTGTGGGGAAGGTGTTTCAGTGTGTGGGGAAGGGGTTTCAGTATGTGGGGAAGGGGTTTCAGTGTGTGGGGAAGGATTTCAGTGTGTGGTGAAGGGTTTCATTGTGTGGGGAATGGGTTTCAGTGTCTGGGGACGGGATTTCAGTGTGTGGGGAAGGGGATACAGTGCGTGGGGAAGGCCTTTCAGTGTGTGGGGATGTGTTTCAATGTGTGGGGAATGGGTTTCAGTTTGTGGGGAAGGGGTTTCAGAGTGTGGGGAAGGGGTTTCAGTGGGTGGGGATGTGTTTCAGTGTGTGAGGAAGGGGTTTCAGTGTGTGGGGATGTGTTTCAGTGTTTGGGGAAGTGGTGTCAGGGTTTGGGGAAGGGTTTCACTGAGTGCGGAAGGGGTTTCAGTGTATGGGGAATGGGTTTCACTGTGTGGGGAAGGTGTTTCAGTGTTTGTGGAAGGGGTTTCAGTGTGCGGGGAAGGGTTTTCAGTGAGTGGGGAAGGGCTTTCAGTTTGAGGGGAAGGTGTTTCATGGTGTGCGGAAGGGGTTTCAGTTTGTGGGGAAGGGGATTCAGTGTGTGGGAAAGGAGTTTCATTGTGTGGGGAAGGTGTTTCATTGTGCTCGGAAGGGTATTCAGTGTGAGGGGAAGGGTTTTCAGTGTGTGGGGAGGGGGTTTCACTGTGTGGGTAAGGGTTTAACTGTGTGCGGAATAGGTTTCAGTGTCTGGGGAAGGTGTTTCAGTTTGTGGGGAAGGGGTTTCAGTGTGTGGGGAAGGGTTTCAGTGTGTGATGAGGGTTTTCTGTGTGTGGGGAAGGGGTTTCAGTGTGTGGGGAAGGGTTTCAGTGTGTAGGGAAGGGGTTTCAGTGTTTGGGGAAGGTGTTTCAGTCTGTGGGGAAGGTTTACAGTGACTGGGGACGGGGTTTCAGTGTGTGGGGAAGGGATTTCAGTGTGTGGGGAAGTGTTTCGAGAGTGTGCGGAAGGGGGTTCTGTGTGTGGGGAAGGGTTTCAGTGTGTGGGGAAGGTGTTTCAGTGTGTGGGGAAGGGGTTTCAGTGTGTGGGGAGGGGGTTTCAGTGTGTGGGGAAGGGTTTCAGTGTGTGGTGAAGTATTACAGTGTGTGGGGACGGTGTTTCAGTGTGTGGGGAAGGGGTTTCAGTGTGTGGGGAAGTGTTTCAGTGTTTGGGGAAGGGGTTTCAGTGTGTTGGGAAGGGTTTCAGCGTGTGGGGAAGGTGTTTCAGTGTGTGGGGAAGGGGTTTCAGTATGTGGGGAAGGGGTTTCAGTGTGTGGGGAAGGGTTTCAGTGTGTGGTGAAGGGTTTCATTGTGTGGGGAAGGGGTTTCAGTGTCTGGGGACGGGATTTCAGTGTGTGGGGAAGAGGATACAGTGCGTGGGGAAGGCGTTTCAGTGTGTGGGGATGTGTTTCAATGTGTGGGGAAGGGGTTTCAGTGTGTGACGAAGGTGTTTCATTGTGTGCGGAAGGGGTTTCATTGTGTGCGGAAGGGTATTCAGTGTGAGGGGAAGGGGTTTCAGTGTGTGGGGAAGGTGTTTCAGTGTGTGGGGAAGGGGTTTCAGTATGTGGGGAAGGGGTTTCAGTGTGTGGGGAAGGATTTCAGTGTGTGGTGAAGGGTTTCATTGTGTGGGGAATGGGTTTCAGTGTCTGGGGACGGGATTTCAGTGTGTGGGGAAGGGGATACAGTGCGTGGGGAAGGCCTTTCAGTGTGTGGGGATGTGTTTCAATGTGTGGGGAATGGGTTTCAGTTTGTGGGGAAGGGGTTTCAGAGTGTGTGGAAGGGGTTTCAGTGGGTGGGGATGTGTTTCAGTGTGTGAGGAAGGGGTTTCAGTGTGTGGGGATGTGTTTCAGTGTTTGGGGAAGTGGTGTCAGGGTTTGGGGAAGGGTTTCACTGAGTGCGGAAGTGGTTTCAGTGTATGGGGAATGGGTTTCAGTGTGTGGGGAAGGTGTTTCAGTGTTTGTGGAAGGGGTTTCAGTGTGCGGGGAAGGGTTTTCAGTGAGTGGGGAAGGGCTTTCAGTTTGAGGGGAAGGTGTTTCATGGTGTGCGGAAGGGGTTTCAGTTTGTGGGGAAGGGGATTCAGTGTTTGGGAAAGGTGTTTCATTGTGTGGGGAAGGTGTTTCATTGTGCTCGGAAGGGTATTCAGTGTGAGGGGAAGGGTTTTCAGTGTGTGGGGAGGGGGTTTCACTGTGTGGGTAAGGGTTTAACTGTGTGCGGAATAGGTTTCAGTGTCTGGGGAAGGTGTTTCAGTTTGTGGGGAAGGGGTTTCAGTGTGTGGGGAAGGGTTTCAGTGTGTGATGAAGGTTTTCTGTGTGTGGGGAAGGGGTTTCAGTGTGTGGGGAAGGGTTTCAGTGTGTAGGGAAGGGGTTTCAGTGTGTGGGGAAGGTGTTTCAGTCTGTGGGGAAGGTTTACAGTGACTGGGGACGGGGTTTCAGTGTGTGGGGAAGGGATTTCAGTGTGTGGGGAAGTGTTTCGTGAGTGTGCGGAAGGGGGTTCTGTGTGTGGGGAAGGGTTTCAGTGTGTGGGGAAGGTGTTTCAGTGTGTGGGGAAGGGGTTTCAGTGTGTGGGGAGGGGGTTTCTGTGTGTGGGGAAGGTTTTAACTGAGTGCAGAAGGCGTTTCAGTGTGTGGGGAAGGTGTTTCAGTGTGCGGGGAAGGGGTTTCAGTATGTGGGGAAGGGGTATCAGTGTGTGGGGAAGGGTTTCAGTGTGTGGGGAAGGGTTTCAGTGTGTGGGGAAGGTGTTTCAGTGTTTGTGGAAGGGGTTTCAGTGTGTGGGGAAGGGTTTCACTGTGTGCGGAAGGGGTTTCAGTGTGTGGGGAATGGGTTTCAGCGTGTGGGGAAGGTGTTTCAGTGTGTGTGGAAGGGGTTTCACTGTGTGGGGAAGGGGTTTCTGTGTGTGGGGAAGTGTTTCAGTGTGTGGGGAAGTATTACAGTGTGTGGGGACGGTGTTTCAGTGTGTGGGGAAGGGGTTTCAGTGTGTGGGGAAGTGTTTCAGTGTTTGGGGAAGGGGTTTCAGTGTGTGGGGAAGGGTTTCAGCGTGTGGGGAAGGTGTTTCAGTTTGTGGCGAAGGGGTTTCTAGGTGTGGGGAAGAGTTTCACTGAGTGCGGAAGGGGTTTCAGTGTTTGGGGAAGGGGTTTCAGTATGTGGGGAAGGTGTTTCAGTGTGTGGGGATGTGTTTCAGTGTGTGGGGAAGTCGTTTCAGTGTGTGGGGATGTGTTTCAGTGAGTGGCGAAGGGGTTTCAGTGTGTGGGGAAGGGTTTCACTGTGTGCGGAAGGGGTTTCAGTGTGTGGGGAAGGTGTTTCAGTGTGTGTGGAAGGTGTTTCAGTGTGTGTGGAAGGGGTTTCAGTGTGTGGGGAAGGGGTTTCAGTGTGCGGGGCTGATGTTTCAATGTGTGCGGAAGGGGTTTCAGTTTGTGGGGATGGTGTTTCAGAGTGTGGGGAACGGGCTTCAATGTGTGGGAAAGGTTTTTCATTGTGTGCGGAAGGGGTTTCAGTATGTGGGGAAGGTGTTTCAGTGAGTGGGGAGGGGGTTTCAGTGTGTGGGGTAAGGTTTAACTGTGAGTGGAAGTGGGTCCGGTATGTGGGGAAGGGGTTTCAGTGTGTGGGGTAGGGTTTTAGTGTTTGGGGAATTGTTTCAGTGTGTGGGGAAGGTCTTTCAGTATGTGGGGAAGTGGTTTCAGTGTGTGGGGTAGTGTTTCACTGAGTGCGGAAGGGGTTTCAGTGTGTGGGGAATGGGTTTCAGCGTGTGGGGAAGGTGTTTCAGAGTGTGTGGAAGGGGTTTCAGTGTGTGGGGAAGGGGTTTCAGTGTGTGCGGAAGGTGTTTCAGTGTGCGGGGAAGGGGTTTCAGTGTGTGGGGAAGGTGTTTCATTGTTTGCGGAAGGGGTTTCCGTTTGTGGGGAAGGGGATTCAGTGTGTGACGAAGGTGTTTCATTGTGTGGGGAAGGTGTTTCATTGTGTGCGGAAGGGTATTCAGTGTGAGGGGAAGGGGTTTCAGTGTGTGGGGAGTGGGTTTCAGTGTGTGGGGAAGGGTTTAACTGTGTGCGGAAGGGGTTTCAGTGTGTGGGGAAGGTGTTTCAGTGTGTGGGGAAGGGGTTTCAGTATATGGGGAAGGGGTTTCAGTGTGTGGGGAAGGGTTTCAGTGTGTGGTGAAGGGTATCATTGTGGCGGGAAGGGGTTTCAGTGTGTGGGGAAGGGGTTTCAGTGTGTGGTGAAGGGGTTTCAGTGTGTGTGGAAGGGGTTTCAGTGAGTGGGGATGGGGTTTCAGTGTGTGGGGAAGTGTTTCAGTGTGTGGGGAGGGGTTTCACTGTGTGTGGGGAAGTGTTTCAGTGTGTGCGGAAGTGGTTTCAGTGTGTGGGGATGGGTTTCAGTGTGTGGGGAAGGGTTTCACTGAGTGCGGAAGGGGTTTCAATGTTTGGTGAAGGGGTTTCAGTCTGTTGGGAAGGTTTTTCAGTGTGTGGGGATGTGTTTCTGTGTGTGGGGAAGGCGTTTCAGTGTGTCGGGATGTGTTTCAGTGTGTGCGGAAGGGGTTTCAGTGTGTGGTAATGTGTTTCAGTGTATGGGGAAGGGGTTTCAGTGTGTGGGGAAGAGTTTCACTCTGTGTGGAAGGGGTTTCAGTGTGTGGGAAAGGGGTTTCAGTGTGTGGGGAAGGTGTTTCAGTGTGTGTGGAAGGGGTTTCAGTTTGCGGGGAAGGTGTTTCAGTGTGTGCGGTAGGGGTTTCAGTTTGTGCGGAATGTGTTTCAGTGTGTGGGGAAGGGGTTTCAATGTGTGGGAAAGTTTTTTCATTGTGTGCGGAAGGGTTTCAGTGTGTGGGGAAGTTGTTTCAGTGAGTGGGGAGGGGGTTTCAGTGTGTGGGGTAGGGTTTAACTGAGTGCGGAAGGGGTTTCAGTGTGTGGGGAAGGTGTTTCAATGTGTGGGGAAGGGGTTTCAGTATGTGGGGAAGGGGTTTCAGTGTGTGGGGTAGGGTTTCAGTGTGTGGGGAAGGTGTTTCAGTGTGTGGGGAAGTGGTTTCAGTGTGTAGGGTAGTGTTTCACTGTGTGGGGAAGGGGTTTCAGTGTGTGGGGAATAGGTTTCCGCGTGTGGGGAAGGTGTTTCAGTGTGTGTGGAAGGGGTTTCAGTGTGTGGGGAAGGGGTTTCAGTGTGTGGGTAAGGTGCTTCGGTGTTTGCGGAATGGGTTTCAGTGTGTGCGGAAGGTGTTTCAGTGTGTGGGGAAGGGGTTTCAGTGTGTGGGGAAGGTGTTTCATTGTGTGCGGAAGGGGATTCATTGTGTGTGGAAGGGTATTCAGTGTGAGGGGAATGGGTTTCAGTGTGTGGGGAAGGTGTTTCAGTGTGTGGGGAAGGGGTTTCAGTTTGTGGGGAAGGTGTTTCAGTGTGTGGGGAAGGGTTTCAGTGTGTGGTGAAGGGCTTCATTGTGTGGGGAAGGGGTTTCAGTGTCTGGGGACGGGATTTCAGTGTGTGGGGAAGAGGATACAGTGCGTGGGGAAGGCGTTTCAGTGTGTGGGGATGTGTTTCAATGTGTGGGGAAGGGGTTTCAGTGTGTGACGAAGGTGTTTCATTGTGTGCGGAAGGGGTTTCATTGTGTGCGGAAGGGTATTCAGTGTGAGGGGAAGGGGTTTCAGTGTGTGGGGAAGGTGTTTCAGTGTGTGGGGAAGGGGTTTCAGTATGTGGGGAAGGGGTTTCAGTGTGTGGGGAAGGGGTTCCAGTGTGTGGGTAAGGTGCTTCGGTGTTTGCGGAATGGGTTTCAGTGTGTGCGGAAGGTGTTTCAGTGTGTGGGGAAGGGGTTTCAGTGTGTGGGGAAGGTGTTTCATTGTGTGCGGAAGGGGATTCATTGTGTGTGGAAGGGTATTCAGTGTGAGGGGAATGGGTTTCAGTGTGTGGGGAAGGTGTTTCAGTGTGTGGGGAAGGGGTTTCAGTTTGTGGGGAAGGTGTTTCAGTGTGTGGGGAAGGGTTTCAGTGTGTGGTGAAGGGCTTCATTGTGTGGGGAAGGGGTTTCAGTGTCTGGGGACGGGATTTCAGTGTGTGGGGAAGAGGATACAGTGCGTGGGGAAGGCGTTTCAGTGTGTGGGGATGTGTTTCAATGTGTGGGGAAGGGGTTTCAGTGTGTGACGAAGGTGTTTCATTGTGTGCGGAAGGGGTTTCATTGTGTGCGGAAGGGTATTCAGTGTGAGGGGAAGGGGTTTCAGTGTGTGGGGAAGGTGTTTCAGTGTGTGGGGAAGGGGTTTCAGTATGTGGGGAAGGGGTTTCAGTGTGTGGGGAAGGGTTTCAGTGTGTGGTGAAGGGTTTCATTGTGTGGGGAATGGGTTTCAGTGTCTGGGGACGGGATTTCAGTGTGTGGGGAAGGGGATACAATGCGTGGGGAAGGCCTTTCAGTGTGTGGGGATGTGTTTCAATGTGTTGGGAATGGGTTTCAGTTTGTGGGGAAGGGGTTTCATAGTGTGGGGAAGGGGTTTAAGTGGGTGGGGATGTGTTTCAGTGTGTGGGGAAGGGGTTTCAGTGTGTGGGGATGTGTTTCAGTGTGTGAGGCAGGGGTTTCAGTGTGTGGGGATGTGTTTCAGTGTTTGGGGAAGGGGTGTCAGGGTTTGGGGAAGGGTTTCACTGAGTGCGGAAGGGGTTTCAGTGTATGGGGAATGGGTTTCAGTGTGTGGGGAAGGTGTTTCCGTGTTTGTGGAAGGGGTTTCAGTGTGCGGGGAAGGGTTTTCAGTGAGTGGGGAAGGGCTTTCAGTTTGAGGGGAAGGTGTTTCATGGTGTGCGGAAGGGGTTTCAGTTTGTGGGGAAGGGGATTCAGTGTGTGGGAAAGGTGTTTCATTGTGTGGGGAAGGTGTTTCATTGTGCTCGGAAGGGTATTCAGTGTGAGGGGAAGGGTTTTCAGTGTGTGGGGAGGGGGTTTCACTGTGTGGGTAAGGGTTTAACTGTGTGCGGAATAGGTTTCAGTGTCTGGGGAAGGTGTTTCAGTTTGTGGGGAAGGGGTTTCAGTGTGTGGGGAAGGGGTTTCAGTGTGTGGGGAAGGGTTTCAGTGTGTAGGGAATGGGTTTCAGTGTGTGGGGAAGGTGTTTCAGTCTGTGGGGAAGGTTGACAGTGACTGGGGACGGGGTTTCAGTGTGTGGAGAAGGGATTTCAGTGTGTGGGGAAGTGTTTCAAGAGTGTGCAGAAGGGGTTTCTGTGTGTGGGGAAGGGTTTCAGTGTGTGGGGAAGGTGTTTCAGTGTGTGGGGAAGCGGTTTCAGTGTGTGGGGAGGGGGTTTCTGTGTGTGGGGAAGGTTTTAACTGAGTGCGGAAGGCGTTTCAGTGTGTGGGGAAGATGTTTCAGTGTGTGGGGAAGGGGTTTCAGTATGTGGGGAAGGGGTATCAGTGTGTGGGGAAGGGTTTCAGTGTGTGGGGAAGGGTTTCAGTGTGTGGGGAAGGTGTTTCAGTGTTTGGGGAAGGGGTTTCAGTGTGTGGGGAAGGGTTTCACAGTGTGCGGAAGGGGTTTCAGTGTGTGGGGAATGGGTTTCAGCGTGTGGGGAAGGTGTTTCAGTGTGTGTGGAAGGGGTTTCACTGTGTGGCGAAGGTGTTTCTGTGTGTGGGGAAGTGTTTCAGTGTGTGGGGAAGTATTACAGTGTGTGGGGACGGTGTTTCAGTGTGTGGGGAAGGGGTTTCAGTGTGTGGGGAAGTGTTTCAGTGTTTGGGGAAGGGGTTTCAGTGTGTGGGGAAGGGTTTCAGCGCGTGGGGAAGGTGTTTCAGTGTGTGGGGAAGGGGTTTCAGTATGTGGGGAAGGGGTTTCAGTGTGTGGGGAAGGGTTTCAGTGTGTGGTGAAAGGTTTCATTGTGTGGGGAAGGGGTTTCAGTGTCTGGGGACGGGATTTCAGTGTGTGGGGAAGAGGATACAGTGCGTGGGGAAGGCGTTTCAGTGTGTGGGGATGTGTTTCAATGTGTGGGGAAGGGGTTTCAGTGTGTGACTAAGGTGTTTCATTGTGAGCGGAAGGGGTTTCATTGTATGCGGAAGGGTATTCAGTGTGAGGGGAAGGGGTTTCAGTGTGTGGGGAAGGTGTTTCAGTGTGTGGGGAAGGGGTTTCAGTATGTGGGGAAGGGGATACAGTGCGTGGGGAAGGCCTTTCAGTGTGTGGGGATGTGTTTCAATGTGTGGGGAATGGGTTTCAGTTTGTGGGGAAGGGGTTTCAGAGTGTGGGGAAGGGGTTTCAGTGAGTGGGGATGTGTTTCAGTGTGTGGGGAAGGGGTTTCAGTGTGTGGGGATGTGTTTCAGTGTGTGAGGAAGGGGTTTCAGTGTGTGGGGATGTGTTTCAGTGTGTGGGGAAGGGGTTTCAGTGTGTGGGGAGGGGGTTTCAGTGTGTGGGGAAGGTTTTAACTGAGTGTGGAAGGCGTTTCAGTGTGTGGGGAAGGTGTTTCAGTGTGTGGGGAAGGGGTTTCAGTATGTGGGGAAGGGGTATCAGTGTGTGGGGAAGGGTTTCAGTGTGTGGGGAAGGGTTTCAGTGTGTGGGGAAGGTGTTTCAGTGTTTGGGGAAGGGTGTCAGGGTTTGGGGAAGGGTTTCACTGAGTGCGGAAGGGGTTTCAGTGTATGTCGAATGGGTTTCAGTGTGTGGGGAAGGTGTTTCCGTGTTTGTGGAAGGGGTTTCAGTGTGCGGGGAAGGGTTTTCAGTGAGTGGGGAAGGGTTTTCAGTTTGAGGGGAAGGTGTTTCATGGTGTGCGGAAGGGGTTTCAGTTTGTGGGGAAGGGGATTCAGTGTGTGGGAAAGGTGTATCATTGTGTGGGGAAGGTGTTTCATTGTGCTCGGTAGGGTATTCAGTGTGAGGGGAAGGGTTTTCAGTGTGTGGGGAGGGGGTTTCACTGTGTGGGTAAGGGTTTAACTGTGTGCGGAATAGGTTTCAGTGTCTGGGGAAGGTGTTTCAGTTTGTGGGGAAGGGGTTTCAGTGTGTGGGGAAGGGTTTCAGTGTGTGATGAAGGTTTTCTGTGTGTGGGGAAGGGGTTTCAGTGTGTGGGGAAGGGTTTCAGTGTGTAGGGAAGGGGTTTCAGTGTGTGGGGAAGGTGTTTCAGTCTGTGGGGAAGGTTTACAGTGACTGGGGACGGGGTTTCAGTGTGTGGGGAAGGGATTTCAGTGTGTGGGGAAGTGTTTCAAGAGTGTGCAGAAGGGGTTTCTGTGTGTGGGGAAGGGTTTCAGTGTGTGGGGAAGGTGTTTCAGTGTGTGGGGAAGGGGTTTCAGTGTGTGGGGAGGGGGTTTCAGTGTATGGGGAAGGTTTTAACTGAGTGCGGAAGGCGTTTCAGTGTGTGGGGAAGGTGTTTCAGTGTGTGGGGAAGGGGTTTCAGTATGTGGGGAAGGGGTATCAGTGTGTGGGGAAGTGTTTCAGTGTGTGGGGAAGGGTTTCAGTGTGTGGGGAAGGTGTTTCAGTGTTTGGCGAAGGGGTTTCAGTGTGTGGGGAAGGGTTTCACTGTGTGCGGAAGGGGTTTCAGTGTGTGGGGAATGGGTTTCAGCGTGTGGGGAAGGTGTTTCAGTGTGTGTGGAAGGGGTTTCACTGTGTGGGGAAGGGGTTTCTGTGTGTGGGGAAGTGTTTCAGTGTGTGGGGAAGTATTACAGTGTGTAGGGACGGTGTTTCAGTGTGTGGGGAAGGGTTTTCAGTGTGTGGGGAAGGGTTTCAGCGTGTGGGGAAGGTGTTTCAGTTTGTGGCGAAGGGGTTTCTAGGTGTGGGGAAGAGTGTCACTGTGTGCGGAAGGGGTTTCAGTGTTTGGGGAAGGGGTTTCAGTATGTGGGGAAGGTGATTCAGTGTGTGGGGATGTGTTTCAGTGTGTGGGGAAGTCGTTTCAGTGTGTGGGGATGTGTTTCAGTGAGTGGCGAAGGGGTTTCAGTGTGTGGGGAAGGGTTTCACTGTGTGCGGAAGGGGTTTCAGTGTGTAGGGAAGGTGTTTCAGTGTGTGGGGAAGGTGTTTCAGTGAGTGTGGAAGGGGTTTCAGTGTGTGGGGAAGGGGCTTCAGTGTGCGGGGCTGATGTTTCAGTGTGTGTGCAAGGGGTTTCAGTGTGTAGGGAAGGGGTTTCAGTGTGTGGTTAAGGTGTTTCGGTGTTTGCGGAATGGGTTTCAGTCTGTGCGGAAGGTGTTTCAGTGTGTGGGGAAGGGGTTTCAGTGTGTGGGGAAGGTGTTTCATTGTGTGCGGAAGGGATTTCATTGTGTGCGGACGGGTATTCAGTGTGAGGGGAAGGGGTTCAGTGTGTGGGGAAGGTGTTTCAGTGTGTGGGGAAGGGGTTTCAGTATGTGGGGAAGGGGTTTCAGTGTGTGGGGAAGGGTTTCAGTGTGTGGTGAAGTGTTTCATTGTGTGGGGAAGGGGTTTCAGTGTCTGGGGACGGGATTTCAGTGTGTGGGGAAGAGGATACAGTGCGTGGGGAAGGCGTTTCAGTGTGTGGGGATGTGTTTCAATGTGTGGGGAAGGGGTTTCAGTGTGTGACGAAGGTGTTTCATTGTGTGCGGAAGGGGTTTCATTGTGTGCGGAAAGGTATTCAGTGTGAGGGGAAGGGGTTTCAGTGTCTGGGGAAGGGGTTTCAGTATGTGGGGAAGGGGTTTCAGTGTGTGGGTAAGGGTTTCAGTGTGTGGTGAAGGGTTTCATTGTGTGTGGAATGGGTTTCAGTGTCTGGGGACGGGATTGCAGTGTGTGGGGAAGGGGATACAGTGCGTGGGGAAGGCCTTTCAGTGTGTGGGGATGTGTTTCAATGTGTGAGGAAGGGGTTTCAGTTTGTGGGGAAGGGGTTTCAGAGTGTGGGGAAGGTGTTTCAGTGTTTGTGGAAGGGGTTTCAGTGTGTGCAGAAGGGGTTTCCGTGTGTGGGGAAGGGCTTTCAGTTTGTGGGGAAGGTGTTTCAGTTTGTGCGGAAGGGGTTTCAGTTTGTGCAGAAGGTATTTCAGTGTGTGGGGAAGGGGTTTCAGTGTGTGGGGAAGGTGTTTCATTGTGTGCGGAAGGGGTTTCCGTTTGTGGGGAAGGGTATTCAGTGTGTGGGGAAGGTGTTTCATTGTGTGGGGAAGTTGTTTCATTGTGTGCGGAAGGGTATTCAGAGTGAGGGGAAGAGGTTTCAGTGTGTGGGGAGTGGGTTTCAGTGTTTGGGGAATGGGTTTCAGTATGTGGGGAAGGGGTTTAAGTGTGTGGGGAAGGGTTTCAGTGTGTGGTGAATGGTTTCATTGTGTGGGGAAGGGGTCTCAGTGTGTGGGGAAGGTGTTTCAGTGTTTGTGGAAGGGGTTTCAGTGTGTGCAGAAGGGGTTTCCGTGTGTGGGGAAGGGCTTTCAGTTTGTGGGGAAGGTGTTTCAGTTTGTGCGGAAGGGGTTTCAGTTTGTGCAGAAGGTGTTTCAGTGTGTGGGGAAGGGGTTTCAGTGTGTGGGGAAGGTGTTTCATTGTGTGCGGAAGGGGTTTCCGTTTGTGGGGAAGGGTATTCAGTGTGTGGGGAAGGTGTTTCATTGTGTGGGGAAGTTGTTTCATTGTGTGCGGAAGGGTATTCAGAGTGAGGGGAAGAGGTTTCAGTGTGTGGGGAGTGGGTTTCAGTGTTTGGGGAATGGGTTTCAGTATGTGGGGAAGGGGTTTAAGTGTGTGGGGAAGGGTTTCAGTGTGTGGTGAATGGTTTCATTGTGTGGGGAAGGGGTCTCAGTGTGTGGGGAAGGTGTTTCAGTGTTTGTGGAAGGGGTTTCAGTGTGTGCAGAAGGGGTTTCCGTGTGTGGGGAAGGGCTTTCAGTTTGTGGGGAAGGTGTTTCAGTTTGTGCGGAAGGGGTTTCAGTTTGTGCAGAAGGTGTTTCAGTGTGTGGGGAAGGGGTTTCAGTGTGTGGGGAAGGTGTTTCATTGTGTGCGGAAGGGGTTTCCGTTTGTGGGGAAGGGTATTCAGTGTGTGGGGAAGGTGTTTCATTGTGTGGGGAAGTTGTTTCATTGTGTGCGGAAGGGTATTCAGAGTGAGGGGAAGAGGTTTCAGTGTGTGGGGAGTGGGTTTCAGTGTGTAGGGAAGGGTTTAACAGTGTGCGGAAGGGTTTTCAGTGTGTGGGGAAGGTGTTTCAGTGTTTGGGGAATGGGTTTCAGTATGTGGGGAAGGGGTTTAAGTGTGTGGGGAAGGGTTTCAGTGTGTGGTGAATGGTTTCATTGTGTGGGGAAGGGGTCTCAGTGTGTGGGGAAGGGGTTTCAGTGTGTGGTGAAGGGTTTCATTGTGTGGGGAAGGGGTTTCAGTGTGTGGGGAAGAGGTTTCAGTGTGTGGTGAAGGGGTTTCAGTGTGTGGGGAAGGGGTTTCAGTGTATGGGGAAGAGGTTTCAGAGTGTGGGGATGGGGTTTCAGTGTGTGGGGAAGTGTTTCAGTGTGTGCGGAAGGTGTTTCAGTGTGTGGGGAAGGGGTTTCAGTGTGTGGGGAATGGTTTCACTGAGTGCGGAAGAGTTTCAGTGTGTTGACGGGGTGTCAGTGTGTGGGGAAGGTGTTTCAGTTTGTGTGGAAGGGGTTTCAGTGTGTGGGGAAGGAGTTTCAGTGTGCGGGGAAGGTGTTTCAGTGTGTGCGGAAGGGGTTTCAGTTTGTGCGGAAGGTGTTTCAGTGTGTGGGGAAGGGGTTTCAATGTGTGGGAAAGGTTTTTCTTTGTGTGCGGAAGGGGTGTCAGTGTGTGGGCAAGGTGTTTCAGTGAGTGGGGAGGGGGTTTCAGTGTGTGGGGTAGGGTTTAACTGAGTGCGGAAGGGGTTTCAGTGTGTGGGGAAGGTGTTTCAATGTGTGGGGAAGGGTTTCAGTATGTGGGGAAGGGGTTTCAGTGTGTGGGGAAGTGGTTTCAGTGTGTAGGGTAGTGTTTCACTGGGTGCGGAAGGGGTTTCAGTGTGTGGGGAATGGGTTTCCGCGTGTGGGGAAGGTGTTTCAGTGTCTGTGGAAGGGGTTTCAGTGTGTGGGGAAGGGGTTTCAGTGTGTGGGGAAGGTGTTTCGGTGTTTGCGGAGTGGGTTTCAGTGTGTGCGGAAGGTGTTTCAGTGTGTGAGGAAGGGGTTTCAGTGTGTGGGGAAGGTGTTTCATTGTGTGCGGAAGGCGTTTCAGTTTGTGGGGAAGGGGATTCAGTGTGTGACGAAGGTGTTTCATTGTGTGGGGAAAGTGTTTCATTGTGTGCGGAAGGGTATTCAGTGTGAGGAGAAGGGGTTTCAGTGTTTTGGGAAGGGGTTTCAGTGTGTGGGGAAGGAGTTTCAGTGTGTGCGGTTGTGTTTCAGTGTGTGGGGAAGGCGTTTCAGTGTTTGGGGATGTGTTTCAATGTGTGGGGAAGGGGTTTCAGTGTGTGGGGATGTGTTTCAGTGTGTGGGGACGGGGTTTCAGTGTGTGGGGAAGAGTTTCACTGTGTGCGGAAGAGTTTCAGTGTGTGGGGACGGGGTGTCAGTGTGTGGGGAAGGTGTTTCAGTTTGTGTGGAAGGGGTTTCAGTGTGTGGGGAAGGAGTTTCAATGTGCGGGGAAGGTGTTTCAGTGTGAGCGGAAGGGGTTTCAGTTTGTGCGGAAGGTGTTTCAGTGTGTGGGGAAGGGGTTTCAATGTGTGGGAAAGGTTTTTCTTTGTGTGCGGAAGGGGTTTCAGTGTGTGGGGAATGTGTTTCAGTGAGTGGGGAGGGTGTTTCAGTGTGTGGGGTAGGGTGTAACTGAGTGCGGAAGGGGTTTCAGTGTGTGGGGAAGGTGTTTCAGTGAGTGGGGAAGTGTTGCAGTGTGTGGGGATGGTGTTTCAGTGTGTGGGGAAGTGGTTTCAGTGTGTAGGGTAGTGTTTCACTGTGTGCGGAAGGGTTTTCAGTGTGTGGGGAATGGGTTTCTGCGTGTGGGGAAGGTGTTTCAGTGTGTGTGGAAGGGGTTTCAGTGTGTGGGGAAGGGGTTTCAGTGTGAGGGGAAGGTGTTTTGGTGTTTGCGGAATGGGTTTCAGTGTGTGCGGAAGGTGTTTCAGTGTGTGAGGAAGGGGTTTCAGTGTGTGGGGAAGGTGTTTCATTGTGTGCGGAAGGGGTTTCAGTTTGTGGGGAAGGGGATTCAGTGTGTGACGAAGGTGTTTCATTGTGTTTGGAAAGTGTTTCATTGTGTGCGGGAGGGTATTCAGTGTGAGGAGAAGGGGTTTCAGTGTGTGGGGAAGGGGATTCAGTCTGTGGGGAAGGGGTTTCAGTGTGTGGGGATGGGGTTTCAGTGTGTGGGTAAGTGTTTCATTGTTTGCGGAAGGGGTTTCAGTTTGTGGGGAAGGGGATTCAGTGTGTGACGAAGGCGTTTCAGTGTGTGGGGATGTGTTTCAGTGTGTGCGGAAGGGGTTTCAGTCTGTGGGGATGTGTTTCAGTGTGTGGGGAAGGGGTTTCAGTGTGTGGGGAAGAGTTTCACTTTGTGTGGAAGGGGATACAGTGTGTGGGGAAGGGGTTTCAGTGTGTTGGGAAGGTGTTTCAGTGTGTGTGGAAGGGGTTTCAGTGTGTGGGGAAGGTGTATCAGTGTGTGTGGAAGGGGTTTCAGTTGGTGCGGAAGGAGTTTCAGTGTGTGGTGAAGGGGTTTCAATGTGTGGGAAAGCTGTTTCATTGTGTGCGGAAGGGGTTTCAGTATATGGGGAAGGTGTTCACTGTATGGGGAAGGGGTTTCAGTGTGTGGGGAAGGTGTGTCAGTGTTTGCGGAAGGGGTTTCAGTGTGTGGGGAATGTGTATCAGTGTGTGGGGAAGCGGTTTTAGTGTGTGTGAAGGGTTTCAGTGTGTGCGGAAGTGTTTTCAGTGTGTGGGGCAGGGGTTTCAGTGAGTGGGGAAGGTGTTTCAGTGTGTGGGGATGTGTTTCAGTGTGTGGGGAAGGGGTTTCAGTGTGTGGGGATGTGTTTCAGTGTGTGAGGAAGGGGTTTCAGTGTGTGGGGATGTGTTTCAGTGTTTGGGGAAGGGGTGTCAGGGTGTGGGGAAGGGTTTCACTGAGAGCGGAAGGGGTTTTAGTGTGTGGGGAATGGGTTTCAGTGTGTGGGAAAGGTGTTTCTGTGTTTGTGGAAGGGGTTTCAGTGTGCGGGGAAGGGTTTTCAGTGTGTGGGGAAGGGCTTTCAGTTTGAGGGGAAGGTGTTTCATAGTGTGCGGAAGGGGTTTCAGTGTGTGTGGAAGGTGTTTCAGTGTGTGGGGATGTGTTTCAGTGTGTGGGGAAGCGGTTTCATTGTGTGGGGAAGGGGTTTCAGTGATTGGTGAAGGGGATTCAGTGTGTGGGGAAGGGGTTTCAGTGTGTGGGGATGGGGTTTCAGTGTGTGGGGAAGTGTTTCATTGTTTGCGGAAGGGGTTTCAGTTTGTGGGGAAGGGGATTCAGTGTGTGACGAAGGCGTTTCAGTGTGTGGGGATGTGTTTCAGTGTGTGCGGAAGGGGTTTCAGTCTGTGGGGATGTGTTTCAGTGTGTGGGGAAGGGGTTTCAGTGTGTGGGGAAGAGTTTCACTTTGTGTGGAAGGGGATTCAGTGTGTGGGGAAGGGGTTTCAGTGTGTTGGGAAGGTGTTTCAGTGTGTGTGGAAGGGGTTTCAGTGTGTGGGGAAGGTGTATCAGTGTGTGTGGAAGGGGTTTCAGTTGGTGCGGAAGGAGTTTCAGTGTGTGGTGAAGGGGTTTCAATGTGTGGGAAAGCTGTTTCATTGTGTGCGGAAGGGGTTTCAGTATATGGGGAAGGTGTTCACTGTATGGGGAAGGGGTTTCAGTGTGTGGGGAAGGTTTGTCAGTGTTTGCGGAAGGGGTTTCAGTGTGTGGGGAATGTGTATCAGTGTGTGGGGATGTGTTTCAGTGTGTGGGGAAGCGGTTTTAGTGTGTGTGAAGGGTTTCAGTGTGTGCGGAAGTGTTTTCAGTGTGTGGGGCAGGGGTTTCAGTGAGTGGGGAAGGTGTTTCAGTGTGTGGGGATGTGTTTCAGTGTGTGGGGAAGGGGTTTCAGTGTGTGGGGATGTGTTTCAGTGTGTGAGGAAGGGGTTTCAGTGTGTGGGGATGTGTTTCAGTGTTTGGGGAAGGGGTGTCAGGGTGTGGGGAAGGGTTTCACTGAGAGCGGAAGGGGTTTTAGTGTGTGGGGAATGGGTTTCAGTGTGTGGGAAAGGTGTTTCAGTGTTTGTGGAAGGGGTTTCAGTGTGCGGGGAAGGGTTTTCAGTGTGTGGGGAAGGGCTTTCAGTTTGAGGGGAAGGTGTTTCATTGTGTGCGGAAGGGGTTTCCGTGTGTGGGGAAGGTGTTTCAGTGTGTGGGGATGTGTTTCAGTGTGTGGGGAAGCGGTTTCAGTGAGTGGGGAATGTGTTTCAATGTGTGGGGATGTGTTTCAGTGTGTGGGGAAGGGATTTCAGTGTGTGGGGATGTGTTTCAGTGTATGAGGAAGGGGTTTCAGTGTGTGGGGATGTGTTTCAGTTTGTGTGGAAGGGGTTTCAGTGTGTGGGGAAGGAGTTTCAATGTGCGGGGAAGGTGTTTCAGTGTGAGCGGAAGGGGTTTCAGTTTGTGCGGAAGGTGTTTCAGTGTGTGGGGAAGGGGTTTCAATGTGTGGGAAAGGTTTTTCTTTGTGTGCGGAAGGGGTTTCAGTGTGTGGGGAATGTGTTTCAGTGAGTGGGGAGGGTGTTTCAGTGTGTGGGGTAGGGTGTAACTGAGTGCGGAAGGGGTTTCAGTGTGTGGGGAATGTGTTTCAGTGAGTGGGGAAGTGTTGCAGTGTGTGGGGATGGTGTTTCAGTGTGTGGGGAAGTGGTTTCAGTGTGTAGGGTAGTGTTTCACTGTGTGCGGAAGGGTTTTCAGTGTGTGGGGAATGGGTTTCTGCGTGTGGGGAAGGTGTTTCAGTGTGTGTGGAAGGGGTTTCAGTGTGTGGGGAAGGGGTTTCAGTGTGAGGGGAAGGTGTTTTGGTGTTTGCGGAATGGGTTTCAGTGTGTGCGGAAGGTGTTTCAGTGTGTGAGGAAGGGGTTTCAGTGTGTGGGGAAGGTGTTTCATTGTGTGCGGAAGGGGTTTCAGTTTGTGGGGAAGGGGATTCAGTGTGTGACGAAGGTGTTTCATTGTGTTTGGAAAGTGTTTCATTGTGTGCGGGAGGGTATTCAGTGTGAGGAGAAGGGGTTTCAGTGTGTGGGGAAGGTGTTTCAGTGAGTGGGGAAGGGGTTTCAGTAAGTGGGGAAGGGGTTTCAGTGTGTGGGGAAGGGTTTCAGTGTGTGGTGAAGGGTTTCATTGTTTGGGGAAGGGGTTTCAGTGTGTGGGGAAGGGGTTTCAGTGATTGGTGAAGGGGATTCAGTGTGTGGGGAAGGGGTTTCAGTGTGTGGGGATGGGGTTTCAGTGTGTGGGGAAGTGTTTCATTGTTTGCGGAAGGGGTTTCAGTTTGTGGGGAAGGGGATTCAGTGTGTGACGAAGGCGTTTCAGTGTGTGGGGATGTGTTTCAGTGTGTGCGGAAGGGGTTTCAGTCTGTGGGGATGTGTTTCAGTGTGTGGGGAAGGGGTTTCAGTGTGTGGGGAAGAGTTTCACTTTGTGTGGAAGGGGATTCAGTGTGTGGGGAAGGGGTTTCAGTGTGTTGGGAAGGTGTTTCAGTGTGTGTGGAAGGGGTTTCAGTGTGTGGGGAAGGTGTATCAGTGTGTGTGGAAGGGGTTTCAGTTGGTGCGGAAGGAGTTTCAGTGTGTGGTGAAGGGGTTTCAATGTGTGGGAAAGCTGTTTCATTGTGTGCGGAAGGGGTTTCAGTATATGGGGAAGGTGTTCACTGTATGGGGAAGGGGTTTCAGTGTGTGGGGAAGGTGTGTCAGTGTTTGCGGAAGGGGTTTCAGTGTGTGGGGAATGTGTATCAGTGTGTGGGGAAGCGGTTTTAGTGTGTGTGAAGGGTTTCAGTGTGTGCGGAAGTGTTTTCAGTGTGTGGGGCAGGGGTTTCAGTGAGTGGGGAAGGTGTTTCAGTGTGTGGGGATGTGTTTCAGTGTGTGGGGAAGGGGTTTCAGTGTGTGGGGATGTGTTTCAGTGTGTGAGGAAGGGGTTTCAGTGTGTGGGGATGTGTTTCAGTGTTTGGGGAAGGGGTGTCAGGGTGTGGGGAAGGGTTTCACTGAGAGCGGAAGGGGTTTTAGTGTGTGGGGAATGGGTTTCAGTGTGTGGGAAAGGTGTTTCTGTGTTTGTGGAAGGGGTTTCAGTGTGCGGGGAAGGGTTTTCAGTGTGTGGGGAAGGGCTTTCAGTTTGAGGGGAAGGTGTTTCATAGTGTGCGGAAGGGGTTTCAGTGTGTGGGGAAGGTGTTTCAGTGTGTGGGGATGTGTTTCAGTGTGTGGGGAAGCGGTTTCATTGTGTGGGGAAGGGGTTTCAGTGATTGGTGAAGGGGATTCAGTGTGTGGGGAAGGGGTTTCAGTGTGTGGGGATGGGGTTTCAGTGTGTGGGGAAGTGTTTCATTGTTTGCGGAAGGGGTTTCAGTTTGTGGGGAAGGGGATTCAGTGTGTGACGAAGGCGTTTCAGTGTGTGGGGATGTGTTTCAGTGTGTGCGGAAGGGGTTTCAGTCTGTGGGGATGTGTTTCAGTGTGTGGGGAAGGGGTTTCAGTGTGTGGGGAAGAGTTTCACTTTGTGTGGAAGGGGATTCAGTGTGTGGGGAAGGGGTTTCAGTGTGTTGGGAAGGTGTTTCAGTGTGTGTGGAAGGGGTTTCAGTGTGTGGGGAAGGTGTATCAGTGTGTGTGGAAGGGGTTTCAGTTGGTGCGGAAGGAGTTTCAGTGTGTGGTGAAGGGGTTTCAATGTGTGGGAAAGCTGTTTCATTGTGTGCGGAAGGGGTTTCAGTATATGGGGAAGGTGTTCACTGTATGGGGAAGGGGTTTCAGTGTGTGGGGAAGGTTTGTCAGTGTTTGCGGAAGGGGTTTCAGTGTGTGGGGAATGTGTATCAGTGTGTGGGGATGTGTTTCAGTGTGTGGGGAAGCGGTTTTAGTGTGTGTGAAGGGTTTCAGTGTGTGCGGAAGTGTTTTCAGTGTGTGGGGCAGGGGTTTCAGTGAGTGGGGAAGGTGTTTCAGTGTGTGGGGATGTGTTTCAGTGTGTGGGGAAGGGGTTTCAGTGTGTGGGGATGTGTTTCAGTGTGTGAGGAAGGGGTTTCAGTGTGTGGGGATGTGTTTCAGTGTTTGGGGAAGGGGTGTCAGGGTGTGGGGAAGGGTTTCACTGAGAGCGGAAGGGGTTTTAGTGTGTGGGGAATGGGTTTCAGTGTGTGGGAAAGGTGTTTCAGTGTTTGTGGAAGGGGTTTCAGTGTGCGGGGAAGGGTTTTCAGTGTGTGGGGAAGGGCTTTCAGTTTGAGGGGAAGGTGTTTCATTGTGTGCGGAAGGGGTTTCCGTGTGTGGGGAAGGTGTTTCAGTGTGTGGGGATGTGTTTCAGTGTGTGGGGAAGCGGTTTCAGTGAGTGGGGAATGTGTTTCAATGTGTGGGGATGTGTTTCAGTGTGTGGGGAAGGGATTTCAGTGTGTGGGGATGTGTTTCAGTGTATGAGGAAGGGGTTTCAGTGTGTGGGGATGTGTTTCAGTTTGTGTGGAAGGGGTTTCAGTGTGTGGGGAAGGAGTTTCAATGTGCGGGGAAGGTGTTTCAGTGTGAGCGGAAGGGGTTTCAGTTTGTGCGGAAGGTGTTTCAGTGTGTGGGGAAGGGGTTTCAATGTGTGGGAAAGGTTTTTCTTTGTGTGCGGAAGGGGTTTCAGTGTGTGGGGAATGTGTTTCAGTGAGTGGGGAGGGTGTTTCAGTGTGTGGGGTAGGGTGTAACTGAGTGCGGAAGGGGTTTCAGTGTGTGGGGAATGTGTTTCAGTGAGTGGGGAAGTGTTGCAGTGTGTGGGGATGGTGTTTCAGTGTGTGGGGAAGTGGTTTCAGTGTGTAGGGTAGTGTTTCACTGTGTGCGGAAGGGTTTTCAGTGTGTGGGGAATGGGTTTCTGCGTGTGGGGAAGGTGTTTCAGTGTGTGTGGAAGGGGTTTCAGTGTGTGGGGAAGGGGTTTCAGTGTGAGGGGAAGGTGTTTTGGTGTTTGCGGAATGGGTTTCAGTGTGTGCGGAAGGTGTTTCAGTGTGTGAGGAAGGGGTTTCAGTGTGTGGGGAAGGTGTTTCATTGTGTGCGGAAGGGGTTTCAGTTTGTGGGGAAGGGGATTCAGTGTGTGACGAAGGTGTTTCATTGTGTTTGGAAAGTGTTTCATTGTGTGCGGGAGGGTATTCAGTGTGAGGAGAAGGGGTTTCAGTGTGTGGGGAAGGTGTTTCAGTGAGTGGGGAAGGGGTTTCAGTAAGTGGGGAAGGGGTTTCAGTGTGTGGGGAAGGGTTTCAGTGTGTGGTGAAGGGTTTCATTGTTTGGGGAAGGGGTTTCAGTGTGTGGGGAAGGGGTTTCAGTGATTGGTGAAGGGGATTCAGTGTGTGGGGAAGGGGTTTCAGTGTGTGGGGATGGGGTTTCAGTGTGTGGGGAAGTGTTTCATTGTTTGCGGAAGGGGTTTCAGTTTGTGGGGAAGGGGATTCAGTGTGTGACGAAGGCGTTTCAGTGTGTGGGGATGTGTTTCAGTGTGTGCGGAAGGGGTTTCAGTCTGTGGGGATGTGTTTCAGTGTGTGGGGAAGGGGTTTCAGTGTGTGGGGAAGAGTTTCACTTTGTGTGGAAGGGGATTCAGTGTGTGGGGAAGGGGTTTCAGTGTGTTGGGAAGGTGTTTCAGTGTGTGTGGAAGGGGTTTCAGTGTGTGGGGAAGGTGTATCAGTGTGTGTGGAAGGGGTTTCAGTTGGTGCGGAAGGAGTTTCAGTGTGTGGTGAAGGGGTTTCAATGTGTGGGAAAGCTGTTTCATTGTGTGCGGAAGGGGTTTCAGTATATGGGGAAGGTGTTCACTGTATGGGGAAGGGGTTTCAGTGTGTGGGGAAGGTGTGTCAGTGTTTGCGGAAGGGGTTTCAGTGTGTGGGGAATGTGTATCAGTGTGTGGGGAAGCGGTTTTAGTGTGTGTGAAGGGTTTCAGTGTGTGCGGAAGTGTTTTCAGTGTGTGGGGCAGGGGTTTCAGTGAGTGGGGAAGGTGTTTCAGTGTGTGGGGATGTGTTTCAGTGTGTGGGGAAGGGGTTTCAGTGTGTGGGGATGTGTTTCAGTGTGTGAGGAAGGGGTTTCAGTGTGTGGGGATGTGTTTCAGTGTTTGGGGAAGGGGTGTCAGGGTGTGGGGAAGGGTTTCACTGAGAGCGGAAGGGGTTTTAGTGTGTGGGGAATGGGTTTCAGTGTGTGGGAAAGGTGTTTCTGTGTTTGTGGAAGGGGTTTCAGTGTGCGGGGAAGGGTTTTCAGTGTGTGGGGAAGGGCTTTCAGTTTGAGGGGAAGGTGTTTCATAGTGTGCGGAAGGGGTTTCAGTGTGTGGGGAAGGTGTTTCAGTGTGTGGGGATGTGTTTCAGTGTGTGGGGAAGCGGTTTCATTGTGTGGGGAAGGGGTTTCAGTGATTGGTGAAGGGGATTCAGTGTGTGGGGAAGGGGTTTCAGTGTGTGGGGATGGGGTTTCAGTGTGTGGGGAAGTGTTTCATTGTTTGCGGAAGGGGTTTCAGTTTGTGGGGAAGGGGATTCAGTGTGTGACGAAGGCGTTTCAGTGTGTGGGGATGTGTTTCAGTGTGTGCGGAAGGGGTTTCAGTCTGTGGGGATGTGTTTCAGTGTGTGGGGAAGGGGTTTCAGTGTGTGGGGAAGAGTTTCACTTTGTGTGGAAGGGGATTCAGTGTGTGGGGAAGGGGTTTCAGTGTGTTGGGAAGGTGTTTCAGTGTGTGTGGAAGGGGTTTCAGTGTGTGGGGAAGGTGTATCAGTGTGTGTGGAAGGGGTTTCAGTTGGTGCGGAAGGAGTTTCAGTGTGTGGTGAAGGGGTTTCAATGTGTGGGAAAGCTGTTTCATTGTGTGCGGAAGGGGTTTCAGTATATGGGGAAGGTGTTCACTGTATGGGGAAGGGGTTTCAGTGTGTGGGGAAGGTTTGTCAGTGTTTGCGGAAGGGGTTTCAGTGTGTGGGGAATGTGTATCAGTGTGTGGGGATGTGTTTCAGTGTGTGGGGAAGCGGTTTTAGTGTGTGTGAAGGGTTTCAGTGTGTGCGGAAGTGTTTTCAGTGTGTGGGGCAGGGGTTTCAGTGAGTGGGGAAGGTGTTTCAGTGTGTGGGGATGTGTTTCAGTGTGTGGGGAAGGGGTTTCAGTGTGTGGGGATGTGTTTCAGTGTGTGAGGAAGGGGTTTCAGTGTGTGGGGATGTGTTTCAGTGTTTGGGGAAGGGGTGTCAGGGTGTGGGGAAGGGTTTCACTGAGAGCGGAAGGGGTTTTAGTGTGTGGGAATGGGTTTCAGTGTGTGGGACAGGTGTTTCAGTGTTTGTGGAAGGGGTTTCAGTGTGCGGGGAAGGGTTTTCAGTGTGTGGGGAAGGGCTTTCAGTTTGAGGGGAAGGTGTTTCATTGTGTGCGGAAGGGGTTTCCGTGTGTGGGGAAGGTGTTTCAGTGTGTGGGGATGTGTTTCAGTGTGTGGGGAAGCGGTTTCAGTGAGTGGGGAATGTGTTTCAATGTGTGGGGATGTGTTTCAGTGTGTGGGGAAGGGATTTCAGTGTGTGGGGATGTGTTTCAGTGTATGAGGAAGGGGTTTCAGTGTGTGGGGATGTGTTTCAGTGTTTGGGGAAGGGGTGTCAGGGTGTGGGGAAGGGTTTCACTGAGTGCAGAAGGGGTTTCAGTGTGTGGGGAATGGGTTTCAGTGTGTGGGGAAGGTGTTTCAGTGTATGGGGAAGGGGTTTCAGTGTGTGACGAAGGTGTTTCATTGTGTGGGGAAAGTGTTTCATTGTGTGCGGAAGGGTATTCAGTGTGAGGAGAAGGGGTTTCAGTGTTTTGGGAAGGGGTTTCAGTGTGTGGGAAGGAGTTTCAGTGTGTGCGGTTGTGTTTCAGTGTGTGGGGAAGGCGTTTCAGTGTTTGGGGATGTGTTTCAATGTGTGGGGAAGGGGTTTCAGTTTGTGGGGATGTGTTTCAGTGTGTGGGGACGGGGTTTCAGTGTGTGGGGAAGAGTTTCACTGTGTGCGGAAGAGTTTCAGTGTGTGGGGACGGGGTGTCAGTGTGTGGGGAAGGTGTTTCAGTTTGTGTGGAAGGGGTTTCAGTGTGTGGGGAAGGAGTTTCAATGTGCGGGGAAGGTGTTTCAGTGTGAGCGGAAGGGGTTTCAGTTTGTGCGGAAGGTTTTTCAGTGTGTGGGGAAGGGGTTTCAATGTGTGGGAAAGGTTTTTCTTTGTGTGCGGAAGGGGTTTCAGTGTGTGGGGAATGTGTTTCAGTGAGTGGGGAGGGTGTTTCAGTGTGTGGGGTAGGGTGTAACTGAGTGCGGAAGGGGTTTCAGTGTGTGGGGAATGTGTTTCAGTGAGTGGGGAAGTGTTGCAGTGTGTGGGGATGGTGTTTCAGTGTGTGGGGAAGTGGTTTCAGTGTGTAGGGTAGTGTTTCACTGTGTGCGGAAGGGTTTTCAGTGTGTGGGGAATGGGTTTCTGCGTGTGGGGAAGGTGTTTCAGTGTGTGTGGAAGGGGTTTCAGTGTGTGGGGAAGGGGTTTCAGTGTGAGGGGAAGGTGTTTTGGTGTTTGCGGAATGGGTTTCAGTGTGTGCGGAAGGTGTTTCAGTGTGTGAGGAAGGGGTTTCGGTGTGTGGGGAAGGTGTTTCATTGTGTGCGGAAGGGGTTTCAGTTTGTGGGGAAGGGGATTCAGTGTGTGACGAAGGTGTTTCATTGTGTTTGGAAAGTGTTTCATTGTGTGCGGGAGGGTATTCAGTGTGAGGAGAAGGGGTTTCAGTGTGTGGGGAAGGTGTTTCAGTGAGTGGGGAAGGGGTTTCAGTAAGTGGGGAAGGGGTTTCAGTGTGTGGGGAAGGGTTTCAGTGTGTGGTGAAGGGTTTCATTGTTTGGGGAAGGGGTTTCAGTGTGTGGGGAAGGGGTTTCAGTGATTGGTGAAGGGGATTCAGTGTGTGGGGAAGGGGTTTCAGTGTGTGGGGATGGGGTTTCAGTGTGTGGGGAAGTGTTTCATTGTTTGCGGAAGGGGTTTCAGTTTGTGGGGAAGGGGATTCAGTGTGTGACGAAGGCTTTTCAGTGTGTGGGGATGTGTTTCAGTGTGTGCGGAAGGGGTTTCAGTCTGTGGGGATGTGTTTCAGTGTGTGGGGAAGGGGTTTCAGTGTGTGGGGAAGAGTTTCACTTTGTGTGGAAGGGGATTCAGTGTGTGGGGAAGGGGTTTCAGTGTGTTGGGAAGGTGTTTCAGTGTGTGTGGAAGGGGTTTCAGTGTGTGGGGAAGGTGTATCAGTGTGTGTGGAAGGGGTTTCAGTTGGTGCGGAAGGAGTTTCAGTGTGTGGTGAAGGGGTTTCAATGTGTGGGAAAGCTGTTTCATTGTGTGCGGAAGGGGTTTCAGTATATGGGGAAGGTGTTCACTGTATGGGGAAGGGGTTTCAGTGTGTGGGGAAGGTGTGTCAGTGTTTGCGGAAGGGGTTTCAGTGTGTGGGGAATGTGTATCAGTGTGTGGGGAAGCGGTTTTAGTGTGTGTGAAGGGTTTCAGTGTGTGCGGAAGTGTTTTCAGTGTGTGGGGCAGGGGTTTCAGTGAGTGGGGAAGGTGTTTCAGTGTGTGGGGATGTGTTTCAGTGTGTGGGGAAGGGGTTTCAGTGTGTGGGGATGTGTTTCAGTGTGTGAGGAAGGGGTTTCAGTGTGTGGGGATGTGTTTCAGTGTTTGGGGAAGGGGTGTCAGGGTGTGGGGAAGGGTTTCACTGAGAGCGGAAGGGGTTTTAGTGTGTGGGGAATGGGTTTCAGTGTGTGGGAAAGGTGTTTCAGTGTTTGTGGAAGGGGTTTCAGTGTGCGGGGAAGGGTTTTCAGTGTGTGGGGAAGGGCTTTCAGTTTGAGGGGAAGGTGTTTCATTGTGTGCGGAAGGGGTTTCAGTGTGTGGGGAAGGTGTTTCAGTGTGTGGGGATGTGTTTCAGTGTGTGGGGAAGCGGTTTCAGTGTGTGGGGAAGGGGTTTCAGTGATTGGTGAAGGGGATTCAGTGTGTGGGGAAGGGGTTTCAGTGTGTGGGGATGGGGTTTCAGTGTGTGGGGAAGTGTTTCATTGTTTGCGGAAGGGGTTTCAGTTTGTGGGGAAGGGGATTCAGTGTGTGACGAAGGCGTTTCAGTGTGCGGGGATGTGTTTCAGTGTGTGCGGAAGGGGTTTCAGTCTGTGGGGATGTGTTTCAGTGTGTGGGGAAGGGGTTTCAGTGTGTGGGGAAGAGTTTCACTTTGTGTGGAAGGGGATTCAGTGTGTGGGGAAGGGGTTTCAGTGTGTTGGGAAGGTGTTTCAGTGTGTGTGGAAGGGGTTTCAGTGTGTGGGGAAGGTGTATCAGTGTGTGTGGAAGGGGTTTCAGTTGGTGCGGAAGGAGTTTCAGTGTGTGGTGAAGGGGTTTCAATGTGTGGGAAAGCTGTTTCATTGTGTGCGGAAGGGGTTTCAGTATATGGGGAAGGTGTTCACTGTATGGGGAAGGGGTTTCAGTGTGTGGGGAAGGTTTGTCAGTGTTTGCGGAAGGGGTTTCAGTGTGTGGGGAATGTGTATCAGTGTGTGGGGATGTGTTTCAGTGTGTGGGGAAGCGGTTTTAGTGTGTGTGAAGGGTTTCAGTGTGTGCGGAAGTGTTTTCAGTGTGTGGGGCAGGGGTTTCAGTGAGTGGGGAAGGTGTTTCAGTGTGTGGGGATGTGTTTCAGTGTGTGGGGAAGGGGTTTCAGTGTGTGGGGATGTGTTTCAGTGTGTGAGGAAGGGGTTTCAGTGTGTGGGGATGTGTTTCAGTGTTTGGGGAAGGGGTGTCAGGGTGTGGGGAAGGGTTTCACTGAGAGCGGAAGGGGTTTTAGTGTGTGGGGAATGGGTTTCAGTGTGTGGGAAAGGTGTTTCAGTGTTTGTGGAAGGGGTTTCAGTGTGCGGGGAAGGGTTTTCAGTGTGTGGGGAAGGGCTTTCAGTTTGAGGGGAAGGTGTTTCATTGTGTGCGGAAGGGGTTTCCGTGTGTGGGGAAGGTGTTTCAGTGTGTGGGGATGTGTTTCAGTGTGTGGGGAAGCGGTTTCAGTGAGTGGGGAATGTGTTTCAATGTGTGGGGATGTGTTTCAGTGTGTGGGGAAGGGATTTCAGTGTGTGGGGATGTGTTTCAGTGTATGAGGAAGGGGTTTCAGTGTGTGGGGATGTGTTTCAGTGTTTGGGGAAGGGGTGTCAGGGTGTGGGGAAGGGTTACACTGAGTGCAGAAGGGGTTTCAGTGTGTGGGGAATGGGTTTCAGTGTGTGGGGAAGGTGTTTCAGTGTATGGGGAAGGGGTTTCAGAGTGTGGGGAAGGGGTTTCGGAGTGTGGGGAAGTGTTTCAGTGTGTGCGGAAGGTGTTTCAGTGTGTGGGGAAGGGGTTTCAGTGTGTGGGGAAGGGTTTCACTGAGTGCAGAAGGGGTTTCAGTGTTTTGGGAAGGGGTTTCAGTGTGTGGGGAAGGAGATTCAGTGTGTGCGGATGTGTTTCAGTGTGTGGGGAAGGCGTTTCAGTGTTTGGGGATGTGTTTCAATTTGTGGGGAAGGGGTTTCAGTGTGTGGGGATGTGTTTCAGTGTGTGGGGACGGGGTTTCAGTGTGTGGGGAAGAGTTTCACTGTGTGCGGAAGAGTTTCAGTGTGTTGACGGTGTGTCAGTGTATGGGGAAGGTGTTTCAGTTTGTGTGCAAGGGGTTTCAGTGTGTGGGGAAGGAGTTTCAGTGTGCGGGGAAGGTGTTTCAGTGTGTGCGGAAGGGGTTTCAGTTTGTGTGGAAGGTGTTTCAGTGTGTGGGGAAGGGGTTTCAATGTGTGGGAAAGGTTTTTCTTTGTGTGCGGAAGGGGTGTCAGTGTGTGGGCAAGGTGTTTCAGTGAGTGGGGAGGGGGTTTCAGTGTGTGGGGTAGGGTTTAACTGAGTGCGGAAGGGGTTTCAGTGTGTGGGGAAGGTGTTTCAATGTGTGGGGAAGGGTTTCAGTATGTGGGGAAGGGGTTTCAGTGTGTGGGGAAGTGGTTTCAGTGTGTAGGGTAGTGTTTCACTGTGTGCGGAAGGGTTTTCAGTGTGTGGGGAATGGGTTTCCGCGTGTGGGGAAGGTGTTTCAGTGTGTGTGGAAGGGGTTTCAGTGTGTGGGGAAGGGGTTTCAGTGTGTGGGGAAGGTGTTTCGGTGTTTGCGGAGTGGGTTTCAGTGTGTGCGGAAGGTGTTTCAGTGTGTGAGGAAGGGGTTTCAGTGTGTGGGGAAGGTGTTTCATTGAGTGCGGAAGGCGTTTCAGTTTGTGGGGAAGGGGATTCAGTGTGTGACGAAGGTGTTTCATTGTGTGGGGAAAGTGTTTCATTGTGTGCGGAAGGGTATTCAGTGTGAGGAGAAGGGGTTTCAGTGTTTTGGGAAGGGGTTTCAGTGTGTGGGGAAGGAGTTTCAGTGTGTGCGGTTGTGTTTCAGTGTGTGGGGAAGGCGTTTCAGTGTTTGGGGATGTGTTTCAATGTGTGGCGAAGGGGTTTCAGTGTGTGGGGATGTGTTTCAGTGTGTGGGGACGGGGTTTCAGTGTGTGGGGAAGAGTTTCACTGTGTGCGGAAGAGTTTCAGTGTGTGGGGACGGGGTGTCAGTCTGTGGGGAAGGTGTTTCAGTTTGTGTGGAAGGGTTTTCAGTGTGTGGGGAAGGAGTTTCAATGTGCGGGGAAGGTGTTTCAGTGTGAGCGGAAGGGGTTTCAGTTTGTGCGGAAGGTGTTTCAGTGTGTGGGGAAGGGGTTTCAATGTGTGGGAATGGTTTTTCTTTGTGTGCGGAATGGGTTTCAGTGTGTGGGGAATGTGTTTCAGTGAGTGGGGAGGGTGTTTCAGTGTGTGGGGTAGGGTGTAACTGAGTGCGGAAGGGGTTTCAGTGTGTGGGGAATGTGTTTCAGTGAGTGGGGAAGTGTTGCAGTGTGTGGGGATGGTGTTTCAGTGTGTGGGGAAGTGGTTTCAGTGTGTAGGGTAGTGTTTCACTGTGTGCGGAAGTGTTTTCAGTGTGTGGGGAATGGGTTTCCGCGTGTGGGGAAGGTGTTTCAGTGTGTGTGGAAGGGGTTTCAGTGTGTGGGGAAGGGGTTTCAGTGTGTGGGGAAGGTGTTTTGGTGTTTGCGGAATGGGTTTCAGTGTGTGCGGAAGGTGTTTCAGTGTGTGAGGAAGGGGTTTCAGTGTGTGGGGAAGGTGTTTCATTGTGTGCGGAAGGGGTTTCAGTTTGGGGGAAGGGGATTCAGTGTGTGACGAAGGTGTTTCATTGTGTTTGGAAAGTGTTTCATTGTGTGCGGAAGGGTATTCAGTGTGAGGAGAAGGGGTTTCACTGTGTGGGGAAGGTGTTTCAGTGAGTGGGGAAGGGGTTTCAGTAAGTGGGGAAGGGGTTTCAGTGTGTGGGGAATGGTTTCAGTTTGTGGTGAATGGTTTCATTGTTTGGGGAAGGGGTTTCAGTGTGTGGGGAAGGGGTTTCAGTGATTGGTGAAGGGGTTTCAGTGTGTGGGGAAGGGGTTTCAGTGTGTGGGGATGGGGTTTCAGTGTGTGGGAAAGTGTTTCATTGTTGGCGGAAGGGGTTTCAGTTTGTGGGGAAGGGGATTCAGTGTGTGACGAAGGCGTTTCAGTGTGTGGGGATGTGTTTCAGTGTGTGTGGAAGGGGTTTCAGTCTGTGGGGATGTGTTGCAGTGTGTGGGGAAGGGGTTTCAGTGTGTGGGGAAGAGTTTCACTTTGTGTGGAAGGGGATTCAGTGTGTGGGGAAGGGGTTTCAGTGTGTTGGGAAGGTGTTTCAGTGTGTGTGGAAGGGGTTTAAGTGTGTGGGGAAGGGGTTTCAGTGTGTGGGGAAGGGGTTTCAGTGTGTGGGGAAGGTGTATCAGTGTGTGTGGAAGGGGTTTCAGTTGGTGCGGAAGGAGTTTCAGTCTGTGGTGAAGGGGTTTCAATGTGTGGGAAAGCTGTTTCATTGTGTGCGGAAGGGGTTTCAGTATATGGGGAAGGTGTTCACTGTATGGGGAAGGGGTTTCAGTGTGTGGGGAAGGTGTCTCAGTGTTTGCGGAAGGGGTTTCAGTGTGTGGGGAATGTGTATCAGTGTGTGGGGATGTGTTTCAGTGTGTGGGGAAGCGGGTTTAGTGTGTGTGAAGGGTTTCAGTGTGTGCGGAAGTGTTTTCAGTGTGTGGGGCAGGGGTTTCAGTGAGTGGGGAAGGTGTTTCAGTGTGTGGGGATGTGTTTCAGTGTGTGGGGAAGGGGTTTCAGTGTGTGGGGATGTGTTTCAGTGTGTGAGGAAGGGGTTTCAGTGTGTGGGGATGTGTTTCAGTGTTTGGGGAAGGGGTGTCAGGGTCTGGGGAAGGGTTTCACTGACAGCGGAAGGGGTTTTAGTGTGTGGGGAATGGGTTTCAGTGTGTGGGGAAGGTGTTTCAGTGTTTGTGGAAGGGGTTTCAGTGTGCGGGGAAGGGTTTTCATTGTGTGGGGAAGGGCTTTCAGTTTGAGGGGAAGGAGTTTCATTGTGTGCGGAAGTGGTTTCAGTTTGTGGGGAAGGTGTATCAGTGTGTGGAAAAGTGTTTCAGTGTGTGGGGAAGCGGTCTTAGTGTGTGTGAAGGGTTTCAGTGTGTGCGGAAGTGTTTTCAGTGTGTGGGGCAGGGGTTTCAGTGAGTGGGGAAGGTGTTTCAGTGTGTGGGGATGTGTTTCAGTGTGTGGGGAAGGGATTTCAGTGTGTGGGGATGTGTTTCAGTGTATGAGGAAGGGGTTTCAGTGTGTGGGGATGTGTTTCAGTGTTTGGGGAAGGGGTGTCAGGGTGTGGGGAAGGGTTTCACTGAGTGCGCAAGGGGTTTCAGTGTGTGGGGAATGGGTTTCAGTGTGTGGGGAAGTTGTTTCAGTGTTTGTGCAAGGGGTTTCAGTGTGCGGGGAAGGGTTTTCAGTGTGTGGGGAAGGGCTTTCAGTTTGTGGGGAAGGGGATTCAGTGTGTGGGAAAGGTGTTTCATTGTGTGGGGAAGGTGTTTCATTGTGCTCGGAAGGATATTCAGTGTGAGGGGAAGGGTTTTCAGTGTGTGGGGAGGGGGTTTCACTGTGTGGGTAAGGGTTTAACTTTGTGCGGAATGGGTTTCAGTGTCTGGGGAAGGTGTTTCAGTGTGTGGGGAAGGGGTTTCAGTGTGTGGGGAAGGGTTTCAGTGTGTGATGAAGGTTTTCTGTGTGTGGGTAAGTATTACAGTGTGTGGGGACGGTGTTTCAGTGTGTGGGCAAGGGGTTTCAGTGTGTGGGGAAGTGTTTCAGTGTCTGGGGACGGTGTTTCAGTGTGTGGGGAAGGGGTTTCAGTGTGTGGGGAAGTGTTTCAGTGTTTGGGGAAGGGGTTTCAGTGTGTGTGGAAGGGTTTCAGCGTGTGGGGAAGGTGTTTCAGTGTTTGGCAAAGGGGTTTCTAGGTGTGGGGAAGAGTTTCACTGAGTGCAGAAGGGGTTTCAGTGTTTGGGGAAGGGGTTTCAGTATGTGGGGAAGGTGTTTCAGTGTGTGGGGATGTGTTTCAGTGTGTGGGGAAGTCGTTTCAGTGTGTGGGGATGTGTTTCAGTGAGTGGCGAAGGGGTTTGAGTGTGTGGGGAAGGGTTTCACTGTGTGCGGAAGGGGTTTCAGTGTGTGGGGAAGGGGTTTCAGTGTGTGGGGAAGGTGTTTCAGTGTGTGTGGAAGGGGTTTCAGTGTGTGGGGAAGGGGTTTCAGTGTGCGGGGAAGATGTTTCAGTGTGTGCGGTAGGGGTTTCAGTTTGTGCGGAAGGTGTTTCAGAGTGTGGGGAACGGGCGTCAATGTGTGGGAAAGGTTTTTCATTGTGTGCGGAAGGGGTTTCAGTATGTGGGGAAGGTGTTTCAGTGAGTGGGGAGGGGGTTTCAGTGTGTGGGGTAGGGTTTAACTGTGAGCGGAAGGGGTTTCAATGTGTGGGGAAGGTGTTTCAATGTGTGGGGAAGGGTTTTCAGTATGTGGGGAAGGGGTTTCAGTGTGTGGGGTAGGGTTTCAGTGTGTGGGGAATTGTTTCAGTGTGTGGGGAAGGGTTTAACTTTGTGCGGAATGGGTTTCAGTGTCTGGAGAAGGTGTTTCAGTGTGTGGGGATGGGGTTTCAGTGTGTGGGGAAGGGTTTCAGTGTGTGATGAAGGTTTTCTGTGTGTGGGGAAGGGGTTTCAGTGTGTGGGGAAGGGTTTCAGTGTGTAGGAAAGGGGTTTCAGTGTGTGGGGAAGGTGTTTCAGTGTGTGGGGAAGGTTTACAGTGTGTGGGGACGGGGTTTCAGTGTGTGGGGAAGGGATTTCAGTGTGTGGGGAAGTGTTTCATGTGTGTGTGGAAGGGGATTCTGTGAGTTGGGAAGGGTTTCAGTGTGTGGGGAAGGTGTTTCAATGTGTGGGGAAGGGGTTTCAGAGTGTGGGGAGGGGGTTTCAGTGTGTGGGGAAGGTTTTAACTGAGTGCGGAAGGCGTTTCAGTGTGTGGGGAAGGTGTTTCAGTGTGTGGGGAAGGGGTTTCAGTATGTGGGGAAGGGGTATCAGTGTGTGGGGAAGGGTTTCAGTGTGTGGGGAAGGGTTTCAGTGTGTGGGGAAGGTGTTTCAGTGTTTGGGGAAGGGGTTTCAGTGTGTGGGGAAGGGTTTCACTGTGTGCGGAAGGGGTTTCAGTGTGTGGGGAATGGGTTTCAGCGTGTGGGGAAGGTGTTTCAGTGTGTGTGGAAGGGGTTTCACTGTGTGGGGAAGGGGTTTCTGTGTGTGGGGAAGTGTTTCAGTGTGTGGGGAAGATTACAGTGTGTGGGGACGGTGTTTCAGTGTGTGGGGAAGGGGTTTCAGTGTGTGGGGAAGTGTTTCAGCGTGTGGGGAAGGTGTTTCAGTGTGTGGTAAAGGGGTTTCTAGGTGTGGGGAAGAGTTTCACTGAGTGCAGAAGGGGTTTCAGTGTTTGGGGAAGGGGTTTCAGTATGTGGGGAAGGTGTTTCAGTGTGTGGGGATGTGTTTCAGTGTGTGGGGAATTCGTTTCAGTGTGTGGGGATGTGTTTCAGTGAGTGGCAAAGGGGTTTCAGTGTGTGGGGAAGGGTTTCACTGTGTGCGGAAGGGGTTTCAGTGTGTGGGGAAGGGGTTTCAGTGTGTGGGGAAGGTGTTTCAGTGTGTGTGGAAGGGGTTTCAGTGTGTGGGGAAGGGGTTTCAGTGTGCGGGGAAGATGTTTCACTGTGTGCGGAAGGGGTTTCAGTTTGTGCGGAAGGTGTTTCAGAGTGTGGGGAACGGGCTTCAATGTGTGGGAAAGGTTTTTCATTGTGTGCGGAAGGGGTTTCAGTATGTGGGGAAGGTGTTTCAGTGAGTGGGGAGGGGGTTTCAGTGTGTGGGGTAGGGTTTAACTGTGAGCGGAAGGGGTTTCAATGTGTGGGGAAGGTGTTTCAATGTGTGGGGAAGGGGTTTCAGTATGTGGGGAAGGGGTTTCAGTGTGTGGGGTAGGGTTTCAGTGTGTGGGGAATTGTTTCAGTGTGTGGGGAAGGTCTTTCAGTGTGTGGGGAAGGTCTTTCAGTGTGTGATGAAGTGGTTTCAGTGTGTGGGGTAGTGTTTCACTGTGTGCGGAAAGGGTTTCAGTGTGTGGGGAATGGGTTTCAGCGTGTGGGGAAGGTGTTTCAGTGTGTGTGGAAGGGGTTTCAGTGTGTGGGGAAGGGGTTTCAGTGTGTGGGGAAGGTGTTTCGGTGTTTGCGGAGTGGGTTTCAGTGTGTGCGGAAGGTGTTTAAGTGTGTGGGGAAGGGGTTTCAGTGTGTGGGGAAGGTGTTTCATTGTTTGCAGAAGGGGTTTCAGTTTGTGGGGAAGGGGATTCAGTGTGTGACGAAGGTGTTTCATTGTGTGGGGAAGGTGTTTCATTGTGTGCGGAAGGGTATTCAGTGTGAGGGGAAGGGGTTTCAGTGTGTGGGGAGTAGGTTTCAGTGTGTGGCGAAGAGTTTAACTGTGTGCAGAAGGGGTTTCAGTGTGTGGGGAAGGTGTTTCAGTCTGTGGGGAAGGGGTTTCAGTATATGGGGAAGGGGTTTCAGTGTGTGGGGAAGGGTTTCAGTGTGTGGTGAAGGGTTTCATTGTGTCGGGAAGGGGTTTCAGTGTGTGGGGAAGGGGTTTCTGTGTGTGGTGAAGGGGTTTCAGTGTGTGGGGAAGGGGTTTCAGTGTGTGGGGATGGGGTTTCAGTGTGTGGGGAAGTGTTTCAGTGTGTGGGGAAGGATTACAGTGTCTGGGGACGTTGTTTCAGTGTGTGGGGAAGGGGTTTCAGTGTGTGGGGAAGTGTTTCAGTGTGTGCGGAAGTGGTTTCAGTGTGTGGGGAAGGGTTTCAGTGTGTGGGGAAGGGTTTCACTGAGTGCGGAAGGGGTTTCAATGTTTGGGGAAGGGGTTTCAGTCTGTGGGGAAGGTGTTTCAGTGTGTGGGGATGTGTTTCTGTGTGTGGGGAAGGCGTTTCAGTGTGTGGGGATGTGTTTCAGTGTGTTCGGAAGGGGTTTCAGTGTGTGGTAATGTGTTTCAGTGTGTGGGGAAGGGGTTTCAGTGTGTGGGGAAGAGTTTCACTTTGTGTGGAAGGGGTTTCAGTGTGTGGGGAAGGGGTTTCAGTGTGTGGGGATGGTGTTTCAGTGTGTGTGGAAGGGGTTTCAGTTTGCGGGGAAGGTGTTTCAGTGTGTGCGGAAGGGGTTTCAGTTTGTGCGGAAGGTGTTTCAGTGTGTGGGGAAGGGGTTTCAGTGTGTGGGAAAGTTTTTTCATTGTGTGCGGAAGGGGTTTCAGTTTGTGGGGAAGGTGTTTCATTGTGTGCGGAAGGGGTTTCATTGTGTGCGGAAGGGTATTCAGTGTGAGGGGAATGGGTTTCAGTGTGTGGGGAAGGTGTTTCAGTGTGTGGGGAAGTGGTTTCAGTGTGTGGGGAAGGGGTTTCAGTGTGTGGTGAAGGGTTTCATTGTGTGGGGAAGGGGTTTCAGTGTCTGGGGACGGGATTTCAGTGTGTGGGGAAGAGGATACAGTGCGTGGGGCAGGCGTTTCAGTGTGTGGGGATGTGTTTCAATGTGTGGGGAAAGGGTTTCAGTTTGTGAGGAAGGGGTTTCAGAGTGTGGGGAAGGGATTTCAGTGTGTGGGGAAGAGGATACAGTGCGTGGGGGAGGCGTTTCAGTGTGTGGGGATGTGTTTCAATGTGTTGGGAAGGTGTTTCAGTTTGTGAGGAAGGGGTTTCAGAGTGTGGGAAGTCGTTTCAGTGGGTGGGGATGTGTTTCAGTGTGTGGGGATGTGGTTTCAGTGTGAGGGGAAGAGGATACAGTGCGTGGGGGAGGCGTTTCAGTGTGTGGGGATGTGTTTCAATGTGTGGGGAAGGGGTTTCAGTTTGTGAGGAAGGGGTTTCTGAGTGTGGGAAGGGGTTTCAGTGGGTGGGGATGTGTTTCAGTGTGTGGGGATGGGGTTTCAGTGTGTGGGGATTTGTTGCAGTGTGTGGGGAAGGTGTTTCAGTGTGTGGGGATGTGTTTCAGTGTTTGGGGAAAAGGTGTCAGGGTGTGGGGAAGGGTTTCACTGAGTGCGGAAGGGGTTTCAGTGTGTGGGGAATGGGTTCCAGTCTGTGGGGAAGGTGTTTCAGTGTTTGTGGAAGGGGTTTCAGTGTGTGGAGAAGGGGTTTCCGTGTGTGGGGAAGGGCTTTCAGTTTGTGGGGAAGGTGTTTCAGTGTGTGCGGAAGGGGTTTCAGTTTGTGCAGAAGGTGTTTCAGTGTGTGGGGAAGGGGTTTCAGTGTGTGGGGAAGTTGTTTCATTGTGTGCGGAAGGGGTTTCAGTTTGTGGGGAAGTGTATTCAGTGTGTGGGGAAGGAGTTTCATTGTGTGGGGAAGGTGTTTCATTGTGTGCGGAAGGGTATTCAGTGTGAGGGGAAGATGTTGCAGTGTGTGGGGAGTGGGTTTCAGTATGTGAGGAAGGGTTTTAAGTGTGTGGGGAAGGGTTTCAGTGTGTGGTGAAGGGTTTCATTGTGTGGGGAAGGGGTTTCAGTGTGTGGGGAAGAGGTTTCAGTGTTTGGTGAAGGGGTTTCAATGTGTGGGGAAGGGGTTTCAGTGTGTGGGGAAGGGGTTTCAGAGTGTGGGGAAGGGGTTTCCGTGTGTGGGGAAGTGTTTCAGTGTGTGCGGAAGGTGTTTCAGTGTGTGCGGATGGGGTTTCAGTGTGTGGGGAAGGGTTTCACTGAGTGCGGAAGGGGTTTCAGTGTTTTTGGAAGGGGTCTCAGTGAGTGGGGAAGGAGTTTCAGTGTGTGCGGATGTGTTTCAGTGTGTGGGGAAGGCGTTTCAGTGTTTGGGGATGTGTTTCAATGTGTGGGGAAGGGGTTTCAGTGTGTGGGGATGTGTTTCAGTGTGTGGGGACGGGGTTTCAGTGTGTGGGGAAGAGTTTCACTGTGTGCGGAAGAGTTTCAGTGTGTGGGGACGGGGTGTCAGTGTGTGGGGAAGGTGTTTCAGTTTGTGTGGAAGGGGTTTCAGTGTGTGGTGAAGGAGTTTCAGTGTGCGGGGAAGGTGTTTCAGTGTGTGCGGAAGGGGTTTCAGTTTGTGCGGAAGGTGTTTCAGTGTGTGGGGAAGGGGTTTCAGTGTGTGGGGAAGGTGTTTCATTGTGTGGGGTCGGGTTTAACTGAGTGCGGAAGGGGTTTCAGTGTGTGGGGAAGGTGATTCAATGTGTGGGGAAGGGTTTCAGTATGTGGGGAAGGGGTTTCAGTGTGTGGCGTAGGGTTTCAGTGTGTGGGAAGGGTTTCAGTGTGTGGGGAAGGTGTTTCAGTGTGTGGGGAAGTGGTTTCAGTGTGTAGGGTAGTGTTTCACTGTGTGTGGAAGGGGTTTCAGTGTTTGGGGAAGGGGTTTCAGTGTGTGGGGAAGGTGTTTCGGTGTTTGCGGAATGGGTTTCAGTGTGTGCGGAATGTGTTTCAGTGTGTGGGGAAGGGGTTTCAGTGTGTGGGGAAGGTGTTTCATTGTGTGCGGAAGGGGTTTCAGTTTGTGGGGAAGGGGATTCAGTGAGTGACAAAAGTGTTTCATTGTGTGGGGAAGGTGTTTCATTGTGTGCGGAAGAGTATTCAGTGTGAGGAGAAGGGGTTTCAGTGTGTGGGGAAGGTGTTTCAGTGTGTGGGGAAGGGGTTTCAGTATGTGGGGAAGGGGTTTCAGTGTGTGGGGAAGGGTTTCAGTGTGTGGTGAAGGGTTTAATTGTGTGGGGAAGGGGTTTCAGTGTGTGGGGAAGGGGTTTCAGTGTGTGGTGCAGGGGTTTCAGTGTGTGGGGAAGGGGTTTCAGTGTGTGGGGATGGCGTTTCAGTGTGTGGGGAAGGTGTTTCAGTGTGTGGGGAAGGGGTTTCTGTGTGGGGGGAAGCGTTTCACTGAGTGCGGAAGGGGTTTCAATGTTTGGGGAAGGGGTTTCAGTTTGTGGGGAAGGTGTTTCAGTGTGTGGGGCTGTGTTTCTGTGTGTGGGGAAGGCGTTTCAGTGTGTGGGGATGTGTTTCAGTGTGTGCGGAAGAGGTTTCAGTGTGTGGGGATGTGTTTCAGTGTGTGGGGAAGGGGTTTCAGTGTGTGGGGAAGAGTTTCACTTTGTGTGGAAGGGGTTTCAGTGTGTGGGGAAGGGGTTTCAGTGTGTTGGGAAGGTGATTCAGTGTGTGTGGAAGGGTTTTCAGTGTGTGGGGAAGGGGTTTCAGTGTGTGGGGAAGGGGTTTCAGTGTGTGGGGAAGGTGTATCAGTGTGTGTGGAAGGGGTTTCAGTAGGTCCGGAAGGAGTTTCAGTGGGTGGTTAAGGGGTTTCAATGTGTGGGAAAGCTGTTTCATTGTGTGCGGAAGGGGTTTCAGTGTATGGGGAAGGTGTTCACTGTGTGGGGAATGGGTTTCAGTGTGTGGGGAAGGGGTTTCAGTGTGTGGGGAAGGTGTCTCAGTGTTTGCGGAAGGGGTTCAGTGTGTGGGGAAGGTATATCAGTGTGTGGGGATGTGTTTCAGTGTGTGGGGAAGGGGTTTCAGTGTGTGGGGAAGGTGTATCAGTGTGTGTGGAAGGGGTTTCAGTAGGTCCGGAAGGAGTTTCAGTGGGTGGTTAAGGGGTTTCAATGTGTGGGAAAGCTGTTTCATGGTGTGCGGAAGGGGTTTCAGTGTATGGGGAAGGTGTTCACTGTGTGGGGAATGGGTTTCAGTGTGTGGGGAAGGGGTTTCAGTGAGTGGGGAAGGTGTTTCAGTGGGTGGGGATGTGTTTCAGTGTGTGGGGAAGGGGTTTCAGTGTGTGGGGATGTGTTTCAGTGTGTGAGGAAGGGGTTTCAGTGTGTGGGGATGTGTTTCAGTGTTTGGGGAAGGGTTTCAGTGTGTGGGGAAGGGTTTCAGTGTGTGGGGAAGGTGTTTCAGTGTGTGGGGATGTAGTTTCAGTGTGTAGGGTAGTGTTTCACTGTGTGCGGAAGGGGTTTCAGTGTGTGGGGAATGGGTTTCCGCGTGTGGGGAAGGTGTTTCAGAGTGTGTGGAAGGGGTTTCAGTGTGTGGGGAAGGGGTTTCAGTGTGTGGGGAAGGTGTTTCGGTGTTTGCGGAATGGGTTTCAGTGTGTGCGGAAGGTGTTTCAGTGTGTGGGGAAGGGTTTTCAGTGTGTGGGGAAGGTGTTTCATTGTGTGCGGAAGGGGTTTCAGTTTGTGGGGAATGGGATTCAGTGTGTGACAAAAGTGTTTCATTGTGTGGGGAAGGTGTTTCATTGTGTGCGGAAGGGTATTCAGTGTGAGGAGAAGGGGTTTCAGTGTGTGGGGAAGGTGTTTCAGTGTGTGGGGAAGGGGTTTCAGTATGTGGGGAATGGGTTTCAGTGTGTGGGGTAGGGTTTCAGTGAGTGGTGAAGGGTTTCATTGTGTGGGGAAGGGGTTTCAGTGTGTGGGGAAGGGGTTTCGGTGTGTGGTGAAGGGGTTTCAGTGTGTGGGGAAGGGGTTTCAGTGTGTTTGGATGGGGTTTCAGTGTGTGGGGAAGGGTTTCAGTGTGTGGGGAAGTGTTTCAGTTTGTTCGGAAGTGGTTTCAGTGTGTGGGGAAGGGTTTCATTGTGTGGGGAAGGTGTTTCAGTGTGTGGGGAAGGGGTTTCTGTGTGGGGGGAAGCGTTTCACTGAGTGCGGAAGGGGTTTCAATGTTTGGGGAAGGGGTTTCAGTTTGTGGGGAAGGTGTTTCAGTGTGTGGGGATGTGTTTCTGTGTGTGGGGAAGGCGTTTCAGTGTGTGGGGATGTGTTTCAGTGTGTGCGGAAGAGGTTTCAGTGTGTGGGGATGTGTTTCAGTGTGTGGGGAAGGGGTTTCAGTGTGTGGGGAAGAGTTTCACTTTGTGTGGAAGGGGTTTCAGTGTGTGGGGAAGGGGATTCAGTGTGTTGGGATGGTGTTTCAGTGTGTGTGGAAGGGTTTTCAGTGTGTGGGGAAGGGGTTTCAGTGTGTGGGGAAGGGGTTTCAGTGTGTGGGGAAGGTGTATCAGTGTGCGCGGAAGGGGTTTCAGTAGGTCCGGAAGGAGTTTCAGTGGGTGGTTAAGGGGTTTCAATGTGTGGGAAAGCTGTTTCATTGTGTGCGGAAGGGGTTTCAGTGTATGGGGAAGGTGTTCACTGTGTGGGGAATGGGTTTCAGTGTGTGTGGAAGGGGTTTCAGTGTGTGGGGAAGGTGTCTCAGTGTTTGCGGAAGGGGTTTCAGTGTGTGGGGAAGGTGTATCAGTGTGTGGGGATGTGTTTCAGTGTGTGGGGAAGCGGTTTTAGTGTGTGTGAAGGGTTTCAGTGTGTGCGGAAGTGTTTTCAGTGTGTGGGGAAGGGGTTTCAGTGAGTGGGGAAGGTGTTTCAGTGGGTGGGGATGTGTTTCAGTGTGTGAGGAAGGGGTTCAGTGTGTGGGGATGTGTTTTAGCGTTTGGGGAAGGGGTGTCAGGGTGTGGGGAAGGGTTTCACTGAGTGCGGAAGGGGTTTCAGTGTGTGGGGAATGGGTTTCAGTGTGTGGGGAAGGTGTTTCAGTGTTTGTGGAAGGGGTTTCAGTGTGCGGGGAAGGGTTTTCAGTGTGTGGTGAAGGGGATTCAGTGTGTGGGAACGTGTTTCATTGTGTGGGGAAGGTGTTTCATTGTGTGCAGAAGGGGTTTCAGTTTGTGGGGAAGGGGATTCAGTGTGTGGGAACGTGTTTCATTGTGTGGGGAAGGTGTTACATTGTGCTCAGAAGGGTATTCAGTGTGAGGGGAAGGGTTTTCAGTGTGTGGGGAGGGGGTTTCACTGTGTGGGTAAGGGTTTAACTGTGTGCGGAATGGGTTTCAGTGTCTGGGGAAGGTGTTTCTGTGTGTGGGGAAGGGGTTTCAGTGTGTGGGGAAGGGTTTCAGTGTGTGATGAAGGTTTTCTGTGTGTGGGGAAGGGGTTTCAGTGTGTGGGGAAGGGTTTCAGTGTGTAGGGAAGGGGTTTCAGTGTGTGGGGAAGGTGTTTCAGTGTGTGGCTAAGTGTTTCATTGTGTGGGGAAGGTTTACATTGTGTGGGGACGGGGTTTCAGTGTGTGGGGAAGGGATTTCAGTGTGTGGGGAAGTGTTTCATGTGTGTGCGGAAGGGGTTTCTGTGTGTGGGGAAGGGTTTCAGTGTGTGGGGAAGGTGTTTCAGTGTTTGGGGAAGGGGTTTCAGTGTGTGGGGAGGGGTTTTCAGTGTGTGGGCAAGGTTTTAACTGAGTGTGGAAGGCGTTTCAGTGTGTGGGGAAGGTGTTTCAGAGTGTGGGAAAAGGGTTTCAGCATGTGGGGAAGGGGTATCAGTGTGTGGGGAAGGGTTTCATTGTGTGGGGAAGGGGTTTCAGTGTGTGGGGAAGGGGTTTCAGTGTGTGGGGATGGCGTTTCAGTGTGTGGGGAAGGGTTTCATTGTGTGGGGAAGGGGTTTCAGTGTGTGGGGAAGGGGTTTCAGTGTGTGGTGAAGGGGTTTCAGTGTGTGGGGAAGGGGTTTCAGTGTGTGGGGATGGCGTTTCAGTGTGTGGGGAAGTGTTTCAGTGTGTGGGGAAGGGGTTTCAGTGTGTGGGGAAATGTTTCAGTGTGTGTGGAAGTGGTTTCAGTGTGTGGGGAAGGGTTTCAGTGTGTGGGGAAGGTGTTTCAGTGTGTGGGGAAGGGGTTTCTGTGTGGGGGGAAGCGTTTCACTGAGTGCGGAAGGGGTTTCAATGTTTCTGGAAGGGGTTTCAGTTTGTGGGGAAGGTGTTTCAGTGTGTGGGGATGTGTTTCTGTGTGTGGGGAAGGCGTTTCAGTGTGTGGGGATGTGTTTCAGTGTGTGCGGAAGAGGTTTCAGTGTGTGGGGATGTGTTGCAGTGTGTCGGGAAGGGGTTTCAGTGTGTGGGGAAGAGTTTCACTTTGTGTGGAAGTGGTTTCAGTGTGTTGGGAAGGTGATTCAGTGTGTGTGGAAGGGTTTTCAGTGTGTGGGGAAGGGGTTTCAGTGTGTGGGGAAGGGGTTTCAGTGTGTGGGGAAGGTGTATCAGTGTGCGTGGAAGGGGTTTCAGTAGGTCCGGAAGGAGTTTCAGTGGGTGGTTAAGGGGTTTCAATGTGTGGGAAAGCTGTTTCATTGTGTGCGGAAGGGGTTTCAGTGTATGGGGAAGGTGTTCACTGTGTGGGGAATGGGTTTCAGTGTGTGGGGAAGGGGTTTCAGTGTGTGGAGAAGGTGTCTCAGTGTTTGCGGAAGGGGTTTCAGTGTGTGGGGAAGGTGTATCAGTGTGTGGGGATGTGTTTCAGTGTGTGGGGAAGCGGTTTTAATGTGTGTGAAGGGTTTCAGTGTGTGCAGAAGGGTTTTCAGTGTGTGGGGAAGGGGTTTCAGTGAGTGGGGAAGGTGTTTCAGTGGGTGGGGATGTGTTTCAGTGTGTGGGGAATGGGTTTCAGTGTGTGGGGATGTGTTTCAGTGTGTGAGGAAGGGGTTTCAGTGTGTGGGGATGTGTTTCAGTGTTTGGGGAAGGGGTGTCAGGGTGTGGGGAAGGGTTTCACTGAGTGCAGAAGGGGTTTCAGTGTGTGGGGAATGGGTTTCAGTGTGTGGGGAAGGTGTTTCAGTGTTTGTGGAAGGGGTTTCAGTGTGCGGGGAAGGGTTTCCAGTGTGTGGTGAAGTGCTTTCAGTTTGTGGGGAAGGTGTTTCATTGTGTGCAGAAGGGGTTTCAGTTTGTGGGGAAGGGGATTCAGTGTGTGGGAACGTGTTTCATTGTGTGGGGAAGGTGTTTCATTGTGCTTGGAAGGGTATTCAGTGCGAGGGGAAGGGTTTTCAGTATGTGGGGAGGGGGTTTCACTGTGTGGGTAAGGGTTTAACTGTGTGCGGAATGGGTTTCAGTGTCTGGGGAAGGTGTTTCAGTGTGTGGGGAAGGGGTTTCAGTGTGTGGGGAAGGGTTTCAGTGTGTGATGAAGGTTTTCTGTGTGTGGGGAAGGGGTTTTAGTGTGTGGGGAAGGGTTTCAGTGTGTAGGGAAGGGGTTTCAGTGTGTGGGGAAGGTGTTTCAGTGTGTGGCTAAGTGTTTCATTGTGTGGGGAAGGCTTACAGTGTGTGGGGACGGGGTTTCAGTGTGTGGGGAAGTGTTTCATGTGTGTGCGGGAGGGGTTTCTGTGTGTGGGGAAGGGTTTCAGTGTGTGGGGAAGGTGTTTCAGTGTTTGGGGAAGGGGTTTCAGTGTGTGTGGAGGGGTTTTCAGTGTGTGGGCAAGGTTTTAACTGAGTGCGGAAGGCGTTTCAGTGTGTGGGGAAGGTGTTTCATTGTGTGTGGAAGGGGTTTCAGTGTGTGGGGAAGGGGTTTCAGTGTGTGGGGAAGGTGTTTCAGTGAGTGGGGTAGGGTTTAACTGAGCGCGGAAGGGGTTTCAGTGTGTGGGGAAGGTGATTCAATGTGTGGGGAAGGGTTTCAGTATGTGGGGAAGGGGTTTCAGTGTGTGGGGTAGGGTTTCAGTGTGTGGGGAAGGGTTTCAGTGTTTGGGGAAGGTGTTTCAGTGTGTGGGGATGTGGTTTCAGTGTGTAGGGTAGTGTTTCACTGTGTGCGGAAGGGGTTTCAGTGTGTGGGGAATGGGTTTCCGCGTGTGGGGAAGGTGTTTCAGTGTGTGTGGAAGGGGTTTCAGTGTGTGGGGAAGGGGTTTCAGTGTGTGGGGAAGGTGTTTCGGTGTTTGCGGAATGGGTTTCAGTGTGTGCGGAAGGTGTTTCAGTGTGTGGGGAAGGGGTTTCAGTGTGTGGGGAAGGTGTTTCATTGTGTGCGGAAGGGGTTTCAGTTTGTGGGGAAGGGGATTCAGTGTGTGACAAAAGTGTTTCATTGTGTGGGGAAGGTGTTTCATTGTGTGCGGAAAGGTATTCAGTGTGAGGAGAAGGGGTTTCAGTGTGTGGGGAAGGTGTTTCATTGTGTGGGGAAGGGGTTTCAGTATGTGGGGAAGGGGTTTCAGTGTGTGGGGTAGGGTTTCAGTGTGTGGTGAAGGGTTTCATTGTGTGGGGGAAGGGGTTTCAGTGTGTGGGGAAGGGGTTTCAGTGTGTGGGGAAGGGGTTTCAGTTTGTGGGGATGGGGTTTCAGTGTGTGGGGAAGTGTTTCAGTGTGTGAGGAAGGGGTTTCAGTGTGTGGGGAAGTGTTTCAGTTTGTGCGGAAGTGGTTTCAGTGTGTGGGGAAGGGTTTCAGTGTGTGGGGAAGGTGTTTCAGTGTGTGGGAAAGGGGTTTCTGTGTGGGGGGAAGCGTTTCACTGAGTGCGGAAGGGGTTTCAATGTTTGAGGAAGGGGTTTCAGTTTGTGGGGAAGGTGTTTCAGTGTGTGGGGATGTGTTTCTGAGTGTGGGGAAGGCGTTTCAGTGTGTGGGGATGTGTTTCAGTGTGTGCGGAAGAGGTTTCAGTGTGTGGGGATGTGTTTCAGTGTGTGGGGAAGGGGTTTCAGTGTGTGGGGAAGAGTTTCACTTTGTGTGGAAGGGGTTTCAGTGTGTGGGGAAGGGGTTTCAGTGTGTGGGGAAGCGGTTTCAGTGTGTGGGGAAGTGTTTCATGTGTGTGCGGGAGGGGTTTCTGTGTGTGGGGAAGGGTTTCAGTGTGTGGGGAAGGTGTTTCAGTGTTTGGGGAAGGGGTTTCAGTGTGTGTGGAGGGGTTTTCAGTGTGTGGGCAAGGTTTTAACTGAGTGCGGAAGGCGTTTCAGTGTGTGGGGAAGGTGTTTCATTGTGTGTGGAAGGGGTTTCAGTGTGTGGGGAAGGGGTTTCAGTGTGTGGGGAAGGTGTTTCAGTGAGTGGGGTAGGTTTAACTGAGTGCGGAAGGGGTTTCAGTGTGTGGGGAAGGTGATTCAATGTGTGGGGAAGGGTTTCAGTATGTGGGGAAGGGGTTTCAGTGTGTGGGGTAGGGTTTCAGTGTGTGGGGAAGGGTTTCAGTGTTTGGGGAAGGTGTTTCAGTGTGTGGGGATGTGGTTTCAGTGTGTAGGGTAGTGTTTCACTGTGTGCGGAAGGGGTTTCAGTGTGTGGGGGAATGGGTTTCCGCGTGTGGGGAAGGTGTTTCAGTGTGTGTGGAAGGGGTTTCAGTGTGTGGGGAAGGGGTTTCAGTGTGTGGGGAAGGTGTTTCGGTGTTTGCGGAATGGGTTTCAGTGTGTGCGGAAGGTGTTTCAGTGTGTGGGGAAGGGGTTTCAGTGTGTGGGGAAGGTGTTTCATTGTGTGCGGAAGGGGTTTCAGTTTGTGGGGAAGGGGATTCAGTGTGTGACAAAAGTGTTTCATTGTGTGGGGAAGGTGTTTCATTGTGTGCGGAAAGGTATTCAGTGTGAGGAGAAGGGGTTTCAGTGTGTGGGGAAGGTGTTTCATTGTGTGGGGAAGGGGTTTTCAGTATGTGGGGAAGGGGTTTCAGTGTGTGGGGTAGGGTTTCAGTGTGTGGTGAAGGGTTTCATTGTGTGGGGAAGGGGTTTCAGTGTGTGGGGAAGGGGTTTCAGTGTGTGGGGAAGGGGTTTCAGTTTGTGGGGATGGGGTTTCAGTGTGTGGGGAAGTGTTTCAGTGTGTGGGGAAGGGGTTTCAGTGTGTGGGGAAGTGTTTCAGTTTGTGCGGAAGTGGTTTCAGTGTGTGGGGAAGGGTTTCAGTGTGTGGGGAAGGTGTTTCAGTGTGTGGGAAAGGGGTTTCTGTGTGGGGGGAAGCGTTTCACTGAGTGCGGAAGGGGTTTCAATGTTTGAGGAAGGGGTTTCAGTTTGTGGGGAAGGTGTTTCAGTGTGTGGGGATGTGTTTCTGAGTGTGGGGAAGGCGTTTCAGTGTGTGGGGATGTGTTTCAGTGTGTACGGAAGAGGTTTCAGTGTGTGGGGATGTGTTTCAGTGTGTGGGGAAGGGGTTTCAGTGTGTGGGGAAGAGTTTCACTTTGTGTGGAAGGGGTTTCAGTGTGTGGGGAAGGGGTTTCAGTGTGTGGGGAAGCGGTTTCAGTGTGTGGGGAAGGTGTATCAGTGTGCGCGGAAGGGGTTTCAGTAGGTCCGGAAGGAGTTTCAGTGGGTGGTTAAGGGGTTTCAATGTGTGGGAAAGCTGTTTCATTGTGTGCGGAAGGGGTTTCAGTGTATGGGGAAGGTGTTCACTGTGTGGGGAATGGGTTTCAGTGTGTGGGGAAGGGGTTTCAGTGTGTGGGGAAGGTGTCTCAGTGTTTGCGGAAGGGGTTTCAGTGTGTGGGGAAGGTGTATCAGTGTGTGGGGATGTGTTTCAGTGTGTGGGGAAGCGGTTTTAGTGTGTGTGAAGGGTTTCAGTGTGTGCGGAAGTGTTTTCAGTGTGTGGGGAAGGGGTTTCAGTGAGTGGGGAAGGTGTTTCAGTGGGTGGGGATGTGTTTCAGTGTGTGAGGAAGGGGTTTCAGTGTGTGGGGATGTGTTTCAGTGTTTGGGGAAGGGGTGTCAGGGTGTGGGAAGGGTTTCACTGAGTGCGGAAGGGGTTTCAGTGTGTGGGGAATGGGTTTCAGTGTGTGGGGAAGGTGTTTCAGTGATTGTGGAAGGGGTTTCAGTGTGCGGGGAAGGGTTTTCAGTGTGTGGTGAAGTGCTTTCAGTTTGTGGGGAAGGTGTTTCATTGTGTGCAGAAGGGGTTTCAGTTTGTGGGGAAGGGGATTCAGTGTGTGGGAACGTGTTTCATTGTGTGGGGAAGGTGTTTCATTGTGCTCGGAAGGGTATTCAGTGTGAGGGGAAGGGTTTTCAGTGTGTGGGGAGGGGGTTTCACTGTGTGGGTAAGGGTTTAACTGTGTGCGGAATGGGTTTCAGTGTCTGGGGAAGGTGTTTCAGTGTGTGGGGAAGGGGTTTCAGTGTGTGGGGAAGGGTTTCAGTGTGTGATGAAGGTTTTCTGTGTGTGGGGAAGGGGTTTCAGTGTGTGTGGAAGGGTTTCAGTGTGTAGGGAAGGGGTTTCAGTGTGTGGGGAAGGTGTTTCAGTGTGTGGCTAAGTGTTTCATTGTGTGGGGAAGGCTTACAGTGTGTGGGGACGGGGTTTCAGTGTGTGGGGAAGGGATTTCAGTGTGTGGGGAAGGGTATTCAGTGTGAGGAGAAGGGGTTTCAGTGTGTGGGGAAGGTGTTTCAGTGTGTGGGGAAGGGGTTTCAGTATGTGGGGAAGGGGTTTCAGTGTGTGGGGAAGGGTTTCAGTGTGTGGTGAGGGGTTTCATTGTGTGGGGAAGGGGTTTCAGTGTGTGGGGAAGGGGTTTCAGTGTGTGGTGAAGGGGTTTCAGTGTGTGGGGAAGGGGTTTCAGTGTGTGGGGATGGGGTTTCAGTGTGTGGGGAAGTGTTTCAGTGTGTGGGGAAGGGGTTTCAGTGTGTGGGGAAGTGTTTCAGTGTGTGCGGAAGTCGTTTCAGTGTGTGGGGAAGGGTTTCAGTGTGTGGGGAAGGTGTTTCAGTGTGTGGGGAAGGGGTTTCTGTGTGTGGGGAGGGGTTTTCAGTGTGTGGGCAAGTTTTTAACTGAGTGCGGAAGGCGTTTCAGTGTGTGGGGAAGGTGTTTCATTGTGTGTGGAAGGGGTTTCAGTGTGTGGGGAAGGGGTTTCAGTGTGTGGGGAAGGTGTTTCAGTGAGTGGGGTAGGGTTTAACTGAGTGCGGAAGGGGTTTCAGTCTGTGGGGAAGGTGATTCAATGTGTGGGGAAGGGTTTCAGTATGTGGGGAAGGGGTTTCAGTGTGTGGGGTAGGGTTTCAGTGTGTGGGGAAGGGTTTCAGTGTGTGGGGAAGGTGTTTCAGTGTGTGGGGAAGTGGTTTCAGTGTGTAGGGTAGTGTTTCACTGTGTGCGGAAGGGGTTTCAGTGTGTGGGGAATGGGTTTCCGCGTGTGGGGAAGGTGTTTCAGTGTGTGTGGAAGGGGTTTCAGTGTGTGGGGAAGGGGTTTCAGTGTGTGGGGAAGGTGTTTCGGTGTTTGCGGAATGGGTTTCAGTGTGTGCGGAAGGTGCTTCAGTGTGTGGGGAAGGGGTTTCAGTGTGTGGGGAAGGTGTTTCATTGTGTGCGGAAGGGTTTTCAGTTTGTGGGGAAGGGCATTCAGTGTTTGACAAAAGTGTTTCACTGTGTGCGGAAGGGGTTTCAGTGTGTGGGGAATGGGTTTCCGCGTGTGGGGAAGGTGTTTCAGTGTGTGTGGAAGGGGTTTCAGCGTGTGGGGAAGGGGTTTCAGTGTGTGGGGAAGGTGTTTCGGTGTTTGCGGAATGGGTTTCAGTGTGTGCGGAAGGTGCTTCAGTGTGTGGGGAAGGGGTTTCAGTGAGTGGGGAAGGTGTTTCAGTGGGTGGGGATGTGTTTCAGTGTGTGGGGAAGGGGTTTCAGTGTGTGGGGATGTGTTTCAGTGTGTGAGGAAGGGGTTTCAGTGTGTGGGGATGTGTTTCAGTGTTTGGGGAAGGGGTGTCAGGGTGTGGGGAAGGGTTTCACTGAGTGCGGAAGGGGTTTCAGTGTGTGGGGAAGGTGTTTCAGTGTGTGGGGAAGGTGTTTCAGTGTTTGTGGAAGGGGTTTCAGTGTGCGGGGAAGGGTTTTCAGTGTGTGGTGAAGTGCTTTCAGTTTGTGGGGAAGGTGTTTCATTGTGTGCAGAAGGGGTTTCAGTTTGTGGGGAAGGGGATTCAGTGTGTGGGAACGTGTTCCATTGTGTGGGGAAGGTGTTTCATTGTGCTCGGAAGGGTATTCAGTGTGAGGGGAAGGGTTTTCAGTGTGTGGGGAGGGGGTTTCACTGTTTGGGTAAGGGTTTAACTGTGTGCGGAATGGGTTTCAGTGTCTGGGGAAGGTGTTTCAGTGTGTGGGGAAGGGGTTTCAATGTGTGGGGAAGGGTTTCAGTGTGTGATGAAGGTTTTCTGTGTGTGGGGAAGGGGTTTCAGTGTGTGTGGAAGGGTTTCAGTGTGTAGGGAAGGGGTTTCAGTGTGTGGGGAAGGTGTTTCAGTGTGTGGCTAAGTGTTTCATTGTGTGGGGAAGGCTTACAGTGTGTGGGGACGGGGTTTCAGTGTGTGGGGAAGGGATTTCAGTGTGTGGGGAAGGGTATTCAGTGTGAGGAGAAGGGGTTTCAGTGTGTGGGGAAGGTGTTTCAGTGTGTGGGGAAGGGGTTTCAGTATGTGGGGAAGGGGTTTCAGTAGGTCCGGAAGGAGTTTCAGTGGGTGGTTAAGGGGTTTCAATGTGTGGGAAAGCTGTTTCATTGTGTGCGGAAGGGGTTTCAGTGTATGGGGAAGGTGTTCACTGTGTGGGGAATGGGTTTCAGTGTGTGGGGAAGGGGTTTCAGTGTGTGGGGAAGATGTCTCAGTGTTTGCGGAAGGGGTTTCAGTGTGTGGGGAAGGTGTATCAGTGTGTGGGGATGTGTTTCAGTGTGTGGGGAAGCGGTTTTAGTGTGTGTGAAGGGTTTCAGTGTGTGCGGAAGTGTTTTCAGTGTGTGGGGAAGGGGTTTCAGTGAGTGGGGAAGGTGTTTCAGTGGGTGGGGATGTGTTTCAGTGTGTGAGGAAGGGGTTTCAGTGTGTGGGGATGTGTTTCAGTGTTTGGGGAAGGAGTGTCAGGGTGTGGGGATGGGTTTCACTGAGTGCGGAAGGGGTTTCAGTGTGTGGGGAATGGGTTTCAGTGTGTGGGGAAGGTGTTTCAGTGTTTGTGGAAGGGGTTTCAGTGTGCGGGGAAGGGTTTTCAGTGTGTGGTGAAGTGCTTTCAGTTTGTGGGGAAGGTGTTTCATTGTGTGCAGAAGGGGTTTCAGTTTGTGGGGAAGGGGATTCAGTGTGTGGGAACGTGTTTCATTGTGTGGGGAAGGTGTTTCATTGTGCTTGGAAGGGTATTCAGTGTGAGGGGAAGGGTTTTCAGTGTGTGGGGAGGGGGTTTCACTGTGTGGGTAAGGGTTTAACTGTGTGCGGAATGGGTTTCAGTGTCTGGGGAAGGTGTTTCTGTGTGTGGGGAAGGGGTTTCAGTGTGTGGGGAAGGGTTTCAGTGTGTGATGAAGGTTTTCTGTGTGTGGGGAAGGGGTTTCAGTGTGTGGGGAAGGGTTTCAGTGTGTAGGGAAGGGGTTTCAGTGTGTGGGGAAGGTGTTTCAGTGTGTGGCTAAGTGTTTCATTGTGTGGGGAAGGTTTACATTGTGTGGGGACGGGGTTTCTGTGTGTGGGGAAGGGTTTCAGTGTGTGGGGAAGGTGTTTCAGTGTTTGGGGAAGGGGTTTCAGTGTGTGGGGAGGGGTTTTCAGTGTGTGGGCAAGGTTTTAACTGAGTGCGGAAGGCGTTTCAGTGTGTGGGGAAGGTGTTTCAGAGTGTGGGAAAGGGGTTTCAGCATGTGGGGAAGGGGTATCAGTGTGTGGGGAAGGGTTTCAGTGTGTGGGGAAGGGTTTCAGTGTTTGGGGAAGGTGTTTCAGTGTGTGGGGAAGGGGTTTCAGTGTGTGGGGAAGGGGTTTCATTGTGTGGGGAAGGGTTTCAGTGGGTGGTTAAGGGGTTTCAATGTGTGGGAAAGCTGTTTCATTGTGTGCGGAAGGGGTTTCAGTGTATGGGGAAGGTGTTCACTGTGTGGGGAATGGGTTTCAGTGTGTGGGGAAGGGGTTTCAGTGTGTGGGGAAGGTGTCTCAGTGTTTGCGGAAGGGGTTTCAGTGTGTGGGGAAGGTGTATCAGTGTGTGGGGATGTGTTTCAGTGTGTGGGGAAGCGGTTTTAGTGTGTGTGAAGGGTTTCAGTGTGTGCGGAAGTGTTTTCAGTGTGTGGGGAAGGGGTTTCAGTGAGTGGGGAAGGTGTTTCAGTGGGTGGGGATGTGTTTCAGTGTGTGAGGAAGGGGTTTCAGTGTGTGGGGATGTGTTTCAGTGTTTGGGGAAGGAGTGTCAGGGTGTGGGGATGGGTTTCACTGAGTGCGGAAGGGGTTTCAGTGTGTGGGGAATGGGTTTTAGTGTGTGGGGAAGGTGTTTCAGTGTTTGTGGAAGGGGTTTCAGTGTGCGGGGAAGGGTTTTCAGTGTGTGGTGAAGTGCTTTCAGTTTGTGGGGAAGGTGTTTCATTGTGTGCAGAAGGGGTTTCAGTTTGTGGGGAAGGGGATTCAGTGTGTGGGAACGTGTTTCATTGTGTGGGGAAGGTGTTTCATTGTGCTTGGAAGGGTATTCAGTGTGAGGGGAAGGGTTTTCAGTGTGTGGGGAGGGGGTTTCACTGTGTGGGTAAGGGTTTAACTGTGTGCGGAATGGGTTTCAGTGTCTGGGGAAGGTGTTTCTGTGTGTGGGGAAGGGGTTTCAGTGTGTGGGGAAGGGTTTCAGTGTGTGATGAAGGTTTTCTGTGTGTGGGGAAGGGGTTTCAGTGTGTGGGGAAGGGTTTCAGTGTGTAGGGAAGGGGTTTCAGTGTGTGGGGAAGGTGTTTCAGTGTGTGGCTAAGTGTTTCATTGTGTGGGGAAGGTTTACATTGTGTGGGGACGGGGTTTCTGTGTGTGGGGAAGGGTTTCAGTGTGTGGGGAAGGTGTTTCAGTGTTTGGGGAAGGGGTTTCAGTGTGTGGGGAGGGGTTTTCAGTGTGTGGGCAAGGTTTTAACTGAGTGCGGAAGGCGTTTCAGTGTGTGGGGAAGGTGTTTCAGAGTGTGGGAAAGGGGTTTCAGCATGTGGGGAAGGGGTATCAGTGTGTGGGGAAGGGTTTCAGTGTGTGGGGAAGGGTTTCAGTGTTTGGGGAAGGTGTTTCAGTGTGTGGGGAAGGGGTTTCAGTGTGTGGGGAAGGGGTTTCAGTGTGTGGGGAAGGGTTTCAGTGTGCGGTGAAGGGTTTCATTGTGTGGGGAAGGGGTTTCAGTGTGTGGGGAAGGTGTTTCAGTGTGTGGGGATGGGGTTTCAGTGTGTGGGGAAGTGTTTCAGTGTGTGGGGAAGGGGTTTCAGTGTGTGGGGAAGTGTTTCAGTGTGTGCGGAAGTGGTTTCAGTGTGTGGGGAAGGGTTTCACTGTGTGGGGAAGGTGTTTCAGTGTGTGGGGAAGGGGTTTCTGTGTGGTGGGAAGCGTTTCACTGAGTGCGGAAGGGGTTTCAATGTTTGGGGAAGGGGTTTCAGTTTGTGGGGAAGGTGTTTCAGTGTGTGGGGATGTGTTTCTGTGTGTGGGGAAGGCGTTTCAGTGTGTGGGGATGTGTTTCAGTGTGTGCGGAAGAGGTTTCAGTGTGTGGGGATGTGTTTCATTGTGTGGGGAAGGGGTTTCAGTGTGTGGGGAAGAGTTTCACTTTGTGTGGAAGGGATTTCAGTGTGTGGGGAAGGGGTTTCAGTGTGTTGGGAAGGTGTTTCAGTGTGTGTGGAAGGGTTTTCAGTGTGTGGGGAAGGGGTTTCAGTGTGTGGGGAAGGGGTTTCAGTGTGTGGGGAAGGTGTATCAGTGTGTGCGGAAGGGGTTTCAGTAGGTCCGGAAGGAGTTTCAGTGGGTGGTTAAGGGGTTTCAATGTGTGGGAAAGCTGTTTCATTGTGTGCGGAAGGGGTTTCAGTGTATGGGGAAGGTGTTCACTGTGTGGGGAATGGGTTTCAGTGTGTGGGGAAGGGGTTTCAGTGTGTGGGGAAGGTGTCTCAGTGTTTGCGGAAGGGGTTTCAGTGTGTGGGGAAGTGTTATCAGTGTGTGGGGATGTTTTTCAGCGTGTGGGGAAGCGGTTTTAGTGTGTGTGAAGGGTTTCAGTGTGTGCAGAAGTGTTTTCAGTGTGTGGGGAAGGGGTTTCAGTGAGTGGGGAAGGTGTTTCAGTGGGTGGGGATGTGTTTCAGTGTGTGGGGAAGGGGTTTCAGTGTGTGGGGATGTGTTTCAGTGTGTGAGGAAGGGGTTTCAGTGTGCGGGGATGTGTTTCAGTGTTTGGGGAAGGGGTGTCAGGGTGTGGGGAAGGGTTTCACTGAGTGCGGAAGGGGTTTCAGTGTGTGGGGAATGGGTTTCAGTGTGTGGGGAAGGTGTTTCAGTGTTTGTGGAAGGGGTTTCAGTGTGCGGGGAAGGGTTTTCAGTGTGTGGTGAAGTGCTTTCAGTTTGTGGGGAAGGTGTTTCATTGTGTGCAGAAGGGGTTTCAGTTTGTGGGGAAGGGGATTCAGTGTGTGGGAACGTGTTTCATTGTTGGGGAAGGTGTTTCATTGTGCTCGGAAGGGTATTCAGTGTGAGGGGAAGGGTTTTCAGTGTGTGGGGAGGGGGTTTCACTGTGTGGGTAAGGGTTTAACTGTGTGCGGAATGGGTTTCAGTGTCTGGGGAAGGTGTTTCAGTGTGTGGGGAAGGGGTTTCAGTGTGTGGGGAAGGGTTTCAGTGTGTGATGAAGGTTTTCTGTGTGTGGGGAAGGGGTTTCAGTGTGTGTGGAAGGGTTTCAGTGTGTAGGGAAGGGGTTTCAGTGTGTGGGGAAGGTGTTTCAGTGTGTGGCTAAGTGTTGCATTGTGTGGGGAAGGCTTACAGTGTGTGGGGACGGGGTTTCAGTGTGTGGGGAAGGGATTTCAGTGTGTGGGGAAGGGTATTCAGTGTGAGGAGAAGGGGTTTCAGTGTGTGGGGAAGGTGTTTCAGTGTGTGGGGAAGGGGTTTCAGTATGTGGGGAAGGGGTTTCAGTGTGTGGGGAAGGGTTTCAGTGTGTGGTGAGGGGTTTCATTGTGTGGGGAAGGGGTTTCAGTGTGTGGGGAAGGGGTTTCAGTGTGTGGTGAAGGGGTTTCAGTGTGTGGGGAAGGGGTTTCAGTGTGTGGGGATGGGGTTTCAGTGTGTGGGGAAGTGTTTCAGTGTGTGGGGAAGGGGTTTCAGTGTGTGGGGAAGTGTTTCAGTGTGTGCGGAAGTCGTTTCAGTGTGTGGGGAAGGGTTTCAGTGTGTGGGGAAGGTGTTTCAGTGTGTGGGGAAGGGGTTTCTGTGTGTGGGGAGGGGTTTTCAGTGTGTGGGCAAGTTTTTAACTGAGTGCGGAAGGCGTTTCAGTGTGTGGGGAAGGTGTTTCATTGTGTGTGGAAGGGGTTTCAGTGTGTGGGGAATGGGTTTCAGTGTGTGGGGAAGGTGTTTCAGTGAGTGGGGTAGGGTTTAACTGAGTGCGGAAGGGGTTTCAGTCTGTGGGGAAGGTGATTCAATGTGTGGGGAAGGGTTTCAGTATGTGGGGAAGGGGTTTCAGTGTGTGGGGAAGGGTTTCAGTGTGTGGGGAAGGTGTTTCAGTGTGTGGGGAAGTGGTTTCAGTGTGTAGGGTAGTGTTTCACTGTGTGCGGAAGGGGTTTCAGTGTGTGGGGAATGGGTTTCCGCGTGTGGGGAAGGTGTTTCAGTGTGTGTGGAAGGGGTTTCAGTGTGTGGGGAAGGGGTTTCAGTGTGTGGGGAAGGTGTTTCGGTGTTTGCGCAATGGGTTTCAGTGTGTGCGGAAGGTGCTTCAGTGTGTGGGGAAGGGGTTTCAGTGTGTGGGGAAGGTGTTTCATTGTGTGCGGAAGGGGTTTCAGTTTGTGGGGAAGGGCATTCAGTGTGTGACAAAAGTGTTTCATTGTGTGAGGAAGGTGTTTCATTGTGTGCGGAAGGGTATTCAGTGTGAGGAGAAGGGGTTTCAGTCTGTGGGGAAGGTGTTTCAGTGTGTGGGGAAGGGGTTTCAGTATGTGGGGAAGGGGTTTCAGTGTGTGGGGAAGGGTTTCAGTGTGTGGTGAAGGGTTTCATTGTGTGGGGAAGGGGTTTCAGTGTGTGGGGAAGGGGTTTCAGTGTGTGGTGAAGGGGTTTCAGTGTGTGGGGAAGGGGTTTCAGTGTGTGGGGATGGGGTTTCAGTGTGTGGGGAAGTGTTTCAGTGTGTGGGGAAGGGGTTTCAGTGTGTGGGGAAGTGTTTCAGTGTGTGCGGAAGTGGTTTCAGTGAGTGGGGAAAGGTTTCAGTGTGTGGGGAAGGTGTTTCAGTGTGTGGGGAAGGGGTTTCTGTGTGGGGGGAAGCGTTTCACTGAGTGCGGAAGGGGTTTCAATGTTTGGGGAAGGGGTTTCAGTTTGTGGGGAAGGTGTTTCAGTGTGTGGGGATGTGTTTCTGTGTGTGGGGAAGGTGTTTCAGTGTGTGGGGATGTGTTTCAGTGTGTGCGGAAGAGGTTTCAGTGTGTGGGGATGTGTTTCAGTGTGTGGGGAAGGGGTTTCAGTGTGTGGGGAAGAGTTTCACTTTGTGTGGAAGGGGTTTCAGTGTGTGGGGAAGGGGTTTCAGTGTGTTGGGAAGGTGTTTCAGTGTGTGTGGAAGGGTTTTTAGTGTGTGGGGAAGGGGTTTCAGTGTGTGGGGAAGGGGATTCAGTGTGTGGGGAAGGTGTATCAGTGTGCGCGGAAGGGGTTTCTGTAGGTCCGGAAGGAGTTTCAGTGGGTGGTTAAGGGGTTTCAGTGTGTGGGAAAGCTGTTTCATTGTGTGTGGAAGGGGTTTCAGTGTATGGGGAAGGTGTTCACTGTGTGGGGAATGGGTTTCAGTGTGTGGGGAAGGGGTTTCAGTGTGTGGGGAAGGTGTCTCAGTGTTTGCGGAAGGGGTTTCAGTGTGTGGGGAATTTGTATCAGTGTGTGGGGATGTGTTTCAGTGTGTGGGGAAGCGGTTTTAGTGTGTGTGAAGGGTTTCAGTGTGTGCGGAAGTGTTTTCAGTGTGTGGGGAAGGGGTTTCAGTGAGTGGGGAAGGGGTTTCAGTGGGTGGGGATGTGTTTCAGTGTGTGAGGAAGGGGTTTCAGTGTGTGGGGATGTGTTTCAGTGTTTGCGGAAGGGGTTTCAGTGTGTGGGGAATGGGTTTCAGTGTGTGGGGAAGGTGTTTCAGTGTTTGTGGAAGGGGTTTCAGAGTGCGGGGAAGGGTTTTCAGTGTGTGGTGAAGTGCTTTCAGTTTGTGGGGAAGGTGTTTCATTGTGTGCAGAAGGGGTTTCAGTTTGTGGGGAAGGGGATTCAGTGTGTGGGAACGTGTTTCATTGTGTGGGGAAGGTGTTTCATTGTGCTCGGAAGGGTATTCAGTGTGAGGGGAAGGGTTTTCAGTGTGTGGGGAGGGGGTTTCACCGTGTGGGTAAGGGTTTAACTGTGTGCAGAATGGGTTTCAGTGTCTGGGGAAGGTGTTTCAGTGTGTGGGGAAGGGGTTTCAGTGTGTGGGGAAGGGTTTCAGTGTGTGATGAAGGTTTTCTGTGTGTGGGGAAGGGGTTTCAGTGTGTGGGGAAGGGTTTCAGTGTGTAGGGAAGGGGTTTCAGTGTGTGGGGAAGTTGTTTCAGTGTGTGGCTAAGTGTTTCACTGTGTGGGGAAGGTTTACAGTGTGTGGGGACGGGGTTTCAGTGTGTGGTAAAGGGATTTCAGTATGTGGGGAAGTGTTTCATGTCTGTGCGGAAGGGGTTTCTGCGTGTGGGGAAGGGTTTCAGTGTGTGGGGAAGGTGTTTCAGTGTTTGGGGAAGGGGTTTCAGTGTGTGGGGAGGGGTTTTCAGTGCGTGGGCAAGGTTTTAACTGAGTGCGGAAGGCGTTTCAGTGTGTGGGGAAGGTGTTTCAGAGTGTGGGAAAGGGGTTTCAGCATGTGGGGAAGGGGTATCAGTGTGTGGGGAAGGGTTTCAGTGTGTGGGGACGGGTTTCAGTGTTTGGGGAAGGTGTTTCAGTGTGTGGGGAAGGGGTTTCAGTGTGTGGGGAAGGGGTTTCAGTTTGTGGGGAAGGGTTTCAGTGTGTGGTGAAGGGTTTCATTGTGTGGGGAAGGGGTTTCAGTGTGTGGGGAAGGGGTTTCAGTGTGTGGTGAAGGGGTTTCAGTGTGTGGGGAAGGGGTTTCAGTGTGTGCGGATGGGGTTTCAGTGTGTGGGGAAGTGTTTCAGTGTGTGGGGAAGGGGTTTCAGTGTGTGGGGAAGTGTTTCAGTGTGTGCGGAAGTGGTTTCAGTGTGTGGGGAAGGGTTTCACTGTGTGGGAAAGGTGTTTCAGTGTGTGGGGAAGGGGTTTCTGTGTGGTGGGAAGCGTTTCACTGAGTGCGGAAGGGGTTTCAATGTTTGGGGAAGGGGTTTCAGTTTGTGGGGAAGGTGTTTCAGTGTGTGGGGATGTGTTTCTGTGTGTGGGGAAGGCGTTTCAGTGTGTGGGGATGTGTTTCAGTGTGTGCGGAAGAGGTTTCAGTGTGTGGGGATGTGTTTCATTGTGTGGGGAAGGGGTTTCAGTGCGTGGGGAAGAGTTTCACTTTGTGTGGAAGGGGTTTCAGTGTGTGGGGAAGGGGTTTCAGTGTGTTGGGAAGGTGTTTCAGTGTGTGTGGAAGGGTTTTCAGTGTGTGGGGAAGGGGTTTCAGTGTGTGGGGAAGGGGTTTCAGTGTGTGGGGAACGTGTATCAGTGTTTGCGGAAGGGGTTTCAGTAGGTCCGGAAGGAGTTTCAGTGGGTGGAAAGGGGTTTCAATGTGTGGGAAAGCTGTTTCATTGTGTGCGGAAGGGGTTTCAGTGTATGGGGAAGGTGTTCACTGTGTGGGGAATGGGTTTCAGTGTGTGGGGAAGGGGTTTCAGTGTGTGGGGAAGGTGTCTCAGTGTTTGCGGAAGGGGTTTCAGTGTGTGGGGAAGGTGTATCAGTGTGTGGGGATGTGTTTCAGTGTGTGGGGAAGCGGTTTTAGTGTGTGTGAAGGGTTTCAGTGTGTGCGGAAGTGTTTTCAGGGTGTGGGGAAGGGTTTCACTGAGTGCGGAAGGGGTTTCAGTGTGTGGGGAATGGGTTTCAGTGTGTGGGGAAGGTGTTTCAGTGTTTGTGGAAGGGGTTTCAGTGTGTGGGGAAGGTGTTTCGGTGTTTGCGGAATGGGTTTCAGTGTGTGCGGAAGGTGCTTCAGTGTGTGGGGAAGGGGATTCAGTGTGTGGGGAAGGGGTTTCAGTGTGTGGGGAAGGTGTTTCATTGTGTGCGGAAGGGGTTTCAGTTTGTGGGGAAGGGGATTCAGTGTGTGACAAAAGTTTTTCATTGTGTGGGGAAGGTGTTTCATTGTGTGTGGAAGAGTATTCAGTGTGAGGAGAAGGGGTTTCAGTGTGTGGGGAAGGTGTTTCAGTGTGTGGGGAAGGGGTTTCAGTATGTGTGGAAGGGATTTCAGTGTGTGGGGAAGGGTTTCAGTGTGTGGTGAAGGGTTTCATTGTGTGGGGAAGGGGTTTCAGTGTGTGGGGAAGGGGTTTCAGTGTGTGGTGAAGGGGTTTCAGTGTGTGGGGAAGGGGTTTCATTGTGTGGGGATGGGGTTTCAGTGTGTGGGGAAGTGTTTCAGTGTGTGGGGAAGGGGTTTCAGTGTGTGGGGAAGTGTTTCAGTGTGTGCGGAAGTGGTTTCAGTGTGTGGGGAAGGGTTTCAGTGTGTGGGGAAGGTGTTTCAGTGTGTGGGGAAGGGGTTTCTGTGTGTGGGGAGGGGTTTTCAGTGTGTGGGCAAGGTTTTAACTGAGTGCGGAAGGCGTTTCAGTGTGTGGGGAAGGTGTTTCATTGTGTGTGGAAGGGGTTTCAGTGTGTGGGGAAGGGGTTTCAGTGTGTGGGGATGGTGTTTCAGTGAGTGGGGTAGGGTTTAACTGAGTGCGGAAGGGGTTTCAGTGTGTGGGGAAGGTGATTCAATGTGTGGGGAAGGGTTTCAGTATGTGGAGAAGGGGTTTCAGTGTGTGGGGTAGGGTTTCAGTGTGTGGGGAACGGTTTCAGTGTGTGGGGAAGGTGTTTCAGTGTGTGGGGAAGTGGTTTCAGTGTGTAGGGTAGTGTTTCACTGTGTGCGGAAGGGGTTTCAGTGTGTGGGGAATGGGTTTCCGCGTGTGGGGAAGGTGTTTCAGTGTGTGTGGAAGGGGTTTCAGTGTGTGGGGAAGGGGTTTCAGTGTGTGGGGAAGGTGTTTCGGTGTTTGCGGAATGGGTTTCAGTTTGTGCGGAAGGTGCTTCAGTGTGTGGGGAAGGGGTTTCAGTGTGTGGGGAAGGTGTTTCATTGTGTGCGGAAGGGGTTTCAGTTTGTGGGGAAGGGGATTCAGTGTGTGACAAAAGTGTTTCATTGTGTGGGGAAGGTGTTTCATTGTGTGCGGAAGGGTATTCAGTGTGAGGAGAAGGGGTTTCAGTGTGTTTGGAAGGTGTTTCAGTGTGTGGGGAAGGGGTTTCAGTATGTGGGGAAGGAGTTTCAGTGTGTGGGGAAGGGTTTCAGTGTGTGGTGAAGGGTTTCATTGTGTGGGGAAGGGGTTTCAGTGTGTGGGGAAGGGGTTTCAGTGTGTGGTGAAGGGGTTTCAGTGTGTGGGGAAGGGGTTTCAGTGTGTGGGTATGGGGTTTCAGTGTGTGGGGAAGTGTTTCAGTGTATGGGGAAGGGGTTTCAGTGTGTGGGGAAGTATTTCAGTGTGTGCGGAAGTGGTTTCAGTGTGTTGGGAAGGGTTTCAGTGTGTGGGGAAGGTGTTTCAGTGTGTGGGGAAGGGGTTTCTGTGTGGGGGGAAGCATTTCACTGAGTGCGGAAGGTGTTTCAATGTTTGGGGAAGGGGTTTCAGTTTGTGGGGAAGGTGTTTCAGTGTGTGGGGATGTGTTTCTGTGTGTGGGGAAGGTGTTTCAGTGTGTGGGGATGTGTTTCAGTGTGTGCGGAATAGGTTTCAGTGTGTGGGGATGTGTTTCAGTGTGTGGGGAAGGGGTTTCAGTGTGTGGGGAAGAGTTTCACTTTGTGTGGAAGGGGTTTCAGTGTGTGGGGAAGGGGTTTCAGTGTGTTGGGAAGGTGTTTCAGTTTGTGTGGAAGGGTTTTCAGTGTGTGGGGAAGGGGTTTCAGTGTGTGGGGAAGGGGTTTCAGTGTGTGGGGAAGGTGTATCAGTGTGCGCGGAAGGGGTTTCAGTAGGTCCAGAAGGAGTTTCAGTGGGTGGTTAAGGGGTTTCAGTGTGTGGGAAAGCTGTTTCATTGTGTGCGGAAGCGGTTTCAGTGTATGGGGAAGGTGTTCACTGTGTGGGGAATGGGTTTCAGTGTGGGGAAGGGGTTTCAGTGTGTGGGCAAGGTGTCTCAGTGTTTGCGGAAGGGGTTTCAGTGTGTGGGGAAGGTGTATCAGTGTGTGGGGATGTGTTTCAGTGTGTGGGGAAGCGGTTTTAGTGTGTGTGAAGGGTTTCAGTGTGTGCGGAAGTGTTTTCAGTGTGTGGGGAAGGGGTTTCAGTGAGTGGGGAAGGTGTTTCAGTGGGTGGGGATGTGTTTCAGTGTGTGAGGAAGGGGTTTCAGTGTGTGGGGATGTGTTTCAGTGTTTGGGGAAGGGGTGTCAGGGTGTGGGGAAGGTTTTCACTGAGTGCGGAAGTGGTTTCAGTGTGTGGGGAATGGGTTTCAGTGTGTGGGGAAGGTGTTTCAGTGTTTGTGGAAGGGGTTTCAGTGTGCGGGGAAGGGTTTTCAGTGTGTGGTGAAGTGCTTTCAGTTTGTGGGGAAGGTGTTTCATTGTGTGCAGAAGGGGTTTCAGTTTGTGGGGAAGTGGATTCAGTGTGTGGGAACGTGTTTCATTGTGTGGGGAAGGTGTTTCATTGTGCTCGGAAGGGTATTCAGTGTGAGGGGTATGGTTTTCAGTGTGTGGGGAGGGGGTTTCACTGTGTGGGTCAGGGTTTAACTGTGTGCGGAATGCGTTTCAGTGTCTGGGGAAGGTGTTTCAGTGTGTGGGGAAGGGGTTTCAGTGTGTGGGGAAGGGTTTCAGTGTGTGATGAAGGTTTTCTGTGTGTGGGGAAGGGGTTTCAGTGTGTGGGGAAGGGTTTCAGTGTGTAGGGAAGGGGTTTCAGTGTGTGGGGAAGGGGTTTCAGTGTGTGGCTAAGTGTTTCATTGTGTGGGGAAGGTTTACAGTGTGTGGGGACGGGGTTTCAGTGTGTGGGGAAGGGATTTCAGTGTGTGGGGAAGTGTTTCATGTGTGTGCGGAAGGGGTTTCTGTGTGTGGGGAAGGGTTTCAGTGAGTGGGGAAGGTGTTTCAGTGATTGGGGAAGGGGTTTCAGTGTGTGGGGAGGGGTTTTCAGTGTGTGGGCAAGGTTTTAACTGAGTGCGGAAGGCGTTTCAGTGTGTGGGGAAGGTGTTTCAGAGTGTGGGAAAGGGGTTTCAGTATGTGGGGAAGGGGTATCAGTGTGTGGGGAAGGGTTTCAGTGTGTGGGGAAGGGTTTCAGTGTTTGGGGAAGGTGTTTCAGTGTGTGGGGAAGGGGTTTCAGTGTGTGGGGAAGGGTTTCACTGTGTGCGTAAGGGGTTTCAGTGTGTGTGGAAGGGGTTTCAGCGTGTGGGGAAGATGTTTCAGTGTGTGTGGAAGGGGTTTCAGTGCGTGGGGAAGGGGTTTCTGTGTGTGGGGAAGTGTTTCAGTGTGTGGGGAAGGGGTTTCAGTGTGAGGGGAAGTGTTTCAGTGTGTGCGGAAGGGGTTTCAGTGTGGGGGGAAGGGTTTCAGTGTGTGGGGAAGATGTTTCAGTGTGTGGCAAAGGGGTTTCAAGGTATGGGGAAGAGTTTCACTGAGTGCGGAAGGGGTTTCAGTGTTTGGGGAAGGGGTTTCAGTATGTGGGGAAGGTGTTTCAGTGTGTGGGGATGTGTTTCAGTGTATGGGGAAGTCGTTTCAGTGTTTGGGGATGTGTTTCAGTGTGTGGGGAAGGGGTTTCAGTGTGTGGGGAAGGGTTTCACTGTGTGCGGAAGGGGTTTCAGTGTGTGGGGAAGGGGTTTCAGTGTGTGGGGAAGGGGTTTCAGTGTGTGTGGAAGGGGTTTCAGTGTGTGGGGAAGGGGTTTCAGTGTGCGGGGAAGGTGTTTCAGTGTGTGCGGAACGGGTTTCAGTTTGTGCGGAAGGTGTTTCAGTGTGTGGGGAAGGGGTTTCAATGTGTGGGAAATGTTTTTCATTGTGTGCGGAAGGGGTTTCAGTGTGTGGGGAAGGTGTTTCAGTGAGTGGGGAGGGGGTTTCAATGTGTGGGGTAGGGTTTGACTGTGTGCGGAAGGGTTTTCAGTGTGTGGGGAAGGTGTTTCAATGTGTGGGGAAGGGGTTTCAGTATGTGGGGAAGGGGTTTCAGTGTGTGGGGTAGGGTTTTAGTGTGTGGGGAATTGTTTCAGTGTGTGGGGAAGGTGTTTCAGTGTGTGGGGAAGTGGTTTCAGTGTGTGGGGTAGTGTTTCACTGTGTGCGGAAGGGGTTTCAGTGTGTGGGGAATGGGTTTCAGCGTGTGGGGAAGGTGTTTCAGTGTGTGTGGAAGGGGCTTCAGTGTGTGGGGAAGGGGTTTCAGTGTGTGGGGAAGGTGTTTCGGTGTTTGTGGAAGGGGTTTCAGTGCGTGCGGAAGGTGTTTCAGTGTGTGGGGAAGGGGTTTCAGTGTGTGGGGAAGGTGTTTCATTGTGTGCGGAAGGGGCTTCAGTTTGTGGGGAAGGGGATTCAGTGTGTGACGAAGGTGTTTCATTGTGTGGGGAAGGTGTTTCATTGTGTGCGGAAGGGTATTCAGTGTGAGGGGAAGGGGTTTCAGTGTGTGGGGAGTGGGTTTCAGTGTGTGGGGAAGGGTTTAACTGTGTGCGGAAGGGGTTTCAGTGTGTGGGGAAGGTGTTTCAGTGTGTGGGGAAGGGGTTTCAGTATGTGGGGAAGGGGTTTCAGTGTGTGGGGAAGGGTTTCAGTGTGTGGTGAAGGGTTTCATTGTGTGGGGAAGGGGTTTCAGTTTGTGGGGAAGGGGTTTCAGTGTGTGGGGAAGGGTTTCACTGTGTGCGGAAGTTGTTTCAGTGTGTGGGGAATGGGCTTCAGCGTGTGGGGAAGGTGTTTCAGTGTGTGTGGAAGGGGTTTCACTGCGTGGGGAAGGGGTTTCTGTGTGTGGGGAAGTGTTTCAGTGTGTGGGGAAGTATTACAGTGTGTGGGGACGGTGTTTCAGTGTGTGGGGAAGGGGTCTCAGTGTGTGGGGAAGTGTTTCAGTGTGTGCGGAAGGGGTTTCAGTGTGTGGGGAAGGGTTTCAGTGTGTGGGGAAGATGTTTCAGTGTGTGGCGAAGGGGTTTCTAGGTGTGGGGAAGAGTTTCACTGAGTGCAGAAGGGGTTTCAGTATTTGGGGAAGGGGTTTCAGTATGTGGGGAAGGTGTTTCAGTGTGTGGGGATGTGTTTCAGTGTGTGGGGAAGTCGTTTCAGTGTTTGGGGATGTGTTTCAGTGTGTGGGGAAGGGGTTTCAGTGTGTGGGGAAGGGTTTCACTGTGTGCGGAAGGGGTTTCAGTGTGTGGGGAAGGGGTTGCAGTGTGTGGGGAAGGGGTTTCAGTGTGTGTGGAAGGGGTTTCAGTGTGTGGGGAAGGGGTTTCAGTGTGCGGGAAAGGTGTTTCAGTGTGTGCGGAAGGGGTTTCAGTTTGTGCGGAAGGTGTTTCAGTGTGTGGGGAAGGGGTTTCAATGTGTGGGAAAGGATTTTCATTGTGTGCGGAAGGGGTTTCAGTGTGTGGGGAAGGTGTTTCAGTGAGTGGGGAGGGGGTTTCAATGTGTGGGGTAGGGTTTAACTGTGTGCGGAAGGGGTTTCAGTGTGTGGGGAAGGTGTTTCAATGTGTGGGGAAGGGGTTTCAGTATGTGGGGAAGGGGTTTCAGTGTGTGGGGTAGGGTTTCAGTGTGTGGGGAATTGTTTCAGTTTGTGGGGAAGGTGTTTCAGTGTGTGGGGAATTGGTTTCAGTGTGTGGGGTAGTGCTTCACTGTGTGCGGAAGGGGTTACAGTGTGTGGGGAATGGGTTTCAGCGTGTGGGGAAGGTGTTACAGTGTGTGTGGAAGGGGCTTCAGTGTGTGGGGAAGGGGTTTCAGTGTGTGGGGAAGGTGTTTCGGTGTTTGCGGAAGGGGTTTCAGTGCGTGCGGAAGGTGTTTCAGTGTGTGTGGAAGGGGTTTCAGTGTGTGGGGAAGGTGTTTCATTGTGTGCGGAAGGGGCTTCAGTTTGTGGGGAAGGGGATTCAGTGTGTGACGAAGGTGTTTCATTGTGTGGGGAAGGTGTTTCATTGTGTGCGGAAGGGTATTCAGTGTGAGGGGAAGGGGTTTCAGTGTGTGGGGACTGGGTTTCAGTGTGTGGGGAAGGGTTTAACTGTGTGCGGAAGGGGTTTCAGTGTGTGGGGAAGGTGTTTCAGTGTGTGGGGAAGGGGTTTCAGTATGTGGGGAAGGGGTTTCAGTGTGTGGGGAAGGGTTTCAGTGTGTGGTGAAGGGTTTCATTGTGTGGGGAAGGGGTTTCAGTTTGTGGGGAAGGGGTTTCAGTGTGTGGTGAAGGGGTTTCAGTGTGTGGGGAAGGGGTTTCAGTGTGTGGGGATGGGGTTTCAGTGTGTGGGGAAGTGTTTCAGTGTGTGGGGAAGGATTACAGTGTCTGGGGAAGGGGTTTCTGTTTGTGGGGAAGGGGTTTCAGTGTGTGGTGAAGGGGTTTCAGTGTGTGGGGAAGGGGTTTCAGTGTGTGGGGAAGGGTTTCAGTGTGTGGTGAAGGGTTTCATTGTGTGGGGAAGGTGTTTCAGTGTGTGGGGAAGGGGTTTCAGTGTGTGGTGAAGGGGTTTCAGTGAGTGGGGAAGGGGTTTCAGTGTGTGGGGATGGGGTTTCAGTGTGTGGGGAAGTGTTTCAGTGTGTGGGGAAGGGGTTTCAGTGTGTGGGGAAGTGTTTCAGTGTGTGCGGAAGTAGTTTCAGTGTGTGGGGAAGGGTTTAACTGTGTGCGGAAGGGGTTTCAGTGTGTGGGGAAGGTGTTTCAGTGTGTGGGGAAGGGGTTTCTGTGTGGTGGGAAGCGTTTCACTGAGTGCGGAAGGGGTTTCAATGTTTGGGGAAGGGGTTTCAATTTGTGGGGAATGTGTTTCAGTGTGTGGGGATGTGTTTCTGTGTGTGGGGAAGGCGTTTCAGTGTGTGGGGATGTGTTTCAGTGTTTGCGGAAGAGGTTTCAGTGTGTGGGGATGTGTTTCATTGTGTGGGGAAGGGGTTTCAGTGCGTGGGGAAGAGTTTCACTTTGTGTGGAAGGGGTTTCAGTGTGTGGGGAAGGGGTTTCACTGTGTTGGGAAGGTGTTTCAGTGTGTGTGGAAGGGTTTTCAGTGTGTGGGGAAGGGGTTTCAGTATGTGGGGAAGGGGTTTCATTGTGTGGGGAAGGTGTATCAGTGTGTGCGGAAGGGGTTTCAGTGGGTGGTTAAGGGGTTTCAATGTGTGGGAAAGCTGTTTCATTGTGTGCGGAAGGGGTTTCAGTGTATGGGGAAGGTGTTCACTGTGTGGGGAATGGGTTTCAGTGTGTGGGGAAGGGGTTTCAGTGTGTGGGGAAGGTGTCTCAGTGTTTGCGGAAGTGGTTTCAGTGTGTGGGGAAGGTGTATCAGTGTGTGGGGATGTGTTTCAGTGTGTGGGGAAGCGGTTTTAGTGTGTGTGAAGGGTTTCAGTGTGTGCGGAAGTGTTTTCAGTGTGTGGGGAAGGGGTTTCAGTGAGTGGGGAAGGTGTTTCAGTGTGTGGGGATGTGTTTCAGTGTGTGAGGAAGGGGTTTCAGTGTGTGGGGATGTGTTTCAGTGTTTGGGGAAGGGGTGTCAGGGTGTGGGGAAGGGTTTCACTGAGTGCGGAAGGGGTTTCAGTGTGTGGGGAATGGGTTTCAGTGTGTGGGGAAGGTGTTTCAGTGTTTGTGGAAGGGGTTTCAGTGTGCGGGGAAGGGTTTTCAGTGTGTGGTGAAGTGCTTTCAGTTTGTGGGGAAGGTGTTTCATTGTGTGCAGAAGGGGTTTCAGTTTGTGGGGAAGGGGATTCAGTGTGTGGGAACGTGTTTCATTGTGTGGGGAAGGTGTTTCATTGTGCTCGGAAGGGTATTCAGTGTGAGGGGAAGGGTTTTCAGTGTGTGGGGAGGGGGTTTCACTGTGTGGGTAAGGGTTTAACTGTGTGCGGAATGGGTTTCAGTGTCTGGGGAAGGTGTTTCAGTGTGTGGGGAAGGGGTTTCAGTGTGTGGGGAAGGGTTTCAGTGTGTGATGAAGGTTTTCTGTGTGTGGGGAAGGGGTTTCAGTGTGTGGGGAAGGGTTTCAGTGTGTAGGGAAGGGGTTTCAGTGTGTGGGGAAGGGGTTTCAGTGTGTGGCTAAGTGTTTCATTCTGTGGGGAAGGTTTACAGTGTGTGGGGACGGGGTTTCAGTGTGTGGGGAAGGGATTTCAGTGTGTGGGGAAGTGTTTCATGTGTGTGCAGAAGGGGTTTCTGTGTGTGGGGAAGGGTTTCAGTGAGTGGGGAAGGTGTTTCAGTGTTTGGGGAAGGGGTTTCAGTGTGTGGGGAGGGGTTTTCAGTGTGTGGGCAAGGTTTTAACTGAGTGCGGAAGGCGTTTCAGTGTGTGGGGAAGGTGTTTCAGAGTGTGGGAAAGGGGTTTCAGTATGTGGGGAAGGGGTATCAGTGTGTGGGGAAGGGTTTCAGTGTGTGGGGAAGGGTTTCAGTGTTTGGGGAAGGTGTTTCAGTGTGTGGGGAAGGGGTTTCAGTGTGTGGGGAAGGGTTTCACTGTGTGCGGAAGGGGTTTCAGTGTGTGTGGAAGGGGTTTCACTGCGTGGGGAAGGGGTTTCTGTGTGTGGGGAAGTGTTTCAGTGTGTGGGGAAGGGGTTTCAGTGTGTGGGGAAGTGTTTCAGTGTGTGCGGAAGGGGTTTCAGTGTGGGGGGAAGGGTTTCAGTGTGTGGGGAAGATGTTTCAGTGTGTGGCAAAGGGGTTTCAAGGTGTGGGGAAGAGTTTCACTGAGTGCGGAAGGGGTTTCAGTGTTTGGGGAAGGGGTTTCAGTATGTGGGGAAGGTGTTTCAGTGTGTGGGGATGTGTTTCAGTGTGTGGGGAAGTCGTTTCAGTGTTTGGGGATGTGTTTCAGTGTGTGGGGAAGGGGTTTCAGTGTGTGGGGCAGGGTTTCACTGTGTGCGAAAGGGGTTTCAGTGTGTGGGGAAGGGGTTTCAGTGTGTGGGGAAGGGGTTTCAGTGTGTGTGGAAGGGGTTTCAGTGTGTGGGGAAGGGGTTTCAGAGTGCGGGGAAGGTGTTTCAGTGTGCGCGGAATGGGTTTCAGTTTGTGCGGAAGGTGTTTCAGTGTGTGGGGAAGGGGTTTCAATGTGTGGGAAAGGTTATTCATTGTGTGCGGAAGGGGTTTCAGTGTGTGGGGAAGGTGTTTCAGTGAGTGGGGAGGGGTTTTCAATGTGTGGGGTAGGGTTTAACTGTGTGCGGAAGGGGTTTCAGTGTGTGGGGAAGGTGTTTCAGTGTGTGGGGAAGTGGTTTCAGTGTGTGGGGTAGTGTTTCACTGTGTGCGGAAGGGGTTTCAGTGTGTGGGGAATGGGTTTCAGCGTGTGGGGAAGGTGTTTCAGTGTGTGTGGAAGGGGCTTCAGTGTGTGGGGAAGGGGTTTCACTGTGTGGGGAAGATGTTTTGGTGTTTGCGGAAGGGGTTTCAGTGCGTGCGGAAGGTGTTTCAGTGTGCGGGGAAGGGGTTTCAGTGTGTGGGGAAGGTGTTTCATTGTGTGCGGAAGGGGCTTCAGTTTGTGGGGAAGGGGATTCAGTGTGTGACGAAGGTGTTTCATTGTGTGGGGAAGGTGTTTCATTGTGTGCGGAAGGGTATTCAGTGTGAGGGGAAGGGGTTTCAGTGTGTGGGGAGTGGGTTTCAGTGTGTGGGGAAGGGTTTAACTGTGTGCGGAAGGGGTTTCAGTGTGTGGGGAAGGTGTTTCAGTGTGTGGGGAAGGGGTTTCAGTATGTGGGGAAGGGGTTTCAGTGTGTGGGGAAGGGTTTCAGTGTGTGGTGAAGGGTTTCATTGTGTAGGGAATTGGTTTCAGTTTGTGGGGAAGGGGTTTCAGTGTGTGGTGAAGGGGTTTCAGTGTGTGGGGAAGGGGTTTCAGTGTGTGGGGAAGGATTACAGTGTCTGGGGACGAAGTTTCAGTGTGTGGGGAAGGGGTTTCAGTGTGTGGGGAAGTGTTTCAGTGTGTGCGGAAGTGGTTTCAGTGTGTGGGGAAGGGTTTCAGTGTGTGGGAAGTTGTTTCAGTGTGTGGGGAAGGGGTTTCTGTGTGTGGGGAAGGATTTCACTGATTGCGGAAGGGGTTTCAATGTTTGGGGAAGGGATTTCAGTCTGTGGGGAATGTGTTTCAGTGTGTGGGGATGTGTTTCTCTGTGTGGGGAAGGCGTTTCAGTGTGTGGGGATGTGTTTCAGTTTGTGCGGAAGGGGTTTCAGTGTGTGGTAATGTGTTTCAGTGTGTGGGGAAGGGGACTCAGTGTGTGGGGAAGAGTTTCACTTTGTGTGGAAGGGGTTTCAGTGTGTGGGGAAGGGGGTTCAGTGTGTGGGGAAGGTGTTTCAGTGTGTGTGGAAGGGGTTTCAGTGTGTGGGGAAGGGGTTTCAGTGTGTGGGGAATGGGTTTCAGTGTGTGGGGAAGGTGTATCAGTGTGTGCTGAAGGGGTTTCAGTAGGTCAGGAAGGAGTTTCAGTGGGTGGTTAAGGTGTTTCAATGTGTGGGAAAGCTGTTTCATTGTGTGCGGAAGGGGTTTCAGTGTGTGGGGAAGGTGTCTCAGTGTTTGTGGAAGGGGTTTCAGTGTGTGGGGAAGGGGTATCAGTGTGTGGGGATGTGTTTCAGTGTGTGGGGAAGCGGTTTTAGTGTGTGTGAAGGGTTTCAGTGTGTGCGGAAGTGTTTTCAGTTTGTGGGGAAGGGGTTTCAGTGAGTGGGGATGGTGTTTCAGTGGGTGGGGATGTGTTTCAGTGTGTGGGGAAGGGGTTTCAGTATGTGGGGATGTATTTCAGTGTGTGAGGAAGGGGTTTCAGTGTGTGGGGATGTGTTTCAGTGTTTGGGGAAGGGGTGTCAGGGTGTGGGGAAGGGTTTAACTGAGTGCGGAAGGGGTTTCAGTGTGTGGGGAATGGGTTTCAGTGTGTGGGGAAGGTGTTTCAGTGTTTGTGGAAGGGGTTTCAGTGTGCGGGGAAGGGTTTTCAGTGTGTGGTGAAGTGCTTTCAGTTTGTGGGGAAGGTGTTTCATTGTTTGCAGAAGGGGTTTCAGTTTGTGGGGAAGGGGATTCAGTGTGTGGGAACGTGTTTCATTGTGTGGGGAAGGTGTTTCATTGTGCTCGGAAGGGTATTCAGTGTGAGGGGAAGGGTTTTCAGTGTGTGGGGAGGGGGTTTCACTGTGTGGGTAAGGGTTTAACTGTGTGCGGAATGGGTTTCAGTGTCTGGGGAAGGTGTTTCAGTGTGTGGGGAAGGGGTTTCAGTGTGTGGGGAAGGGTTTCAGTGTGTGATGAAGGTTTTCTGTGTGTGGGGAAGGGGTTTCAGTGTGTGGGGAAGGGTTTCAGTGTGTAGGGAAGGGGTTTCAGTGTGTGGGGAAGGGGTTTCAGTGTGTGGCTAAGTGTTTCATTGTGTGGGGAAGGTTTACAGTGTGTGGGGACGGGGTTTCAGTGTGTGGGGAAGGGATTTCAGTGTGTGGGGAAGTGTTTCATGTGTGTGCGGAAGGGGTTTCTGTGTGTGGGGAAGGGTTTCAGTGTGTGGGGAAGGGGTTTCAGTGTTTGGGAAAGGGGTTTCAGTGTGTGGGGAGGGGGTTTCAGTGTGTGGGCAAGGTTTTAACTGAGTGCGGAAGGCGTTTCAGTGTGTGGGGAAGGTGTTTCAGAGTGTGGGGAAGGCGTTTCAGTATGTGGGGAAGGGGTATCAGTGTGTGGGGAAGGGTTTCAGTGTGTGGGGAAGGGTTTCAGTGTGTGGGGAAGGTGTTTCAGTGTGTGGGGAAGGGGTTTCAGTGTGTGGGGATGGGTTTCACTGTGTGCGGAAGTTGTTTCAGTGTGTGGGGAATGGGTTTCAGCGTGTGGGGAAGGTGTTTCAGTGTGTGTGGAAGGGGTTTCACTGCGTGGGGAAGGGGTTTCTGTGTGTGGGGAAGTGTTTCAGTGTGTGGGCAAGTATTACAGTGTGTGGGGACGGTGTGTCAGTGTGTGGGGAAGGGGTTTCAGTGTGTGGGGAAGTGTTTCAGTGTGTGCGGAAGGGGTTTCAGTGTGTGGGGAAGGGTTTCAGTGTGTGGGGAAGATGTTTCAGTGTGTGGCGAAGGGGTTTCTAGGTGTGGGGAAGAGTTTCACTGAGTGCAGAAGGGGTTTCAGTATTTGGGGAAGGGGTTTCAGTATGTGGGGAAGTTGTTTCAGTGTGTAGGGATGTGTTTCAGTGTGTGGGGAAGTCGTTTCAGTGTTTGGGGATGTGTTTCAGTGTGTGGGGAAGGGGTTTCAGTGTGTGGGGAAGGGTTTCACTGTGTGCGGAAGGGGTTTCAGTGTGTGGGGAAGGGGTTGCAGTGTGTGGGGAAGGGGTTTCAGTGTTTGTGGAAGCGGTTTCAGTGTGTGGGGAAGGGGTTTCAGTGTGCGGGAAAGGTGTTTCAGTGTGTGCGGAAGGGGTTTCAGTTTGTGCGGAAGGTGTTTCAGTGTGTGGGGAAGGGGTTTCAATGTGTGGGAAAGGTTTTTCATTGTGTGCGGAAGGGGTTTCAGTGTGTGGGGAAGGTGTTTCGGTGAGTGGGGAGGGGGTTTCAATGTGTGGGGTAGGGTTTAACTGTGTGCGGAAGGGGTTTCAGTGTGTGGGGAAGTGTTTCATGTGTGTGCGGAAGGGGTTTCGGTGTGTGGGGAAGGGTTTCAGTGTGTGGGGAAGGTGTTTCAGTGTTTGGGAAAGGGGTTTCAGTGTGTGGGGAGGGGGTTTCAGTGTGTGGGCAAGGTTTTAACTGAGTGCGGAAGGCGTTTCAGTGTGTGGGGAAGGTGTTTCAGAGTGTGGGGAAGGGGTTTCAGTATGTGGGGAAGGGGTATCAGTGTGTGGGGAAGGGTTTCAGTGTGTGGGGAAGGGTTTCAGTGTGTGGGGAAGGTGTTTCAGTGTGTGGGGAAGGGGTTTCAGTGTGTGGGGAAGGGTTTCACTGTGTGCGGAAGTTGTTTCAGTGTGTGGGGAATGGGTTTCAGCGTGTGGGGAAGGTGTTTCAGTGTGTGTGGAAGGGGTTTCACTGCGTGGGGAAGGGGTTTCTGTGTGTGGGGAAGTGTTTCAGTGTGTGGGCAAGTATTACAGTGTGTGGGGACGGTGTTTCAGTGTGTGGGGAAGGGGTTTCAGTGTGTGGGAAGTGTTTCAGTGTGTGCGGAAGGGGTTTCAGTGTGTGGGGAAGGGTTTCAGTGTGTGGGGAAGATGTTTCAGTGTGTGGCGAAGGGGTTTCTAGGTGTGGGGAAGAGTTTCACTGAGTGCAGAAGGGGTTTCAGTATTTGGGGAAGGGGTTTCAGTATGTGGGGAAGGTGTTTCAGTGTGTAGGGATGTGTTTCAGTGTGTGGGGAAGTCGTTTCAGTGTTTGGGGATGTGTTTCAGTGTGTGGGGAAGGGGTTTCAGTGTGTGGGGAAGGGTTTCACTGTGTGCGGAAGGGGTTTCAGTGTGTGGGGAAGGGGTTGCAGTGTTTGGGGAAGGGGTTTCAGTGTGTGTGGAAGGGGTTTCAGTGTGTGGGGAAGGGGTTTCAGTGTGCGGGAAAGGTGTTTCAGTGTGTGCGGAAGGGGTTTCAGTTTGTGCGGAAGGTGTTTCAGTGTGTGGGGAAGGGGTTTCAATGTGTGGGAAAGGTTTTTCATTGTGTGCGGAAGGGGTTTCAGTGTGTGGGGAAGGTGTTTCGGTGAGTGGGGAGGGGGTTTCAATGTGTGGGGTAGGGTTTAACTGTGTGCGGAAGGGGTTTCAGTGTGTGGGGAAGGTGTTTCAATGTGTGGGGAAGGGGTTTCAGTATGTGGGGAAGGGGTTTCAGTGTGTGGGGTAGGGTTTCAGTGTGTGGGGAATTGTTTCAGTTTGTGGGGAAGGTGTTTCAGTGTGTGGGGAATTGGTTTCAGTGTGTGGGGTAGTGCTTCACTGTGTGCGGAAGGGGTTTCAGTGTGTGGGGAATGGGTTTCAGCGTGTGGGGAAGGTGTTTCAGTGTGTGTGGAAGGGGCTTCAGTGTGTGGGGAAGGGGTTTCAGTGTGTGGGGAAGGTGTTTCGGTGTTTGCGGAAGGGGTTTCAGTGCGTGCGGAAGGTGTTTCAGTGTGTGTGGAAGGGGTTTCAGTGTGTGGGGAAGGTGTTTCATTGTGTGCAGAAGGGGCTTCAGTTTGTGTGGAAGGGGATTCAGTGTGTGACGAAGGTGTTTCATTTTGTGGGGAAGGTGTTTCATTGTGTGCGGAAGGGTATTCAGTGTGAGGGGAAGGGGTTTCAGTGTGTGGGGAAGGTGTTTCAGTGTGTGGGGAAGGGGTTTCAGTATGTGGGGAAGGGGTTTCAGTGTGTGGGGAAGGGTTTCAGTGTGTGGTGAAGGGTTTCATTGTGTGGGGAAGGGGTTTCAGTTTGTGGGGAAGGGGTTTCAGTGTGTGGTGAAGGGGTTACAGTGTGTGGGGAAGGGGTTTCAGTGTGTGGGGATGGGGTTTCAGTGTGTGGGGAAGTGTTTCAGTGTGTGGGGAAGGATTACTGTGTCTGGGGACGAAGTTTCAGTGTGTGGGGACGGGGTTTCAGTGAGTGGGGAATTGTTTCAGTGTGTGCGGAAGTGGTTTCAGTGTGTGGGGAAGGGTTTCAGTGTGTGGGGAAGTTGTTTCAGTGTGTGGGGAAGGGGTTTCTGTGTGTGGGGAAGGATTTCACTGATTGCGGAAGGGGTTTCAATGTCTGGGGAAGGGGTTTCAGTCTGTGGGGAAGGTGTTTCAGTGTGTGGGAATGTGTTTCTGTGTGTGGGGAAGGCGTTTCAGTGTGTGGGGATGTGTTTCAGTTTGTGCGGAAGGGGTTTCAGTGTGTGGTAATGTGTTTCAGTGTGTGGGGAAGGGGTTTCAGTGTGTGGGGAAGAGTTTCACTTTGTGTGGAAGGTGTTTCAGTGTGTGGGGAAGGGGTTTCAGTGTGTGGGGAAGGGGTTTCAGTGTGTGGGGAATGGGTTTCAGTGTGTGGGGAAGGTGTATCAGTGTGTGCGGAAGGGGTTTCAGTAGGTCAGGAAGGAGTTTCAGATGGTGGTTAAGGGGTTTCAATGTGTGGGAAAGCTGTTTCATTGTGTGCGGAAGGGGTTTCAGTGTATGGGGAAGGTGTTCACTGTTTGGGGAATGGGTTTCAGTGTGTGGGGAAGGGGTTTCAGTGTGTGGGGAAGGTGTCTCAGTGTTTGCGGAAGGGGTTACAGTGTGTGGGGAAGGTGTATCAGTGTGTGGGGATGTGTTTCAGTGTGTGGGGAAGCGGTTTTAGTGTGTGTGAAAGGTTTCAGTGTGTGCGGAAGTGTTTTCAGTGTGTGGGGAAGGGGTTTCAGTGAGCGGGGATGGTGTTTCAGTGGGTGGGGATGTGTTTCAGTGTGTGGGGAAGGGGTTTCAGTGTGTGGGGATGTGTTTCAGTGTGTGAGGAAGGGGTTTCAGTGTGTGGGGATGTGTTTCAGTGTTTGGGGAAGGGGTGTCAGGGTGTGGGGAAGGGTTTCACTGAGTGCGGAAGGGGTTTCAGTGTGTGGGGAATGGGTTTCAGTGTGTGGGGAAGGTGTTTCAGTGTTTGTGGAAGGGGTTTCAGTGTGCGGGGAAGGGTTTTCAGTGTGTGGTGAAGTGCTTTCAGTTTGTGGGGAAGGGGTTTCAGTGTGTGGGGATGGGGTTTCAGTGTGTGGGGAAGTGTTTCAGTGCGTGGGGAAGGATTACAGTGTCTGGGGACGAAGTTTCAGTGTGTGGGGAAGGGGTTTCAGTGTGTGGGGAAGTGTTTCAGTGTGTGCGGAAGTGGTTTCAGTGTGTGGGGAAGGGTTTCAGTGTGTGGGGAAGTTGTTTCAGTGTATGGGGAAGGGGTTTCTGTGTGTGGGGAAGGATTTCACTGATTGCAGAAGGGATTTCAATGTTTGGGGAAGGGGTTTCAGTCTGTGGGGAAGGTGTTTCAGTGTGAGGGGATGTGTTTCTGTGTGTGGGGAAGGCGTTTCAGTGTGTGGGGATTTGTTTCAGTTTGTGCGGAAGGGGTTTCAGTGTGTGGTAATGTGTTTCAGTGTGTGGGGAAGGGGTTTCAGTGTGTGGGGAAGAGTTTCACTTTGTGTGGAAGGGGTTTCAGTGTGTGGGGAAGGGGTTTCAGTGTGTGGGGAAGGTGTTTCAGTGTGTGCGGAAGGGGTTTCAGTGTGTGGGGAAGGAGTTTCAGTGTGTGGGGATGTGTTTCTGTGTGTGTAGAAGGTGTTTCACTATGTGGGGATGTGTTTCAGTGTGTGGGGAAGATGTTTCAGTGTGTGGGGAAGGGTTTCACTGTGTGCAGAAAGGGTTTCAGTGTGTGGGGAAGGGGTTTCAGTTTGTAGGGAAGGTGTTTCAGTATCTGCGGAAGGGGTTTCAGTGTGTGGGGAATGGGTTTCAGTGTGTGGGGAAGGTGTTTCAGTGTGTGCGGAAGGGGTTTCAGTGTGTCCAGAAGGCGTTTCAGTGTGTGGGGAAGGGGTTTCAGTATGTGGGGAAGTGGTGTCAGTGTGTGGGGTCTGTGTTTCAGTGTGTTTGGAAGGGTTTCAGTGCGTGTGGAATGTGTTTCAGTGTGTGGTGCATGGGTTTCAGTGTTTCGGGAAGGGTTTCAGTGTGTGTGGAAGGGGTGTCAGTGTATGGGGAAGGTGTTTCAGTGTGTGGGGAATGTGTTTCAGTGTGTGTGGAAGGGGTTTCAGTGTGTGGGGAAGGTGTTTCAGTGTGTGGGCTAGGTGTTTCACTGAGTGGTAAATGGGGTTTCAGTGTGTGGGGAAGGGTTTCAGTGTGTGGGGAAGGGGTTTCAGTGGGTGGGTAATGGTTTCAGTGTGTGGGGAAGGTGTCTCAGTGAGTGCCGAATGCGTTTCACTGTGTGGGGAAGGTGTTTCATTGTGTGGGGAAGGTGTTTCAATGTGTGGGGAAGGTGTTTCAGTGTGTGGGGAAGGGGTTTCAGTGAGTGGGGAAGCTGTTTCAGTGTGTGGGGAAGATGTTTCAGTGTGTGCGGAAGGGGTTTCAGTGTGTGGGGAAGGTGTTTCGCTGTGTGGGGAAGGTGTTTCAGTGTGTGGGGAAGGGGATTCAGTGATTGGGGAAGGTGTTTCAGTGTGTGGTGAGGATGTTTCAGTGTGTGGGGAAGGGGTTTCAGTGTGTGGCGAAGGGTTTCAGTGTGTGGGGAAGGGGTTTCAGCTTGTGGGGAAGGGGTTTCAGCTTGTGGGGTCGGGGTTTCAGTGTGTCGGGATGGGTTTCAGTGTGTGGGGAAGGTGTTTCAGTGTGTGGGGAAGTGGTTTCACTGTTTGGGGAAGGTGTTTCAGTGTGTGGGGAAGGTGTTTCAGTGTGTGGTGAATGGGTTTCAGTGTGTGGGGAAGGTGTTTCAGTGTGTGGGGATTTGTTGCAGTGTGTGGGGAAGGTGTTTCAGTGTGTGGGGATTGGTTTCAGGGTGTGGGGATCAGCTTCAGTGTGTGGGGATGGGTTTCAGTGTGTGTGGAAGGGGTTTCAGTGTGTGTGGAAGGTGTTTCTGTGTGTGGGGATGTGTTTCAGTGTGTGCGGAAGAGATTTCAGTGTGTTGGGAAGGGCTTTCCTTGTGTGCGGATGTGTTTCAGTGTGTGGCGATGGTTTTCAGTGTGTGCGGAAGCGGTTTCAGTGTGTGGAAAAGTTGTTTCAGTGTGTGAGGAAGGTGTTTCATTGTGTGGGAAAGGGGTTTCAGTGTGTGGGGAAGGGGTTTCAGTGTGTGGGTAAGGTGTTTCAGAGAGTGGGTAAGTTTTTCAGTGCGTGGGGAAGGTGTTTCAGTGCGTGGGGAAGGGGTTTCAGAGTGTGGGGAAGGGTTTCCGTGTGGGGGGATGTGTTTTCAGTGTGGGGGGAAGGGGTTGCAGTGTGTGGGGAAGGGGTTTAAGTGTGTGGGGATGTGTTTCAGTGTGTGAGGAGGGGGTTTCAGTGTGTGGGGACGGGGTTGTAGTGTGTGGGGATGGGTTTCACTGTGTGCGGAAGGGGTTTCAGTGTGTGGGGAAGGTGTTTCATTGTGTGGGGAAGTTGTTTCAGTGTGTGCGGAAGGCGTTTCAGTGTGTGGGGAATGGGTTTCAGTATGTGGGGAAGGTGTTTCAGTGTGTGCGGTATGGGTTTCAGTGTGTGGGGAAGGTGCTTCACTGTGTGGAGAAGGGGTTTCAGTGTGTGGGGAAGCTGTTTCAGTGTGTGGGGAAGGTGTTTCGGTGTTTGGGGAAGGTGTTTCAGTGTGTGGGGAAGGGGTTTCAGTGTGTGGGGACGGTGTTTCAGTGTGTGGTGAAGGTGTTTCAGTGTGTGGGGAAGGGTTTAGATGTGTGGGGAAGGGGTTTCAGTGTGTGGGGAATGTGTTTCAGTGTGAGTGGAAGGTGTTTCAGTGCGTGGGGAAGGGGTTTCAGTGTGTGCAGTCGGGGTTTCAGTGTGTGGGGAAGGGGTTTCTGTGTGTGGGGATGTGTTTCAGTGTGTGGGGAAGGTGTTTCTGTGTGTGGCTATGTGTTTCAGTGTGTGGAGAAGGTGTTTCAGTGTGTGGGGAAGGGTTTCACTGTGTGCGGAAGGTTGTTTCAGTGTGTGGGGAAGGGGTTTCAGTGTGTAGGGAAGGTGTTTCAGTATCTGCGGAAGGGGTTTCAGTGTGTGTGGAAAGGGTTTCAGTGTGTGTTGAATGTGTTTCAGTGTGTGTGGAAGGGGTTTCAGTGTGTGCGGAAGGCGTTTCAGTGTGTGGGAAGGGGGTTTCAGTGTGTGGGAAAGTGGTTTCAGTGTGTGGGGAATGTGTTTCAGTGTGTTTGGAAGGGTTTCAGTGTGTGTGGTATGCGTTTGAGTGTGTGGTGAATGGGTTTCAGTGTTTCGGGAAGGGTTTCAGTGTGTGTGGAAGGGGTGTCAGTGTGTGGGGAAGGTGTTTCAGTGTGTGGGGAATGTGTTTCAGTGTGTGCAGAAGGGGTTTCAGTGTGTGGGGAAGGTGTTTCAGTGTGCGGGGAAGATGTTTCCGAGTGTAAGGAAGGGGTTTCAGTGAGTGGGTACGGGTATCAGTTTGTGGGGAAGGGGTTTCAGTGGGTGGGTAATGGTTTCAGTGCGTGGGGAATTTGTTTCAGTGTGTGCGGAAGGGGTTTCAGTGTGTGGGGAAGGTGATTTGGTGTGTGGGGAAGTTGTTTCAGTGTGTGGTGAAGGTGTTTCAGCTTGTGGGGTAGGGGTTTCAGTGTGTCGGGATGGGTTTCAGTGTGTGGGGAAGGTGTCTCTGTGTGTGGGGAAGTGGTTTCACTGTTTGGGGAAGGTGTTTCAGTGTGTTGGGAAGGTGTTTCAGTGTGTGGTGAATGGGTTTCAGTGTGTGGGGAAGGTGTTTCAGTGTGTCGGGATTTGTTGCCGTGTGTGGGGAAGGTGTTTCAGTGTGTGGGGAAGGTGTTTCAGTGTGTGGGGGAGGGATTTCAGTGTGTGGGCAAGGGTTTCAGTGTGTGGGGAACGGGTTTCAGTGTGTGGGTAAGGGTTTCAGTGTGTGGGGAATGTGTTTCAGAGTGTGCGGAAGGGGTTTCAGTGTGTGGTGAAGGTGTTTCAGTGTGTGGGGAAGGTGCTTCACTGTGTGGGGAAGGTGTTTCAGTGTGTGGGGAATGTGTTTCTGTGTGTGCGGAAGGGGTTTCAGTGTGTGGGGAAGGTGTTTCAGTGTGTGGGGAAGGTGTTTCAGTGTATGTGGAAGGGGTTTCAGTGTGTGGGGAAGGGTTTCAGTGTGTGTGGAAGGGGTTTCAGTGGGTGGGTAATTGTTTCAGTGTGTGGGGAAGGTGCTTCACTGCGTGGGGAAGGTGTTTCAGTGTGTGGGGAATGTGTTTCTGTGTGTGCGGAAGTGGTTTCAGTGTGTTGGGAAGGTGTTTCAGTGTGTGAGGAAGGTGTTTCAGTGTGTGTGGAAGGGGTTTCAGTGTGTGGGGAAGGGTTTCAGTGTGTGTGGAAGGGGTTTCAGTGGGTGGGTAATTGTTTCAGTGTGTGGGGAAGGTGTTTCCGTGTGTGGGGAAGGTGTTTCAGTGTGTGGGGAAGGTGTTTCAGTGTGTGGGGTAGGGATTTCAGTGTGTGGGCAAGGGTTTCAGTGTGTGGGGAACGGGTTTCAGTGTGTGGGTAAGGGTTTCAGTGTGTGGGGAATGTGTTTCAGAGTGTGCGGAAGGGGTTTCAGTGTGTGGGGAAGGTGTTTCATTGTGTGGGGAAGGTGTTTCAGTGTGTGGGGAAGGTGCTTCACTGTGTGGGGAAGGTGTTTCAGTGTGTGGGGAATGTGTTTCTGTGTGTGCGGAAGGGGTTTCAGTGTGTGGGGAAGGTGTTTCAGTGTGTGGGGAAGGTGTTTCAGTGTGTGTGGAAGGGGTTTCAGTGTGTGGGGAAGGGTTTCAGTGTGTGTGGAAGGGGTTTCAGTGGGTGGGTAATGGTTTCAGTGTGTGGGGAAGTTTTTTCAGTGTGTGGGGAATGCGTTTCAGAGTGTGCAGAAGGGTTTTCAGTGTTTGGGGAAGGTGTTTCATTGTGTGGGGAAGGTGTTTCAGTGTGTGGGGAAGGTGCTTCACTGTGTGGGGAAGGTGTTTCAGTGTGTGCAGAAGGGGTTTCAGTGTGTGGCGAAGGTGTTTCGGTGTTTGGGGAAGGGGTTTCAGTGTGTGGGGAATGGGTTTCAGTGTGTGGGGAAGGTGTTTCAGTGTGTGGTGAAGGTGTTTCAGGGGTGGGGAAGTGGTTTCAGTGTGTCGGGAAGGGTTTAGATGTGTGGGGAAGGGGTTTCAGTGTGTGGGGAATGTGTTTCAGTGTGCGGGGAAGGCGTTTCAGTGCGTGGGGAAGGGGTTTCAGTGTGTGCGGAAGGGGTTTCAGTTTGTGGGGAAGGGGTTTCTGTGTGTGGGGATGTGTTTCAGTGTGTGGGGAAGGTGTTTCTGTGTGTGGCTACGTATTTCAGTGTGTGGGGAAGGTGTTTCAGTGTGTGGGGAAGGGTTTCACTGTGTGCAGAAGGGGTTTCAGTGTGTGGGGAAGGGGTTTCAGTGTGTAGGGAAGGTGTTTCAGTATCTGCGGAAGGGGTTTCAGTGTGTGGGGAAGGGGTTTCAGTGTGTGGGGAATGTGTTTCAGTGCGTGTGGAAGGGGTTTCAGTGTGTCCGGATAGCGTTTCAGTGTGTGGGAAGGGGGTTTCAGTGTGTGGGGAAGTTGTTTCAGTGTGTGGGGAATGTGTTTCAGTGTGTTTGGAAGGGTTTCAGTGTATGTGGTATGCGTTTGAGTATGTGGTGAATGGGCTTCAGTGTTTCGGGAAGGGTTTCATTGTGTGTGGAAGGGGTGTCAGTGTGTGGGGAAGGTGTTTCAGTGTGTGGGAAATGTGTTTCCGTGTGTGCAGAAGTGGTTTCAGTGTGTGGGGAAGGTGTTTCAGTGTGCGGGGAAGGAGTTTCCGAGTGTGAGGAAGGGGTTTCAGTATGTGGGGAAGGATATCAGTGTGTGGGGAAGGGCTTTCAGTGGGTGGGTAGTGGTTTCAGTGTGTGAGGAAGGTGTTTCAGTGTGTGCGGAATGGGTTTCAGTGTGTTAAGAAGGTGATTCATTGTGTGGGGATGCTGTTTCAGTGTGTGGGGAAGGTGTTTCAGTGTGTGGGGAAGGGGTTTCAGTGTGTGGGGAAGCTGTTTCAGTGTGTGGGGAAGGTGTTTCAGTGTGTGCGGAAGGGGTTTCAGTGTGTGGGGAAGGTGTTTTGGTGTGTGGTGAAGGTGTTTCAGGGTGTGGGGAAGGGGTTTCAGTGTGTGGGGAAGGGTTTAGATGTGTGATGAAGGTGTTTCTGTGTGTGGAGAATGAGTTTCAGTGTGCGGGCAAGGTGTTTCAGTGCGTGGGGAAGGGGTTTCAGTCTGTGCGGAAGGGGTTTCAATGTGTGGGGAAGGGGTTTCTGTGTGTGGGGATGTGTTTCAGTGTGTGGGGAAGGTGTTTCTGTGTGTGGCTATGTGTTTCAGTGAGTGGCGAAGGTGTTTCAGTGTGTGGGGAAGGGTTTCACTGTGTGCGGAAGGGGTTTCAGTATGTGGGGAAGGGGTTTCAGTGTGTAGGGAAGGTGTTTCAGTATCTGCAGAAGGGGTTTCAGTGTGTGGGGAAGGGGTTTCAGTGTGTGGGGAATGTGTTTCAGTGCGTGCGGAAGGGGTTTCAGTGTGTCCGGAAGGCGTTTCGGTGTGTGGGAAGGGGGTTTCAGTGTGTGGGGAAGTGGTTTCAGTGTGTGGGGAATATGTTTCAGTGTGTTTGGAAGGTTTCAGTGTGTGTGGTATGCGTTTGAGTATGTGGTGAATGGGTTTCAGTGTTTCGGGAAGGGTTTCAGTGTGTGTGGAAGGGGTGTCAGTGTGTGGGAAAGGTGTTTCAGTGTGTGGGGAAGGTGTTTCAGTGTGTGCGGAAGGGGTTTCAGTGTGTGGGGAAGGTGTTTTGGTGTGTGGTGAAGGTGTTTCAGGGTGTGGGGAAGGGGTTTCAGTGTGTGGGGAAGGGTTTAGATGTGTGGTGAAGGTGTTTCTGTGTGTGGGGAATGTGTTTCAGTGTGCGGGGAAGGTGTTTCAGTGCGTGGGGAAGGGGTTTCAGTGTGCGCGGAAGGGGTTTCAGTGTGTGGGGTAGGGGTTTCTGTGTGTGGGGATGTGTTTCAGTGTGTGGGGAAGGTGTTTCTGTGTGTGGCTATGTGTTTCAGTGTGTGGGGAAGGTGTTTCAGTGTGTGGGGAAGGGTTTCACTGTGTGCGGAAGGGGTTTCAGTGTGTGGGTAAGGGGTTTCAATGTGTAGGGAAGGTGTTTCAGTATATGCGGAAGGGGTTTCAGTGTGTGGGAAGAGGGTTTCAGTGTGTGCGGAAGGGGTTTCAGTGTGTGGGGAAGGTGTTTTGGTGTGTGGGGAAGGTGTTTCAGTGTGTGGTGAAGGTGTTTCAGCTTGTGGGGTAGGGGTTTCAGTGTGTCGGGATGGGTTTCAGTGTGTGGGGAAGGTGTTTCAGTGTGTGGGGAAGTGGTTTCACTGTTTGGGGAAGGTGTTTCAGTGTGTGGGGAAGGTGTTTCAGTGTGTGGTGAATGGGTTTCAGTGTGTGGGGAAGGTGTTTCAGTGTGTGGGGATTTGTTGCCGTGTGTGGGGAAGGTGTTTCAGTGCGTGGGGGAGGGATTTCAGTGTGTGGGCAAGGGTTTCAGTGTGTGGGGAACGGGTTTCAGTGTGTGGGTAAGGGTTTCAGTGTGTGGGGAATGTGTTTCAGAGTGTGCGGAAGGGGTTTCAGTGTGTGGGGAAGGTGTTTCAGTGTGTGGGGAAGGTGCTTCACTGTGTGGGGAAGGTGTTTCAGTGTGTGGGGAATGTGTTTCTGTGTTTGCGGAAGGGGTTTCAGTGTGTGGGGAAGGTGTTTCAGTGTGTGAGGAAGGTGTTTCAGTGTGTGTGGAAGGGGTTTCAGTGTGTGGGGAAGGGTTTCAGTGTGTGCAGAAGGGGTTTCAGTGTGTGGGGAAGGTGTTTCGGTGTTTGGGGAAGGGGTTTCAGTGTGTGGGGAATGGGTTTCAGTGTGTGGGGAAGGTGTTTCAGTGTGTGGTGAAGGTGTTTCAGGGGTGGGGAAGTGGTTTCAGTGTGTCGGAAGGGTTTAGATGTGTGGGGAAGGGGTTTCAGTGTGTGGGGAATGTGTTTCAGTGTGCGAGGAAGGCGTTTCAGTGCGTGGGGAAGGGGTTTCAGTGTGTGCGGAAGGGGTTTCAGTTTGTGGGGAAGGGGTTTCTGTGTGTGGGGATGTGTTTCAGTGTGTGGGGAAGGTGTTTCTGTGTGTGGCTACGTGTTTCAGTGTGTGGGGAAGGTGTTTCAGTGTGTGGGGAAGGGTTTCACTGTGTGCAGAAGGGGTTTCAGTGTGTGGGGAAGGGGTTTCAGTGTGTAGGGAAGGTGTTTCAGTATCTGCGGAAGGGGTTTCAGTGTGTGGGGAAGGTGTTTCAGTGTGTGGGGAATGTGTTTCAGTGCGTGTGGAAGGGGTTTCAGTGTGTCCGGAAGGCGTTTCAGTATGTGGGAAGGGGGTTTCAGTGTGAGGGGAAGTTGTTTCAGTGTGTGGGGAATGTGTTTCAGTGTGTTTGGAAGGGTTTCAGTGTATGTGGTATGCGTTTGAGTATGTGGTGAATGGGCTTCAGTGTTTCGGGAAGGGTTTCAGTGTGTGTGGAAGGGGTGTCAGTGTGTGGGGAAGGTGTTTCAGTGTGTGGGGAATGTGTTTCCGTGTGTGCAGAAGGGGTTTCAGTGTGTGGGGAAGGTGTTTCAGTGTGCGGGGAAGGAGTTTCCGAGTGTGAGGAAGGGGTTTCAGTATGTGGGGAAGGGTATCAGTGTGTGGGGAAGGGCTTTCAGTGGGTGGGTAGTGGTTTCAGTGTGTGAGGAAGGTGTTTCAGTGTGTGCGGAATGGGTTTCAGTGTGTGAGGAAGGTGATTCATTGTGTGGGGATGCTGTTTCAGTGTGTGGGGAAGGTGTTTCAGTGTGTGGGGAAGGGGTTTCAGTGTGTGGGGAAGCTGTTTCAGTGTGTGGGGAAGGTGTTTCAGTGTGTGCGGAAGGGGTTTCAGTGTGTGGGGAAGGTGTTTTGGTGTGTGGTGAAGGTGTTTCAGGGTGTGGGGAAGGGGTTTCAGTGTGTGGGGAAGGGTTTAGATGTGTGATGAAGGTGTTTCTGTGTGTGGGGAATGAGTTTCAGTGTGCGGGCAAGGTGTTTCAGTGCGTGGGGAAGGGGTTTCAGTCTGTGCGGAAGGGGTTTCAATGTGTGGGGAAGGGGTTTCTGTGTGTGGGGATGTGTTTCAGTGTGTGGGGAAGGTGTTTCTGTGTGTGGCTATGTGTTTCAGTGAGTGGCGAAGGTGTTTCAGTGTGTGGGGAAGGGTTTCACTGTGTGCGGAAGGGGTTTCAGTATGTGGGGAAGGGGTTTCAGTGTGTAGGGAAGGTGTTTCAGTATCTGCAGAAGGGGTTTCAGTGTGTGGGAAAGGGGTTTCAGTGTGTGGGGAATGTGTTTCAGTGCGTGCGGAAGGGTTTTCAGTGTGTCCGGAAGGCGTTTCAGTGTGTGGGAAGGGGGTTTCAGTGTGTGGGGAAGTGGTTTCAGTGTGTGGGGAATATGTTTCAGTGTGTTTGGAAGGGTTTCAGTGTGTGTGGTATGCGTTTGAGTATGTGGTGAATGGGTTTCAGTGTTTCGGGAAGGGTTTCAGTGTGTGTGGAAGGGGTGTCAGTGTGTGGGAAAGGTGTTTCAGTGTGTGGGGAATGTTTTTCCGTGTGTGCAGAAGGGGTTTCAGTGTGTGGGGAAGGTATTTCAGTGTGAGGGGAAGGAGTTTCCGAGTGTGAGGAAGGGGTTTCAGTATGTGGGGAAGGGTATCAGTGTGTGGGGAAGGGCTTTCAGTGGGTGGGTAGTGGTTTCAGTGTGTGAGGAAGGTGTTTCAGTGTGTGCGGAATGGGTTTCAGTATGTGAGGAAGGTGATTCATTGTGTGGGGATGCTGTTTCAGTGTGTGGGGAAGGTGTTTCAGTGTGTGGGGAAGGGGTTTCAGTGTGTGGGGAAGCTGTTTCAGTGTGTGGGGAAGGTGTTTCAGTGTGTGCGGAAGGGGTTTCAGTGTGTGGGGAAGGTGTTTTGGTGTGTGGTGAAGGTGTTTCGGGGTGTGGGGAAGGGGTTTCAGTGTGTGGGGAAGGGTTTAGATGTGTGGTGAAGGTGTTTCTGTGTGTGGGGAATGTGTTTCAGTGTGCGGGGAAGGTGTTTCAGTGCGTGGGGAAGGGGTTTCAGTGTGCGCGGAAGGGGTTTCAGTGTGTGGGGAAGGGGTTTCTGTGTGTGGGGATGTGTTTCAGTGTGTGGGGAAGGTGTTTCTGTGTGTGGCTATGTGTTTCAGTGTGTGGGGAAGGTGTTTCAGTGTGTGGGGAAGGGTTTCACTGTGTGCGGAAGGGGTTTCAGTGTGTGGGGAAGGGGTTTCAATGTGTAGGGAAGGTGTTTCATTATATGCGGAAGGGGTTTCAGTGTGTGGGAAGAGGGTTTCAGTGTGTGGGGAAGTGGTTTCAGTGTGTGGGGAATGTGTTTCAGTGTGTTTGGAAGGGTTTCAGTGTGAGTGGTATGCGTTTGAGTGTGTGGTGAATGGGTTTCAGTGTTTCGGGAAGGGTTTCAATGTGTGTGGAAGGGGTGTCAGTGTGTGGGGAAGGTGTTTCAGTGTGTGGGGAATGTGTTTCAGTGTGTGCAGAAGGGATTTCAGTGTGTGGGGAAGGTGTTTCAGTGTGCGGGGAAGGTGTTTCCGAGTGTGAGGGAGGGGTTTCACTGTGTGGGGAAGGGTATCAGTGTGTGGGGAAGGGGTTTCAGTGGGTGGGTAATGGTTTCAGTGTGTGGGGAAGGTGTTTCAGTGTGTGCGGAATGGGTTTCAGTGTGTGAGGAATGTGTTTCATTGTGTGGGGATGCTGTTTCAGTGTCTTGGGGAAGGTGTTTCATTGTGTGGGGAAGGGGTTTCAGTGTGTGTGGGAAGCTGTTTCAGTGTGTGGGGAAGGTGTTTCAGTGTGTGCGGAAGGTGTTTCAGTGTGTGGGGAAGGAGTTTTGGTGTGTGGGGAAGGTGTTTCAGTGGGTGGGGAAGGGGTTTCAGTGTGTGGGGAAGGTGTTTCAGTTTATGTTGAAGGTGTTTCAGTTTGTGGGGAAGGGGTTTCAGTGTGTGGGGATGGGTTTCAGTGTGTGGGGAAGGGGTTTCAGTGTGTGGGGAAGGGTCTCAGTGTGTGGGGAAGGTGTTTCAGTGTGTGGGGCAGTGGTTTCACTGTTTGGGGTAGGTGTTTCAGTGTGTGGGGAAGGTGTTTCAGTGTGTGGGGATTTGTTGCAGTGTATGGGGAAGGTGCTTCAGTGTGTGCCGGACGGGTTTCAGTGTGTGGGGAAGGTGTTTCCGTGTGTGGGGAAGGTGTTTCAGTGTGTGGGGAAGGTGTTTCACTGTGTGGGGGAGGGATTTCAGTGTGTGGCAAGGGTTTCAGTGTGTGGGGAACGGGTTTCAGTGTGTGGGTAAGTGTTTCAGTGTGTCCGGAAGGCGTTTCTGTGTGTGGGAAGTGGGTTTCAGTGTGTGGGGAAGTGGTTTCAGTGTGTGGGGAATGTGCTTCAGTGTGTTTGGAAGGGTTTCAGTGTGTGTGGTATGCGTTTGAGTGTGTGGTGAATGGGTTTCAGTGTTTCGGAAAGGGTTTCAGTGTGTGTGGAAGTGGTGTCAGTGTGTGGGGAAGGTGTTTCAGTGTGTGGGGAATGTGTTTCAGTGTGTGCAGAAGGGGTTTCAGTGTGTGGGGAAGGTGTTTCAGTGTGCGGGGAAGGTTTTTTCCGAGTTTGAGGAAGTGGTTTCAGTGTGTGGGGAAGGGTATCAGTGTGTGGGGAAGGGGTTTCAGTGGGTGGGTAATGGTTTCAGTGTGTGAGGAAGGTGTTCCAGTGTGTGCGGAATGGGTTTCAGTGTGTGAGGAAGGTGTTTCATTGTGTGGGGATGCTGTTTCAGTGTGTGGGGAAGGTGTTTCAGTGTGTGGGGAAGGGGTTTCAGTGTGTGGGGAAGCTGTTTCAGTGTGTGGGGAAGGTGTTTCAGTGTGTGCGGAAGGGGTTTCAGTGTGTGGGCAAGGTGTTTTGGTGTGTGGGGAAGGTGTTTCAGTGTGTGGGGAAGGGTCTTCCGTGTGTGGGGAAGGTGTTTCAGTGTCTGGTGAAGGTGTTTCAGTTTGTGGGGAAGGGGTTACAGTGTGTGGGGATGGGTTTCAGTGTGTGGGGAAGGGGTTTCAGTGTGTCGGGAAGTGGTTTCACTGTTTGGGGAAGGTGTTTCAGTGTGTGGGGAAGGTGTTTCAGTGTGTGGTGAATGGGTTTCAGTGTGTGGGGAAGGTGTTTCAGTGTGTGGGGATTTGTTGCAGTGTGTGGGGAAGGTGTTTCAGTGTGTGCGTAACGGGTTTCAGTGTGTGGGGAAGGTGTTTCCGTGTGTGGGGAAGGTGTTTCAGTGTGTGGGGAAGGTGTTTCAGTGTGTGGGGGAGGGATTTCAGTGTGTGGTAAAGGGCTTTAGTGTGTGGGGAACGGGTTTCAGTGTGTGGGTAAGGGTTTCAGTGTGTGGGGAATGTGTTTCAGTGCGTGGGGAAGGGGTTTCAGTGTGTGGGGAAGGTGCTTCAGTGTGTGGGGAAGGTGTTTCAGTGTGTAGGGAAGGGGTTTCAGTGTGTCGGGCAGCGGTCTCAGAGTGTGGGGAAGGGTGTCAGTGTGTGGGGATGGGATTTCAGTGTGTGGGGAAGGTGTTTCAGTGTGTGGGGAAGGTGTTTTCAGTATGTGGGGATGGGTTCACAGTGTGTGGGGAAGGTGTTTCGGTGCGTGGGGATGTGCTTCATTGTGTGGGGATGTGTTTCAGTGTGTGGGGATGTGTTTCAGTGTGTGGGGAAGGTGTTTCAGTGTGTGGCAAGGGTTTTCAGTGTTTGGCGAAGGTGTTTCAGTGTGTGGGGATGTGTTTCAGTGTGTGGGGATGTGTTTCAGTGTGTGGGGAAGGGTTTCAGTGTGTGGGGAATGTGTTTCAGTATATGGCATGGGTCTCAGTGTGTGGGGATGTGTTTCAGTGTGTGGGGAAGGGATTTCAGTGTGTGGGGAATGTGTTTCAGTGTGTGGGGAAGTGGTTTCAGAGTGTGGGGAAGGGTTTCCGTGTGGGGGTAAGTGTTTTCAGTGTGTGGGGAAGGGGTTTCAGTGTGTGGGGAAGGTGTTTCAGTGTGTGGGGAAGTTGTTTCAGTGTGTGCGGAATGTGTTTCAGTGTGTGGGGAAGGGGTTTCAGTATGTGGGGAAGGTGTTTCAGTGTGTGAGGAAGGGGTTTCAGTGTGTGCAGAAGGGGTTTCAGTGTGTGGGGAAGGGGTTTCAGTGTGTGGGGAAGGTGTTTCAGTGTGTGCGGAAGGGGTTTCAGTGTGTGGGGAAGGAGTTTCAGTGTGTGGGGATGTGTTTCTGTGTGTGTGGAAGGTGTTTCACTATGTGGGGATGTGCTTCAGTGTGTGGGGAAGATGTTTCAGTGTGTGGGGAAGGGTTTCACTGTGTGCAGAAAGGGTTTCAGTGTGTGGGGAAGGGGTTTCAGTTTGTAGGGAAGGTGTTTCAGTATCTGCGGAAGGGGTTTCAGTGTGTGGGGAATGGGTTTCAGTGTGTGGGGAAGGTGTTTCAGTGTGTGCGGAAGGGGTTTCAGTGTGTCCAGAAGGCGTTTCAGTGTGTGGGGAAGGGGTTTCAGTATGTGGGGAAGTGGTGTCAGTGTGTGGGGTCTTTGTTTCAGTGTGTTTCGAAGGGTTTCAGTGCGTGTGGAATGTGTTTCAGTGTGTGGTGCATGGGTTTCAGTGTTTCGGGAAGGGTTTCAGTGTGTGTGGAAGGGGTGTCAGTGTCTGGGGAAGGTGTTTCAGTGTGTGGGGAATGTGTTTCAGTGTGTGTGGAAGGGGTTTCAGTGTGTGGGGAAGGTGTTTCAGTGTGTGGGCTAGGTGTTTCACTGTGTTGCGAATGGGGTTTCAGTGTGTGGGGAAGGGTTTCAGTGTGTGGGGAAGGGGTTTCAGTGGGTGGGTAATGGTTTCAGTGTGTGGGGAAGGTGTTTCAGTGTGTGCCGAATGGGTTTCACTGTGTGGGGAAGGTGTTGCATTGTGTGGGGAAGGTGTTTCAATGTGTGGGGAAGGTGTTTCAGTGTGTGGGGAAGGGGTTTCAGTGAGTGGGGAAGCTGTTTCAGTGTGTGGGGAAGGTGTTTCAGTGTGTGCGGAAGGGGTTTCAGTGTGTGGGGAAGGTGTTTCGCTGTGTGGGGAAGGTGTTTCAGTGTGTGGGGAAGGGGATTCAGTGTGTGGGGAAGGTGTTTCAGTGTGTGGTGAAGATGTTTCAGTGTGTGGGGAAGGGGTTTCAGTGTGTGGCGAAGGGTTTCAGTGTGTGGGGAAGGGGTTTCAGTGTTTGGGGAAGGGTTTCAGTGTGTGGGGAAGGTGTTTCAGTGTTTGGGGAAGGTGTTTCAGTGTGTGGGGAAGGTGTTTCAGTATGTGGGGTAGGTGTTTCTGTGTGTGTGGAAGGGGTCTCAGAGTGTGGGGAAGGGTTTCAGTGTGTGTGGATGGGATTTCCGTGTGTAGGGAAGGGGTTTGTGTGTGTGGTGAATGGGTTTCAGTGTTTGGGGAAGGGTTTCAGAGTGTGGGGAAGGGGGGTCAGTGTGTGGGGAAGGGGGGTCAGTGTGTGGGGAAGGTGTTTCATTATGTGGGGATGTGTTGCAGTGTGTGGGCAAGGTGTTTCAGTGTGTGCGGAAGGGGTTTCAGTGTGTGGGGAAGGTGTTTCAGTGTGTGGGGAAGCTGTATCAGTGTGTGGGGAAGGGATTTCAGTGTGTGGGGAAGGGTTTCATTGTGTGGGGAAAGGGTTTCAAAGTGTGGGTAAGGGTTTCAGCGTGTGGGGAAGGTGCTTCAGTGTGTGCGGAAGGGGTTTCAGTGTGTGGGGAAGGTGTTTCATTGTGTGGGGAAGGTGTTTCAGTGTATGGGGAAGGTGTTTCACTGTGTGGAGAAGGTGTTTCAGTGTGTGGGGAAGCTGTTTCAGTGTGTGGGTTTGTGTTTTAGTGTGTGGGGAAGGGTTTCAGTGTGTGGGGAATGTGTTTCAGTATGTTGGATGGGTCTCAGGGTGTGGGGATCTGTTTCAGTGTGTGGGGATGGGTTTCAGTTTGTGCGGAAGGTGTTTTAGTGTGTGGGGAAGGTGTTTCTGTGTGTGGGGATGTGTTTCAGTGTGTGGGGAAGGGATTTCAGTGTGTGGGGAAGGGGTTTCAGTGTGTGGGGATGGGTTTCAGTGTGTGGCAATGTGTTTCAGTGTGTGGGGAAGGGGTTTCAGAGTGTGGGGAAGGGTTTCCGTGCGGGGGTAAGTGTTTTCAGTGTGTAGGGAAGGGGTTTCAGTGTGTGGGGAAGGTGTTTCAGTGTGTGGGGAAGTTGCTTCAGTGTGTGCGGAATGTGTTTCAGTGTGTGGGGAAGGGGTTTCAGTATGTGGGGAAGGTGTTTCAGTGTGTGCGGAAGGGGTTTCAGTGAGTGCAGAAGGGGTTTCAGTGTGTGGGGAAGGGGTTTCAGTGTGTGGGGAAGGTGATTCAGTGTGTGCGGAAGGGGTTTCAGTGTGTGGGGAAGGAGTTTCAGTGTGTGGGGATGTGTTTCTGTGTGTGTGGAAGGTGTTTCAGTATGTGGGGATGTGTTTCAGTGTGAGGAAGGTGTTTCAGTGTGTGGGGAAGGGTTTCACTGTGTGCAGAAAGGGTTTCAGTGTGTGGGGAAGGGGTTTCAGTGTGTAGGGAAGGTGTTTCAGTATCTGCGGAAGGGGTTTCAGTGTGTGGGGAAGGGGTTTCAGTGTGTGGGGAAGGTGTTTCAGTGTGTGCGGAAGGGGTTTCAGTGTGTCCAGAAGGCGTTTCAGTGTGTGGGGAAGGGGTTTCAGTATGTGGGGAAGTGGTGTCAGTGTGTGGGGTCTGTGTTTCAGTGTGCTTGGAAGGGTTTCAGTGCGTGCGGAATGTGTTTCAGTGTTTGGTGAATGGGTTTCAGTGTTTCGGGAAGGGTTTCAGTGTGTGTGGAAGGGATGTCAGTGAGTGGGGAAGGTGTTTCAGTGTGTGGGGAATGTGTTTCAGTGTGTGTGGAAGGGGTTTCAGTGTGTGGGGAAGGTGTTTCAGTGTGTGGGCTAGGTGTTTCAGTGTGTAGTGACTAGGGTTTCAGTGTGAGGGGAAGGGGTTTCAGTGGGTGGGTAATGGTTTCAGTGTGCGGGGAAGGTTTTTCAGTGTGTGCCGAATGGGTTTCACTGTGTGGGGAAGGTGTTTCAATGTGTGGGGAAGGTGTTTCAGTGTGTGGGGAAGGGGTTTCAGTGAGTGGGGAAGCTGTTTCAGTGTGTGGGGAAGGTGTTTCAGTGTGTGCGGAAGGGGTTTCAGTGTGTGGGGAAGGTGTTTCGCTGTGTGGGGAAGGTGTTTCAGTCTGTGGGGAAGGGGTTTCAGTGTGTGGGCCAGGTGTTTCAGTGTGTGGTGAAGATGTTTCAGTGTGTCTGGAAGGGGTTTCAGTGTGTGGCGAAGGGTTTTAGTGTGTGGGGAAGGGGTTTCAGTTTTTGGGGAAGGGTTTCAGTGTGTGGGGAAGGTGTTTCAGTGTTTGGGGAAGGTGTTTCAGTGTGTGGGGAAGGTGTTTCAGCATGTGGGGAAGAGTTTCAGTGTGTGTGGATGGGATTTCAGTGTGTGGGGAAGGGGTTTCTGTGTGTGGGGAATGTGTTTCAGTGTGTTTGGAAGGGTTTCAGTGAGTGGGGAATGTGTTTCATTGTGTGGTGAATGGGTTTCAGTGTTTGGGGAAGGGTTTCAGTGTGTGGGGAAGGGGGGTCAGTGTGTGGGGAAGGTGTTTCAGTGTGTGGGGATGTGTTGCAGTGTGTGGGCAAGGTGTTACAGTGTGTGCGGAAGGGTTTTCAGTGTGTGGGGAAGCTGTTTCAATGTGTGGGGAAGGGATTTCAGTGTGTGGGGAAGGGTTTCAGTGTGTGGGGTAAGCGTTTCAGCTTGCGCGGAAGGTGCTTCAGTGTGTGCGGAAGGGGTTTCAGTGTGTGGGGAAGGTGTTTCATTGTGTGAGGAAGGTGTTTCAGTGTATGGGGAAGGTGTTTCACTGCGTGGAGAATGTGTTTCAGTGTGTGGGGAAGCTGTTTCAGTGTGTGGGGAAGGTGTTTTAGTGTGTGGGGAATGTTTTTCAGTGTGTGCGGAATGGGTTTCAGTGCGTGGGGAAGGTGTTTCATTGTGTGGGGAAGTTGTTTCAGTGTGTGGGGAAGGTGTTTCAGTGTGTGGGGAAGGGGTTTCAGTGTGTGGGGAAGCTGTTTCAGTGTGTGGGGAAGGTGTTTCAGAGCGTGGGGATGTGCTTCATTGTGTGGGGATGCGTTTCAGTGTGTGGGGAAGGGTTTCAGTGTGTGGGGAAGGTGCTTCAGTGTGTGGGGATGAGTTTCAGTGTGTGGGGAAGGTGTTTCAGTGTGTGGGGAAGGGTTTGCAGTGTGTGGGGAAGGTGTTTCAGTGTGTGGGGATGTGTTTCAGTGTGTGGGGATGTGTTTCAGTGTGTGGGGAAGGGTTTCAGTGTGTGGGGAAGGTGTTTCTGTATGTGGGGATGGGTCTCAGGGTGTGGGGATCTGTTTCAGTGTGTGGGGATGGGTTTCAGTGTGTGCAGAAGGTGTTTTAGTGTGTGGGGAAGGGGTTTCTGTGTGTGGGGATGTGTTTCAGTGTGTGGGGAAGGGACTTCAGTGTGTGGGGAAGGGGTTTCATTGTGTGGGGATGGGTTTCAGTGTGTGGCAATGGGTTTCAGTGTGTGCGGAAGGGGTTTCAGTGTGTGGGGAAGGTGTTTCAGTGTGTGGGGAAGGGGTTTCAGTGTGAGAAAGCGCTTTCAGTGTGTGGGGAAGGTGTTTCAGTGTGTGCGGAAGGGGTTTCAGAGTGTGGGTGAGGGTTTCAGTGTGTGGTGAAGGTGATTCAGTGCGTGGGGATGTGGTTTCAGAGTGTGGGGAAGGGTTTCCGTTTGGGGGGAATTGCTTTCAGAGTGTGGGGAGGGGGTTCAGTGTGTGGGGAAGGGGTTTCAGTGTTGGGGATGGTTTTCAGTGTGTGGGGAAGGTGTTTCAGTATGTGGGGATGGGTTTCAGGGTGTGGGGATCAGTTTCAGTGTGTGTGGATGGGTTTCAGTTTGTGCGGAAGGGGTTTCTGTGTGTGGGGAAGGTGTTTCTGTGTGTGGGGATGTGTTTCAGTGTGTGGGGAAGGTATTTCAGTGTGTGTGGAAGGGGTTTCAGTGTGTGGGGATGTGTTTCAGTGTGTGGCGATGGTTTTCAGTGTGTGCGGAAGGGGTTTCAGTGTGTGGAAAATGTGTTTCAGTGTGTGGGGAAGGGGTTTCAGTGTGTGGGAAAGGGGTTTCAGTGTGAGGAAGGTGTTTCAGTGTGTGGGGAAGGGTTTCACTGTGTGCAGAAAGGGTTTCAGTGTGTGGGGAAGGGGTTTCAGTGTGTAGGGAAGGTGTTTCAGTATCTGCGGAAGGGGTTTCAGTGTGTGGGGAAGGGGTTTCAGTGTGTGGGGAAGGTGTTTCAGTGTGTGCGGAAGGGGTTTCAGTGTGTCCAGAAGGCGTTTCAGTGTGTGGGGAAGGGGTTTCAGTATGTGGGGAAGTGGTGTCAGTGTGTGGGGTCTGTGTTTCAGTGTGTTTGGAAGGGTTTCAGTGCGTGCGGAATGTGTTTCAGTGTTTGGTGAAAGGGTTTCAGTGTTTCGGGAAGGGTTTCAGTGTGTGTGGAAGGGATGTCAGTGAGTGGGGAAGGTGTTTCAGTGTGTGGGGAATGTGTTTCAGTGTGTGTGGAAGGGGTTTCAGTGTGTGGGGAAGGTGTTTCAGTGTGTGGGCTAGGTGTTTCAGTGTGTAGTGACTAGGGTTTCAGTGTGTGGGGAAGGGGTTTCAGTGGGTGGGTAATGGTTTCAGTGTGCGGGGAAGGTTTTTCAGTGTGTGCCGAATGGGTTTCACTGTGTGGGGAAGGTGTTTCATTGTGTGGGGAACGTGTTTCAATGTGTGGGGAAGGTGTTTCAGTGTGTGGGGAAGGGGTTTCAGTGAGTGGGGAAGCTGTTTCAGTGTGTGGGGAAGGTGTTTCAGTGTGTGCGGAAGGGGTTTCAGTGTGTGGGGAAGGTGTTTCGCTGTGTGGGGAAGGTGTTTCAGTCTGTGGGGAAGGGGTTTCAGTGTGTGGGCAAGGTGTTTCAGTGTGTGGTGAAGATGTTTCAGTGTGTCTGGAAGGGGTTTCAGTGTGTGGCGAAGGGTTTTCGTGTGTGGGGAAGGGGTTTCAGTTTTTGGGGAAGGGTTTCAGTGTGTGGGGAAGGTGTTTCAGTGTTTGGGGAAGGTGTTTCAGTGTGTGGGGAATGTGTTTCTGCATGTGGGGTAGGTGTTTCTGTGTGTGTGGAAGGAGTCTCAGAGTGTGGGGAAGAGATTCAGTGTGTGTGGATGGGATTTCAGTGTGTGGGGAAGGGGTTTCTGTGTGTGGGGAATGTGTTTCAGTGTGTTTGGAAGGGTTTCAGTGTGTGGGGAATGTGTTTCATTGTGTGGTGAATGGGTTTCAGTGTTTGGGGAAGGGTTTCAGTGTGTGGGGAAGGGGGGTCAGTGTGTGGGGAAGGTGTTTCAGTGTGTGGGGATGTGTTGCAGTTTGTGGGCAAGGTGTTTCAGTGTGTGCGGAAGGGTTTTCAGTGTGTGGGGAAGCTGTTTCAATGTGTGGGGAAGGTGCTTCAGTGTGTGCGGAAGGGGTTTCAGTGTGTGGGGAAGATGTTTCATTGTGTGAGGAAGGTGTTTCAGTGTATGGGGAAGGTGTTTCACTGTGTGGAGAATGTGTTTCAGTGTGTGGGGAAGCTGTTTCAGTGTGTGGGGAAGGTGTTTCAGTGTGTGGGGAATGTTTTTCAGTGTGTGCGGAATGGGTTTCAGTGCGTGGGGAAGGTGTTTCATTGTGTGGGGAAGTTGTTTCAGTGTGTGGGGAAGGTGTTTCAGTGTGTGGGGAAGGGGTTTCAGAGTGTGGGGAAGCTGTTTCAGTGTGTGGGGAAGGTGTTTCAGAGCGTGGGGATGTGCTTCATTGTGTGGGGATGCGTTTCAGTGTGTGGGGAAGGGTTTCAGTGTGTGGGGAAGGTGCTTCAGTGTGTGGGGATGGGTTTCAGTGTGTGGGGAAGGTGTTTCAGTGTGTGGGGAAGGGTTTCCAGTGTGTGGGGAAGGTGTTTCAGTGTGTGGGGATGTGTTTCTGTGTGTGGGGATGTGTTTCAGTGAGTGGGGAAGGGTTTCAGTGTGTGGGGAAGGTGTTTCTGTATGTGGGGATGGGTCTCAGGGTGTGGGGATCAGTTTCAGTGTGTGGGGATGGGTTTCAGTGTGTGCAGAAGGTGTTTTAGTGTGTGGGGAAGGGGTTTCTGTGTCTGGGGATGTGTTTCAGTGTGTGGGGAAGGGATTTCAGTGTGTGGGGAAGGGGTTTCATTGTGTGGGGATGGGTTTCAGTGTGTGGCAATGGGTTTCAGTGTGTGCGGAAGGGGTTTCAGTGTGTGGGGAAGGTGTTTCAGTGTGTGGGGAAGGGGTTTCAGTGTGAGAAAGCGCTTTCAGTGTGTGGGGAATGTGTTTCAGTGTGTGCGGAAGGGTTTTCAGAGTGTGGGTGAGGGTTTCAGTGTGTGGTGAAGGTGATTCAGTGCGTGGGGATGTGGTTTCAGAGTGTGGGGAAGGGTTTCCGTTTGGGGGGAATTGCTTTCAGAGTGTGGGGAGGGGGTTCAGTGTGTGTGGAAGGGGTTTCAGTGTTGGGGATGGTTTTCAGTGTGTGGGGAAGGTGTTTCGGTATGTGGGGATGGGTTTCAGGGTGTGGGGATCAGTTTCAGTGTGTGTGGATGGGTTTCAGTTTGTGCAGAAGGGGTTTCTGTGTGTGGGGAAGGTGTTTCTGTGTGTGAGGATGTGTTTCAGTGTGTGCGGAAGGGATTTCAGTGTGTGTGGAAGGGGTTTCAGTGTGTGGGGATGTGTTTCAGTGTGTGGCGATGGTTTTCAGTGTGTGGGGAAGGAGTTTCAGTGTGTGGGAAAGGGGTTTCAGTGTGTGGGGAAGGTGTTTCAGTGTGTGGGGAAGTGGTTTCAGAGAGTGGGTAAGGGTTTCAGTGTGTGGGGAAGGTGTTTCAGTGCGTGGGGAAGGGGTTTCAGAGTGTGGGGAAGGGTTTCCGTGTGGGGGGAAGTGTTTTCAGTGTGTGGGGAAGGGGTTTCAGTGTGTGGGGAAGGAGCTTCAGTGTGTGGGGATGTGTTTCAATGTGTGAGGAGGGGGTTTCAGTGTGTGGGGAAGGGGTTGCAGTGTGTGGGGAAGGGTTTCACTGTGTGCGGAAGGGGTTTCAGTGTGTGGGGAAGGTGTTTCAGTGTGTGGGGAACTTGTTTCAGTGTGTGCGGAAGGGGTTTCAGTGTGTGGGGAACGGGTTTCAGTATGTGGGGAAGGTGTTTCACTGTGTGCGGAAGGGGTTTCAGTGTGTGGGGAAGGTGTTTCAGTTTGTGGGGAAGGTGTTTCAGTGTGTGCGGAAGGTGTTTCAGTGTGTGGGGAAGGGGTTTCAGTGTGTGGGGATGTGTTTCAGTGTGTGGGGAAGGGATTTCAGTATGTGGGTATGTGTTTCAGTGTATGGGGAAGGTGTTTCAGTTTGTGGGGAAGGGTTTCACTGTGAGCAGAAAGTGTTTCAGTGTGTGGGGAAGGGGTTTCAGTGTGTAGGGAAGGTGTTTCAGTATCTGCGGAAGAGGTTTCAGTGTGTGGGGAAGGGGTTTCAGTGTGTGGGGAAGGTGTTTCAGTGTGTGCGGAAGGGGTTTCAGTGTGTCCAGAAGGCGTTTCAGTGTGTGGGGAAGGGGTTTCAGTATGTGGGGAAGTGGTTTCAGTGTGTGGGGTATGTGTTTCAGTTTGTTTGGAAGGCTTTCAGTGCGTGCGGAATGTGTTTCAGTGTGTGGTGAATGGGTTTCAGTGTTTCGGGAAGGATTGCAGTGTGTGTGGAAGGGGTGTCAGTGTGTGGGGAAGGGTTTCAGTGCGTGGGGAATGTGTTTCAGTGTTTGCGGAAGGGGTTTCAGTGTGTGGGGTAGGTGTTTCAGTGTGTGGGGAAGGTGTTTCAGTGTGTGGGGAAGGGGTTTCAGTGTGTGGGTAAGTGTTTCAGTTTGTGGGGAAGGGGTTTCAGTGGGTCGGTAATGGTTCAGTGTGTGGGGAAGGTTTTTCAGTGTGTGCGGAATGGGTTTCAGTGTGAGGGGAAGGTGTTTCATTGTGTGGGGAAGGTGTTTCAGTGTGTGGGGAAGGTGTTTCAGTGTGTGGGGAAGGGGTTTCAGTGAGTGGGGAAGCTGTTTCAGTGTGTGGGTAAGGTGTTTCAGTGTGCGTGGAAGGGGTTTCAGTGTGTGGGGAAGGTGTTTCGGTGTGTGGGGAAGGTGTTTCAGTGTGTAGGGAAGGGGTTTCAGTGTGTGGGGAAGGTGTTTCAGTGAGTGGTGAAGATGTTTCAGTGTGTGGGGAAGGGGTTTCAGTGTGTGGTGAAGGGTTTCAGTGTGTGGGGAAGGGGTTTCAGTGTGTGGAGAAGGGTTTCAGTGTGTGGGGAAGGTGTTTCAGTGTTTGGGGAAGGTGTTTCAGTGTGTGGGGAAGGTGTTTCAGTGTGTGGGGTAGGTGTTTCTGTGTGTGTGGAAGGGGTCTCAGAGTGTGGGGTGTGTGTTTCTGTGTCTGGGGAAGGGGTTTCTGTGTGTGGGGAAGGTGTTTCAGTGTGTGGGGATGTGTTGCAGTGTTTGGGCAAGGTGTTTCAGTGTGTGCGGAAGGGTTTTCAGTGTGTGGGGAAGCTGTTTCAATGTGTGGGGAAGGGATTTCAGTGTGTGGGGAAGGGTTTCAGTGTGTGGGGTAAGCGTTTCAGCGTGCGGGGAAGGTGCTTCAGTGTGTGCGGAAGGGGTTTCAGTGTGTGGGGAAGGTGTTTCATTGTGTGAGGAAGGTGTTTCAGTGTATGGGGAAGGTGTTTCACTGTGTGGAGAAGGTGTTTCAGTGTGTGGGGAAGCTGTTTCAGTGTGTGGGGAAGGTGTTTCAGTGTGTGGGGAATGTTTTTCAGTGTGTGCGGAATGGGTTTCAGTGCGTGGGGAAGGTGTTTCATTGTGTGGGGAAGTTGTTTCAGTGTGTGGGGAAGGTGTTTCAGTGTGTGGGGAAGGGGTTTCAGTGTGTGGGGAAGCTGTTTCAGTGTGTGGGGAAGGTGTTTCAGAGCGTGGGGATGTGCTTCATTGTGTGGGGATGCGTTTCAGTGTGTGGGGAAGGGTTTCAGTGTGTGGGGAAGGTGCTTCAGTGTGTGGGGATGGGTTTCAGTGTGTGGGGAAGGTGTTTCAGTGTGTGGGGAAGGGTTTGCAGTGAGTGGGGAAGGTGTTTCAGTGTGTGGGGATGTTTTTCAGTCTGTGGGGATGTGTTTCAGTGTGTGGGGAAGGGTTTCAGTGTGTGGGGAAGGTGTTTCTGTATGTGGGGATGGGTCTCAGGGTTTGGGGATCAGTTTCAGTGTGTGGGGATGGGTTTCAGTGTGTGCAGAAGGTGTTTTAGTGTGTGGGGAAGGGGTTTCTGTGTGTGGGGATGTGTTTCAGTGTGTGGGGAAGGGATTTCAGTGTGTGGGGAAGGGGTTTCATTGTGTGGGGATGGGTTTCAGTGTGTGGCAATGGGTTTCAGTGTGTGCGGAGGGGGTTTCAGTGTGTGGGGAAGGTGTTTCAGTGTGTGGGGAAGGGGTTTCAGTGTGAGAAAGCACTTTTAGTGTGTGGGGAAGGTGTTTCAGTGTGTGCGGAAGGGGTTTCAGAGTGTGGGTGAGGGTTTCAGTGTGTGGATTGAAGGTGTTTCAGTGCGTGGGGATGTGGGTTCAGAGTGTGGGGAAGGGTTTCCGTTTGGGGGGAATTGCTTTCAGAGTGTGGGGAGGGGGTTCAGTGTGTGTGGAAGGGGTTTCAGTGTTGGGGATGGTTTTCAGTGTGTGGGGAAGGTGTTTCAGTATGTGGGGATGGGTTTCAGGGTGTGGGGATCAGTTTCAGTGTGTGTAGATGGGTTTCAGTTTGTGCGGAAGGGGTTTCTGTGTGTGGGGAAGGTGTTTCTGTGTGTGGGGATGTGTATCAGTGTGTGGGGATGGGATTTCAGTGTGTGTGGAAGGGGTTTCAGTGTGTGGGGATGTGTTTCAGTGTTTGGCGATGGTTTTCAGTGTGTGCGGAAGGGGTTTCAGTGTGTGGAAAATGTGTTTCAGTGTGTGGGAAAGGGGTTTCAGTGTGTGGGGAAGGTGTTTCAGTGTGTGGGGAAGTGGTTTCAGAGAGTGGGTAAGGGTTTCAGTGTGTGGGGAAGGTGTTTCAGTGCGTGGGGAAGGGGTTTCAGAGTGTGGGGAAGGGTTTCCGTGTGGGGGGAAGTGTATTCAGTGTGTGGGGAAGGGGTTTCAGTGTGTGGGGAAGGAGCTTCAGTGTGTGGGGATGTGTTTCAATGTGTGAGGAGGGGGTTTCAGTGTGTGGGGAAGGGGCTGCAGTGTGTGGGGAAGGGTTTCACTGTGTGCGGAAGTGGTTTCAGTGTGTGGGGAAGGTTCTTCAGTGTGTGGGGAACTTGTTTCAGTGTGTGCAGAAGGGGTTTCAGTGTGAGGGAAGGGGTTTCAGTATGTGGGGAAGGTGTTTCACTGTGTGCGGAAGGGGTTTCAGTGTGTGGGGAAGGTGTTTCAGTATGTGCGGAAGGTGTTTCAGTGTGTGGGGAAGGGGTTTCAGTGTGTGGGGATGTGTTTCAGTGTGTGGGGAAGGGATTTCAGTATGTGGGTATGTGTTTCAGTGTATGGGGAAGGTGTTTCAGTGTGCGGGGAAGGGTTTCACTGTGAGCAGAAAGTGTTTCAGTGTGTGGGGAAGGGGTTTCAGTGTGTAGGGAAGGTGTTTCAGTATCTGCGGAAGAGGTTTCAGTGTGTGGGGAAGGGGTTTCAGTGTGTGGGGAAGGTGTTTCAGTGTGTGCGGAAGGGGTTTCAGTGTGTCCAGAAGGCGTTTCAGTGTGTGGGGAAGGGGTTGCAGTGTGTGGGGAAGGAATTCACTGTGTGCGGAAGGGGTTTCAGTGTGTGGGGAAGGTTTTTAAGTGTGTGGGGAACTTGTTTCAGTGTGTGCGGAAGGGGTTTCAGTATGAGGGAAGGGGTTTCAGTATGTGGGGAAGGTGTTTCACTGTGTGCGGAAGGGGTTTCAGTGTGTGGGGAAGGTGTTTCAGTGTGTGGGGAAGGTGTTTCAGTGTGTGCGGATGGTGTTTCAGTGTGTGGGGAAGGGGTTTCAGTGTGTGGGGATGTGTTTCAGTGTGTGGGGAAGGGATTTCAGTATGTGGGTATGTGTTTCAGTGTATGGGGAAGGTGTTTCAGTGTGTGGGGAAGGGTTTCACTGTGAGCAGAAAGTGTTTCAGTGTGTGGGGAAGGGGTTTCAGTGTGTAGGGAAGGTGTTTCAGTATCTGCGGAAGAGGTTTCAGTGTGTGTGGAAGGGGTTTCAGTGTGTGGGGAAGGTGTTTCAGTGTGTGCGGAAGGGGTTTCAGTGTGTCCAGAAGGCGTTTCAGTGTGTGGGGAAGGGGTTTCAGTATGTGGGGAAGTGGTTTCAGTGTGTGGGGTATGTGTTTCAGTTTGTTTGGAAGGCTTTCAGTGCGTGCGGAATGTGTTTCAGTGTGTGGTGAATGGGTTTCAGTGTTTCGGGAAGGATTGCAGTGTGTGTGGAAGGGCTGTCAGTGTGTGGGGAAGGGTTTCAGTGTGTGGGGAATGTGTTTCAGTGTGTGCGGAAGGGGTTTCAGTGTGTGGGGAAGGTGTTTCAGTGTGTGAGGAAGGTGTTTCAGTGTGTGGGGAAGGGGTTTCAGTGTGTGGGGAAGGGTTTCAGTGTGTGGTGAAGGGGTTTCAGTGGGTCGGTAATGGTTCAGTGTGTGGGGAAGATTTTTCAGTGTGTGCGGAATGGGTTTCCGTGTGAGGGGAAGGTGTTTCATTGTGTGGGGAAGGTGTTTCACTGTGTGGGGAAGGTGTTTCAGTGTGTGGGGAAGGGGTTTCAGTGAGTGGGGAAGCTGTTTCAGTGAGTGGGGAAGGTGTTTCAGTGTGCGCGGAAGGGGTTTCAGTGTGTGGGGAAGTTGTTTCGGTGTGTGGGGAAGGTGTTTCAGTGTGTAGGGAAGGGGTTTCAGTGTGTGGGGAAGGTGTTTCAGTGAGTGGTGAAGATGTTTCAGTGTGTGGGGAAGGGGTTTCAGTGTGTGGTGAAGGGTTTCAGTGTGTGGGGAAGGGGTTTCAGTGTGTGGGGAAGGTGTTTCAGTGTTTGCGGAAGGTGTTTCAGTGTGTCGGGAAGGTGTTTCAGTGTGTGGGGTAGGTGTTTCTGTGTGTGTTGAAGGGGTCTCAGAGTGTGGGGTAGGTGTTTCTGTGTGTGGGGAAGGGGTTTCTGTGTGTGGGGAAGGTGTTTCAGTGTGTTTGGAAGTGTTTCAGTGTGTGGTGAACGTGTTTCAGTGAGTGGGGATGTGTTGCAGTGTGTGGTGAAGGTGTTTCAGTGAGTGCGGAAGGGGTTTCTGTGTGTGGGGAATGTGTTTCAGTGTGTTTGGAAGTGTTTCAGTGTGTGGGGAATGTATTTCAGTGTGTGGTGAATGGGTTTCAGTGTTTGGGGAAGGGTTTCAGTGAGTGGGGAAGGGGGGTCAGTGTGTGGGGAAGGTGTTTCAGTGTGTGGGGATGTGTTGCAGTGTGTGGTGAAGGTGTTTTAGTGTGTGCGGAAGGGGTTTCAGTGTGTGGGGATGGTGTTTCATTGTGTGGGGAAGCTGTTTCAGTGTGTGGGGAAGGGATTTCAGTGTTTGGGGAAAGGTTTCAGTGTGTGGGGAAAGGTTTTCAAAGTGTGGGTAAGGGTTTCAGTGTGTGGGGAAGGTGCTACAGTGTGTGTGGTAGGGGTTTAAGTGTGTGGGGAAAGTGTTTCAGTGTGTGGGGAAGGGGTTTCAGTGTGTGGGGATGTGTTTCAGTGTGTGGGGAAGGGGTTTCAGTGGGTCGGTAATGGTTCAGTGTGTGGGGAAGGTTTTTCAGTGTGTGTGGAATGGGATTCAGTGTGAGGGGAAGGTGTTTCATTGTGTGGGGAAGGTGTTTCAGTGTGTGGGGATGGTGTTTCAGTGTGTGGGGAAGGGGTTTCATTGAGTGGGGAAGCTGTTTCAGTGTGTGGGGAAGGTGTTTAAGTGTGCGCGGAAGGGATTTCAGTGTGTGGGGAAGGTGTTTCGGTGTGTGGGGAAGCTGTTTCAGTGTGTGGGGAAGGGTTTTCAGTGTGTGCTGAAGGGTTTCAGTGTGTGCGGAAGGGGTTTCAGTGTTTGGGGAAGGGTTTCAGTGTGTGGGGAAGGTGTTTCAGTGTTTGGGGAAGGTGTTTCAGTGTGTGGGGAAGGTGTTTCAGTGTGTGGGGTAGGTGTTTCTGTGTGTGTGGAAGGGGTCTCAGAGTGTGGGGAACGGTTTCAGTTTGTGTGGATGGGATTTCAGTGTGTTGCGAAGGGGTTTCTGTGTGTGGGGAATGTGTTTCAGTGTGTTTGAAAGTGTTTCAGTGTGAGGGGAATGTGTTTCAGTGTGTGGTGAATGGGTTTCAGTGTTTGGGGAAGGGTTTCAGTGTGTGGGGAAGGGGGGTCAGTGTGTGGGGAAGGTGTTTCAGTGTGTGGGGATGTGTTGCAGTGTGTGGTGAAGGTGTTTCAGTGATTGCGGAAGGGGTTTCTGTGTGTGGGGAGGGTGTTTCATTGTGTGGGGAAGCTGTATCAGTGTATGGGGAAGGGATTTCAGTGTTTGGGGTAAGGTTTCAGTGTGTGGGGAACGGTTTTCAAAGTGTGGGTAAGGGTTTCAGTGTGTGGGGAAGGTGCTTCAGTGTGTGCGGAAGGGGTTTCAGTGTGTGGGGAGGGTATTTCATTGTGTGGGGAAGCTGTCTCAGTGTGTGGGGAAGGGATTTCAGTGTTTGGAGAAAGGTTTCAGTGTGTGGGGAAAGGTTTTCAAAGTGTGGGTAAGGGTTTCAGTGTGTGCGGAAGGTGCTTCAGTGTGTACGGAAGGGGTTTCAGTGTGTGGGGCAGGGTTTTCATTGTGTGGGGAAGGGGTTTCAGTGTGTGGGGATGACTTTCAGTGTGTGGGGATGTGTTTCAGTGTGTGGGGAAGGGTTTCAGTGTGTGCGGAAGGAGTTTCAGTGTGTGGGGAAGGTGTTTCTGTGTGTGGGGATGTGTTTCAGTGTGTGGTGAAACGATTTCAGTGTGTGGAAAAGGTGTTTCAGTGGGTGGGAAAGGGTTTTCAGTGTTTGCGGAAGGTGTTTCAGTGAGTGGGGAAGGGGTTTCAGTGAGTGGGGAAAGTGTTTCAGTGTGTGGGGAAGGTGTTTCAGTGTGTGGGGAAGGGTGTCAGTGTGTGGGGATGTGTTTCAGCGTGTGGGGATGTGTTTCAGTGCGTGAGGAAGGGGTTTCAGTGAGTGGGGAAAGTGTTTCAGTGTGTGGGGAAGCGGTCTCAGAGTGTGGGGAAGGGTGTCAGTGTGTGGGGATGTGTTTCAGCGTGTGGGGATGTGTTTCAGTGTGTGGGGAAGGGTTTCAGTGTGTGGGAAAAGTGCTTCAGTATGTGGGGATGGGTTTCAGGGTGTGGGGATCAGTTTCAGTGTGTGGGGATGTGTTTCAGTGTGTGCGGAAGGGGTTTCAGTGTGTGGGGAAGGTGTTTCTGTGTGTGGGGATGCGTTTCAGTGTGTGGGGAAGTGATTTCAGTGTGTGGGGAAGGGGTTTCAGTGTGTGGGGATGTGTTTCAGTGTGTGGCGATGGTTTTCAGTGTTTGCGGAAGGGGTTTCATTATGTGGAAAAGGTGTTTCAGTGTGTGGGGAAGGGGTTTTAGTGTGTGGGGAAGGGGTTTCAGTGTGTGGGGAAGGTGTTTCAGTGCGTGGGGAAGGGGTTTCAGAGAGTGGGGAAGGGTTTCCGTGTGGGGGGAAGTCTTTTCAGTGTGTGGGGAAGGGGTTTCAGTGTGTGGGGAAGGGGTTTCAGTGTGTGCGGAAGGAGATTCAGTGTGTGGGGAAGGTGTTTCGTTGTTTGGGGAAGGTGTTTCAGTGTGTGGGGAAGGGGTTTCTGTGTGGGGAAGGTGTTTCAGTGAGCTGTGAAGGTGTTTCAGGGTATGGGGAAGGGGTTTCTGTGTGTGGGGAAGGGTTTAGGTGTGTGGGGAAGGGGTTTCAGTGTGTGGGGAAGGGTTGCAGTGTGAGAGGAAGGTGTTTCAGTGCGTGAGGAAGGGGTTTCAGTGAGTGGGGAAAGTGTTTCAGTGTGTGGGGAAGGTGTTTCAGTGTTTGGGGAAGGTGCTTCAGTGTGTGGGGAAGGGTTTCAGTGTTTGGGGAAGGTGTTTCTGTGTGTGGGGATGTGTTTCAGTGCGTGGTGAAGGGATTTCAGTGTGTGGAAAAGGTGTTTCAGTGTGTGGGGAAGGGGTTTCAGTGTGTGGGAAAGGGTTTTCAGTGTTTGCGGAAGGTGTTTCAGTGAGTGGGGAAGGGGTTTCAGAGAGTGGGTAAGGGTTTCAGTGTGTGGGGAAGGTGTTTCAGTGCGTGGGGAAGGGGTTTCAGAGAGTGGGGAATTGTTTCCGTGTGGGGGGAAGTGTTTTCAGTGTGTGGGGAAGGGGTTTCAGTTTGTGGGGAAGGGGTTTCAGTGTGTGGGGATGTGTTTCAGTGTGTGAGGAGGGTGTTTCAGTGTGTGGGGAATGTCTTGCAGTGTGTGGGGAAGGGTTTCACTGTGTGCGGAAGGGGTTTCAGTGTGTGGGGAAGGTGTTTCAGTTTGTGAGGAAGTTGTTTCAGTGTGTGCGGAAGGGGTTTCAGTGTGTGGGGAAGGGGTTTCAATATGTGGGGAAGGTGTTTCAGTGTGTGTGGAAGGGGTTTCAGTGTGTGCAGAAGGGGTTTCAGTGTGTGGGAAAGGGGTTTCAGTGTGTGGGGAAGGTGTTTCAGTGTGTGCGGAAGGGGTTTCAGTGTGTGGGGAAAGGGTTTTAATGTGTGGGGATGTGTTTCAGTGTGTGGGGAAGGGGTTTCAGTATGTGGGTATGTGTTTCAGTGTGTGGGGAAGGTGTTTCAGTGTGTGGGGATGGGTTTCACTGTGTGCAGAAAGTGTTTCAGTATCTGCGGAATGGGTTTCAGTGTGTGGGGAAGGGGTTTCAGTGTGTGGGGAAGGTGTTTCAGTGTGTGCTGAAGGCGTTTCAGTGTGTGGGGAAGGGGTTTCACTGTGTGGGGAAGTGGTTTCAGTGTGTGGGGTATGTGTTTCAGTGTGTTTGGAAGGGTTTCAGTGCGTGGAGAATGTGTTTCAGTGTGTGGTGAATGGGTTTCAGTGTTTCGAGAAGGATTGCAGTGTGTGTGGAATGGGTGTCAGGGTTTGGGGAAGGTGTTTCAGTGTGTGGGGAATGTGTTTCAGTGTGTGCGGAAGGGGTTTCAGTGTGTGGGGAAGGTGTTTCAGTGTGCGGGGAAGGTGTTTCAGTGTGTGGGGAATGGGTTTCAATGTGTGGGGAAGGGTTTCAGTGTGTGGGGAAGGTGTTTCAGTGGTTGGGTAATGGTTTCAGTGTGTGGGGAAGGTTTTTCAGTGTGTGCGGAATGGGTTTCATTGTGTGGGGAAGGTGTTTCATTGTGTGGGGAAGGTGTTTCAGTGTGTGGGGAAGGTGTTTCAGTGTGTGGGGAAGGGGTTTCAGTGAGTGGGGAATCTGTTTCAGTGTGTATGGAAGGTGTTTCAGTGTGTGCGGAAGGGGGTTCAGTGTGTGGGGAAGGTGTTTTGGTGTGTGGGGAAGGTGTTTCAGTGTTTGGGGAAGGGGTTTCAGTGTGTGGGGAAGGTGTTTCAGTGTGTGGTGAAGATGTTTCAGTGTGTGGGGAAGGGGTTTCAGTGTGTGGCGAAGGGTTTCAGTGTGTGGGGAAGGGGTTTCAGTGTGTGGGGAAGGGTTTCAGTGTGTGGGGAAGGTACTTCAGTGTTTGGGGAAGGTGTTTCAGTGTGTGGGGAAGGTGTTTCAGTGTGTGGGGTAGGTGTTTCTGTGTGTGTGGAAGGGGTCTCAGAGTTTGGGGAAGGCTTTCAGTGTGTGTGGATGGGATTTTCAGTGTGTGGGGAAGGGGTTTCTGTGTGTGGGGAATGTGTTTCAGTGTGTTTGGAAGTGTTTCAGTGTGAGGGGAATGTGTTTCAGTGTGTGGTGAATGGGTTTCAGTGTTTGGGGAATGGTTTCAGTGTGTTGGGAAGGTGTTTCAGTGTGTGGGGAAGGGGTTTCAGTGTGTATGGAAGCTGTTTCAGTGTGTGGGGAAGGTGTTTCAGTGTGTGCGGAAGGACTTTCAGTGTGTGGGGAAGGTGTTTTGGTGTGTTGGGAAGGTGTTTCAGTGTGTGGGGAAGGGGTTTCAGTGTGTGGGGAAGGTGTTTCAGTGTGTGGTGAAGGAGTTTCAGTGTGTGGGGAAGGGGTATCAGTGTGTGCAGAAGGGTTTTAGTGTGTGAGGAAGGGGTTTCAGTGTGTGGGGAAGGGTTTCAGTGTGTGGGGAAGCTGTTTCAGTGTTTGGGGAAGGTGTTTCAGTGTGTGGGGAAAGTGTTTCAGTGTGTGGGGAAGGTGTTTCTGTGTGTGTGGAAGGGGTCTCAGAGTGTGGACAATGTGTTTCAGAGTGTTTGGAAGGGTTTCAGTGTGTGGGGAATGTGTTTCAATGTGTGGTGAATGGGTTTCAGTGTTTGGGGAAGGGTTTCAGTGTGTGGGGAAGTGGGGTCAGTGTGTGCGGAAGGGGTTTCAGTGTGTGGGGATGTGTTCCAGTGTGTGGGGAAGGTGTTTCAGTGAGTGCGGAAGGGGTTTCAGTGTATGAGGAAGGGGTTTCAGTGTGTGGGGAAGCTGTTTCAGTGTGTGGGGAAGGGATTTCAGTGTGTGGGGATGTGTTTCAGTGTGTGGGGAACGGGTTTCAAAGTGTGGGTAAGGGTTTCAGTTTGTGGGGAAGGTGTTTCATTGTGTGGGGAAGATGTTTCCGTGTGTGGGGAAGGTGTTTCACTGTGTGGAGAAGGGGTTTCAGTGTGTGGGGAAGGTGTTTCAGTGTGTGGGGAAGGGGTTTCAGTGTGTGGGGAAGGTGTTTCAGTGAGCTGTGAAGGTGTTTCAGGGCATGGGGAAGGGGTTTCTGTGTGTGGGGAAGGGTTTAGGTGTGTGAGGAAGGTGTTTCAATGCGTGAGGAAGGGGTTTCAGTGAGAGGGGAAAGTGTTTCAGTGTGTGGGGAAGGTGTTTCAGTGTGTGGGGAAGGTGTTTCAGTGTGTGGGGAAGCGGTCTCAGAGTGTGGGGAAGGGTGTCAGTGTGTGGGGATGTGTTTCAGCGTGTGGGGATGTGTTTCAGTGTGTGGGGAAGGGTTTCAGTGTGTGGGAAAAGTGCTTCAGTATGTGGGGATGGGTTTCAGGGTGTGGGGATCAGTTTCAGTGTGTGGGGATGTGTTTCAGTGTGTGCGGAAGGGGTTTCAGTGTGTGGGGAAGGTGTTTCTGTGTGTGGGGATGTGTTTCAGTGTGTGGGGAAGTGATTTCAGTGTGTGGCGAAGGGGTTTCAGTGTGTGGGGATGTGTTTCAGTGTGTGGCGATGGTTTTCAGTGTTTGCGGAAGGGGTTTCATTGTGTGGAAAAGGTGTTTCAGTGTGTGGGGAAGGGGTTTCAGTGTGTGGGGAAGGGTTTTCAGTGTGTGGGGAAGGGGTTTCAGTGTGTGGGGAAGGGCTTTCAGTGTGTGCGGAAGGAGATTCAGTGTGTGGGGAAGGTGTTTCAGTGCGTGCGGAAGGGGTTTCAGAGAGTGGGGAAGGGTTTCCGTGTGGGGAAGGTGTTTCAGTGAGCTGTGAAGGTGTTTCAGGGTATGGGGAAGGGGTTTCTGTGTGTGGGGAAGGGTTTAGGTGTGTGGGGAAGGGGTTTCAGTGTGTGGGGAAGGGTTTCAGTGTGAGAGGAAGGTGTTTCAGTGCGTGAGGAAGGGGTTTCAGTGAGTGGGGAAAGTGTTTCAGTGTGTGGGGAAGGTGTTTCAGTGTGTGGGGAAGGTGTTTCAGTGTGTGGGGAAGCGTTCTCAGAGTGTGGGGAAGGGTGTCATTGTGTGGGGATGGGATTTCAATGTGTGGGGAAGGTGTTTCAGTGTGTGGGGAAGGTGTTTCAGTATGTGGGGATGGGATCTCAGTGTGTGGGGAATGTGTTTCATTGCGTGGGGATGTGCGTCAGTGTGTGGGGATGTGTTTCAGTGTGTGGGGAAGTGTTTCAGTCTGTTGGGAAGGTGTTTCAGTGTGTGATGATGTGTTTCAGGGTGTGGGGAAGGTGTTTCAGTGTGTGCGGAAGGGGTTTCAGTGTGTGGGGAGGGTATTTCATTGTGTGGGGAAGCTGTCTCAGTTTGTGGGGAAGGGATTTCAGTGTTTGGGGAAAGGTTTCAGTGTGTGGGGAAAGGTTTTCAAAGTGTGGGTAAGGGTTTCAGTGTGTGGGGAAGGTGCTTCAGTGTGTGCGGAAGGGGTTTCAGTGTGTGGGGCAGGCTTTTCATTGTGTGGGGAAGGGGTTTCAGTGTGTGGGGAAGGGATTTCTGTGTTTGGGGAAAGGTTTCAGTGTGTGGGGAAAGGTTTTCAAAGTGTGGGTAAGGGTTTCAGTGTGTGTGGAAGGTGCTTCAGTGTGTGCGGAAGGGGTTTCAGTGTGTGGGGATGTGTTTCAGTGTGTGGGGAAGGGTTTCAGTGTGTGGGAAAAGTGCTTCAGTATGTGGGGATGGGTTTCAGAGTGTGGGGATCAGTTTCAGTGTGTGGGGAATCTGTTTTAGTGTGTGGGGAAGGTGTTTCAGTGTGTGCGGAAGGGCTTTCAGTGTGTGGGGAAGGTGTTTTGGTGTGTGGGGAAGGTGTTTCAGTGTGTGGGGAAGGGGTTTCAGTGTGTGGGGAAGGTGTTTCAGTGTGTGGTGAAGGAGTTTCAGTGTGTGGGGAAGGGGTATCAGTGTGTGCAGAAGGGTTTTAGTGTGTGGGGAAGGGGTTTCAGTGTGTGGGGAAGGGTTTCAGTGTGTGGGGAAGCTGTTTCAGTGTTTGGGGAAGGTGTTTCAGTGTGTGGGGAAAGTGCTTCAGTGTGTGGGGAAGGTGTTTCTGTGTGTGTGGAAGGGGTCTCAGAGTGTGGGCAATGTGTTTCAGAGTGTTTGGAAGGGTTTCAGTGTGTGGGGAATGTGTTTCAGTGTGTGGTGAATGGGTTTCAGTGTTTGGGGAAGGGTTTCAGTGTGTGGGGAAGGGGGGTCAGTGTGTGCGGAAGGGGTTTCAGTGTGTGGGGATGTGTTGCAGTGTGTGGGGAAGGTGTTTCAGTGAGTGCGGAAGGGGTTTCGGTGTATGAGGAAGGGGTTTCAGTGTGTGGGGAAGCTGGTTCAGTGTGTGGGGAAGGGATTTCAGTGTGTGGGGATGTGTTTCAGTGTGTGGGGAACGGGTTCAAAGTGTGGGTAAGGGTTTCAGTTTGTGGGGAAGGTGTTTCATTGTGTGGGGAAGATGTTTCCGTGTGTGGGGAAGGTGTTTCACTGTGTGGAGAAGGGGTTTCAGTGTGTGGGGAAGGTGTTTCAGTGTCGTGGGGAAGGGGTTTCAGTGTGTGGGGAAGGTGTTTCAGTGAGCTGTGAAGGTGTTTCAGGTTATGGGGAAGGGGTTTCTGTGTGTGGGGAAGGGTTTAGGTGTGTGAGGAAGGTGTTTCAGTGCGTGAGGAAGGGGTTTCAGTGAGTGGGGAAAGTGTTTCAGTGTGTGGGGAAGGTGTTTCAGTGTGTGGGGAAGGTGTTTCAGTGTGTGGGGAAGCGGTCTCAGAGTGTGGGGAAGGGTGTCAGTGTGTGGGGATGTGTTTCAGCGTGTGGGGATGTGTTTCAGTGTGTGGGGAAGGGTTTCAGTGTGTGGGAAAAGTGCTTCAGTATGTGGGGATGGGATTCAGTGTGTGGGGATCAGTTTCAGTGTGTGGGGATGTGTTTCAGTGTGTGCGGAAGGGGTTGCAGTGTGTGGGGAAGGTGTTTCTGTGTGTGGGGATGTGTTTCAGTGTGTGGGGAAGTGATTTCAGTGTGTGGGGAAGGGGTTTCAGTGTGTGGGGATGTGTTTCAGTGTGTGGCGATGGTTTTCAGTGTTTGCGGAAGGGGTTTCATTGTGTGGAAAAGGTGTTTCAGTGTGTGGGGAAGGGGTTTCAGTGTGTGGGGAAGGGTTTTCAGTGTGTGGGGAAGGGGGTTCAGTGTGTGGGGAAGGGGTTTCAGTGTGTGCGGAAGGAGATTCAGTGTGTGGGGAAGGTGTTTCAGTGCGTGGGGAAGGGGTTTCAGAGAGTGGGGAAGGGTTTCCGTGTGGGGAAGGTGTTTCAGTGAGCTGTGAAGGTGTTTCAGGGTATGGGGAAGGGGTTTCTGTGTGTGGGGAAGGGTTTAGGTGTGTGGGGAAGGGGTTTCAGTGTGTGGGGAAGGGTTTCAGTGTGAGAGGAAGGTATTTCAGTGCGTGAGGAAGGGGTTTCAGTGAGTGTGGAAAGTGTTTCAGTGTGTGGAGAAGGTGTTTCAGTGTGTGGGGAAGGTGTTTCAGTGTGTGGGGAAGCGTTCTCAGAGTGTGGGGAAGGGTGTCAGTGTGTGGGGATGGGATTTCAATGTGTGGGGAAGGTGTTTCAGTGTGTGGGGAAGGTGTTTCAGTATGTGGGGATGGGGTCTCAGTGTGTGGGGAATGTGCTTCATTGTGTGGGGATGTGCGTCAGTGTGTGGGGATGTGTTTCAGTGTGTGGGGAAGTGTTTCAGTCTGTTGGGAAGGTGTTTCAGTGTGTGCGGAAGGGGTTTCAGTGTGTGGGGAGGGTATTTCATTGTGTGGGGAAGCTGTCTCAGTGTGTGGGGAAGGGATTTCAGTGTTTGGGGAAAGGTTTCAGTGTGTGGGGAAAGGTTTTCAAAGTGTGGGTAAGGGTTTCAGTGTGTGGGGAAGGTGCTTCAGTGTGTGCGGAAGGGGTTTCAGTGTGTGGGGCAGGTTTTTCATTGTGTGGGGAAGGGGTTTCAGTGTGTGGGGATGTGTTTCAGCGTGTGGGGATGTGTTTCAGTGTGTGGGGAAGGGTTTCAGTGTGTGGGAAAAGTGCTTCAGTATGTGGGGATGGGTTTCAGGGTGTGGGGATCAGTTTCAGTGTGTGGGGATGGGTTTCAGTCTGTGCGGAAGGGGTTTCAGTGTGTGGGGAAGGTGTTTCTGTGTGTGGGGATGTGTTTCAGTGCGTGGCGAAGGTTTTCAGTGTTTGCGGAAGGGGTTTCAGTGTGTGGAAAAGGTGTTTCAGTGTGTGGGGAAGGGGCTTCAGTGTGTGGGGAAGGGGTTTCAGTGTGTGGGGAAGGTGTTTCAGTGTGTGGGGAAGGGGTTTCAGAGAGTGGGTAAGGGTTTCAGTGTGTGGGCAATGTGTTTCAGTGCGTGGGGAAGGGGTTTCAGAGAGTGGGGAAGGGTTTCCGTGTGGGGGGAAGTGTTTTCAGTGTGTGGGGAAGGGGATTCAATGTGTGGGGAAGGGGTTTCAGTGTGTGCGGAAGGAGATTCAGTGTGTGGGGAAGGTTTTTCGGTGTTTGGGGAAGGTGTTTCAGTGTGTGGGGAAGGGGTTTCTGTGTGGGGAAGGTGTTTCAGTGAGCTGTGAAGGTGTATCAGGGTATGGGGAAGGGGTTTCTGTGTGTGGGGAAGGGTTTAGGTGTGTGCGGAAGGGGTTTCAGTGTGTGGGACAGGATTTTCATTGTGTGGGGAAGGGGTTTCAGTGTGTGGGGATGTGTTTCAGTGTCTGAGGAGGGTGTTTCAGTGTGTGGGGAATGTCTTGCAGTGTGTGGAGAAGTGTTTCACTGTGTGCGGAAGGGGATTCAGTGTGTGGGGAAGGTGTTTCAGTTTGTGAGGAAGTTGTTTCAGTGTGTGCGGAAGGGGTTTCAGTGTGTGGGGAAGGGGTTTCAATATGTGGGGAAGGTGTTTCAGTGTGTGCGGAAGGGGTTTCAGTGTGTGCAGAAGGGGTTTCAGTGTGTGGGAAAGGGGTTTCAGTGAGTGGGAAAGGTGTTTCAGTGTGTGCGGAAGGGGTCTCAGTGTGTGGGGAAGGTGATTCAATGTGTGGGGAAGGGTTTCAGTATGTGGGGAAGGGGTTTCAGTGTGTGGGGTAGGGTTTCAGTGTGTGGGGAAGGGTTTCAGTGTGTGGGGAAGGTGTTTCAGTGTGTGGGGAAGTGGTTTCAGTGTGTAGGGTAGTGTTTCACTGTGTGCGGAAGGGGTTTCAGTGTGTGGGGAATGGGTTTCCGCGTGTGGGGAAGGTGTTTCAGTGTGTGTGGAAGGGGTTTCAGTGTGTGGGGAAGGGGTTTCAGTGTGTGGGGAAGGTGTTTCGGTGTTTGCGGAATGGGTTTCAGTGTGTGCGGAAGGTGCTTCAGTGTGTGGGGAAGGGGTTTCAGTGTGTGGGGAAGGTGTTTCATTGTGTGCGGAAGGGGTTTCAGTTTGTGGGGAAGGGCATTCAGTGTTTGACAAAAGTGTTTCACTGTGTGCGGAAGGGGTTTCAGTGTGTGGGGAATGGGTTTCCGCGTGTGGGGAAGGTGTTTCAGTGTGTGTGGAAGGGGTTTCAGTGTGTGGGGAAGGGGTTTCAGTGTGTGGGGAAGGTGTTTCGGTGTGTGGTGAAGGTGTCTCAGGGTTTGCGGAAGGGGCTTCAGTGTGTGGGGAAGGTGTATCAGTGTGTGGGGATGTGTTTCAGTGTGTGGGGAAGCTGTTTTAATGTGTGTGATGGGTTTCAGTGTGTGCAGAAGTGTTTTCAGTGTGTGGGGAAGGGGTTTCAGTGAGTGGGGAAGGTGTTTCAGTGGGTGGGGATGTGTTTCAGTGTGTGGGGAAGGGGTTTCAGTGTGTGGGGATGTGTTTCAGTGTGTGAGGAAGGGGTTTCAGTGTGTGGGGATGTGTTTCAGTGTTTGGGGAAGGGGTGTCAGGGTGTGGGGAAGGGTTTCACTGAGTGCGGAAGGGGTTTCAGTGTGTGGGGAATGGGTTTCAGTGTGTGGGGAAGGTGTTTCAGAGTTTGTGGAAGGGGTTTCAGTGTGCGGGGAAGGGTTTTCAGTGTGTGGTGAAGTGCTTTCAGTTTGTGGGGAAGGTGTTTCATTGTGTGCAGAAGGGGTTTCAGTTTGTGGGGAAGGGGATTCAGTGTGTGGGAACGTGTTTCATTGTGTGGGGAAGGTGTTTCATTGTGCTTGGAAGGGTATTCAGTGCGAGGGGAAGGGTTTTCAGTATGTGGGGAGGGGGTTTCACTGTGTGGGTAAGGGTTTAACTGTGTGCGGAATGGGTTTCAGTGTCTGGGGAAGGTGTTTCAGTGTGTGGGGAAGGGGTTTCAGTGTGTGGGGAAGGGTATCAGTGTGTGATGAAGGTTTTCTGTGTGTGGGGAAGGGGTTTCAGTGTGTGGGGAAAGGTTTCAGTGTGTAGGGAAGGGGTTTCAGTGTGTGGGGAAGGTGTTTCAGTGTGTGGCTAAGTGTTTCATTGTGTGGGGAAGGCTTACAGTGTGTGGGGACGGGGTTTCAGTGTGTGGGGAAGGGATTTCAGTGTGTGGGGAAGTGTTTCATGTGAGTGCGGGAGGGGTTTCTGTGTGTGGGGAAGGGTTTCAGTGTGTGGGGAAGGTGTTTCAGTGTTTGGGGAAGGGGTTTCAGTGTGTGGGGAGGTGTTTTCAGTGTGTGGGCAAGGTTTTAACTGAGTGCGGAAGGCGTTTCAGTGTGTGGGGAAGGTGTTTCATTGTGTGTGGAAGGGGTTTCAGTTTGTGGGGAAGGGGTTTCAGTGTGTGGGGAAGTTGTTTCAGTGAGTGGGGTAGGGTTTAACTGAGTGCGGAAGGGGTTTCAGTGTGTGGGGAAGGTGATTCAATGTGTGGGGAAGGGTTTCAGTATGTGGGGAAGGGGTTTCAGTGTGTGGGGTAGGGTTTCAGTGTGTGGGGAAGGGTTTCAGTGTGTGGGGAAGGTGTTTCAGTGTGTGGGGATGGGGTTTCAGTGTGTAGGGTAGTGTTTCACTGTGTGCGGAAGGGGTTTCAGTGTTTGGGGAATGGGTTTCCGCGTGTGGGGAAGGTGTTTCAGTGTGTGTGGAAGGGGTTTCAGTGTGTGGGGAAGGGGTTACAGTGTGTGGGGAAGGTGTTTCGGTGTTTGCGGAATGGGTTTCAGTGTGTGCGGAAGGTGTTTCAGTGTGTGGGGAAGGGGTTTCAGTGTGTGGGGAAGGTGTTTCATTGTGTGCGGAAGGGGTTTCAGTTTGTGGGGAAGGGGATTCAGTGTGTGACAAAAGTGTTTCATTGTGTGGGGAAGGTGTTTCATTGTGTGCGGAAGGGTATTCAGTGTGAGGAGAAGGGGTTTCAGTGTGTGGGGAAGGTGTTTCATTGTGTGGGGAAGGGGTTTCAGTATGTGGGGAAGGGGTTTCAGTGTGTGGGGTAGGGTTTCAGTGTGTGGTGAAGGGTTTCATTGTGTGGGGAAGGGGTTTCAGTGTGTGGGGAAGGGGTTTCAGTGTGTGGTGAAGGGGTTTCAGTGTGTGGGGAAGGGGTTTCAGTTTGTGGGGATGGGGTTTCAGTGTGTGGGGAAGTGTTTCAGTGTGTGGGGAAGGGGTTTCAGTGTGTGGGGAAGTGTTTCAGTTTGTGCGGAAGTGGTTTCAGTGTGTGGGGAAGGGTTTCAGTGTGTGGGGAAGGTGTTTCAGTGTGTGGGGAAGGGGTTTCTGTGTGGGGGGAAGCGTTTCACTGAGTGCGGAAGGGGTTTCAATGTTTGGGGAAGGGGTTTCAGTTTGTGGGGAAGGTGTTTCAGTGTGTGGGGATGTGTTTCTGTGTGTGGGGAAGGCGTTTCAGTGTGTGGGGATGTGTTTCAGTGTGTGCGGAAGAGGTTTCAGTGTGTGGGGATGTGTTTCAGTGTGTGGGGAAGGGGTTTCAGTGTGTGGGGAAGAGTTTCACTTTGTGTGGAAGGGGTTTCAGTGTGTGGGGAAGGGGTTTCAGTAGGTCCGGAAGGAGTTTCAGTGGGTGGTTAAGGGGTTTCAATGTGTGGGAAAGCTGTTTCATTGTGTGCGGAAGGGGTTTCAGTGTATGGGGAAGGTGTTCACTGTGTGGGGAATGGGTTTCAGTGTGTGGGGAAGGGGTTTCAGTGTGTGGGGAAGGTGTCTCAGTGTTTGCGGAAGGGGTTTCAGTGTGTGGGGAAGGTGTATCAGTGTGTGGGGATGTGTTTCAGTGTGTGGGGAAGCGGTTTTAGTGTGTGTGAAGGGTTTCAGTGTGTGCGGAAGTGTTTTCAGTGTGTGGGGAAGGGGTTTCAGTGAGTGGGGAAGGTGTTTCAGTGGGTGGGGATGTGTTTCAGTGTGTGAGGAAGGGGTTTCATTGTGTGGGGATGTGTTTCAGTGTTTGGGGAAGGAGTGTCAGGGTGTGGGGAAGGGTTTCACTGAGTGCGGAAGGGGTTTCAGTGTGTGGGGAATGGGTTTCAGTGTGTGGGGAAGGTGTTTCAGTGTTTGTGGAAGGGGTTTCAGTGTGCGGGGAAGGGTTTTCAGTGTGTGGTGAAGTGCTTTCAGTTTGTGGGGAAGGTGTTTCATTGTGTGCAGAAGGGGTTTCAGTTTGTGGGGAAGGGGATTCAGTGTGTGGGAACGTGTTTCATTGTGTGGGGAAGGTGTTTCATTGTGCTTGGAAGGGTATTCAGTGTGAGGGGAAGGGTTTTCAGTGTCTGGGGAGGGGGTTTCACTGTGTGGGTAAGGGTTTAACTGTGTGCGGAATGGGTTTCAGTGTCTGGGGAAGGTGTTTCTGTGTGTGGGGAAGGGGTTTCAGTGTGTGGGGAAGGGTTTCAGTGTGTGATGAAGGTTTTCTGTGTGTGGGGAAGGGGTTTCAGTGTGTGGGGAAGGGTTTCAGTGTGTAGGGAAGGGGTTTCAGTGTGTGGGGAAGGTGTTTCAGTGTGTGGCTAAGTGTTTCATTGTGTGGGGAAGGTTTACATTGTGTGGGGACGGGGTTTCTGTGTGTGGGGAAGGGTTTGAGTGTGTGGGGAAGGAGTTTCAGTGTTTGGGGAAGGGGTTTCAGTGTGTGGGGAGGGGTTTTCAGTGTGTGGGCAAGGTTTTAACTGAGTGCGGAAGGCGTTTCAGTGTGTGGGGAAGGTGTTTCAGAGTGTGGGAAAGGGGTTTCAGCATGTGGGGAAGGGGTATCAGTGTGTGGGGAAGGGTTTCAGTGTGTGGGGAAGGGTTTCAGTGTTTGGGGAAGGTGTTTCAGTGTGTGGGGAAGGGGTTTCAGTGTGTGGGGAAGGGGTTTCAGTGTGTGGGGAAGGGTTTCAGTTTGTGGTGAAGGGTTTCATTGTGTGGGGAAGGGGTTTCAGTGTGTGGGGAAGGTGTTTCAGTGTGTGGGGATGGGGTTTCAGTGTGTGGGGAAGTGTTTCAGTGTGTGGGGAAGGGGTTTCAGTGTGTGGGGAAGTGTTTCAGTGTGTGCGGAAGTGGTTTCAGTGTGTGGGGAAGGGTTTCACTGTGTGGGGAAGGTGTTTCAGTGTGTGGGGAAGGGGTTTCTGTGTGGTGGGAAGCGTTTCACTGAGTGCGGAAGGGGTTTCAATGTTTGGGGAAGGGGTATCAGTTTGTGGGGAAGGTGTTTCAGTGTGTGGGGATGTGTTTCTGTGTGTGGGGAAGGCGTTTCAGTGTGTGGGGATGTGTTTCAGTGTGTGCGGAAGAGGTTTCAGTGTGTGGGGATGTGTTTCATTGTGTGGGGAAGGGGTTTCAGTGTGTGGGGAAGAGTTTCACTTTGTGTGGAAGGGGTTTCAGTGTGTGGGGAAGGGGTTTCAGTAGGTCCGGAAGGAGTTTCAGTGGGTGGTTAAGGGGTTTCAATGTGTGGGAAAGCTGTTTCATTGTGTGCGGAAGGGGTTTCAGTGTATGGGGAAGGTGTTCACTGTGTGGGGAATGGGTTTCAGTGTGTGGGGAAGGGGTTTCAGTGTGTGGGGAAGGTGTCTCAGTGTTTGCGGAAGGGGTTTCAGTGTGTGGGGAAGGTGTATCAGTGTGTGGGGATGTGTTTCAGTGTGTGGGGAAGCGGTTTTAGTGTGTGTGAAGGGTTTCAGTGTGTGCGGAAGTGTTTTCAGTGTGTGGGGAAGGGGTTTCAGTGAGTGGGGAAGGTGTTTCAGTGGGTGGGGATGTGTTTCAGTGTGTGAGGAAGGGGTTTCATTGTGTGGGGATGTGTTTCAGTGTTTGGGGAAGGAGTGTCAGGGTGTGGGGAAGGGTTTCACTGAGTGCGGAAGGGGTTTCAGTGTGTGGGGAATGGGTTTCAGTGTGTGGGGAAGGTGTTTCAGTGTTTGTGGAAGGGGTTTCAGTGTGCGGGGAAGGGTTTTCAGTGTGTGGTGAAGTGCTTTCAGTTTGTGGGGAAGGTGTTTCATTGTGTGCAGAAGGGGTTTCAGTTTGTGGGGAAGGGGATTCAGTGTGTGGGAACGTGTTTCATTGTGTGGGGAAGGTGTTTCATTGTGCTTGGAAGGGTATTCAGTGTGAGGGGAAGGGTTTTCAGTGTCTGGGGAGGGGGTTTCACTGTGTGGGTAAGGGTTTAACTGTGTGCGGAATGGGTTTCAGTGTCTGGGGAAGGTGTTTCTGTGTGTGGGGAAGGGGTTTCAGTGTGTGGGGAAGGGTTTCAGTGTGTGATGAAGGTTTTCTGTGTGTGGGGAAGGGGTTTCAGTGTGTGGGGAAGGGTTTCAGTGTGTAGGGAAGGGGTTTCAGTGTGTGGGGAAGGTGTTTCAGTGTGTGGCTAAGTGTTTCATTGTGTGGGGAAGGTTTACATTGTGTGGGGACGGGGTTTCTGTGTGTGGGGAAGGGTTTGAGTGTGTGGGGAAGGAGTTTCAGTGTTTGGGGAAGGGGTTTCAGTGTGTGGGGAGGGGTTTTCAGTGTGTGGGCAAGGTTTTAACTGAGTGCGGAAGGCGTTTCAGTGTGTGTGGAAGGTGTTTCAGAGTGTGGGAAAGGGGTTTCAGCATGTGGGGAAGGGGTATCAGTGTGTGGGGAAGGGTTTCAGTGTGTGGGGAAGGGTTTCAGTGTTTGGGGAAGGTGTTTCAGTGTGTGGGGAAGGGGTTTCAGTGTGTGGGGAAGGGGTTTCAGTGTGTGGGGAAGGGTTTCAGTGTGTGGTGAAGGGTTTCATTGTGTGGGGAAGGGGTTTCAGTGTGTGGGGAAGGTGTTTCAGTGTGTGGGGATGGGGTTTCAGTGTGTGGGGAAGTGTTTCAGTGTGTGGGGAAGGGGTTTCAGTGTGTGGGGAAGTGTTTCAGTGTGTGCGGAAGTGGTTTCAGTGTGTGGGGAAGGGTTTCACTGTGTGGGGAAGGTGTTTCAGTGTGTGGGGAAGGGGTTTCTGTGTGGTGGGAAGCGTTTCACTGAGTGCGGAAGGGGTTTCAATGTTTGGGGAAGGGGTATCAGTTTGTGGGGAAGGTGTTTCAGTGTGTGGGGATGTGTTTCTGTGTGTGGGGAAGGCGTTTCAGTGTGTGGGGATGTGTTTCAGTGTGTGCGGAAGAGGTTTCAGTGTGTGGGGATGTGTTTCATTGTGTGGGGAAGGGGTTTCAGTGTGTGGGGAAGAGTTTCACTTTGTGTGGAAGGGGTTTCAGTGTGTGGGGAAGGGGTTTCAGTGTGTTGGGAAGGTGTTTCAGTGTGTGTGGAAGGGTTTTCAGTGTGTGGGGAAGGGGTTTCAGTGTGTGGGGAAGGGGTTTCAGTGTGTGGGGAAGGTGTATCAGTGTGTGCGGAAGGGGTTTCAGTAGGTCCGGAAGGAGTTTCAGTGGGTGGTTAAGGGGTTTCAATGTGTGGGAATGCTGTTTCATTGTGTGCGGAAGGGGTTTCAGTGTATGGGGAAGGTGTTCACTGTGTGGGGAATGGGTTTCAGTGTGTGGGGAAGGGGTTTCAGTGTGTGGGGAAGGTGTCTCAGTGTTTGCGGAAGGGGTTTCAGTGTGTGGGGAAGGTGTATCAGTGTGTGGGGATGTGTTTCAGCGTGTGGGGAAGCGGATTTAGTGTGTGTGAAGGGTTTCAGTGTGTGCAGAAGTGTTTTCAGTGTGTGGGGAAGGGGTTTCAGTGAGTGGGGAAGGTGTTTCAGTGGGTGGGGATGTGTTTCAGTGTGTGGGGAAGGGGTTTCAGTGTGTGGGGATGTGTTTCAGTGTGTGAGGAAGGGGTTTCAGTGTGTGGGGATGTGTTTCAGTGTTTGGGGAAGGGGTGTCAGGGTGTGGGGAAGGGTTTCACTGAGTGCGGAAGGGGTTTCAGTGTGTGGGGAATGGGTTTCAGTGTGTGGGGAAGGTGTTTCAGTGTTTGTGGAAGGGGTTTCAGTGTGCGGGGAAGGGTTTTCAGTGTGTGGTGAAGTGCTTTCAGTTTGTGGGGAAGGTGTTTCATTGTGTGCAGAAGGGGTTTCAGTTTGTGGGGAAGGGGATTCAGTGTGTGGGAACGTGTTTCATTGTGTGGGGAAGGTGTTTCATTGTGCTCGGAAGGGTATTCAGTGTGAGGGGAAGGGTTTTCAGTGTGTGGGGAGGGGGTTTCACTGTGTGGGTAAGGGTTTAACTGTGTGCGGAATGGGTTTCAGTGTCTGGGGAAGGTGTTTCAGTGTGTGGGGAAGGGGTTTCAGTGTGTGGGGAAGGGTTTCAGTGTGTGATGAAGGTTTTCTGTGTGTGGGGAAGGGGTTTCAGTGTGTGTGGAAGGGTTTCAGTGTGTAGGGAAGGGGTTTCAGTGTGTGGGGAAGGTGTTTCAGTGTGTGGCTAAGTGTTGCATTGTGTGGGGAAGGCTTACAGTGTGTGGGGACGGGGTTTCAGTGTGTGGGGAAGGGATTTCAGTGTGTGGGGAAGGGTATTCAGTGTGAGGAGAAGGGGTTTCAGTGTGTGGGGAAGGTGTTTCAGTGTGTGGGGAATGGGTTTCAGTATGTGGGGAAGGGGTTTCAGTGTGTGGGGAAGGGTTTCAGTGTGTGGTGAGGGGTTTCATTGTGTGGGGAAGGGGTTTCAGTGTGTGGGGAAGGGGTTTCAGTGTGTGGTGAAGGGGTTTCAGTGTGTGGGGAAGGGGTTTCAGTGTGTGGGGATGGGGTTTCAGTGTGTGGGGAAGTGTTTCAGTGTGTGGGGAAGGGGTTTCAGTGTGTGGGGAAGTGTTTCAGTGTGTGCGGAAGTCGTTTCAGTGTGTGGGGAAGGGTTTCAGTGTGTGGGGAAGGTGTTTCAGTGTGTGGGGAAGGGGTTTCTGTGTGTGGGGAGGGGTTTTCAGTGTGTGGGCAAGTTTTTAACTGAGTGCGGAAGGCGTTTCAGTGTGTGGGGAAGGTGTTTCATTGTGTGTGGAAGGGGTTTCAGTGTGTGGGGAAGGGGTTTCAGTGTGTGGGGAAGGTGTTTCAGTGAGTGGGGTAGGGTTTAACTGAGTGCGGAAGGGGTTTCAGTCTGTGGGGAAGGTGATTCAATGTGTGGGGAAGGGTTTCAGTATGTGGGGAAGGGGTTTCAGTGTGTGGGGTAGGGTTTCAGTGTGTGGGGAAGGGTTTCAGTTTGTGGGGAAGGTGTTTCAGTGTGTGGGGAAGTGGTTTCAGTGTGTAGGGTAGTGTTTCACTGTGTGCAGAAGGGGTTTCAGTGTGTGGGGAATGGGTTTCCGCGTGTGGGGAAGGTGTTTCAGTGTGTGTGGAAGGGGTTTCAGTGTGTGGGGAAGGGGTTTCAGTGTGTGGGGAAGGTGTTTCGGTGTTTGCGGAATGGGTTTCAGTGTGTGCGGAAGGTGCTTCAGTGTGTGGGGAAGGGGTTTCAGTGTGTGGGGAAGGTGTTTCATTGTGTGCGGAAGGGGTTTCAGTTTGTGGGGAAGGGCATTCAGTGTGTGACAAAAGTGTTTCATTGTGTGAGGAAGGTGTTTCATTGTGTGCGGAAGGGTATTCAGTGTGAGGAGAAGGGGTTTCAGTCTGTGGGGAAGGTGTTTCAGTGTGTGGGGAAGGGGTTTCAGTATGTGGGGAAGGGGTTTCAGTGTGTGGGGAAGGGTTTCAGTGTGTGGTGAAGGGTTTCATTGTGTGGGGAAGGGGTTTCAGTGTGTGGGGAAGGGGTTTCAGTGTGTGGTGAAGGGGTTTCAGTGTGTGGGGAAGGGGTTTCAGTGTGTGGGGATGGGGTTTCAGTGTGTGGGGAAGTGTTTCAGTGTGTGGGGAAGGGGTTTCAGTGTGTGGGGAAGTGTTTCAGTGTGTGCGGAAGTGGTTTCAGTGAGTGGGGAAAGGTTTCAGTGTGTGGGGAAGGTGTTTCAGTGTGTGGGGAAGGGGTTTCTGTGTGGGGGGAAGCGTTTCACTGAGTGCGGAAGGGGTTTCAATGTTTGGGGAAGGGGTTTCAGTTTGTGGGGAAGGTGTTTCAGTGTGTGGGGATGTGTTTCTGTGTGTGGGGAAGGTGTTTCAGTGTGTGGGGATGTGTTTCAGTGTGTGCGGAAGAGGTTTCAGTGTGTGGGGATGTGTTTCAGTGTGTGGGGAAGGGGTTTCAGTGTGTGGGGAAGAGTTTCACTTTGTGTGGAAGGGGATTCAGTGTGTGGGGAAGGGGTTTCAGTGTGTTGGGAAGGTGTTTCAGTGTGTGTGGAAGGGTTTTTAGTGTGTGGGGAAGGGGTTTCAGTGTGTGGGGAAGGGGATTCAGTGTGTGGGGAAGGTATATCAGTGTGCGCGGAAGGGGTTTCAGTAGGTCCGGAAGGAGTTTCAGTGGGTGGTTAAGGGGTTTCAGTGTGTGGGAAAGCTGTTTCATTGTGTGTGGAAGGGGTTTCAGTGTATGGGGAAGGTGTTCACTGTGTGGGGAATGGGTTTCAGTGTGTGGGGAAGGGGTTTCAGTGTGTGGGGAAGGTGTCTCAGTGTTTGCGGAAGGGGTTTCAGTGTGTGGGGAATTTGTATCAGTGTGTGGGGATGTGTTTCAGTGTGTGGGGAAGCGGTTTTAGTGTGTGTGAAGGGTTTCAGTGTGTGCGGAAGTGTTTTCAGTGTGTGGGGAAGGGGTTTCAGTGAGTGGGGAAGGTGTTTCAGTGGGTGGGGATGTGTTTCAGTGTGTGAGGAAGGGGTTTCAGTGTGTGGGGATGTGTTTCAGTGTTTGGGGAAGGGGTGTCAGGGTGTGGGGAAGGGTTTCACTGAGTGCGGAAGGGGTTTCAGTGTGTGGGGAATGGGTTTCAGTGTGTGGGGAAGGTGTTTCAGTGTTTGTGGAAGGGGTTTCAGTGTGCGGGGAAGGGTTTTCAGTGTGTGGTGAAGTGCTTTCAGTTTGTGGGGAAGGTGTTTCATTGTGTGCAGAAGGGGTTTCAGTTTGTGGGGAAGGGGATTCAGTGTGTGGGAACGTGTTTCATTGTGTGGGGAAGGTGTTTCATTGTGCTCGGAAGGGTATTCAGTGTGAGGGGAAGGGTTTTCAGTGTGTGGGGAGGGGGTTTCACTGTGTGGGTAAGGGTTTAACTGTGTGCAGAATGGGTTTCAGTGTTTGGGGAAGGTGTTTCAGTGTGTGGGGAAGGGGTTTCAGTGTGTGGGGAAGGGGTTCAGTGTGTGATGAAGGTTTTCTGTGTGTGGGGAAGGGGTTTCAGTGTGTGGGGAAGGGTTTCAGTGTGTAGGGAAGGGGTTTCAGTGTGTGGGGAAGTTGTTTCAGTGTGTGGCTAAGTGTTTCATTGTGTGGGGAAGGTTTACAGTGTGTGGGGACGGGGTTTCAGTGTGTGGTAAAGGGATTTCAGTGTGTGGGGAAGTGTTTCATGTCTGTGCGGAAGGGGTTTCTGCGTGTGGGGAAGGGTTTCAGTGTGTGGGGAAGGTGTTTCAGTGTTTGGGGAAGGGGTTTCAGTGTGTGGGGAGGGGTTTTCAGTGCGTGGGCAAGGTTTTAACTGAGTGCGGAAGGCGTTTCAGTGTGTGGGGAAGGTGTTTCAGAGTGTGGGAAAGGGGTTTCAGCATGTGGGGAAGGGGTATCAGTGTGTGGGGAAGGGTTTCAGTGTGTGGGGACGGGTTTCAGTGTTTGGGGAAGGTGTTTCAGTGTGTGGGGAAGGGGTTTCAGTGTGTGGGGAAGGGGTTTCAGTGTGTGGGGAAGGGTTTCAGTGTGTGGTGAAGGGTTTCATTGTGTGGGGAAGGGGTTTCAGTGTGTGGGGAAGGGGTTTCAGTGTGTGGTGAAGGGGTTTCAGTGTGTGGGGAAGGGGTTTCAGTGTGTGCGGATGGGGTTTCAGTGTGTGGGGAAGTGTTTCAGTGTGTGGGGAAGGGGTTTCAGTGTGTGGGGAAGTGTTTCAGTGTGTGCGGAAGTGGTTTCAGTGTGTGGGGAAGGGTTTCACTGTGTGGGAAAGGTGTTTCACTGTGTGGGGAAGGGGTTTCTGTGTGGTGGGAAGCGTTTCACTGAGTGCGGAAGGGGTTTCAATGTTTGGGGAAGGGGTTTCAGTTTGTGGGGAAGGTGTTTCAGTGTGTGGGGATGTGTTTCTGTGTGTGGGGAAGGCGTTTCAGTGTGTGGGGATGTGTTTCAGTGTGTGCGGAAGAGGTTTCAGTGTGTGGTGATGTGTTTCATTGTGTGGGGAAGGGGTTTCAGTGCGTGGGGAAGAGTTTCACTTTGTGTGGAAGGGGTTTCAGTGTGTGGGGAAGGGGTTTCAGTGTGTTGGGAAGGTGTTTCAGTGTGTGTGGAAGGGTTTTCAGTGTGTGGGGAAGGGGTTTCAGTGTGTGGGGAAGGGGTTTCAGTGTGTGGGGAAGGTGTATCAGTGTTTGCGGAAGGGGTTTCAGTAGGTCCGGAAGGAGTTTCAGTGGGTGGAAAGGGGTTTCAATGTGTGGGAAAGCTGTTTCATTGTGTGCGGAAGGGGTTTCAGTGTATGGGGAAGGTGTTCACTGTGTGGGGAATGGGTTTCAGTGTGTGGGGAAGGGGTTTCAGTGTGTGGAGAAGGTGTCTCAGTGTTTGCGGAAGGGGTTTCAGTGTGTGGGGAAGGTGTATCAGTGTGTGGGGATGTGTTTCAGTGTGTGGGGAAGCGGTTTTAGTGTGTGTGAAGGATTTCAGTGTGTGCGGAAGTGTTTTCAGTGTGTGGGGAAGGGGTTTCAGTGAGTGGGGAAGGTGTTTCAGTGTGTGGGGATGTGTTTCAGTGAGTGAGGAAGGGGTTTCAGTGTGTGGGGATGTGTTTCAGTGTTTGGGGAAGGGGTGTCAGGGTGTGGGGAAGGGTTTCACTGAGTGCGGAAGGGGTTTCAGTGTGTGGGGAATGGGTTTCAGTGTGTGGGGAAGGTGTTTCAGTGTTTGTGGAAGGGGTTTCAGTGTGTGGGGAAGGTGTTTCGGTGTTTGCGGAATGGGTTTCAGTGTGTGCGGAAGGTGCTTCAGTGTGTGGGGAAGGGGTTTCAGTGTGTGGGGAAGGTGTTTCATTGTGTGCGGAAGGGGTTTCAGTTTGTGGGGAAGGGGATTCAGTGTGTGACAAAAGTTTTTCATTGTGTGGGGAAGGTATTTCATTGTGTGTGGAAGGGTATTCAGTGTGAGGAGAAGGGGTTTCAGTGTGTGGGGAAGGTGTTTCAGTGTGTGGGGAAGGGGTTTCAGTATGTGTGGAAGGGATTTCAGTGTGTGGGGAAGGGTTTCAGTGTGTGGTGAAGGGTTTCATTGTGTGGGGAAGGGTTTTCAGTGTGTGGGGAAGGGGTTTCAGTGTGTGGTGAAGGGGTTTCAGTGTGTGGGGAAGGGGTTTCATTGTGTGGGGATGGGGTTTCAGTGTGTGGGGAAGTGTTTCAGTGTGTGGGGAAGGGGTTTCAGTGTGTGGGGAAGTGTTTCAGTGTGTGCGGAAGTGGTTTCAGTGTGTGGGGAAGGGTTTCAGTGTGTGGGGAAGGTGTTTCAGTGTGTGGGGAAGGGGTTTCTGTGTGTGGGGAGGGGTTTTCAGTGTGTGGGCAAGGTTTTAACTGAGTGCGGAAGGCGTTTCAGTGTGTGGGGAAGGTGTTTCATTGTGTGTGGAAGGGGTTTCAGTGTGTGGGGAAGGGGTTTCAGTGTGTGGGGATGGTGTTTCAGTGAGTGGGGTAGGGTTTAACTGAGTGCGGAAGGGGTTTCAGTGTGTGGGGAAGGTGATTCAATGTGTGGGGAAGGGTTTCAGTATGTGGAGAAGGGGTTTCAGTGTGTGGGGTAGGGTTTCAGTGTGTGGGGAAGGGTTTCAGTGTGTGGGGAAGGTGTTTCAGTGTGTGGGGAAGTGGTTTCAGTGTGTAGGGTAGTGTTTCACTGTGTGCGGAAGGGGTTTCAGTGTGTGGGGAATGGGTTTCCGCGTGTGGGGAAGGTGTTTCAGTGTGTGTGGAAGGGGTTTCAGTGTGTGGGGAAGGGGTTTCAGTGTGTGGGGAAGGTGTTTCGGTGTTTGCGGAATGGGTTTCAGTGTGTGCGGAAGGTGCTTCAGTGTGTGGGGAAGGGGTTTCAGTGTGTGGGGAAGGTGTTTCATTGTGTGCGGAAGGGGTTTCAGTTTGTGGGGAAGGGGATTCAGTGTGTGACAAAAGTGTTTCATTGTGTGGGGAAGGTGTTTCATTGTGTGCGGAAGGGTATTCAGTGTGAGGAGAAGGGGTTTCAGTGTGTGGGGAAGGTGTTTCAGTGTGTGGGGAAGGGGTTTCAGTATGTGGGGAAGGAGTTTCAGTGTGTGGGGAAGGGTTTCAGTGTGTGGTGAAGGGTTTCATTGTGTGGGGAAGGGGTTTCAGTGTGTGGGGAAGGGGTTTCAGTGTGTGGTGAAGGGGTTTCAGTGTGTGGGGAAGGGGTTTCAGTGTGTGGGTATGGGGTTTCAGTGTGTGGGGAAGTGTTTCAGTGTATGGGGAAGGGGTTTCAGTGTGTGGGGAAGTGTTTCAGTGTGTGCGGAAGTGGTTTCAGTGTGTGGGGATGTGTTTCAGTGTGTGGGGAAGGGGTTTCAGTGTGTGGGGAAGAGTTTCACTTTGTGTGGAAGGGGTTTCAGTGTGTGGGGAAGGGGTTTCAGTGTGTTGGGAAGGTGTTTCAGTTTGTGTGGAAGGGTTTTCAGTGTGTGGGGAAGGGGTTTCAGTGTGTGGGGAAGGGGTTTCAGTGTGTGGGGAAGGTGTATCAGTGTGCGCGGAAGGGGTTTCAGTAGGTCCGGAAGGAGTTTCAGTGGGTGGTTAAGGGGTTTCAGTGTGTGGGAAAGCTGTTTCATTGTGTGCGGAAGCGGTTTCAGTGTATGGGGAAGGTGTTCACTGTGTGGGGAATGGGTTTCAGTGTGGGGAAGGGGTTTCAGTGTGTGGGCAAGGTGTCTCAGTGTTTGCGGAAGGGGTTTCAGTGTGTGGGGAAGGTGTATCAGTGTGTGGGGATGTGTTTCAGTGTGTGGGGAAGCGGTTTTAGTGTGTGTGAAGGGTTTCAGTGTGTGCGGAAGTGTTTTCAGTGTGTGGGGAAGGGGTTTCAGTGAGTGGGGAAGGTGTTTCAGTGGGTGGGGATGTGTTTCAGTGTGTGAGGAAGGGGTTTCAGTGTGTGGGGATGTGTTTCAGTGTTTGGGGAAGGGGTGTCAGGGTGTGGGGAAGGTTTTCACTGAGTGCGGAAGTGGTTTCAGTGTGTGGGGAATGGGTTTCAGTGTGTGGGGAAGGTGTTTCAGTGTTTGTGGAAGGGGTTTCAGTGTGCGGGGAAGGGTTTTCAGTGTGTGGTGAAGTGCTTTCAGTTTGTGGGGAAGGTGTTTCATTGTGTGCAGAAGGGGTTTCAGTTTGTGGGGAAGTGGATTCAGTGTGTGGGAACGTGTTTCATTGTGTGGGGAAGGTGTTTCATTGTGCTCGGAAGGGTATTCAGTGTGAGGGGTATGGTTTTCAGTGTGTGGGGAGGGGGTTTCACTGTGTGGGTCAGGGTTTAACTGTGTGCGGAATGGGTTTCAGTGTCTGGGGAAGGTGTTTCAGTGTGTGGGGAAGGGGTTTCAGTGTGTGGGGAAGGGTTTCAGTGTGTGATGAAGGTTTTCTGTGTGTGGGGAAGGGGTTTCAGTGTGTGGGGAAGGGTTTCAGTGTGTAGGGAAGGGGTTTCAGTGTGTGGGGAAGGGGTTTCAGTGTGTGGCTAAGTGTTTCATTGTGTGGGGAAGGTTTACAGTGTGTGGGGACGGGGTTTCAGTGTGTGGGGAAGGGATTTCAGTGTGTGGGGAAGTGTTTCATGTGTGTGCGGAAGGGGTTTCTGTGTGTGGGGAAGGGTTTCAGTGAGTGGGGAAGGTGTTTCAGTGTTTGGGGAAGGGGTTTCAGTGTGTGGGGAGGGGTTTTCAGTGTGTGGGGACGGGGTTTCAGTGTGTGGGGAAGGGATTTCAGTGTGTGGGGAAGTGTTTCATGTGTGTGCGGAAGGGGTTTCTGTGTGTGGGGAAGGGTTTCAGTGAGTGGGGAAGGTGTTTCAGTGTTTGGGGAAGGGGTTTCAGTGTGTGGGGAGGGGTTTTCAGTGTGTGGGCAAGGTTTTAACTGAGTGCGGAAGGCGTTTCAGTGTGTGGGGAAGGTGTTTCAGAGTGTGGGAAAGGGGTTTCAGTATGTGGGGAAGGGGTATCAGTGTGTGGGGAAGGGTTTCAGTGTGTGGGGAAGGGTTTCAGTGTTTGGGGAAGGTGTTTCAGTGTGTGGGGAAGGGGTTTCAGTGTGTGGGGAAGGGTTTCACTGTGTGCGTAAGGGGTTTCAGTGTGTGTGGAAGGGGTTTCAGCGTGTGGGGAAGATGTTTCAGTGTGTGTGGAAGGGGTTTCAGTGCGTGGGGAAGGGGTTTCTGTGTGTGGGGAAGTGTTTCAGTGAGTGGGGAAGGGGTTTCAGTGTGAGGGGAAGTGTTTCAGTGTGTGCGGAAGGGGTTTCAGTGTGGGGGGAAGGGTTTCAGTGTGTGGGGAAGATGTTTCAGTGTGTGGCAAAGGGGTTTCAAGGTATGGGGAAGAGTTTCACTGAGTGCGGAAGGGGTTTCAGTGTTTGGGGAAGGGGTTTCAGTATGTGGGGAAGGTGTTTCAGTGTGTGGGGATGTGTTTCAGTGTGTGGGGAAGTCGTTTCAGTGTTTGGGGATGTGTTTCAGTGTGTGGGGAAGGGGTTTCAGTGTGTGGGGAAGGGTTTCACTGTGTGCGGAAGGGGTTTCAGTGTGTGGGGAAGGGGTTTCAGTGTGTGGGGAAGGGGTTTCAGTGTGTGTGGAAAGGGGTTTCAGTGTGTGGGGAAGGGGTTTCAGTGTGCGGGGAAGGTGTTTCAGTGTGTGCGGAAGGTGTTTCAGTTTGTGCGGAAGGTGTTTCAGTGTGTGGGGAAGGGGTTTCAATGTGTGGGAAAGGTTTTTCATTGTGTGCGGAAGGGGTTTCAGTGTGTGGGGAAGGTGTTTCAGTGAGTGGGGAGGGGGTTTCAATGTGTGGGGTCGGGTTTAACTGTGTGCGGAAGGGGTTTCAGTGTGTGGGGAAGGGGTTTCAGTGTGTGGGGTAGGGTTTTAGTGTGTGGGGAATTGTTTCAGTGTGTGGGGAAGGTGTTTCAGTGTGTGGGGAAGTGGTTTCAGTGTGTGGGGTAGTGTTTCACTGTGTGCGGAAGGGGTTTCAGTGTGTGGGGAATGGGTTTCAGCGTGTGGGGAAGGTGTTTCAGTGTGTGTGGAAGGGGCTTCAGTGTGTGGGGAAGGGGTTTCAGTGTGTGGGGAAGGTGTTTCGGTGTTTGTGGAAGGGGTTTCAGTGCGTGCGGATGGTGTTTCAGTGTGTGGGGAAGGGGTTTCAGTGTGTGGGGAAGGTGTTTCATTGTGTGCGGAAGGGGCTTCAGTTTGTGGGGAAGGGGATTCAGTGTGTGACGAAGGTGTTTCATTGTGTGGGGAAGGTGTTTCATTGTGTGCGGAAGGGTATTCAGTGTGAGGGGAAGGGGTTTCAGTGTGTGGGGAGTGGGTTTCAGTGTGTGGGGAAGGGTTTAACTGTGTGCGGAAGGGGTTTTAGTGTGTGGGGAAGGTGTTTCAGTGTGTGGGGAAGGGGTTGCAGTATGTGGGGAAGGGGTTTCAGTGTGTGGGGAAGGGTTTCAGTGTGTGGTGAAGGGTTTCATTGTGTGGGGAAGGGGTTTCAGTTTGTGGGGAAGGGGTTTCAGTGTGTGGGGAAGGGTTTCACTGTGTGCGGAAGTTGTTTCAGTGTGTGGGGAATGGGTTTCAGCGTGTGGGGAAGGTGTTTCAGTGTGTGTGGAAGGGGTTTCACTGCGTGGGGAAGGGGTTTCTGTGTGCGGGGAAGTGTTTCAGTGTGTGGGGAAGTATTACAGTGTGTGGGGACGGTGTTTCAGTGTGTGGGGAAGGGGTCTCAGTGTGTGGGGAAGTGTTTCAGTGTGTGCGGAAGGGGTTTCAGTGTGTGGGGAAGGGTTTCAGTGTGTGGGGAAGATGTTTCAGTGTGTGGCGAAGGGGTTTCTAGGTGTGGGGAAGAGTTTCACTGAGTGCAGAAGGGGTTTCAGTATTTGGGGAAGGGGTTTCAGTATGTGGGGAAGGTGTTTCAGTGTGTGGGGATGTGTTTCAGTGTGTGGGGAAGTCGTTTCAGTGTTGGGGATGTGTTTCAGTGTGTGGGGAAGGGGTTTCAGTGTGTGGGGAAGGGTTTCACTGTGTGCGGAAGGGGTTTCAGTGTGTGGGGAAGGGGTTGCAGTGTGTGGGGAAGGGGTTTCAGTGTGTGTGGAAGGGGTTTCAGTGTGTGGGGAAGGGGTTTCAGTGTGCGGGAAAGGTGTTTCAGTGTGTGCGGAAGGGGTTTCAGTTTGTGCGGAAGGTGTTTCAGTGTGTGGGGAAGGGGTTTCAATGTGTGGGAAAGGATTTTCATTGTGTGCGGAAGGGGTTTCAGTGTGTGGGGAAGGTGTTTCAGTGAGTGGGGAGGGGGTTTCAATGTGTGGGGTAGGGTTTAACTGTGTGCGGAAGGGGTTTCAGTGTGTGGGGAAGGTGTTTCAATGTGTGGGGAAGGGGTTTCAGTATGTGGGGAAGGGGTTTCAGTGTGTGGGGTAGGGTTTCAGTGTGTGGGGAATTGTTTCAGTTTGTGGGGAAGGTGTTTCAGTGTGTGGGGAATTGGTTTCAGTGTGTGGGGTAGTGCTTCACTGTGTGCAGAAGGGGTTTCAGTGTGTGGGGAATGGGTTTCAGCGTGTGGGGAAGGTGTTTCAGTGTGTGTGGAAGGGGCTTCAGTGTGTGGGGAAGGGGTTTCAGTGTGTGGGGAAGGTATTTCGGTGTTTGCGGAAGGGGTTTCAGTGCGTGCGGAAGGTGTTTCAGTGTGTGTGGAAGGGGTTTCAGTGTGTGGGGAAGGTGTTTCATTGTGTGCGGAAGGGGCTTCAGTTTGTGGGGAAGGGGATTCAGTGTGTGACGAAGGTGTTTCATTGTGTGGGGAAGGTGTTTCATTGTGTGCGGAAGGGTATTCAGTGTGAGGGGAAGGGGTTTCAGTGTGTGGGGACTGGGTTTCAGTGTGTGGGGAAGGGTTTAACTGTGTGCGGAAGGGGTTTCAGTGTGTGGGGAAGGTGTTTCAGTGAGTGGGGAAGGGGTTTCAGAATGTGGGGAAGGGGTTTCAGTGTGTGGGGAAGGGTTTCAGTGTGTGGTGAATGGTTTCATTGTGTGGGGAAGGGGTTTCAGTTTGTGGGGAAGGGGTTTCAGTGTGTGGTGAAGGGGTTTCAGTGTGTGGGGAAGGGGTTTCAGTGTGTGGGGATGGGGTTTCAGTGTGTGGGGAAGTGTTTCAGTGTGTGGGGAAGGATTACAGTGTCTGGGGAAGGGGTTTCAGTTTGTGGGGAAGGGGTTTCAGTGTGTGTTGAAGGGGTTTCAGTGTGTGGGGAAGGGGTTTCAGTGTGTGGGGAAGGGTTTCAGTGTGTGGTGAAGGGTTTCATTGTGTGGGGAAGGTGTTTCAGTGTGTGGGGAAGGGGTTTCAGTGTGTGGTGAAGGGGTTTCAGTGTGTGGGGAAGGGGTTTCAGTGTGTGGGGATGGGGTTTCAGTGTGTGGGAAAGTGTTTCAGTGTGTGGGGAAGGGGTTTCAGTGTGTGGGGAAGTGTTTCAGTGTGTGCGGAAGTGGTTTCAGTGTGTGGGGAAGGGTTTAACTGTGTGCGGAAGGGGTTTCAGTGTGTGGGGAAGGTGTTTCAGTGTGTGGGGAAGGGGTTTCTGTGTGGTGGGAAGCGTTTCACTGAGTGCGGAAGGGGTTTCAATGTTTGGGGAAGGGGTTTCAGTTTGTGGGGAAGGTGTTTCAGTGTGTGGGGATGTGTTTCTGTGTGTGGGGAAGGCGTTTCAGTGTGTGGGGATGTGTTTCAGTGTTTGCGGAAGAGGTTTCAGTGTGTGGGGATGTGTTTCATTGTGTGGGGAAGGGGTTTCAGTGCGTGGGGAAGAGTTTCACTTTGTGTGGAAGGGGTTTCAGTGTGTGGGGAAGGGGTTTCACTGTGTTGGGAAGGTGTTTCAGTGTGTGTGGAAGGGTTTTCAGTGTGTGGGGAAGGGGTTTCAGTATGTGGGGAAGGGGTTTCATTGTGTGGGGAAGGTGTATCAGTGTGTGCGGAAGGGGTTTCAGTAGGTCCGGAAGGAGTTTCAGTGGGTGGTTAAGGGGTTTCAATGTGTGGGAAAGCTGTTTCATTGTGTGCGGAAGGGGTTTCAGTGTATGGGGAAGGTGTTCACTGTGTGGGGAATGGGTTTCAGTGTGTGGGGAAGGGGTTTCAGTGTGTGGGGAAGGTGTCTCAGTGTTTGCGGAAGGGGTTTCAGTGTGTGGGGAAGGTGTATCAGTGTGTGGGGATGTGTTTCAGTGTGTGGGGAAGCGGTTTTAGTGTGTGTGAAGGGTTTCAGTGTGTGCGGAAGTGTTTTCAGTGTGTGGGGAAGGGGTTTCAGTGAGTGGGGAAGGTGTTTCAGTGTGTGGGGATGTGTTTCAGTGTGTGAGGAAGGGGTTTCAGTGTGTGGGGATGTGTTTCAGTGTTTGGGGAAGGGGTGTCAGGGTGTGGGGAAGGGTTTCACTGAGTGCGGAAGGGGTTTCAGTGTGTGGGGAATGGGTTTCAGTGTGTGGGGAAGGTGTTTCAGTGTTTGTGGAAGGGGTTTCAGTGTGCGGGGAAGGGTTTTCAGTGTGTGGTGAAGTGCTTTCAGTTTGTGGGGAAGGTGTTTCATTGTGTGCAGAAGGGGTTTCAGTTTGTGGGGAAGGGGATTCAGTGTGTGGGAACGTGTTTCATTGTGTGGGGAAGGTGTTTCATTGTGCTCAGAAGGGTATTCAGTGTGAGGGGAAGGGTTTTCAGTGTGTGGGGAGGGGGTTTCACTGTGTGGGTAAGGGTTTAACTGTGTGCGGAATGGGTTTCAGTGTCTGGGGAAGGTGTTTCAGTGTGTGGGGAAGGGGTTTCAGTGTGTGGGGAAGGGTTTCAGTGTGTGATGAAGGTTTTCTGTGTGTGGGGAAGGGGTTTCATTGTGTGGGGAAGGTTTACAGTGTGTGGGGACGGGGTTTCAGTGTGTGGGGAAGGGATTTCAGTGTGTGGGGAAGTGTTTCATGTGTGTGCAGAAGGGGTTTCTGTGTGTGGGGAAGGGTTTCAGTGAGTGGGGAAGGTGTTTCAGTGTTTGGGGAAGGGGTTTCAGTGTGTGGGGAGGGTTTTTCAGTGTGTGGGCAAGGTTTTAACTGAGTGCGGAAGGCGTTTCAGTGTGTGGGGAAGGTGTTTCAGAGTGTGGGAAAGGGGTTTCAGTATGTGGGGAAGGGGTATCAGTGTGTGGTGAAGGGTTTCAGTGTGTGGGGAAGGGTTTCAGTGTTTGGGGAAGGTGTTTCAGTGTGTGGGGAAGGGGTTTCAGTGTGTGGGGAAGGGTTTCACTGTGTGCGGAAGGGGTTTCAGTGTGTGTGGAAGGGGTTTCACTGCGTGGGGAAGGGGTTTCTGTGTGTGGGGAAGTGTTTCAGTGTGTGGGGAAGGGGTTTCAGTGTGTGGGGAAGTGTTTCAGTGTGTGCGGAAGGGGTTTCAGTGTGGGGGGAAGGGTTTCAGTGTGTGGGGAAGATGTTTCAGTGTGTGGCAAAGGGGTTTCAAGGTGTGGGGAAGAGTTTCACTGAGTGCGGAAGGGGTTTCAGTGTTTGGGGAAGGGGTTTCAGTATGTGGGGAAGGTGTTTCAGTGTGTGGGGATGTGTTTCAGTGTGTGGGGAAGTCGTTTCAGTGTTTGGGGATGTGTTTCAGTGTCTGGGGAAGGGGTTTCAGTGTGTGGGGAAGGGTTTCACTGTGTGCGGAAGTGGTTTCAGTGTGTGGGGAAGGGGTTTCAGTGTGTGGGGAAGGGGTTTCAGTGTGTGTGGAAGGGGTTTCAGTGTGTGGGGAAGGGGTTTCAGTGTGCGGGGAAGGTGTTTCAGTGTGCGCGGAAGGGGTTTCAGTTTGTGCGGAAGGTGTTTCAATGTGTGGGGAAGGGGTTTCAATGCGTGGGAAAGGTTATTCATTGTGTGCGGAAGGGGTTTCAGTGTGTGGGGAAGGTGTTTCAGTGAGTGGGGAGGGGGTTTCAATGTGTGGGGTAGGGTTTAACTGTGTGCGGAAGGGGTTTCAGTGTGTGGGGAAGGTGTTTCAGTGTGTGGGGAAGTGGTTTCAGTGTGTGGGGTAGTGTTTCACTGTGTGCGGAAGGGGTTTCAGTGTGTGGGGAATGGGTTTCAGTGTGTGGGGAAGGTGTTTCAGTGTGTGTGGAAGGGGCTTCAGTGTGTGGGGAAGGGGTTTCAGTGTGTGGGGAAGATGTTTTGGTGTTTGCGGAAGGGGTTTCAGTGCGTGCGGAAGGTGTTTCAGTGTGCGGGGAAGGGGTTTCAGTGTGTGGGGAAGGAGTTTCATTGTGTGCGGAAGGGGCTTCAGTTTGTGGGGAAGGGGATTCAGTGTGTGACGAACGTGTTTCATTGTGTGGGGAAGGTGTTTCATTGTGTGCGGAAGGGTATTCAGTGTGAGGGGAAGGGGTTTCAGTGTGTGGGGAGTGGGTTTCAGTGTGTGGGGAAGGGTTTAACTGTGTGCGGAAGGGGTTTCAGTGTGTGGGGAAGGTGTTTCAGTGTGTGGGGAAGGGGTTTCAGTATGTGGGGAAGGGGTTTCAGTGTGTGGGGAAGGGTTTCAGTGTGTGGTGAAGGGTTTCATTGTGTGGGGAAGGGGTTTCAGTTTGTGGGGAAGGGGTTTCAGTGTGTGGTGAAGGGGTTTCAGTGTGTGGGGAAGGGGTTTCAGTGTGTGGGGAAGGATTACAGTGTCTGGGGACGAAGTTTCAGTGTGTGGGGAAGGGGTTTCAGTGTGTGGGGAAGTGTTTCAGTGTGTGCGGAAGTGGTTTCAGTGTGTGGGGAAGGGTTTCAGTGTGTGGGGAAGTTGTTTCAGTGTGTGGGGAAGGGGTTTCTGTGTGTGGGGAAGGATTTCACTGATTGCGGAAGGGGTTTCAATGTTTGGGGAAGGGATTTCAGTGTGTGGGGAATGGGTTTCAGTGTGTGGGGAAGGTGTATCAGTGTGTGCTGAAGGGGTTTCAGTAGGTCAGGAAGGAGTTTCAGTGGGTGGTTAAGGTGTTTCAATGTGTGGGAAAGCTGTTTCATTGTGTGTGGAAGGGGTTTCAGTGTATGGGGAAGGTGTTTCAGTGTGTTTGGAATCAGTTTCAGTGTGTGGGGAAGGTGTATCAGTGTGTGCTGAAGGGGTTTCAGTAGGTCAGGAAGGAGTTTCAGTGGGTGGTTAAGGTGTTTCAATGTGTGGGAAAGCTGTTTCATTGTGTGCGGAAGGGGTTTCAGTGTATGGGGAAGGTGTTCACTGTGTGCGGAAGGGGTTTCAGTGTGTGGGGAAGGGGTTTCAGTGTGTGGGGAAGGTGTCTCAGTGTTTGTGGAAGGCGTTTCAGTGTGTGGGGAAGGGGTATCAGTGTGTGGGGATGTGTTTCAGTGTGTGGGGAAGCGGTTTTAGTGTGTGTGAAGGGTTTCAGTGTGTGCGGAAGTGTTTTCAGTGTGTGGGGAAGGGGTTTCAGTGAGTGGGGATGGTGTTTCAGTGGGTGGGGATGTGTTTCAGTGTGTGGGGAAGGGGTTTCAGTATGTGGGGATGTATTTCAGTGTGTGAGGAAGGGGTTTCAGTGTGTGGGGATGTGTTTCAGTGTTTGGGGAAGGGGTGTCAGGGTGTGGGGAAGGGTTTCACTGAGTGCGGAAGGGTTTTCAGTGTGTGGGGAATGGGTTTCAGTGTGTGGGGAAGGTGTTTCAGTGTTTGTGGAAGGGGTTTCAGTGTGCGGGGAAGGGTTTTCAGTGTGTGGTGAAGTGCTTTCAGTTTGTGGGGAAGGTGTTTCATTGTTTGCAGAAGGGGTTTCAGTTTGTGGGGAAGGGGATTCAGTGTGTGGGAACGTGTTTCATTGTGTGGGGAACGTGTTTCATTGTGCTCGGAAGGGTATTCAGTGTGAGGGGAAGGGTTTTCAGTGTGTGGGGAGGGGGTTTGACTGTGTGGGTAAGGGTTTAACTGTGTGCGGAATGGGTTTCAGTGTCTGGGGAAGGTGTTTCAGTGTGTGGGGAAGGGGTTTCAGTGTGTGGGGAAGGGTTTCAGTGTGTGATGAAGGTTTTCTGTGTGTGGGGAAGGGGTTTCAGTGTGTGGGGAAGGGTTTCAGTGTGTAGGGAAGGGGTTTCAGTGTGTGGGGAAGGTGTTTCAGTGTGTGGCTAAGTGTTTCATTGTGTGGGGAAGGTTTACAGTGTGTGGGGACGGGGTTTCAGTGTGTGGGGAAGGGATTTCAGTGTGTGGGGAAGTGTTTCATGTGTGTGCGGAAGGGGTTTCTGTGTGTGGGGAAGGGTTTCAGTGTGTGGGGAAGGGGTTTCAGTGTTTGGGAAAGGGGTTTCAGTGTGTGGGGAGGGGGTTTCAGTGTGTGGGCAAGGTTTTAACTGAGTGCGGAAGGCGTTTCAGTGTGTGGGGAAGGTGTTTCAGAGTGTGGGGAAGGGGTTTCAGTATGTGGGGAAGGGGTATCAGTGTGTGGGGAAGGGTTTCAGTGTGTGGGGAAGGGTTTCAGTGTGTGGGGAAGGTGTTTCAGTGTGTGGGGAAGACGTTTCAGTGTGTGGGGAAGGGTTTCACTGTGTGCGGAAGTTGTTTCAGTGTGTGGGGAATGGGTTTCAGCGTGTGGGGAAGGTGTTTCAGTGTGTGTGGAAGGGGTTTCACTGCGTGGGGAAGGGGTTTCTGTGTGTGGGGAAGTGTTTCAGTGTGTGGGCAAGTATTACAGTGTGTGGGGACGGTGTGTCAGTGTGTGGGGAAGGGGTTTCAGTGTGTGGGGAAGTGTTTCAGTGTGTGCGGAAGGGGTTTCAGTGTGTGGGGAAGGGTTTCAGTGTGTGGGGAAGATGTTTCAGTGTGTGGCGAAGGGGTTTCTAGGTGTGGGGAAGAGTTTCACTGAGTGCAGAAGGGGTTTCAGTATTTGGGGAAGGGGTTTCAGTATGTGGGGAAGTTGTTTCAGTGTGTAGGGATGTGTTTCAGTGTGTGGGGAAGTCGTTTCAGTGTTTGGGGATGTGTTTCAGTGTGTGGGGAAGGGGTTTCAGTGTGTGGGGAAGGGTTTCACTGTGTGCGGAAGGGGTTTCAGTGTGTGGGGAAGGGGTTGCAGTGTGTGGGGAAGGGGTTTCAGTGTTTGTGGAAGGGGTTTCAGTGTGTGGGGAAGGGGTTTCAGTGTGCGGGAAAGGTGTTTCAGTGTGTGCGGAAGGGGTTTCAGTTTGTGCGGAAGGTGTTTCAGTGTGTGGGGAAGGGGTTTCAATGTGTGGGAAAGGTTTTTCATTGTGTGCGGAAGGGGTTTCAGTGTGTGGGGAAGGTGTTTCGGTGAGTGGGGAGGGGGTTTCAATGTGTGGGGTAGGGTTTAACTGTGTGCGGAAGGGGTTTCAGTGTGTGGGGAAGTGTTTCATGTGTGTGCGGAAGGGGTTTCTGTGTGTGGGGAAGGGTTTCAGTGTGTGGGGAAGGTGTTTCAGTGTTTGGGAAAGGGGTTTCAGTGTGTGGGGAGGGGGTTTCAGTGTGTGGGCAAGGTTTTAACTGAGTGCGGAAGGCGTTTCAGTGTGTGGGGAAGGTGTTTCAGAGTGTGGGGAAGGGGTTTCAGTATGTGGGGAAGGGGTATCAGTGTGTGGGGAAGGGTTTCAGTGTGTGGGGAAGGGTTTCAGTGTGTGGGGAAGGTGTTTCAGTGTGTGGGGAAGGGGTTTCAGTGTGTGGGGAAGGGTTTCACTGTGTGCGGAAGTTGTTTCAGTGTGTGGGGAATGGGTTTCAGCGTGTGGGGAAGGTGTTTCAGTGTGTGTGGAAGGGGTTTCACTGCGTGGGGAAGGGGTTTCTGTGTGTGGGGAAGTGTTTCAGTGTGTGGGCAAGTATTACAGTGTGTGGGGACGGTGTTTCAGTGTGTGGGGAAGGGGTTTCAGTGTGTGGGGAAGTGTTTCAGTGTGTGCGGAAGGGGTTTCAGTGTGTGGGGAAGGTTTTCAGTGTGTGGGGAAGATGTTTCAGTGTGTGGCGAAGGGGTTTCTAGGTGTGGGGACGAGTTTCACTGAGTGCAGAAGGGGTTTCAGTATTTGGGGAAGGGGTTTCAGTATGTGGGGAAGGTGTTTCAGTGTGTAGGGATGTGTTTCAGTGTGTGGGGAAGTCGTTTCAGTGTTTGGGGATGTGTTTCAGTGTGTGGGGAAGGGGTTTCAGTGTGTGGGGAAGGGTTTCACTGTGTGCGGAAGGGGTTTCAGTGTGTGGGGAAGGGGTTGCAGTGTGTGGGGAAGGGGTTTCAGTGTGTGTGGAAGGGGTTTCAGTGTGTGGGGAAGGGGTTTCAGTGTGCGGGAAAGGTGTTTCAGTGTGTGCGGAAGGGGTTTCAGTTTGTGCGGAAGGTGTTTCAGTGTGTGGGGAAGGGGTTTCAATGTGTGGGAAAGGTTTTTCATTGTGTGCGGAAGGGGTTTCAGTGTGTGGGGAAGGTGTTTCGGTGAGTGGGGAGGGGGTTTCAATGTGTGGGGTAGGGTTTACCTGTGTGCGGAAGGGGTTTCAGTGTGTGGGGAAGGTGTTTCAATGTGTGGGGAAGGGGTTTCAGTATGTGGGGAAGGGGTTTCAGTGTGTGGGGTAGGGTTTCAGTGTGTGGGGAATTGTTTCAGTTTGTGGGGAAGGTGTTTCAGTGTGTGGGGAATTGGTTTCAGTGTGTGGGGTAGTGCTTCATTGTGTGCGGAAGGGGTTTCAGTGTGTGGGGAATGGGTTTCAGCGTGTGGGGAAGGTGTTTCAGTGTGTGTGGAAGGGGCTTCAGTGTGTGGGGAAGGGGTTTCAGTGTGTGGGGAAGGTGTTTCGGTGTTTGCGGAAGGGGTTTCAGTGCGTGCGGAAGGTGTTTCAGTGTGTGTGGAAGGGGTTTCAGTGTGTGGGGAAGGTGTTTCATTGTGTGCAGAAGGGGCTTCAGTTTGTGTGGAAGGGGATTCAGTGTGTGACGAATGTGTTTCATTGTGTGGGGAAGGTGTTTCATGGTGTGCGGAAGGGTATTCAGTGTGAGGGGAAGGGGTTTCAGTGTGTGTGGAAGGGGTTTCAGTGTGTGGGGAAGGGGTTTCAGTGTGCGGGAAAGGTGTTTCAGTGTGTGCGGAAGGGGTTTCAGTTTGTGCGGAAGGTGTTTCAGTGTGTGGGGAAGGGGTTTCAATGTGTGGGAAAGGTTTTTCATTGTGTGCGGAAGGGGTTTCAGTGTGTGGGGAAGGTGTTTCGGTGAGTGGGGAGGGGGTTTCAATGTGTGGGGTAGGGTTTAACTGTGTGCGGAAGGGGTTTCAGTGTGTGGGGAAGTGTTTCATGTGTGTGCGGAAGGGGTTTCTGTGTGTGGGGAAGGGTTTCAGTGTGTGGGGAAGGTGTTTCAGTGTTTGGGAAAGGGGTTTCAGTGTGTGGGGAGGGGGTTTCAGTGTGTGGGCAAGGTTTTAACTGAGTGCGGAAGGCGTTTCAGTGTGTGGGGAAGGTGTTTCAGAGTGTGGGGAAGGGGTTTCAGTATGTGGGGAAGGGGTATCAGTGTGTGGGGAAGGGTTTCAGTGTGTGGGGAAGGGTTTCAGTGTGTGGGGAAGGTGTTTCAGTGTGTGGGGAAGGGGTTTCAGTGTGTGGGGAAGGGTTTCACTGTGTGCGGAAGTTGTTTCAGTGTGTGGGGAATGGGTTTCAGCGTGTGGGGAAGGTGTTTCAGTGTGTGTGGAAGGGGTTTCACTGCGTGGGGAAGGGGTTTCTGTGTGTGGGGAAGTGTTTCAGTGTGTGGGCAAGTATTACAGTGTGTGGGGACGGTGTTTCAGTGTGTGGGGAAGGGGTTTCAGTGTGTGGGGAAGTGTTTCAGTGTGTGCGGAAGGGGTTTCAGTGTGTGGGGAAGGGTTTCAGTGTGTGGGGAAGATGTTTCAGTGTGTAGGGATGTGTTTCAGTGTGTGGGGAAGTCGTTTCAGTGTTTGGGGATGTGTTTCAGTGTGTGGGGAAGGGGTTTCAGTGTGTGGGGAAGGGTTTCACTGTGTGCGGAAGGGGTTTCAGTGTGTGGGGAAGGGGTTGCAGTGTGTGGGGAAGGGGTTTCAGTGTGTGTGGAAGGGGTTTCAGTGTGTGGGGAAGGGGTTTCAGTGTGCGGGAAAGGTGTTTCAGTGTGTGCGGAAGGGGTTTCAGTTTGTGCGGAAGGTGTTTCAGTGTGTGGGGAAGGGGTTTCAATGTGTGGGAAAGGTTTTTCATTGTGTGCGGAAGGGGTTTCAGTGTGTGGGGAAGGTGTTTCGGTGAGTGGGGAGGGGGTTTCAATGTGTGGGGTAGGGTTTAACTGTGTGCGGAAGGGGTTTCAGTGTGTGGGGAAGGTGTTTCAATGTGTGGGGAAGGGGTTTCAGTATGTGGGGAAGGGGTTTCAGTGTGTGGGGTAGGGTTTCAGTGTGTGGGGAATTGTTTCAGTTTGTGGGGAAGGTGTTTCAGTGTGTGGGGAATTGGTTTCAGTGTGTGGGGTAGTGCTTCACTGTGTGCGGAAGGGGTTTCAGTGTGTGGGGAATGGGTTTCAGCGTGTGGGGAAGGTGTTTCAGTGTGTGTGGAAGGGGCTTCAGTGTGTGGGGAAGGGGTTTCAGTGTGTGGGGAAGGTGTTTCGGTGTTTGCGGAAGGGGTTTCAGTGCGTGCGGAAGGTGTTTCAGTGTGTGTGGAAGGGGTTTCAGTGTGTGGGGAAGGTGTTTCATTGTGTGCAGAAGGGGCTTCAGTTTGTGTGGAAGGGGATTCAGTGTGTGACGAATGTGTTTCATTGTGTGGGGAAGGTGTTTCATGGTGTGCGGAAGGGTATTCAGTGTGAGGGGAAGGGGTTTCAGTGTGTGGGGAGTGGGTTTCAGTGTGTGGGGAAGGGTTTAACTGTGTGTGGAAGGGGTTTCAGTGAGTGGGGAAGGTGTTTCAGTGTGTGGGGAAGGGGTTTCAGTATGTGGGGAAGGGGTTTCAGTGTGTGGGGAAGGGTTTCAGTGTGTGGTGAAGGGTTTCATTGTGTGGGGAAGGGGTTTCAGTTTGTGGGGAAGGGGTTTCAGTGTGTGGTGAAGGGGTTACAGTGTGTGGGGAAGGGGTTTCAGTGTGTGCGGATGGGGTTTCAGTGTGTGGGGAAGTGTTTCAGTGTGTGGGGAAGGATTACAGTGTCTGGGGACGAAGTTTCAGTGTGTGGGGAAGGGGTTTCAGTGTGTGGGGAATTGTTTCAGTGTGTGCGGAAGTGGTTTCAGTGTGTGGGGAAGGGTTTCAGTGTGTGGGGAAGTTGTTTCAGTGTGTGGGGAAGGGGTTTCTGTGTGTGGGGAAGGATTTCACTGATTGCGGAAGGGGTTTCAATGTCTGGGGAAGGGGTTTCAGTCCGTGGGGAAGGTGTTTCAGTGTGTGGGAATGTGTTTCTGTGTGTGGGGAAGGCGTTTCAGTGTGTGGGGATGTGTTTCAGTTTGTGTGGAAGGGGTTTCAGTGTGTGGTAATGTGTTTCAGTGAGTGGGGAAGGGGTTTCAGTGTGTGGGGAAGAGTTTCACTTTGTGTGGAAGGTGTTTCAGTGTGTGGGGAAGGGGGTTCAGTGTGTGGGGAAGTTGTTTCAGTGTGTGTGGAAGGGGTTTCAGTGTGTGGGGAAGGGGTTTCAGTGTGTGGGGAATGGGTTTCAGTGTGTGGGGAAGGTGTATCAGTGTGTGCGGAAGGGGTTTCAGTAGGTCAGGAAGGAGTTTCAGATGGTGGTTAAGGGGTTTCAATGTGTGGGAAAGCTGTTTCATTGTGTGCGGAAGGGGTTTCAGTGTATGGGGAAGGTGTTCACTGTGTGGGGAATGGGTTTCAGTGTGTGGGGAAGGGGTTTCAGTGTGTGGGGAAGGTGTCTCAGTGTTTGCGGAAGGGGTTACAGTGTGTGGGGAAGGTGTATCAGTGTGTGGGGATGTGTTTCAGTGTGTGGGGAAGCGGTTTTAGTGTGTGTGAAAGGTTTCAGTGTGTGCGGAAGTGTTTTCAGTGTGTGGGGAAGGGGTTTCAGTGAGCGGGGATGGTGTTTCAGTGGGTGGGGATGTGTTTCAGTGTGTGGGGAAGGGGTTTCAGTGTGTGGGGATGTGTTTCAGTGTTTGAGGAAGGGGTTTCAGTGTGTGGGGATGTGTTTCAGTGTTTGGGGAAGAGGTGTCAGGGTGTGGGGAAGGGTTTCACTGAGTGCGGAAGGGGTTTCAGTGTGTGGGGAATGGGTTTCAGTGTGTGGGGAAGGTGTTTCAGTGTTTGTGGAAGGGGTTTCAGTGTGCGGGGAAGGGTTTTCAGTGTGTGGTGAAGTGCTTTCAGTTTGTGGGGAAGGGGTTTCAGTGTGTGGGGATGGGGTTTCAGTGTGTGGGGAAGTGTTTCAGTTCGTGGGGAAGGATTACAGTGTCTGGGGACGAAGTTTCAGTGTGTGGGGAAGGGGTTTCAGTGTGTGGGGAAGTGTTTCAGTGTGTGCGGAAGTGGTTTCAGTGTGTGGGGAAGGGTTTCAGTGTGTGGGGAAGTTGTTTCAGTGTGTGGGGAAGGGGTTTCTGTGTGTGGGGAAGGATTTCACTGATTGCAGAAGGGATTTCAATGTTTGGGGAAGGGGTTTCAGTCTGTGGGGAAGGTGTTTCAGTGTGTGGGGATGTGTTTCTGTGTGTGGGGAAGGCGTTTCAGTGTGTGGGGATTTGTTTCAGTTTGTGCGGAAGGGGTTTCAGTGTGTGGTAATGTGTTTCAGTGTGTGGGGAAGGGGTTTCAGTGTGTGGGGAAGAGTTTCACTTTGTGTGGAAGGGGTTTCAGTGTGTGGGGAAGGGGTTTCAGTGTGTGGGGAAGGTGTTTCAGTGTGTGTGGAAGGGGTTTCAGTGTGTGGGGAAGGAGTTTCAGTGTGTGGGGATGTGTTTCTGTGTGTGTAGAAGGTGTTTCACTATGTGGGGATGTGTTTCAGTGTGTGGGGAAGATGTTTCAGTGTGTGGGGAAGGGTTTCACTGTGTGCAGAAAGGGTTTCAGTGTGTGGGGAAGGGGTTTCAGTTTGTAGGGAAGGTGTTTCAGTATCTGCGGAAGGGGTTTCAGTGTGTGGGGAATGGGTTTCAGTGTGTGGGGAAGGTGTTTCAGTGTGTGCGGAAGGGGTTTCAGTGTGTCCAGAAGGCGTTTCAGTGTGTGGGGAAGGGGTTTCAGTATGTGGGGAAGTGGTGTCAGTGTGTGGGGTCTGTGTTTCAGTGTGTTTGGAAGGGTTTCAGTGCGTGTGGAATGTGTTTCAGTGTGTGGTGCATGGGTTTCAGTGTTTCGGGAAGGGTTTCAGTGTGTGTGGAAGGGGTGTCAGTGTATGGGGAAGGTGTTTCAGTGTGTGGGGAATGTGTTTCAGTGTGTGTGGAAGGTGTTTCAGTGTGTGGGGAAGGTGTTTCAGTGTGTGGGCTAGGTGTTTCACTGAGTGGTAAATGGGGTTTCAGTGTGTGGGGAAGGGTTTCAGTGTGTGGGGAAGGGGTTTCAGTGGGTGGGTAATGGTTTCAGTGTGTGGGGAAGGTGTTTCAGTGAGTGCCGAATGCGTTTCACTGTGTGGGGAAGGTGTTTCATTGTGTGGGGAAGGTGTTTCAATGTGTGGGGAAGGTGTTTCAGTGTGTGGGGAAGGGGTTTCAGTGAGTGGGGAAGCTGTTTCAGTGTGTGGGGAAGATGTTTCAGTGTGTGCGGAAGGGGTTTCAGTGTGTGGGGAAGGTGTTTCGCTGTGTGGGGAAGGTGTTTCAGTGTGTGGGGAAGGGGATTCAGTGATTGGGGAAGGTGTTTCAGTGTGTGGTGAGGATGTTTCAGTGTGTGGGGAAGGGGTTTCAGTGTGTGGCGAAGGGTTTCAGTGTGTGGGGAAGGGGTTTCAGCTTGTGGGGTCGGGGTTTCAGTGTGTCGGGATGGGTTTCAGTGTGTGGGGAAGGTGTTTCAGTGTGTGGGGAAGTGGTTTCACTGTTTGGGGAAGGTGTTTCAGTGTGTGGGGAAGGTGTTTCAGTGTGTGGTGAATGGGTTTCAGTGTGTGGGGAAGGTGTTTCAGTGTGTGGGGATTTGTTGCAGTGTGTGGGGAAGGTGTTTCAGTGTGTGGGGATTGGTTTCAGGGTGTGGGGATCAGTTTCAGTGTGTGGGGATGGGTTTCAGTGTGTGTGGAAGGGGTTTCAGTGTGTGTGGAAGGTGTTTCTGTGTGTGGGGATGTGTTTCAGTGTGTGGGGAAGAGATTTCAGTGTGTTGGGAAAGGGTTTCCGTGTGTGCGGATGTGTTTCAGTGTGTGGCGATGGTTTTCAGTGTGTGCGGAAGCGGTTTCAGTGTGTGGAAAAGTTGTTTCAGTGTGTGAGGAAGGTGTTTCATTGTGTGGGAAAGGGGTTTCAGTGTGTGAGGAGGGGGTTTCAGTGTGTGGGGAAGGGGTTGCAGTGTGTGGGGATGGGTTTCACTGTGTGCGGAAGGGGTTTCAGTGTGTGGGGAAGGTGTTTCATTGTGTGGGGAAGTTGTTTCAGTGTGTGCGGAAGGCGTTTCAGTGTGTGGGGAATGGGTTTCAGTATGTGGGGAAGGTGTTTCAGTGTGTGCGGTATGGGTTTCAGTGTGTGCAGAAGGGGTTTCAGTGTGTGGGGAAGGGGTTTCAGTGTGTGCGGAAGGGGTTTCAGTGTGTGGGGAAGGTGTTCCGTTGTGTGGGGAAGGTGTTTCAGTGTGTGGGGAAGGTGCTTCACTGTGTGGAGAAGGGGTTTCAGTGTGTGGGGAAGCTGTTTCAGTGTGTGGGGAAGGTGTTTCGGTGTTTGGGGAAGGTGTTTCAGTGTGTGGGGAAGGGGTTTCAGTGTGTGGGGACGGTGTTTCAGTGTGTGGTGAAGGTGTTTCAGTGTGTGGGGAAGGGTTTAGATGTGTGGGGAAGGGGTTTCAGTGTGTGGGGAATGTGTTTCAGTGTGAGTGGAAGGTGTTTCAGTGCGTGGGGAAGGGGTTTCAGTGTGTGCAGTCGGGGTTTCAGTGTGTGGGGAAGGGGTTTCTGTGTGTGGGGATGTGTTTCAGTGTGTGGGGAAGGTGTTTCTGTGTGTGGCTATGTGTTTCAGTGTGTGGAGAAGGTGTTTCAGTGTGTGGGGAAGGGTTTCACTGTGTGCGGAAGGTTGTTTCAGTGTGTGGGGAAGGGGTTTCAGTGTGTAGGGAAGGTGTTTCAGTATCTGCGGAAGGGGTTTCAGTGTGTGTGGAAAGGGTTTCAGTGTGTGTTGAATGTGTTTCAGTGTGTGTGGAAGGGGTTTCAGTGTGTGCGGAAGGCGTTTCAGTGTGTGGGAAAGGGGTTTCAGTGTGTGGGAAAGTGGTTTCAGTGTGTGGGGAATGTGTTTCAGTGTGTTTGGAAGGGTTTCAGTGTGTGTGGTATGCGTTTGAGTGTGTGGTGAATGGGTTTCAGTGTTTCGGGAAGGGTTTCAGTGTGTGTGGAAGGGGTGTCAGTGTGTGGGGAAGGTGTTTCAGTGTGTGGGGAATGTGTTTCAGTGTGTGCAGAAGGGGTTTCAGTGTGTGGGGAAGGAGTTTCAGTGTGCGGGGAAGGTGTTTCCGAGTGTAAGGAAGGGGTTTCAGTGAGTGGGGACGGGTATCAGTTTGTGGGGAAGGGGTTTCAGTGGGTGGGTAATGGTTTCAGTGCGTGGGGAATTTGTTTCAGTGTGTGCGGAAGGGGTTTCAGTGTGTGGGGAAGGTGATTTGGTGTGTGGGGAAGGTGTTTCAGTGTGTGGTGAAGGTGTTTCAGCTTGTGGGGTAGGGGTTTCAGTGTGTCGGGATGGGTTTCAGTGTGTGGGGAAGGTGTTTCAGTGTGTGGGGAAGTGGTTTCACTGTTTGGGGAAGGTGTTTCAGTGTGTGGGGAAGGTGTTTCAGTGTGTGGTGAATGGGTTTCAGTGTGTGGGGAAGGTGTTTCAGTGTGTGGGGATTTGTTGCCGTGTGTGGGGAAGGTGTTTCAGTGTGTGGGGAAGGTGTTTCAGTGTGTGGGGAAGGGATTTCAGTGTGTGGGCAAGGGTTTCAGTGTGTGGGGAACGGGTTTCAGTGTGTGGGTAAGGGTTTCAGTGTGTGGGGAATGTGTTTCAGAGTGTGCGGAAGGGGTTTCAGTGTGTGGGGAAGGTGTTTCAGTGTGTGGGGAAGGTGCTTCACTGTGTGGGGAAGGTGTTTCAGTGTGTGGGGAATGTGTTTCTGTGTGTGCGGAAGGGGTTTCAGTGTGTGGGGAAGGTGTTTCAGTGTGTGGGGAAGGTGTTTCAGTGTATGTGGAAGGGGTTTCAGTGTGTGGGGAAGGGTTTCAGTGTGTGTGGAAGGGGTTTCAGTGGGTGGGTAATTGTTTCAGTGTGTGGGGAAGGTGCTTCACTGCGTGGGGAAGGTGTTTCAGTGTGTGGGGAATGTGTTTCTGTGTGTGCGGAAGGGGTTTCAGTGTGTGGGGAAGGTGTTTCAGTGTGTGAGGAAGGTGTTTCAGTGTGTGTGGAAGGGGTTTCAGTGTGTGGGGAAGGGTTTCAGTGTGTGTGGAAGGGGTTTCAGTGGGTGGGTAATTGTTTCAGTGTGTGGGGAAGGTGTTTCCGTGTGTGGGGAAGGTGTTTCAGTGTGTGGGGAAGGTGTTTCAGTGTGTGGGGGAGGGATTTCAGTGTGTGGGCAAGGGTTTCAGTGTGTGGGGAACGGGTTTCAGTGTGTGGGTAAGGGTTTCAGTGTGTGGGGAATGTGTTTCAGAGTGTGCGGAAGGGGTTTCAGTGTGTGGGGAAGGTGTTTCATTGTGTGGGGAAGGTGTTTCAGTGTGTGGGGAAGGTGCTTCACTGTGTGGGGAAGGTGTTTCAGTGTGTGGGGAATGTGTTTCTGTGTGTGCGGAAGGGGTTTCAGTGTGTGGGGAAGGTGTTTCAGTGTGTGGGGAAGGTGTTTCAGTGTGTGTGGAAGGGGTTTCAGTGTGTGGGGAAGGGTTTCAGTGTGTGTGGAAGGGGTTTCAGTGGGTGGGTAATGGTTTCAGTGTGTGGGGAAGTTTTTTCAGTGTGTGGGGAATGCGTTTCAGAGTGTGCGGAAGGGTTTTCAGTGTTTGGGGAAGGTGTTTCATTGTGTGGGGAAGGTGTTTCAGTGTGTGGGGAAGGTGCTTCACTGTGTGGGGAAGGTGTTTCAGTGTGTGCAGAAGGGGTTTCAGTGTGTGGCGAAGGTGTTTCGGTGTTTGGGGAAGGGGTTTCAGTGTGTGGGGAATGGGTTTCAGTGTGTGGGGAAGGTGTTTCAGTGTGTGGTGAAGGTGTTTCAGGGGTGGGGAAGTGGTTTCAGTGTGTCGGGAAGGGTTTAGATGTGTGGGGAAGGGGTTTCAGTGTGTGGGGAATGTGTTTCAGTGTGCGGGGAAGGCGTTTCAGTGCGTGGGGAAGGGGTTTCAGTGTGTGCGGAAGGGGTTCCAGTTTGTGGGGAAGGGGTTTCTGTGTGTGGGGATGTGTTTCAGTGTGTGGGGAAGGTGTTTCTGTGTGTGGCTACGTGTTTCAGTGTGTGGGGAAGGTGTTTCAGTGTGTGGGGAAGGGTTTCACTGTGTGCAGAAGGGGTTTCAGTGTGTGGGGAAGGGGTTTCAGTGTGTAGGGAAGGTGTTTCAGTATCTGCGGAAGGGGTTTCAGTGTGTGGGGAAGGGGTTTCAGTGTGTGGGGAATGTGTTTCAGTGCGTGTGGAAGGGGTTTCAGTGTGTCCGGAAGGCGTTTCAGTGTGTGAGAAGGGGGTTTCAGTGTGTGGGGAAGTTGTTTCAGTGTGTGGGGAATGTGTTTCAGTGTGTTTGGAAGGGTTTCAGTGTATGTGGTATGCGTTTGAGTATGTGTTGAATGGGCTTCAGTGTTTCGGGAAGTGTTTCATTGTGTGTGGAAGGGGTGTCAGTGTGTGGGGAAGGTGTTTCAGTGTGTGGGAAATGTGTTTCCGTGTGTGCAGAAGTGGTTTCAGTGTGTGGGGAAGGTGTTTCAGTGTGCGGGGAAGGAGTTTCCGAGTGTGAGGAAGGGGTTTCAGTATGTGGGGAAGGATATCAGTGTGTGGGGAAGGGCTTTCAGTGGGTGGGTAGTGGTTTCAGTGTGTGAGGAAGGTGTTTCAGTGTGTGCGGAATGGGTTTCAGTGTGTGAGGAAGGTGATTCATTGTGTGGGGATGCTGTTTCAGTGTGTGGGGAAGGTGTTTCAGTGTGTGGGGAAGGGGTTTCAGTGTGTGGGGAAGCTGTTTCAGTGTGTGGGGAAGGTGTTTCAGTGTGTGCGGAAGGGGTTTCAGTGTGTGGGGAAGGTGTTTTGGTGTGTGGTGAAGGTGTTTCAGGGTGTGGGGAAGGGGTTTCAGTGTGTGGGGAAGGGTTTAGATGTGTGATGAAGGTGTTTCTGTGTGTGGGGAATGAGTTTCAGTGTGCGGGCAAGGTGTTTCAGTGCGTGGGGAAGGGGTTTCAGTCTGTGCGGAAGGGGTTTCAATGTGTGGGGAAGGGTTTTCTGTGTGTGGGGATGTGTTTCAGTGTGTGGGGAAGGTGTTTCTGTGTGTGGCTATGTGTTTCAGTGAGTGGCGAAGGTGTTTCAGTGTGTGGGGAAGGGTTTCACTGTGTGCGGAAGGGGTTTCAGTATGTGGGGAAGGGGTTTCAGTGTGTAGGGAAGGTGTTTCAGTATCTGCAGAAGGGGTTTCAGTGTGTGGGGAAGGGGTTTCAGTGTGTGGGGAATGTGTTTCAGTGCGTGCGGAAGGGGTTTCAGTGTGTCCGGAAGGCGTTTCGGTGTGTGGGAAGGGGGTTTCAGTGTGTGGGGAAGTGGTTTCAGTGTGTGGGGAATATGTTTCAGTGTGTTTGGAAGGGTTTCAGTGTGTGTGGTATGCGTTTGAGTATGTGGTGAATGGGTTTCAGTGTTTCGGGAAGGGTTTCAGTGTGTGTGGAAGGGGTGTCAGTGTGTGGGAAAGGTGTTTCAGTGTGTGGGGAATGTTTTTCCGTGTGTGCAGAAGGGGTTTCAGTGTGTGGGGAAGGTATTTCAGTGTGCGGGGAAGGAGTTTCCGAGTGTGAGGAAGGGGTTTCAGTATGTGGGGAAGGGTATCAGTGTGTGGGGAAGGGCTTTCAGTGGGTGGGTAGTGGTTTCAGTGTGTGAGGAAAGTGTTTCAGTGTGTGCGGAATGGGTTTCAGTATGTGAGGAAGGTGATTCATTGTGTGGGGATGCTGTTTCAGTGTGTGGGGAAGGTGTTTCAGTGTGTGGGGAAGGGGTTTCAGTGTGTGGGGAAGGTGTTTCAGTGTGTGCGGAAGGGGTTTCAGTGTGTGGGGAAGGTGTTTTGGTGTGTGGTGAAGGTGTTTCAGGGTGTGGGGAAGGGGTTTCAGTGTGTGGGGAAGGGTTTAGATGTGTGGTGAAGGTGTTTCTGTGTGTGGGGAATGTGTTTCAGTGTGCGGGGAAGGTGTTTCAGTGCGTGGGGAAGGGGTTTCAGTGTGCGCGGAAGGGGTTTCAGTGTGTGGGGAAGGGGTTTCTGTGTGTGGGGATGTGTTTCAGTGTGTGGGGAAGGTGTTTCTGTGTGTGGCTATGTGTTTCAGTGTGTGGGGAAGGTGTTTCAGTGTGTGGGGAAGGGTTTCACTGTGTGCGGAAGGGGTTTCAGTGTGTGGGGAAGGGGTTTCAATGTGTAGGGAAGGTGTTTCAGTATATGCGGAAGGGGTTTCAGTGTGTGGGAAGAGGGTTTCAGTGTGTGCGGAAGGGGTTTCAGTGTGTGGGGAAGGTGTTTTGGTGTGTGGGGAAGGTGTTTCAGTGTGTGGTGAAGGTGTTTCAGCTTGTGGGGTAGGGGTTTCAGTGTGTCGGGATGGGTTTCAGTGTGTGGGGAAGGTGTTTCATTGTGTGGGGAAGTGGTTTCACTGTTTGGGGAAGGTGTTTCAGTGTGTGGGGAAGGTGTTTCAGTGTGTGGTGAATGGGTTTCAGTGTGTGGGGAAGGTGTTTCAGTGTGTGGGGATTTGTTGCCGTGTGTGGGGAAGGTGTTTCAGTGTGTGGGGAAGGTGTTTCAGTGTGTGGGGGAGGGATTTCAGTGTGTGGGCAAGGGTTTCAGTGTGTGGGGAACGGGTTTCAGTGTGTGGGTAAGGGTTTCAGTGTGTGGGGAATGTGTTTCAGAGTGTGTGGAAGGGGTTTCAGTGTGTGGGGAAGGTGTTTCAGTGTGTGGGGAAGGTGCTTCACTGTGTGGGGAAGGTGTTTCAGTGTGTGGGGAATGTGTTTCTGTGTGTGCGGAAGGGGTTTCAGTGTGTGGATAAGGTGTTTCAGTGTGTGAGGAAGGTGTTTCAGTGTGTGTGGAAGGGGTTTCAGTGTGTGGGGAAGGGTTTCAGTGTGTGTGGAAGGGGTTTCAGTGGGTGGGTAATTGTTTCAGTGTGTGGGGAAGGTGTTTCCGTGTGTGGGGAAGGTGTTTCAGTGTGTGGGGAAGGTGTTTCAGTGTGTGGGGGAGGGATTTCAGTGTGTGGGCAAGGGTTTCAGTGTGTGGGGAACGGGTTTCAGTGTGTGGGTAAGGGTTTCAGTGTGTGGGGAATGTGTTTCAGAGTGTGCGGAAGGGGTTTCAGTGTGTGGGGAAGGTGTTTCATTGTGTGGGGAAGGTGTTTCAGTGTGTGGGGAAGGTGCTTCACTGTGTGGGGAAGGTGTTTCAGTGTGTGGGGAATGTGTTTCTGTGTGTGCGGAAGGTGTTTCAGTGTGTGTGGAAGGGGTTTCAGTGTGTGGGGAAGGGTTTCAGTGTGTGTGGAAGGGGTTTCAGTGGGTGGGTAATGGTTTCAGTCTGTGGGGAAGTTTTTTCAGTGTGTGGGGAATGCGTTTCAGAGTGTGCGGAAGGGTTTTCAGTGTTTGGGGAAGGTGTTTCATTGTGTGGGGAAGGTGTTTCAGTGTGTGGGGAAGGTGCTTCACTGTGTGGGGAAGGTGTTTCAGTGTGTGCAGAAGGGGTTTCAGTGTGTGGGGAAGGTGTTTCGGTGTTTGGGGAAGGGGTTTCAGTGTGTGGGGAATGGGTTTCAGTGTGTGGGGAAGGTGTTTCAGTGCGTGGTGAAGGTGTTTCAGGGGTGGGGAAGTGGTTTCAGTGTGTCGGGAAGGGTTTAGATGTGTGGGGAAGGGGTTTCAGTGTGTGGGGAATGTGTTTCAGTGTGCGAGGAAGGCGTTTCAGTGCGTGGGGAAGGGGTTTCAGTGTGTGCGGAAGGGGTTTCAGTTTGTGGGGAAGGGGTTTCTGTGTGTGGGGATGTGTTTCAGTGTGTGGGGAAGGTGTTTCTGTGTGTGGCTACGTGTTTCAGTGTGTGGGGAAGGTGTTTCAGTGTGTGGGGAAGGGTTTCACTGTGTGCAGAAGGGGTTTCAGTGTGTGGGGAAGGGGTTTCAGTGTGTAGGGAAGGTGTTTCAGTATCTGCGGAAGGGGTTTCAGTGTGTGGGGAAGGGGTTTCAGTGTGTGGGGAATGTGTTTCAGTGCGTGTGGAAGGGGTTTCAGTGTGTCCGGAAGGCGTTTCAGTATGTGGGAAGGGGGTTTCAGTGTGAGGGGAAGTTGTTTCAGTGTGTGGGGAATGTGTTTCAGTGTGTTTGGAAGGGTTTCAGTGTATGTGGTATGCGTTTGAGTATGTGGTGAATGGGCTTCAGTGTTTCGGGAATGGTTTCAGTGTGTGTGGAAGGGGTGTCAGTGTGTGGGGAAGGTGTTTCAGTGTGTGGGCAATGTGTTTCCGTGTGTGCAGAAGGGGTTTCAGTGTGTGGGGAAGGTGTTTCAGTGTGCGGGGAAGGAGTTTCCGAGTGTGAGGAAGGGGTTTCAGTATGTGGGGAAGGGTATCAGTGTGTGGGGAAGGGCTTTCAGTGGGTGGGTAGTGGTTTCAGTGTGTGAGGAAGGTGTTTCAGTGTGTGCGGAATGGGTTTCAGTGTGTGAGGAAGGTGATTCATTGTGTGGGGATGCTGTTTCAGTGTGTGGGGAAGGTGTTTCAGTGTGTGGGGAAGGGGTTTCAGTGTGTGGGGAAGCTGTTTCAGTGTGTGGGGAAGGTGTTTCAGTGTGTGCGGAAGGGGTTTCAGTGTGTGGGGAAGGTGTTTTGGTGTGTGGTGAAGGTGTTTCAGGGTGTGGGGAAGGGGTTTCAGTGTGTGGGGAAGGGTTTAGATGTGTGATGAAGGTGTTTCTGTGTGTGGGGAATGAGTTTCAGTGTGCGGGCAAGGTGTTTCAGTGCGTGGGGAAGGGGTTTCAGTCTGTGCGGAAGGGGTTTCAATGTGTGGGGAAGGGGTTTCTGTGTGTGGGGATGTGTTTCAGTGTGTGGGGAAGGTGTTTCTGTGTGTGGCTATGTGTTTCAGTGAGTGGCGAAGGTGTTTCAGTGTGTGGGGAAGGGTTTCACTGTGTGCGGAAGGGGTTTCAGTATGTGGGGAAGGGGTTTCAGTGTGTAGGGAAGGTGTTTCAGTATCTGCAGAAGGGGTTTCAGTGTGTGGGGAAGGGGTTTCAGTGTGTGGGGAATGTGTTTCAGTGCGTGCGGAAGGGGTTTCAGTGTGTCCGGAAGGCGTTTCAGTGTGTGGGAAGGGGGTTTCAGTGTGTGGGGAAGTGGTTTCAGTGTTGGGGAATATGTTTCAGTGTGTTTGGAAGGGTTTCAGTGTGTGTGGTATGCGTTTGAGTATGTGGTGAATGGGTTTCAGTGTTTCGGGAAGGGTTTCAGTGTGTGTGGAAGGGGTGTCAGTGTGTGGGAAAGGTGTTTCAGTGTGTGGGGAATGGTTTTCCGTGTGTGCAGAAGGGGTTTCAGTGTGTGGGGAAGGTATTTCAGTGTGCGGGGAAGGAGTTTCCGAGTGTGAGGAAGGGGTTTCAGTATGTGGGGAAGGGTATCAGTGTGTGGGGAAGGGCTTTCAGTGGGTGGGTAGTGGTTTCAGTGTGTGAGGAAGGTGTTTCAGTGTGTGCGGAATGGGTTTCAGTATGTGAGGAAGGTGATTCATTGTGTGGGGATGCTGTTTCAGTGTGTGGGGAAGGTGTTTCAGTGTGTGGGGAAGGGGTTTCAGTGTGTGGGGAAGCTGTTTCAGTGTGTGGGGAAGGTGTTTCACTGTGTGCGGAAGGGGTTTCAGTATGTGGGGAAGGGGTTTCAGTGTGTAGGGAAGGTGTTTCAGTATCTGCAGAAGGGGTTTCAGTGTGTGGGGAAGGGGTTTCAGTGTGTGGGGAATGTGTTTCAGTGCGTGCGGAAGGGGTTTCAGTGTGTCCGGAAGGCGTTTCAGTGTGTGGGAAGGGGGTTTCAGTGTGTGGGGAAGTGGTTTCAGTGTGTGGGGAATATGTTTCAGTGTGTTTGGAAGGGTTTCAGTGTGTGTGGTATGCGTTTGAGTATGTGGTGAATGGGTTTCAGTGTTTCGGGAAGGGTTTCAGTGTGTGTGGAAGGGGTGTCAGTGTGTGGGAAAGGTGTTTCAGTGTGTGGGGAATGGTTTTCCGTGTGTGCAGAAGGGGTTTCAGTGTGTGGGGAAGGTATTTCAGTGTGCGGGGAAAGAGTTTCCGAGTGTGAGGAAGGGGTTTCAGTATGTGGGGAAGGGTATCAGTGTGTGGGGAAGGGCTTTCAGTGGGTGGGTAGTGGTTTCAGTGTGTGAGGAAGGTGTTTCAGTGTGTGCGGAATGGGTTTCAGTATGTGAGGAAGGTGATTCATTGTGTGGGGATGCTGTTTCAGTGTGTGGGGAAGGTGTTTCAGTGTGTGGGGAAGGGGTTTCAGTGTGTGGGGAAGCTGTTTCAGTGTGTGGGGAAGGTGTTTCAGTGTGTGCGGAAGGGGTTTCAGTGAGTGGGGAAGGTGTTTTGGTGTGTGGTGAAGGTGTTTCAGGGTGTGGGGAAGGGGTTTCAGTGTGTGGGGAAGGGTTTAGATGTGTGGTGAAGGTGTTTCTGTGTGTGGGGAATGTGTTTCAGTGTGCGGGGAAGGTGTTTCAGTGCGTGGGGAAGGGGTTTCAGTGTGCGCGGAAGGGGTTTCAGTGTGTGGGGAAGGGGTTTCTGTGTGTGGGGATGTGTTTCAGTGTGTGGGGAAGGTGTTTCTGTGTGTGGCTATGTGTTTCAGTGTGTGGGGAAGGTGTTTCAGTGTGTGGGGAAGGGTTTCACTGTGTGCGGAAGGGGTTTAAGTGTGTGGGGAAGGGGTTTCAATGTGTAGGGAAGGTGTTTCAGTATATGCGGAAGGGGTTTCAGTGTGTGGGAAGAGGGTTTCAGTGTGTGGGGAAGTGGTTTCAGTGTGTGGGGAATGTGTTTCAGTGTGTTTGGAAGGGTTTCAGTGTGAGTGGTATGCGTTTGAGTGTGTGGTGAATGGGTTTCAGTGTTTCGGGAAGGGTTTCAATGTGTGTGGAAGGGGTGTCAGTGTGTGGGGAAGGTGTTTCAGTGTGTGGGGAATGTGTTTCAGTGTGTGCAGAAGGGATTTCAGTGTGTGGGGAAGGTGTTTCAGTGTGCGGGGAAGGTGTTTCCGAGTGTGAGGAAGGGGTTTCACTGTGTGGGGAAGGGTATCAGTGTGTGGGGAAGGGGTTTCAGTGGGTGGGTAATGGTTTCAGTGTGTGGGGAAGGTGTTTCAGTGTGTGCGGAATGGGTTTCAGTGTGTGAGGAATGTGTTTCATTGTGTGGGGATGCTGTTTCAGTGTCTTGGGGAAGGTGTTTCAGTGTGTGGGGAAGGGGTTTCAGTGTGTGTGGGAAGCTGTTTCAGTGTGTGGGGAAGGTGTTTCAGTGTGTGCGGAAGGTGTTTCAGTGTGTGGGGAAGGTGTTTTGGTGTGTGGGGAAGGTGTTTCAGTGTGTGGGGAAGGGGTTTCAGTGTGTGGGGAAGGTGTTTCAGTTTATGTTGAAGGTGTTTCAGTTTGTGGGGAAGGGGTTTCAGTGTGTGGGGATGGGTTTCAGTGTGTGGGGAAGGGGTTTCAGTGTGTGGGGAAGGGTCTCAGTGTGTGGGGAAGGTGTTTCAGTGTGTGGGGCAGTGGTTTCACTGTTTGGGGTAGGTGTTTCAGTGTGTGGGGATTTGTTGCAGTGTATGGGGAAGGTGCTTCAGTGTGTGCCGGACGGGTTTCAGTGTGTGGGGAAGGTGTTTCCGTGTGTGGGGAAGGTGTTTCAGTGTGTGGGGAACGGGTTTCACTGTGTGGGGGAGGGATTTCAGTGTGTGGCAAGGGTTTCAGTGTGTGGGGAACGGGTTTCAGTGTGTGGGTAAGTGTTTCAGTGTGTCCGGAAGGCGTTTCTGTGTGTGGGAAGTGGGTTTCAGTGTGTGGGGAAGTGGTTTCAGTGTGTGGGGAATGTGCTTCAGTGTGTTTGGAAGGGTTTCAGTGTGTGTGGTATGCGTTTGAGTGTGTGGTGAATGGGTTTCAGTGTTTCGGAAAGGGTTTCAGTGTGTGTGGAAGGGGTGTCAGTGTGTGGCGAAGGTGTTTCAGTGTGTGGGGAATGTGTTTCAGTGTGTGCAGAAGGGGTTTCAGTGTGTGGGGAAGGTGTTTCAGTGTGCGGGGAAGGTGTTTCCGAGTTTGAGGAAGTGGTTTCAGTGTGTGGGGAAGGGTATCAGTGTGTGGGGAAGGGGTTTCAGTGGGTGGGTAATGGTTTCAGTGTGTGAGGAAGGTGTTCCAGTGTGTGCGGAATGGGTTTCAGTGTGTGAGGAAGGTGTTTCATTGTGTGGGGATGCTGTTTCAGTGTGTGGGGAAGGTGTTTCAGTGTGTGGGGAAGGGGTTTCAGTGTGTGGGGAAGCTGTTTCAGTGTGTGGGGAAGGTGTTTCAGTGTGTGCGGAAGGGGTTTCAGTGTGTGGGCAAGGTGTTTTGGTGTGTGGGGAAGGTGTTTCAGTGTGTGGGGAAGGGTCTTCCGTGTGTGGGGAAGGTGTTTCAGTGTCTGGTGAAGGTGTTTCAGTTTGTGGGGAAGGGGTTACAGTGTGTGGGGATGGGTTTCAGTGTGTGGGGAAGGGGTTTCAGTGTGTGGGGAAGTGGTTTCACTGTTTGGGGAAGGTGTTTCAGTGTGTGGGGAAGGTGTTTCAGTGTGTGGTGAATGGGTTTCAGTGTGTGGGGAAGGTGTTTCAGTGTGTGGGGATTTGTTGCAGTGTGTGGGGAAGGTGTTTCAGTGTGTGCGTAACGGGTTTCAGTGTGTGGGGAAGGTGTTTCCGTGTGTGGGGAAGGTGTTTCAGTGTGTGGGGAAGGTGTTTCAGTGTGTGGGGGAGGGATTTCAGTGTGTGGTAAAGGGCTTTAGTGTGTGGGGAACGGGTTTCAGTGTGTGGGTAAGGGTTTCAGTGTGTGGGGAATGTGTTTCAGTGCGTGGGGAAGGGGTTTCAGTGTGTGGGGAAGGTGCTTCAGTGTGTGGTGAAGGTGTTTCAGGGTGTGGGGAAGGGGTTTCAGTGTGTGGGGAAGGGTTTAGATGTGTGATGAAGGTGTTTCTGTGTGTGGGGAATGAGTTTCAGTGTGCGGGCAAGGTGTTTCAGTGCGTGGGGAAGGGGTTTCAGTCTGTGCGGAAGGGGTTTCAATGTGTGGGGAAGGGGTTTCTGTGTGTGGGGATGTGTTTCAGTGTGTGGGGAAGGTGTTTCTGTGTGTGGCTATGTGTTTCAGTGAGTGGCGAAGGTGTTTCAGTGTGTGGGGAAGGGTTTCACTGTGTGCGGAAGGGGTTTCAGTATGTGGGGAAGGGGTTTCAGTGTGTAGGGAAGGTGTTTCAGTATCTGCAGAAGGGGTTTCAGTGTGTGGGGAAGGGGTTTCAGTGTGTGGGGAATGTGTTTCAGTGCGTGCGGAAGGGGTTTCAGTGTGTCCGGAAGGCGTTTCGGTGTGTGGGAAGGGGGTTTCAGTGTGTGGGGAAGTGGTTTCAGTGTGTGGGGAATATGTTTCAGTGTGTTTGGAAGGGTTTCAGTGTGTGTGGTATGCGTTTGAGTATGTGGTGAATGGGTTTCAGTGTTTCGGGAAGGGTTTCAGTGTGTGTGGAAGGGGTGTCAGTGTGTGGGAAAGGTGTTTCAGTGTGTGGGGAATGTTTTTCCGTGTGTGCAGAAGGGGTTTCAGTGTGTGGGGAAGGTATTTCAGTGTGCGGGGAAGGAGTTTCCGAGTGTGAGGAAGGGGTTTCAGTATGTGGGGAAGGGTATCAGTGTGTGGGGAAGGGCTTTCAGTGGGTGGGTAGTGGTTTCAGTGTGTGAGGAAAGTGTTTCAGTGTGTGCGGAATGGGTTTCAGTATGTGAGGAAGGTGATTCATTGTGTGGGGATGCTGTTTCAGTGTGTGGGGAAGGTGTTTCAGTGTGTGGGGAAGGGGTTTCAGTGTGTGGGGAAGGTGTTTCAGTGTGTGCGGAAGGGGTTTCAGTGTGTGGGGAAGGTGTTTTGGTGTGTGGTGAAGGTGTTTCAGGGTGTGGGGAAGGGGTTTCAGTGTGTGGGGAAGGGTTTAGATGTGTGGTGAAGGTGTTTCTGTGTGTGGGGAATGTGTTTCAGTGTGCGGGGAAGGTGTTTCAGTGCGTGGGGAAGGGGTTTCAGTGTGCGCGGAAGGGGTTTCAGTGTGTGGGGAAGGGGTTTCTGTGTGTGGGGATGTGTTTCAGTGTGTGGGGAAGGTGTTTCTGTGTGTGGCTATGTGTTTCAGTGTGTGGGGAAGGTGTTTCAGTGTGTGGGGAAGGGTTTCACTGTGTGCGGAAGGGGTTTCAGTGTGTGGGGAAGGGGTTTCAATGTGTAGGGAAGGTGTTTCAGTATATGCGGAAGGGGTTTCAGTGTGTGGGAAGAGGGTTTCAGTGTGTGCGGAAGGGGTTTCAGTGTGTGGGGAAGGAGTTTTGGTGTGTGGGGAAGGTGTTTCAGTGTGTGGCGAAGGTGTTTCAGCTTGTGGGGTAGGGGTTTCAGTGTGTCGGGATGGGTTTCAGTGTGTGGGGAAGGTGTTTCATTGTGTGGGGAAGTGGTTTCACTGTTTGGGGAAGGTGTTTCAGTGTGTGGGGAAGGTGTTTCAGTGTGTGGTGAATGGGTTTCAGTGTGTGGGGAAGGTGTTTCAGTGTGTGGGGATTTGTTGCCGTGTGTGGGGAAGGTGTTTCAGTGTGTGGGGAAGGTGTTTCAGTGTGTGGGGGAGGGATTTCAGTGTGTGGGCAAGGGTTTCAGTGTGTGGGGAACGGGTTTCAGTGTGTGGGTAAGGGTTTCAGTGTGTGGGGAATGTGTTTCAGAGTGTGTGGAAGGGGTTTCAGTGTGTGGGGAAGGTGTTTCAGTGTGTGGGGAAGGTGCTTCACTGTGTGGGGAAGGTGTTTCAGTGTGTGGGGAATGTGTTTCTGTGTGTGCGGAAGGGGTTTCAGTGTGTGGATAAGGTGTTTCAGTGTGTGAGGAAGGTGTTTCAGTGTGTGTGGAAGGGGTTTCAGTGTGTGGGGAAGGGTTTCAGTGTGTGTGGAAGGGGTTTCAGTGGGTGGGTAATTGTTTCAGTGTGTGGGGAAGGTGTTTCCGTGTGTGGGGAAGGTGTTTCAGTGTGTGGGGAAGGTGTTTCAGTGTGTGGGGGAGGGATTTCAGTGTGTGGGCAAGGGTTTCAGTGTGTGGGGAACGGGTTTCAGTGTGTGGGTAAGGGTTTCAGTGTGTGGGGAATGTGTTTCAGAGTGTGCGGAAGGGGTTTCAGTGTGTGGGGAAGGTGTTTCATTGTGTGGGGAAGGTGTTTCAGTGTGTGGGGAAGGTGCTTCACTGTGTGGGGAAGGTGTTTCAGTGTGTGGGGAATGTGTTTCTGTGTGTGCGGAAGGTGTTTCAGTGTGTGTGGAAGGGGTTTCAGTGTGTGGGGAAGGGTTTCAGTGTGTGTGGAAGGGGTTTCAGTGGGTGGGTAATGGTTTCAGTCTGTGGGGAAGTTTTTTCAGTGTGTGGGGAATGCGTTTCAGAGTGTGCGGAAGGGTTTTCAGTGTTTGGGGAAGGTGTTTCATTGTGTGGGGAAGGTGTTTCAGTGTGTGGGGAAGGTGCTTCACTGTGTGGGGAAGGTGTTTCAGTGTGTGCAGAAGGGGTTTCAGTGTGTGGGGAAGGTGTTTCGGTGTTTGGGGAAGGGGTTTCAGTGTGTGGGGAATGGGTTTCAGTGTGTGGGGAAGGTGTTTCAGTGTGTGGTGAAGGTGTTTCAGGGGTGGGGAAGTGGTTTCAGTGTGTCGGGAAGGGTTTAGATGTGTGGGGAAGGGGTTTCAGTGTGTGGGGAATGTGTTTCAGTGTGCGAGGAAGGCGTTTCAGTGCGTGGGGAAGGGGTTTCAGTGTGTGCGGAAGGGGTTTCAGTTTGTGGGGAAGGGGTTTCTGTGTGTGGGGATGTGTTTCAGTGTGTGGGGAAGGTGTTTCTGTGTGTGGCTACGTGTTTCAGTGTGTGGGGAAGGTGTTTCAGTGTGTGGGGAAGGGTTTCACTGTGTGCAGAAGGGGTTTCAGTGTGTGGGGAAGGGGTTTCAGTGTGTAGGGAAGGTGTTTCAGTATCTGCGGAAGGGGTTTCAGTGTGTGGGGAAGGGGTTTCAGTGTGTGGGGAATGTGTTTCAGTGCGTGTGGAAGGGGTTTCAGTGTGTCCGGAAGGCGTTTCAGTATGTGGGAAGGGGGTTTCAGTGTGAGGGGAAGTTGTTTCAGTGTGTGGGGAATGTGTTTCAGTGTGTTTGGAAGGGTTTCAGTGTATGTGGTATGCGTTTGAGTATGTGGTGAATGGGCTTCAGTGTTTCGGGAATGGTTTCAGTGTGTGTGGAAGGGGTGTCAGTGTGTGGGGAAGGTGTTTCAGTGTGTGGGCAATGTGTTTCCGTGTGTGCAGAAGGGGTTTCAGTGTGTGGGGAAGGTGTTTCAGTGTGCGGGGAAGGAGTTTCCGAGTGTGAGGAAGGGGTTTCAGTATGTGGGGAAGGGTATCAGTGTGTGGGGAAGGGCTTTCAGTGGGTGGGTAGTGGTTTCAGTGTGTGAGGAAGGTGTTTCAGTGTGTGCGGAATGGGTTTCAGTGTGTGAGGAAGGTGATTCATTGTGTGGGGATGCTGTTTCAGTGTGTGGGGAAGGTGTTTCAGTGTGTGGGGAAGGGGTTTCAGTGTGTGGGGAAGCTGTTTCAGTGTGTGGGGAAGGTGTTTCAGTGTGTGCGGAAGGGGTTTCAGTGTGTGGGGAAGGTGTTTTGGTGTGTGGTGAAGGTGTTTCAGGGTGTGGGGAAGGGGTTTCAGTGTGTGGGGAAGGGTTTAGATGTGTGATGAAGGTGTTTCTGTGTGTGGGGAATGAGTTTCAGTGTGCGGGCAAGGTGTTTCAGTGCGTGGGGAAGGGGTTTCAGTCTGTGCGGAAGGGGTTTCAATGTGTGGGGAAGGGGTTTCTGTGTGTGGGGATGTGTTTCAGTGTGTGGGGAAGGTGTTTCTGTGTGTGGCTATGTGTTTCAGTGAGTGGCGAAGGTGTTTCAGTGTGTGGGGAAGGGTTTCACTGTGTGCGGAAGGGGTTTCAGTATGTGGGGAAGGGGTTTCAGTGTGTAGGGAAGGTGTTTCAGTATCTGCAGAAGGGGTTTCAGTGTGTGGGGAAGGGGTTTCAGTGTGTGGGGAATGTGTTTCAGTGCGTGCGGAAGGGGTTTCAGTGTGTCCGGAAGGCGTTTCAGTGTGTGGGAAGGGGGTTTCAGTGTGTGGGGAAGTGGTTTCAGTGTTGGGGAATATGTTTCAGTGTGTTTGGAAGGGTTTCAGTGTGTGTGGTATGCGTTTGAGTATGTGGTGAATGGGTTTCAGTGTTTCGGGAAGGGTTTCAGTGTGTGTGGAAGGGGTGTCAGTGTGTGGGAAAGGTGTTTCAGTGTGTGGGGAATGGTTTTCCGTGTGTGCAGAAGGGGTTTCAGTGTGTGGGGAAGGTATTTCAGTGTGCGGGGAAGGAGTTTCCGAGTGTGAGGAAGGGGTTTCAGTATGTGGGGAAGGGTATCAGTGTGTGGGGAAGGGCTTTCAGTGGGTGGGTAGTGGTTTCAGTGTGTGAGGAAGGTGTTTCAGTGTGTGCGGAATGGGTTTCAGTATGTGAGGAAGGTGATTCATTGTGTGGGGATGCTGTTTCAGTGTGTGGGGAAGGTGTTTCAGTGTGTGGGGAAGGGGTTTCAGTGTGTGGGGAAGCTGTTTCAGTGTGTGGGGAAGGTGTTTCACTGTGTGCGGAAGGGGTTTCAGTATGTGGGGAAGGGGTTTCAGTGTGTAGGGAAGGTGTTTCAGTATCTGCAGAAGGGGTTTCAGTGTGTGGGGAAGGGGTTTCAGTGTGTGGGGAATGTGTTTCAGTGCGTGCGGAAGGGGTTTCAGTGTGTCCGGAAGGCGTTTCAGTGTGTGGGAAGGGGGTTTCAGTGTGTGGGGAAGTGGTTTCAGTGTGTGGGGAATATGTTTCAGTGTGTTTGGAAGGGTTTCAGTGTGTGTGGTATGCGTTTGAGTATGTGGTGAATGGGTTTCAGTGTTTCGGGAAGGGTTTCAGTGTGTGTGGAAGGGGTGTCAGTGTGTGGGAAAGGTGTTTCAGTGTGTGGGGAATGGTTTTCCGTGTGTGCAGAAGGGGTTTCAGTGTGTGGGGAAGGTATTTCAGTGTGCGGGGAAAGAGTTTCCGAGTGTGAGGAAGGGGTTTCAGTATGTGGGGAAGGGTATCAGTGTGTGGGGAAGGGCTTTCAGTGGGTGGGTAGTGGTTTCAGTGTGTGAGGAAGGTGTTTCAGTGTGTGCGGAATGGGTTTCAGTATGTGAGGAAGGTGATTCATTGTGTGGGGATGCTGTTTCAGTGTGTGGGGAAGGTGTTTCAGTGTGTGGGGAAGGGGTTTCAGTGTGTGGGGAAGCTGTTTCAGTGTGTGGGGAAGGTGTTTCAGTGTGTGCGGAAGGGGTTTCAGTGAGTGGGGAAGGTGTTTTGGTGTGTGGTGAAGGTGTTTCAGGGTGTGGGGAAGGGGTTTCAGTGTGTGGGGAAGGGTTTAGATGTGTGGTGAAGGTGTTTCTGTGTGTGGGGAATGTGTTTCAGTGTGCGGGGAAGGTGTTTCAGTGCGTGGGGAAGGGGTTTCAGTGTGCGCGGAAGGGGTTTCAGTGTGTGGGGAAGGGGTTTCTGTGTGTGGGGATGTGTTTCAGTGTGTGGGGAAGGTGTTTCTGTGTGTGGCTATGTGTTTCAGTGTGTGGGGAAGGTGTTTCAGTGTGTGGGGAAGGGTTTCACTGTGTGCGGAAGGGGTTTAAGTGTGTGGGGAAGGGGTTTCAATGTGTAGGGAAGGTGTTTCAGTATATGCGGAAGGGGTTTCAGTGTGTGGGAAGAGGGTTTCAGTGTGTGGGGAAGTGGTTTCAGTGTGTGGGGAATGTGTTTCAGTGTGTTTGGAAGGGTTTCAGTGTGAGTGGTATGCGTTTGAGTGTGTGGTGAATGGGTTTCAGTGTTTCGGGAAGGGTTTCAATGTGTGTGGAAGGGGTGTCAGTGTGTGGGGAAGGTGTTTCAGTGTGTGGGGAATGTGTTTCAGTGTGTGCAGAAGGGATTTCAGTGTGTGGGGAAGGTGTTTCAGTGTGCGGGGAAGGTGTTTCCGAGTGTGAGGAAGGGGTTTCACTGTGTGGGGAAGGGTATCAGTGTGTGGGGAAGGGGTTTCAGTGGGTGGGTAATGGTTTCAGTGTGTGGGGAAGGTGTTTCAGTGTGTGCGGAATGGGTTTCAGTGTGTGAGGAATGTGTTTCATTGTGTGGGGATGCTGTTTCAGTGTCTTGGGGAAGGTGTTTCAGTGTGTGGGGAAGGGGTTTCAGTGTGTGTGGGAAGCTGTTTCAGTGTGTGGGGAAGGTGTTTCAGTGTGTGCGGAAGGTGTTTCAGTGTGTGGGGAAGGTGTTTTGGTGTGTGGGGAAGGTGTTTCAGTGTGTGGGGAAGGGGTTTCAGTGTGTGGGGAAGGTGTTTCAGTTTATGTTGAAGGTGTTTCAGTTTGTGGGGAAGGGGTTTCAGTGTGTGGGGATGGGTTTCAGTGTGTGGGGAAGGGGTTTCAGTGTGTGGGGAAGGGTCTCAGTGTGTGGGGAAGGTGTTTCAGTGTGTGGGGCAGTGGTTTCACTGTTTGGGGTAGGTGTTTCAGTGTGTGGGGATTTGTTGCAGTGTATGGGGAAGGTGCTTCAGTGTGTGCCGGACGGGTTTCAGTGTGTGGGGAAGGTGTTTCCGTGTGTGGGGAAGGTGTTTCAGTGTGTGGGGAACGGGTTTCACTGTGTGGGGGAGGGATTTCAGTGTGTGGCAAGGGTTTCAGTGTGTGGGGAACGGGTTTCAGTGTGTGGGTAAGTGTTTCAGTGTGTCCGGAAGGCGTTTCTGTGTGTGGGAAGTGGGTTTCAGTGTGTGGGGAAGTGGTTTCAGTGTGTGGGGAATGTGCTTCAGTGTGTTTGGAAGGGTTTCAGTGTGTGTGGTATGCGTTTGAGTGTGTGGTGAATGGGTTTCAGTGTTTCGGAAAGGGTTTCAGTGTGTGTGGAAGGGGTGTCAGTGTGTGGCGAAGGTGTTTCAGTGTGTGGGGAATGTGTTTCAGTGTGTGCAGAAGGGGTTTCAGTGTGTGGGGAAGGTGTTTCAGTGTGCGGGGAAGGTGTTTCCGAGTTTGAGGAAGTGGTTTCAGTGTGTGGGGAAGGGTATCAGTGTGTGGGGAAGGGGTTTCAGTGGGTGGGTAATGGTTTCAGTGTGTGAGGAAGGTGTTCCAGTGTGTGCGGAATGGGTTTCAGTGTGTGAGGAAGGTGTTTCATTGTGTGGGGATGCTGTTTCAGTGTGTGGGGAAGGTGTTTCAGTGTGTGGGGAAGGGGTTTCAGTGTGTGGGGAAGCTGTTTCAGTGTGTGGGGAAGGTGTTTCAGTGTGTGCGGAAGGGGTTTCAGTGTGTGGGCAAGGTGTTTTGGTGTGTGGGGAAGGTGTTTCAGTGTGTGGGGAAGGGTCTTCCGTGTGTGGGGAAGGTGTTTCAGTGTCTGGTGAAGGTGTTTCAGTTTGTGGGGAAGGGGTTACAGTGTGTGGGGATGGGTTTCAGTGTGTGGGGAAGGGGTTTCAGTGTGTGGGGAAGTGGTTTCACTGTTTGGGGAAGGTGTTTCAGTGTGTGGGGAAGGTGTTTCAGTGTGTGGTGAATGGGTTTCAGTGTGTGGGGAAGGTGTTTCAGTGTGTGGGGATTTGTTGCAGTGTGTGGGGAAGGTGTTTCAGTGTGTGCGTAACGGGTTTCAGTGTGTGGGGAAGGTGTTTCCGTGTGTGGGGAAGGTGTTTCAGTGTGTGGGGAAGGTGTTTCAGTGTGTGGGGGAGGGATTTCAGTGTGTGGTAAAGGGCTTTAGTGTGTGGGGAACGGGTTTCAGTGTGTGGGTAAGGGTTTCAGTGTGTGGGGAATGTGTTTCAGTGCGTGGGGAAGGGGTTTCAGTGTGTGGGGAAGGTGCTTCAGTGTGTGGGGAAGGTGTTTCAGTGTGTAGGGAAGGGGTTTCAGTGTGTCGGGCAGCGGTCTCAGAGTGTGGGGAAGGGTGTCAGTGTGTGGGGATGGGATTTCAGTGTGTGGGGAAGGTGTTTCAGTGTGTGGGGAAGGTGTTTTCAGTATGTGGGGATGGGTTCTCAGTGTGTGGGGAAGGTGTTTCGGTGCGTGGGGATGTGCTTCATTGTGTGGGGATGTGTTTCAGTGTGTGGGGATGTGTTTCAGTGTGTGGGGAAGGTGTTTCAGTGTGTGGCAAGGGTTTTCAGTGTTTGGCGAAGGTGTTTCAGTGTGTGGGGATGTGTTTCAGTGTGTGGGGATGTGTTTCAGTGTGTGGGGAAGGGTTTCAGTGTGTGGGGAATGTGTTTCAGTATATGGCATGGGTCTCAGTGTGTGGGGATGTGTTTCAGTGTGTGGGGAAGGGATTTCAGTGTGTGGGGAATGTGTTTCAGTGTGTGGGGAAGTGGTTTCAGAGTGTGGGGAAGGTTTTCCGTGTGGGGGTAAGTGTTTTCAGTGTGTGGGGAAGGGGTTTCAGTGTGTGGGGAAGGGGTTTCAGTGTGTGGGGAAGGTGTTTCAGTGTGTGGGGAAGTTGTTTCAGTGTGTGCGGAATGTGTTTCAGTGTGTGGGGAAGGGGTTTCAGTATGTGGGGAAGGTGTTTCAGTGTGTGAGGAAGGGGTTTCAGTGTGTGCAGAAGGGGTTTCAGTGTGTGGGGAAGGGGTTTCAGTGTGTGGGGAAGGTGTTTCAGTGTGTGCGGAAGGGGTTTCAGTGTGTGGGGAAGGAGTTTCAGTGTGTGGGGATGTGTTTCTGTGTGTGTGGAAGGTGTTTCACTATGTGGGGATGTGCTTCAGTGTGTGGGGAAGATGTTTCAGTGTGTGGGGAAGGGTTTCACTGTGTGCAGAAAGGGTTTCAGTGTGTGGGGAAGGGGTTTCAGTTTGTAGGGAAGGTGTTTCAGTATCTGCGGAAGGGGTTTCAGTGTGTGGGGAATGGGTTTCAGTGTGTGGGGAAGGTGTTTCAGTGTGTGCGGAAGGGGTTTCAGTGTGTCCAGAAGGCGTTTCAGTGTGTGGGGAAGGGGTTTCAGTATGTGGGGAAGTGGTGTCAGTGTGTGGGGTCTTTGTTTCAGTGTGTTTCGAAGGGTTTCAGTGCGTGTGGAATGTGTTTCAGTGTGTGGTGCATGGGTTTCAGTGTTTCGGGAAGGGTTTCAGTGTGTGTGGAAGGGGTGTCAGTGTGTGGGGAAGGTGTTTCAGTGTGTGGGGAATGTGTTTCAGTGTGTGTGGAAGGGGTTTCAGTGTGTGGGGAAGGTGTTTCAGTGTGTGGGCTAGGTGTTTCACTGTGTTGCGAATGGGGTTTCAGTGTGTGGGGAAGGGGTTTCAGTGTGTGGGGAAGGGGTTTCAGTGGGTGGGTAATGGTTTCAGTGTGTGGGGAAGGTGTTTCAGTGTGTGCCGAATGGGTTTCACTGTGTGGGGAAGGTGTTGCATTGTGTGGGGAAGGTGTTTCAATGTGTGGGGAAGGTGTTTCAGTGTGTGGGGAAGGGGTTTCAGTGAGTGGGGAAGCTGTTTCAGTGTGTGGGGAAGGTGTTTCAGTGTGTGCGGAAGGGGTTTCAGTGTGTGGGGAAGGTGTTTCGCTGTGTGGGGAAGGTGTTTCAGTGTGTGGGGAAGGGGATTCAGTGTGTGGGGAAGGTGTTTCAGTGTGTGGTGAAGATGTTTCAGTGTGTGGGGAAGGGGTTTCAGTGTGTGGGGAAGCTGTTTCAGTGTGTGGGTTTGTGTTTTAGTGTGTGGGGAAGGGTTTCAGTGTGTGGGGAATGTGTTTCAGTATGTTGGATGGGTCTCAGGGTGTGGGGATCTGTTTCAGTGTGTGGGGATGGGTTTCAGTTTGTGCGGAAGGTGTTTTAGTGTGTGGGGAAGGTGTTTCTGTGTGTGGGGATGTATTTCAGTGTGTGGGGAAGGGATTTCAGTGTGTGGGGAAGGGGTTTCAGTGTGTGGGGATGGGTTTCAGTGTGTGGCAATGTGTTTCAGTGTGTGGGGAAGGGGTTTCAGAGTGTGGGGAAGGGTTTCCGTGCGGGGGTAAGTGTTTTCAGTGTGTAGGGAAGGGGTTTCAGTGTGTGGGGAAGGTGTTTCAGTGTGTGGGGAAGTTGCTTCAGTGTGTGCGGAATGTGTTTCAGTGTGTGGGGAAGGTGTTTCAGTGTGTGCGGAAGGGGTTTCAGTGAGTGCAGAAGGGGTTTCAGTGTGTGGGGAAGGGGTTTCAGTGTGTGGGGAAGGTGATTCAGTGTGTGCGGAAGGGGTTTCAGTGTGTGGGGAAGGAGTTTCAGTGTGTGGGGATGTGTTTCTGTGTGTGTGGAAGGTGTTTCAGTATGTGGGGATGTGTTTCAGTGTGAGGAAGGTGTTTCAGTGTGTGGGGAAGGGTTTCACTGTGTGCAGAAAGGGTTTCAGTGTGTGGGGAAGGGGTTTCAGTGTGTAGGGAAGGTGTTTCAGTATCTGCGGAAGGGGTTTCAGTGTGTGGGGAAGGGGTTTCAGTGTGTGGGGAAGGTGTTTCAGTGTGTGCGGGAGGGGTTTCAGTGTGTCCAGAAGGCGTTTCAGTGTGTGGGGAAGGGGTTTCAGTATGTGGGGAAGTGGTGTCAGTGTGTGGGGTCTGTGTTTCAGTGTGTTTGGAAGGGTTTCAGTGAGTGGGGAAGGTGTTTTGGTGTGTGGTGAAGGTGTTTCAGGGTGTGGGGAAGGGGTTTCAGTGTGTGGGGAAGGGTTTAGATGTGTGGTGAAGGTGTTTCTGTGTGTGGGGAATGTGTTTCAGTGTGCGGGGAAGGTGTTTCAGTGCGTGGGGAAGGGGTTTCAGTGTGCGCGGAAGGGGTTTCAGTGTGTGGGGAAGGGGTTTCTGTGTGTGGGGATGTGTTTCAGTGTGTGGGGAAGGTGTTTCTGTGTGTGGCTATGTGTTTCAGTGTGTGGGGAAGGTGTTTCAGTGTGTGGGGAAGGGTTTCACTGTGTGCGGAAGGGGTTTAAGTGTGTGGGGAAGGGGTTTCAATGTGTAGGGAAGGTGTTTCAGTATATGCGGAAGGGGTTTCAGTGTGTGGGAAGAGGGTTTCAGTGTGTGGGGAAGTGGTTTCAGTGTGTGGGGAATGTGTTTCAGTGTGTTTGGAAGGGTTTCAGTGTGAGTGGTATGCGTTTGAGTGTGTGGTGAATGGGTTTCAGTGTTTCGGGAAGGGTTTCAATGTGTGTGGAAGGGGTGTCAGTGTGTGGGGAAGGTGTTTCAGTGTGTGGGGAATGTGTTTCAGTGTGTGCAGAAGGGATTTCAGTGTGTGGGGAAGGTGTTTCAGTGTGCGGGGAAGGTGTTTCCGAGTGTGAGGAAGGGGTTTCACTGTGTGGGGAAGGGTATCAGTGTGTGGGGAAGGGGTTTCAGTGGGTGGGTAATGGTTTCAGTGTGTGGGGAAGGTGTTTCAGTGTGTGCGGAATGGGTTTCAGTGTGTGAGGAATGTGTTTCATTGTGTGGGGATGCTGTTTCAGTGTCTTGGGGAAGGTGTTTCAGTGTGTGGGGAAGGGGTTTCAGTGTGTGTGGGAAGCTGTTTCAGTGTGTGGGGAAGGTGTTTCAGTGTGTGCGGAAGGTGTTTCAGTGTGTGGGGAAGGTGTTTTGGTGTGTGGGGAAGGTGTTTCAGTGTGTGGGGAAGGGGTTTCAGTGTGTGGGGAAGGTGTTTCAGTTTATGTTGAAGGTGTTTCAGTTTGTGGGGAAGGGGTTTCAGTGTGTGGGGATGGGTTTCAGTGTGTGGGGAAGGGGTTTCAGTGTGTGGGGAAGGGTCTCAGTGTGTGGGGAAGGTGTTTCAGTGTGTGGGGCAGTGGTTTCACTGTTTGGGGTAGGTGTTTCAGTGTGTGGGGATTTGTTGCAGTGTATGGGGAAGGTGCTTCAGTGTGTGCCGGACGGGTTTCAGTGTGTGGGGAAGGTGTTTCCGTGTGTGGGGAAGGTGTTTCAGTGTGTGGGGAACGGGTTTCACTGTGTGGGGGAGGGATTTCAGTGTGTGGCAAGGGTTTCAGTGTGTGGGGAACGGGTTTCAGTGTGTGGGTAAGTGTTTCAGTGTGTCCGGAAGGCGTTTCTGTGTGTGGGAAGTGGGTTTCAGTGTGTGGGGAAGTGGTTTCAGTGTGTGGGGAATGTGCTTCAGTGTGTTTGGAAGGGTTTCAGTGTGTGTGGTATGCGTTTGAGTGTGTGGTGAATGGGTTTCAGTGTTTCGGAAAGGGTTTCAGTGTGTGTGGAAGGGGTGTCAGTGTGTGGCGAAGGTGTTTCAGTGTGTGGGGAATGTGTTTCAGTGTGTGCAGAAGGGGTTTCAGTGTGTGGGGAAGGTGTTTCAGTGTGCGGGGAAGGTGTTTCCGAGTTTGAGGAAGTGGTTTCAGTGTGTGGGGAAGGGTATCAGTGTGTGGGGAAGGGGTTTCAGTGGGTGGGTAATGGTTTCAGTGTGTGAGGAAGGTGTTCCAGTGTGTGCGGAATGGGTTTCAGTGTGTGAGGAAGGTGTTTCATTGTGTGGGGATGCTGTTTCAGTGTGTGGGGAAGGTGTTTCAGTGTGTGGGGAAGGGGTTTCAGTGTGTGGGGAAGCTGTTTCAGTGTGTGGGGAAGGTGTTTCAGTGTGTGCGGAAGGGGTTTCAGTGTGTGGGCAAGGTGTTTTGGTGTGTGGGGAAGGTGTTTCAGTGTGTGGGGAAGGGTCTTCCGTGTGTGGGGAAGGTGTTTCAGTGTCTGGTGAAGGTGTTTCAGTTTGTGGGGAAGGGGTTACAGTGTGTGGGGATGGGTTTCAGTGTGTGGGGAAGGGGTTTCAGTGTGTGGGGAAGTGGTTTCACTGTTTGGGGAAGGTGTTTCAGTGTGTGGGGAAGGTGTTTCAGTGTGTGGTGAATGGGTTTCAGTGTGTGGGGAAGGTGTTTCAGTGTGTGGGGATTTGTTGCAGTGTGTGGGGAAGGTGTTTCAGTGTGTGCGTAACGGGTTTCAGTGTGTGGGGAAGGTGTTTCCGTGTGTGGGGAAGGTGTTTCAGTGTGTGGGGAAGGTGTTTCAGTGTGTGGGGGAGGGATTTCAGTGTGTGGTAAAGGGCTTTAGTGTGTGGGGAACGGGTTTCAGTGTGTGGGTAAGGGTTTCAGTGTGTGGGGAATGTGTTTCAGTGCGTGGGGAAGGGGTTTCAGTGTGTGGGGAAGGTGCTTCAGTGTGTGGGGAAGGTGTTTCAGTGTGTAGGGAAGGGGTTTCAGTGTGTCGGGCAGCGGTCTCAGAGTGTGGGGAAGGGTGTCAGTGTGTGGGGATGGGATTTCAGTGTGTGGGGAAGGTGTTTCAGTGTGTGGGGAAGGTGTTTTCAGTATGTGGGGATGGGTTCTCAGTGTGTGGGGAAGGTGTTTCGGTGCGTGGGGATGTGCTTCATTGTGTGGGGATGTGTTTCAGTGTGTGGGGATGTGTTTCAGTGTGTGGGGAAGGTGTTTCAGTGTGTGGCAAGGGTTTTCAGTGTTTGGCGAAGGTGTTTCAGTGTGTGGGGATGTGTTTCAGTGTGTGGGGATGTGTTTCAGTGTGTGGGGAAGGGTTTCAGTGTGTGGGGAATGTGTTTCAGTATATGGCATGGGTCTCAGTGTGTGGGGATGTGTTTCAGTGTGTGGGGAAGGGATTTCAGTGTGTGGGGAATGTGTTTCAGTGTGTGGGGAAGTGGTTTCAGAGTGTGGGGAAGGTTTTCCGTGTGGGGGTAAGTGTTTTCAGTGTGTGGGGAAGGGGTTTCAGTGTGTGGGGAAGGGGTTTCAGTGTGTGGGGAAGGTGTTTCAGTGTGTGGGGAAGTTGTTTCAGTGTGTGCGGAATGTGTTTCAGTGTGTGGGGAAGGGGTTTCAGTATGTGGGGAAGGTGTTTCAGTGTGTGAGGAAGGGGTTTCAGTGTGTGCAGAAGGGGTTTCAGTGTGTGGGGAAGGGGTTTCAGTGTGTGGGGAAGGTGTTTCAGTGTGTGCGGAAGGGGTTTCAGTGTGTGGGGAAGGAGTTTCAGTGTGTGGGGATGTGTTTCTGTGTGTGTGGAAGGTGTTTCACTATGTGGGGATGTGCTTCAGTGTGTGGGGAAGATGTTTCAGTGTGTGGGGAAGGGTTTCACTGTGTGCAGAAAGGGTTTCAGTGTGTGGGGAAGGGGTTTCAGTTTGTAGGGAAGGTGTTTCAGTATCTGCGGAAGGGGTTTCAGTGTGTGGGGAATGGGTTTCAGTGTGTGGGGAAGGTGTTTCAGTGTGTGCGGAAGGGGTTTCAGTGTGTCCAGAAGGCGTTTCAGTGTGTGGGGAAGGGGTTTCAGTATGTGGGGAAGTGGTGTCAGTGTGTGGGGTCTTTGTTTCAGTGTGTTTCGAAGGGTTTCAGTGCGTGTGGAATGTGTTTCAGTGTGTGGTGCATGGGTTTCAGTGTTTCGGGAAGGGTTTCAGTGTGTGTGGAAGGGGTGTCAGTGTGTGGGGAAGGTGTTTCAGTGTGTGGGGAATGTGTTTCAGTGTGTGTGGAAGGGGTTTCAGTGTGTGGGGAAGGTGTTTCAGTGTGTGGGCTAGGTGTTTCACTGTGTTGCGAATGGGGTTTCAGTGTGTGGGGAAGGGGTTTCAGTGTGTGGGGAAGGGGTTTCAGTGGGTGGGTAATGGTTTCAGTGTGTGGGGAAGGTGTTTCAGTGTGTGCCGAATGGGTTTCACTGTGTGGGGAAGGTGTTGCATTGTGTGGGGAAGGTGTTTCAATGTGTGGGGAAGGTGTTTCAGTGTGTGGGGAAGGGGTTTCAGTGAGTGGGGAAGCTGTTTCAGTGTGTGGGGAAGGTGTTTCAGTGTGTGCGGAAGGGGTTTCAGTGTGTGGGGAAGGTGTTTCGCTGTGTGGGGAAGGTGTTTCAGTGTGTGGGGAAGGGGATTCAGTGTGTGGGGAAGGTGTTTCAGTGTGTGGTGAAGATGTTTCAGTGTGTGGGGAAGGGGTTTCAGTGTGTGGGGAAGCTGTTTCAGTGTGTGGGTTTGTGTTTTAGTGTGTGGGGAAGGGTTTCAGTGTGTGGGGAATGTGTTTCAGTATGTTGGATGGGTCTCAGGGTGTGGGGATCTGTTTCAGTGTGTGGGGATGGGTTTCAGTTTGTGCGGAAGGTGTTTTAGTGTGTGGGGAAGGTGTTTCTGTGTGTGGGGATGTATTTCAGTGTGTGGGGAAGGGATTTCAGTGTGTGGGGAAGGGGTTTCAGTGTGTGGGGATGGGTTTCAGTGTGTGGCAATGTGTTTCAGTGTGTGGGGAAGGGGTTTCAGAGTGTGGGGAAGGGTTTCCGTGCGGGGGTAAGTGTTTTCAGTGTGTAGGGAAGGGGTTTCAGTGTGTGGGGAAGGTGTTTCAGTGTGTGGGGAAGTTGCTTCAGTGTGTGCGGAATGTGTTTCAGTGTGTGGGGAAGGTGTTTCAGTGTGTGCGGAAGGGGTTTCAGTGAGTGCAGAAGGGGTTTCAGTGTGTGGGGAAGGGGTTTCAGTGTGTGGGGAAGGTGATTCAGTGTGTGCGGAAGGGGTTTCAGTGTGTGGGGAAGGAGTTTCAGTGTGTGGGGATGTGTTTCTGTGTGTGTGGAAGGTGTTTCAGTATGTGGGGATGTGTTTCAGTGTGAGGAAGGTGTTTCAGTGTGTGGGGAAGGGTTTCACTGTGTGCAGAAAGGGTTTCAGTGTGTGGGGAAGGGGTTTCAGTGTGTAGGGAAGGTGTTTCAGTATCTGCGGAAGGGGTTTCAGTGTGTGGGGAAGGGGTTTCAGTGTGTGGGGAAGGTGTTTCAGTGTGTGCGGGAGGGGTTTCAGTGTGTCCAGAAGGCGTTTCAGTGTGTGGGGAAGGGGTTTCAGTATGTGGGGAAGTGGTGTCAGTGTGTGGGGTCTGTGTTTCAGTGTGTTTGGAAGGGTTTCAGTGCGTGCGGAATGTGTTTCAGTGTTTGGTGAATGCGTTTCAGTGTTTCGGGAAGGGTTTCAGTGTGTGTGGAAGGGATGTCAGTGAGTGGGGAAGGTGTTTCAGTGTGTGGGGAATGTGTTTCAGTGTGTGTGGAAGGGGTTTCAGTCTGTGGGGAAGGTGTTTCAGTGTGTGGGCTAGGTGTTTCAGTGTGTAGTGACTAGGGTTTCAGTGTGTGGGGAAGGGGTTTCAGTGGGTGGGTAATGGTTTCAGTGTGCGGGGAAGGTTTTTCAGTGTGTGCCGAATGGGTTTCACTGTGTGGGGAAGGTGTTTCATTGTGTGGGGAACGTGTTTCAATGTGTGGGGAAGGTGTTTCAGTGTGGGTGGGGAAGGGGTTTCAGTGAGTGGGGAAGCTGTTTCAGTGTGTGGGGAAGGTGTTTCAGTGTGTGCGGAAGGGGTTTCAGTGTGTGGGGAAGGTGTTTCGCTGTGTGGGGAAGGTGTTTCAGTCTGTGGGGAAGGGGTTTCAGTGTGTGGGCAAGGTGTTTCAGTGTGTGGTGAAGATGTTTCAGTGTGTCTGGAAGGGGTTTCAGTGTGTGGGGAAGGGGTTTCAGTGTGTGGGGATGGGTTTCAGTGTGTGGGGAAGGGGTTTCAGTGTGTGGGGAAGGGTCTCAGTGTGTGGGGAAGGTGTTTCAGTGTGTGGGGCAGTGGTTTCACTGTTTGGGGTAGGTGTTTCAGTGTGTGGGGATTTGTTGCAGTGTATGGGGAAGGTGCTTCAGTGTGTGCCGGACGGGTTTCAGTGTGTGGGGAAGGTGTTTCCGTGTGTGGGGAAGGTGTTTCAGTGTGTGGGGAAGGTGTTTCACTGTGTGGGGGAGGGATTTCAGTGTGTGGCAAGGGTTTCAGTGTGTGGGGAACGGGTTTCAGTGTGTGGGTAAGTGTTTCAGTGTGTCCGGAAGGCGTTTCTGTGTGTGGGAAGTGGGTTTCAGTGTGTGGGGAAGTGGTTTCAGTGTGTGGGGAATGTGCTTCAGGGTGTTTGGAAGAGTTCCAGTGTGTGTGGTATGCGTTTGAGTGTGTGGTGAATGGGTTTCAGTGTTTCGGAAAGGGTTTCAGTGTGTGTGGAAGGGGTGTCAGTGTGTGGGGAAGGTGTTTCAGTGTGTGGGGAATGTGTTTCAGTGTGTGCAGAAGGGGTTTCAGTGTGTGGGGAAGGTGTTTCAGTGTGCGGGGAAGGTGTTTCCGAGTTTGAGGAAGTGGTTTCAGTGTGTGGGGAAGGGTATCAGTGTGTGGGGAAGGGGTTTCAGTGGGTGGGTAATGGTTTCAGTGTGTGAGGAAGGTGTTCCAGTGTGTGCGGAATGCGTTTCAGTGTGTGAGGAAGGTGTTTCATTGTGTGGGGATGCTGATTCAGTGTGTGGGGAAGGTGTTTCAGTGTGTGGGGAAGGGGTTTCAGTGTGTGGGGAAGCTGTTTCAGTGTGTGGGGAAGGTGTTTCAGTGTGTGCGGAAGGGGTTTCAGTGTGTGGGCAAGGTGTTTTGGTGTGTGGGGAAGGTGTTTCAATGTGTGGGGAAGGGTCTTCCGTGTGTGGGGAAGGTGTTTCAGTGTCTGGTGAAGGTGTTTCAGTTTGTGGGGAAGGGGTTACAGTGTGTGGGGATGGGTTTCAGTGTGTGGGGAAGGGGTTTCAGTGTGTGGGGAAGTGGTTTCACTGTTTGGGGAAGGTGTTTCAGTGTGTGGGGAAGGTGTTTCAGTGTGTGGTGAATGGGTTTCAGTGTGTGGGGAAGGTGTTTCAGTGTGTGGGGATTTGTTGCAGTGTGTGGGGAAGGTGTTTCAGTGTGTGCGTAACGGGTTTCAGTGTGTGGGGAAGGTGTTTCCGAGTGTGGGGAAGGTGTTACATTGTGTGGGGAAGGTGTTTCAGTGTGTGGGGGAGGGATTTCAGTGTGTGGTAAAGGGCTTTAGTGTGTGGGGAACGGGTTTCAGTGTGTGGGTAAGGGTTTCAGTGTGTGGGGAATGTGTTTCAGTGCGTGGGGAAGGGGTTTCAGTGTGTGGGGAAGGTGCTTCAGTGTGTGGGGAAGGTGTTTCAGTGTGTAGGGAAGGGGTTTCAGTGTGTCGGGCAGCGGTCTCAGAGTGTGGGGAAGGGTGTCAGTGTGTGGGGATGGGATTTCAGTGTGTGGGGAAGGTGTTTCAGTGTGTGGGGAAGGTGTTTTCAGTATGTGGGGATGGGTTCTCAGTGTGTGGGGAAGGTGTTTCGGTGCGTGGGGATGTGCTTCATTGTGTGGGGATGTGTTTCAGTGTGTGGGGATGTGTTTCAGTGTGTGGGGAAGGTGTTTCAGTGTGTGGCAAGGGTTTTCAGTGTTTGGCGAAGGTGTTTCAGTGTGTGGGGATGTGTTTCAGTGTGTGGGGATGTGTTTCAGTGTGTGGGGAAGGGTTTCAGTGTGTGGGGAATGTGTTTCAGTATATGGCATGGGTCTCAGTGTGTGGGGATGTGTTTCAGTGTGTGGGGAAGGGATTTCAGTGTGTGGGGAATGTGTTTCAGTGTGTGGGGAAGTGGTTTCAGAGTGTGGGGAAGGGTTTCCGTGTGGGGGTAAGTGTTTTCAGTGTGTGGGGAAGGGGTTTCAGTGTGTGGGGAAGGTGTTTCAGTGTGTGGGGAAGTTGTTTCAGTGTGTGCGGAATGTGTTTCAGTGTGTGGGGAAGGGGTTTCAGTATGTGGGGAAGGTGTTTCAGTGTGTGAGGATGGGGTTTCAGTGTGTGCAGAAGGGGTTTCAGTGTGTGGGGAAGGGGTTTCAGTGTGTGGGGAAGGTGTTTCAGTGTGTGCGGAAGGGGTTTCAGTGTGTGGGGAAGGAGTTTCAGTGTGTGGGGATGTGTTTCTGTGTGTGTGGAAGGTGTTTCACTATGTGGGGATGTGCTTCAGTGTGTGGGGAAGATGTTTCAGTGTGTGGGGAAGGGTTTCACTGTGTGCAGAAAGGGTTTCAGTGTGTGGGGAAGGGGTTTCAGTTTGTAGGGAAGGTGTTTCAGTATCTGCGGAAGGGGTTTCAGTGTGTGGGGAATGGGTTTCAGTGTGTGGGGAAGGTGTTTCAGTGTGTGCGGAAGGGGTTTCAGTGTGTCCAGAAGGCGTTTCAGTGTGTGGGGAAGGGGTTTCAGTATGTGGGGAAGTGGTGTCAGTGTGTGGGGTCTTTGTTTCAGTGTGTTTCGAAGGGTTTCAGTGCGTGTGGAATGTGTTTCAGTGTGTGGTGCATGGGTTTCAGTGTTTCGGGAAGGGTTTCAGTGTGTGTGGAAGGGGTGTCAGTGTGTGGGGAAGGTGTTTCAGTGTGTGGGGAATGTGTTTCAGTGTGTGTGGAAGGGGTTTCAGTGTGTGGGGAAGGTGTTTCAGTGTGTGGGCTAGGTGTTTCACTGTGTTGCGATTGGGGTTTCAGTGTGTGGGGAAGGGTTTCAGTGTGTGGGGAAGGGGTTTCAGTGGGTGGGTAATGGTTTCAGTGTGTGGGGAAGGTGTTTCAGTGTGTGCCGAATGGGTTTCACTGTGTGGGGAAGGTGTTGCATTGTGTGGGGAAGGTGTTTCAATGTGTGGGGAAGGTGTTTCAGTGTGTGGGGAAGGGGTTTCAGTGAGTGGGGAAGCTGTTTCAGTGTGTGGGGAAGGTGTTTCAGTGTGTGCGGAAGGGGTTTCAGTGTGTGGGGAAGGTGTTTCGCTGTGTGGGGAAGGTGTTTCAGTGTGTGGGGAAGGGGATTCAGTGTGTGGGGAAGGTGTTTCAGTGTGTGGTGAAGATGTTTCAGTGTGTGGGGAAGGGGTTTCAGTGTGTGGCGAAGGGTTTCAGTGTGTGGGGAAGGGGTTTCAGTGTTTGGGGAAGGGTTTCAGTGTGTGGGGAAGGTGTTTCAGTGTTTGGGGAAGGTGTTTCAGTGTGTGGGGAAGGTGTTTCAGTATGTGGGGTAGGTGTTTCTGTGTGTGTGGAAGGGGTCTCAGAGTGTGGGGAAGGGTTTCAGTGTGTGTGGATGGGATTTCCGTGTGTAGGGAAGGGGTTTGTGTGTGTGGTGAATGGGTTTCAGTGTTTGGGGAAGGGTTTCAGTGTGTGGGGAAGGGGGGTCAGTGTGTGGGGAAGGGGGGTCAGTGTGTGGGGAAGGTGTTTCATTATGTGGGGATGTGTTGCAGTGTGTGGGCAAGGTGTTTCAGTGTGTGCGGAAGGGGTTTCAGTGTGTGGGGAAGGTGTTTCAGTGTGTGGGGAAGCTGTATCAGTGTGTGGGGAAGGGATTTCAGTGTGTGGGGAAGGGTTTCATTGTGTGGGGAAAGGGTTTCAAAGTGTGGGTAAGGGTTTCAGCGTGTGGGGAAGGTGCTTCAGTGTGTGCGGAAGGGGTTTCAGTGTGTGGGGAAGGTGTTTCATTGTGTGGGGAAGGTGTTTCAGTGTATGGGGAAGGTGTTTCACTGTGTGGAGAAGGTGTTTCAGTGTGTGGGGAAGCTGTTCCAGTGTGTGGGTTTGTGTTTTAGTGTGTGGGGAAGGGTTTCAGTGTGTGGGGAATGTGTTTCAGTATGTTGGATGGGTCTCAGGGTGTGGGGATCTGTTTCAGTGTGTGGGGATGGGTTTCAGTTTGTGCGGAAGGTGTTTTAGTGTGTGGGGAAGGTGTTTCTGTGTGTGGGGATGTGTTTCAGTGTGTGGGGAAGGGATTTCAGTGTGTGGGGAAGGGGTTTCAGTGTGTGGGGATGGGTTTCAGTGTGTGGCAATGTGTTTCAGTGTGTGGGGAAGGGGTTTCAGAGTGTGGGGAAGGGTTTCCGTGCGGGGGTAAGTGTTTTCAGTGTGTAGGGAAGGGGTTTCAGTGTGTGGGGAAGGTGTTTCAGTGTGTGGGGAAGTTGCTTCAGTGTGTGCGGAATGTGTTTCAGTGTGTGGGGAAGGGGTTTCAGTATGTGGGGAAGGTGTTTCAGTGTGTGCGGAAGGGGTTTCAGTGAGTGCAGAAGGGGTTTCAGTGTGTGGGGAAGGGGTTTCAGTGTGTGGGGAAGGTGATTCAGTGTGTGCGGAAGGGGTTTCAGTGTGTGGGGAAGGAGTTTCAGTGTGTGGGGATGTGTTTCTGTGTGTGTGGAAGGTGTTTCAGTATGGGGGGATGTGTTTCAGTGTGAGGAAGGTGTTTCAGTGTGTGGGGAAGGGTTTCACTGTGTGCAGAAAGGGTTTCAGTGTGTGGGGAAGGGGTTTCAGTGTGTAGGGAAGGTGTTTCAGTATCTGCGGAAGGGGTTTCAGTGTGTGGGGAAGGGGTTTCAGTGTGTGGGGAAGGTGTTTCAGTGTGTGCGGAAGGGGTTTCAGTGTGTCCAGAAGGCGTTTCAGTGTGTGGGGAAGGGGTTTCAGTATGTGGGGAAGTGGTGTCAGTGTGTGGGGTCTGTGTTTCAGTGTGTTTGGAAGGGTTTCAGTGCGTGCGGAATGTGTTTCAGTGTTTGGTGAATGGGTTTCAGTGTTTCGGGAAGGGTTTCAGTGTGTGTGGAAGGGATGTCAGTGAGTGGGGAAAGTGTTTCAGTGTGTGGGGAATGTGTTTCAGTGTGTGTGGAAGGGGTTTCAGTGTGTGGGGAAGGTGTTTCAGTGTGTGGGCTAGGTGTTTCAGTGTGTAGTGACTAGGGTTTCAGTGTGTGGGGAAGGGGTTTCAGTGGGTGGGTAATGGTTTCAGTGTGCGGGGAAGGTTTTTCAGTGTGTGCCGAATGGGTTTCACTGTGTGGGGAAGGTGTTTCATTGTGTGGGGAACGTGTTTCAATGTGTGGGGAAGGTGTTTCAGTGTGTGGGGAAGGGGTTTCAGTGAGTGGGGAAGCTGTTTCAGTGTGTGGGGAAGGTGTTTCAGTGTGTGCGGAAGGGGTTTCAGTGTGTGGGGAAGGTGTTTCGCTGTGTGGGGAAGGTGTTTCAGTCTGTGGGGAAGGGGTTTCAGTGTGTGGGCAAGGTGTTTCAGTGTGTGGTGAAGATGTTTCAGTGTGTCTGGAAGGGGTTTCAGTGTGTGGCGAAGGGTTTTAGTGTGTGGGGAAGGGGTTTCAGTTTTTGGGGAAGGGTTTCAGTGTGTGGGGAAGGTGTTTCAGTGTTTGGGGAAGGTGTTTCAGTGTGTGGGGAAGGTGTTTCAGCATGTGGGGAAGAGTTTCAGTGTGTGTGGATGGGATTTCAGTGTGTGGGGAAGGGGTTTCTGTGTGTGGGGAATGTGTTTCAGTGTGTTTGGAAGGGTTTCAGTGAGTGGGGAATGTGTTTCATTGTGTGGTGAATGGGTTTCAGTGTTTGGGGAAGGGTTTCAGTGTGTGGGGAAGGGGGGTCAGTGTGTGGGGAAGGTGTTTCAGTGTGTGGGGATGTGTTGCAGTGTGTGGGCAAGGTGTTTCAGTGTGTGCGGAAGGGTTTTCAGTGTGTGGGGAAGCTGTTTCAATGTGTGGGGAAGGGATTTCAGTGTGTGGGGAAGGGTTTCAGTGTGTGGGGTAAGCGTTTCAGCTTGCGCGGAAGGTGCTTCAGTGTGTGCGGAAGGGGTTTCAGTGTGTGGTGAAGGTGTTTCATTGTGTGAGGAAGGTGTTTCAGTGTATGGGGAAGGTGTTTCACTGCGTGGAGAATGTGTTTCAGTGTGTGGGGAAGCTGTTTCAGTGTGTGGGGAAGGTGTTTTAGTGTGTGGGGAATGTTTTTCAGTGTGTGCGGAATGGGTTTCAGTGCGTGGGGAAGGTGTTTCATTGTGTGGGGAAGTTGTTTCAGTGTGTGGGGAAGGTGTTTCAGTGTGTGGGGAAGGGGTTTCAGTGTGTGGGGAAGCTGTTTCAGTGTGTGGGAAAGGTGTTTCAGAGCGTGGGGATGTGCTTCATTGTGTGGGGATGCGTTTCAGTGTGTGGGGAAGTGTTTCAGTGTGTGGGGAAGGTGCTTCAGTGTGTGGGGATGGGTTTCAGTGTGTGGGGAAGGTGTTTCAGTGTGTGGGGAAGGGTTTGCAGTGTGTGGGGAAGGTGTTTCAGTGTGTGGGGATGTGTTTCAGTGTGTGGGGATGTGTTTCAGTGTGTGGGGAAGGGTTTCAGTGTGTGGGGAAGGTGTTTCTGTATGTGGGGATGGGTCTCAGGGTGTGGGGATCAGTTTCAGTGTGTGGGGATGGGTTTCAGTGTGTGCAGAAGGTGTTTTAGTGTGTGGGGAAGGGGTTTCTGTGTGTGGGGATGTGTTTCAGTGTGTGGGGAAGGGATTTCAGTGTGTGGGGAAGGGGTTTCATTGTGTGGGGATGGGTTTCAGTGTGTGGCAATGGGTTTCAGTGTGTGCGGAAGGGGTTTCAGTGTGTGGGGAAGGTGTTTCAGTGTGTGGGGAAGGGGTTTCAGTGTGAGAAAGCGCTTTCAGTGTGTGGGGAAGGTGTTTCAGTGTGTGCGGAAGGGGTTTCAGAGTGTGGGTGAGGGTTTCAGTGTGTGGTGAAGGTGATTCAGTGCGTGGGGATGTGGTTTCAGAGTGTGGGGAAGGGTTTCCGTTTGGGGGGAATTGCTTTCAGAGTGTGGGGAGGGGGTTCAGTGTGTGGGGAATGGGTTTCAGTGTTGGGGATGGTTTTCAGTGTGTGGGGAAGGTGTTTCAGTATGTGGGGATGGGTTTCAGGGTGTGGGGATCAGTTTCAGTGTGTGTGGATGGGTTTCAGTTTGTGCGGAAGGGGTTTCTGTGTGTGGGGAAGGTGTTTCTGTGTGTGGGGATGTGTTTCAGTGTGTGGGGAAGGTATTTCAGTGTGTGTGGAAGGGGTTTCAGTGTGTGGGGATGTGTTTCAGTGTGTGGCGATGGTTTTCAGTGTGTGCGGAAGGGGTTTCAGTGTGTGGAAAATGTGTTTCAGTGTGTGGGGAAGGGGTTTCAGTGTGTGGGAAAGGGGTTTCAGTGTGAGGAAGGTGTTTCAGTGTGTGGGGAAGGGTTTCACTGTGTGCAGAAAGGGTTTCAGTGTGTGGGGAAGGGGTTTCAGTGTGTAGGGAAGGTGTTTCAGTATCTGCGGAAGGGGTTTCAGTGTGTGGGGAAGGGGTTTCAGTGTGTGGGGAAGGTGTTTCAGTGTGTGCGGAAGGGGTTTCAGTGTGTCCAGAAGGCGTTTCAGTGTGTGGGGAAGGGGTTTCAGTATGTGGGGAAGTGGTGTCAGTGTGTGGGGTCTGTGTTTCAGTGTGTTTGGAAGGGTTTCAGTGCGTGCGGAATGTGTTTCAGTGTTTGGTGAAAGGGTTTCAGTGTTTCGGGAAGGGTTTCAGTGTGTGTGGAAGGAATGTCAGTGAGTGGGGAAGGTGTTTCAGTGTGTGGGGAATGTGTTTCAGTGTGTGTGGAAGGGGTTTCAGTGTGTGGGGAAGGTGTTTCAGTGTGTGGGCTAGGTGTTTCAGTGTGTAGTGACTAGGGTTTCAGTGTGTGGGGAAGGGGTTTCAGTGGGTGGGTAATGGTTTCAGTGTGCGGGGAAGGTTTTTCAGTGTGTGCCGAATGGGTTTCACTGTGTGGGGAAGGTGTTTCATTGTGTGGGGAACGTGTTTCAATGTGTGGGGAAGGTGTTTCAGTGTGTGGGGAAGGGGTTTCAGTGAGTGGGGAAGCTGTTTCAGTGTGTGGGGAAGGTGTTTCAGTGTGTGCGGAAGGGGTTTCAGTGTGTGGGGAAGGTGTTTCGCTGTGTGGGGATGGTGTTTCAGTCTGTGGGGAAGGGGTTTCAGTGTGTGGGCAAGGTGTTTCAGTGTGTGGTGAAGATGTTTCAGTGTGTCTGGAAGGGGTTTCAGTGTGTGGCGAAGGGTTTTCGTGTGTGGGGAAGGGGTTTCAGTTTTTGGGGAAGGGTTTCAGTGTGTGGGGAAGGTGTTTCAGTGTTTGGGGAAGGTGTTTCAGTATGTGGGGAAGGTGTTTCAGCATGTGGGGTAGGTGTTTCTGTGTGTGTGGAAGGAGTCTCAGAGTGTGGGGAAGAGTTTCAGTGTGTGTGGATGGGATTTCAGTGTGTGGGGAAGGGGTTTCTGTGTGTGGGGAATGTGTTTCAGTGTGTTTGGAAGGGTTTCAGTGTGTGGGGAATGTGTTTCATTGTGTGGTGAATGGGTTTCAGTGTTTGGGGAAGGGTTTCAGTGTGTGGGGAAGGGGGGTCAGTGTGTGGGGAAGGTGTTTCAGTGTGTGGGGATGTGTTGCAGTTTGTGGGCAATGTGTTTCAGTGTGTGCGGAAGGGTTTTCAGTGTGTGGGGAAGCTGTTTCAATGTGTGGGGAAGGGATTTCAGTGTGTGGGGAAGGGTTTCAGTGTGTGGGGTAAGCGTTTCAGCGTGCGCGGAAGGTGCTTCAGTGTGTGCGGAAGGGGTTTCAGTGTGTGGGGAAGGTGTTTCATTGTGTGAGGAAGGTGTTTCAGTGTATGGGGAAGGTGTTTCACTGTGTGGAGAAGGTGTTTCAGTGTGTGGGGAAGCTGTTTCAGTGTGTGGGGAAGGTGTTTCAGTGTGTGGGGAATGTTTTTCAGTGTGTGCGGAATGGGTTTCAGTGCTTGGGGAAGGTGTTTCATTGTGTGGGGAAGGTGTTTCAGTGTGTGGGGAAGGTGTTTCAGTGTGTGGGGAAGGGGTTTCAGTGTGTGGGGAAGCTGTTTCAGTGTGTGGGGAAGGTGTTTCAGAGCGTGGGGATGTGCTTCATTGTGTGGGGATGCGTTTCAGTGTGTGGGGAAGGGTTTCAGTGTGTGGGGAAGGTGCTTCAGTGTGTGGGGATGGGTTTCAGTGTGTGGGGAAGGTGTTTCAGTGTGTGGGGAAGGGTTTGCAGTGTGTGGGGAAGGTGTTTCAGTGTGTGGGGATGTGTTTCAGTGTGTGGGGATGTGTTTCAGTGTGTGGGGAAGGGTTTCAGTGTGTGGGGAAGGTGTTTCTGTATGTGGGGATGGGTCTCAGGGTGTGGGGATCAGTTTCAGTGTGTGGGGATGGGTTTCAGTGTGTGCAGAAGGTGTTTTAGTGTGTGGGGAAGGGGTTTCTGTGTCTGGGGATGTGTTTCAGTGTGTGGGGAAGGGATTTCAGTGTGTGGGGAAGGGGTTTCAGTGTGTGGGGATGGGTTTCAGTGTGTGGCAATGTGTTTCAGTGTGTGGGGAAGGGGTTTCAGAGTGTGGGGAAGGGTTTCCGTGCGGGGGTAAGTGTTTTCAGTGTGTAGGGAAGGGGTTTCAGTGTGTGGGGAAGGTGTTTCAGTGTGTGGGGAAGTTGCTTCAGTGTGTGCGGAATGTGTTTCAGTGTGTGGGGAAGGTGTTTCAGTGTGTGCGGAAGGGGTTTCAGTGAGTGCAGAAGGGGTTTCAGTGTGTGGGGAAGGGGTTTCAGTGTGTGGGGAAGGTGATTCAGTGTGTGCGGAAGGGGTTTCAGTGTGTGGGGAAGGAGTTTCAGTGTGTGGGGATGTGTTTCTGTGTGTGTGGAAGGTGTTTCAGTATGTGGGGATGTGTTTCAGTGTGAGGAAGGTGTTTCAGTGTGTGGGGAAGGGTTTCACTGTGTGCAGAAAGGGTTTCAGTGTGTGGGGAAGGGGTTTCAGTGTGTAGGGAAGGTGTTTCAGTATCTGCGGAAGGGGTTTCAGTGTGTGGGGAAGGGGTTTCAGTGTGTGGGGAAGGTGTTTCAGTGTGTGCGGGAGGGGTTTCAGTGTGTCCAGAAGGCGTTTCAGTGTGTGGGGAAGGGGTTTCAGTATGTGGGGAAGTGGTGTCAGTGTGTGGGGTCTGTGTTTCAGTGTGTTTGGAAGGGTTTCAGTGCGTGCGCAAAGTGTTTCAGTGTTTGGTGAATGGGTTTCAGTGTTTCGGGAAGGGTTTCAGTGTGTGTGGAAGGGATGTCAGTGAGTGGGGAAGGTGTTTCAGTGTGTGGGGAATGTGTTTCAGTGTGTGTGGAAGGGGTTTCAGTGTGTGGGGAAGGTGTTTCAGTGTGTGGGCTAGGTGTTTCAGTGTGTAGTGACTAGGGTTTCAGTGTGTGGGGAAGGGGTTTCAGTGGGTGGGTAATGGTTTCAGTGTGCGGGGAAGGTTTTTCAGTGTGTGCCGAATGGGTTTCACTGTGTGGGGAAGGTGTTTCATTGTGTGGGGAACGTGTTTCAATGTGTGGGGAAGGTGTTTCAGTGTGGGTGGGGAAGGGGTTTCAGTGAGTGGGGAAGCTGTTTCAGTGTGTGGGGAAGGTGTTTCAGTGTGTGCGGAAGGGGTTTCAGTGTGTGGGGAAGGTGTTTCGCTGTGTGGGGAAGGTGTTTCAGTCTGTGGGGAAGGGGTTTCAGTGTGTGGGCAAGGTGTTTCAGTGTGTGGTGAAGATGTTTCAGTGTGTCTGGAAGGGGTTTCAGTGTGTGGGGAAGGGGTTTCAGTGTGTGGGGATGGGTTTCAGTGTGTGGGGAAGGGGTTTCAGTGTGTGGGGAAGGGTCTCAGTGTGTGGGGAAGGTGTTTCAGTGTGTGGGGCAGTGGTTTCACTGTTTGGGGTAGGTGTTTCAGTGTGTGGGGATTTGTTGCAGTGTATGGGGAAGGTGCTTCAGTGTGTGCCGGACGGGTTTCAGTGTGTGGGGAAGGTGTTTCCGTGTGTGGGGAAGGTGTTTCAGTGTGTGGGGAAGGTGTTTCACTGTGTGGGGGAGGGATTTCAGTGTGTGGCAAGGGTTTCAGTGTGTGGGGAACGGGTTTCAGTGTGTGGGTAAGTGTTTCAGTGTGTCCGGAAGGCGTTTCTGTGTGTGGGAAGTGGGTTTCAGTGTGTGGGGAAGTGGTTTCAGTGTGTGGGGAATGTGCTTCAGGGTGTTTGGAAGAGTTCCAGTGTGTGTGGTATGCGTTTGAGTGTGTGGTGAATGGGTTTCAGTGTTTCGGAAAGGGTTTCAGTGTGTGTGGAAGGGGTGTCAGTGTGTGGGGAAGGTGTTTCAGTGTGTGGGGAATGTGTTTCAGTGTGTGCAGAAGGGGTTTCAGTGTGTGGGGAAGGTGTTTCAGTGTGCGGGGAAGGTGTTTCCGAGTTTGAGGAAGTGGTTTCAGTGTGTGGGGAAGGGTATCAGTGTGTGGGGAAGGGGTTTCAGTGGGTGGGTAATGGTTTCAGTGTGTGAGGAAGGTGTTCCAGTGTGTGCGGAATGGGTTTCAGTGTGTGAGGAAGGTGTTTCATTGTGTGGGGATGCTGATTCAGTGTGTGGGGAAGGTGTTTCAGTGTGTGGGGAAGGGGTTTCAGTGTGTGGGGAAGCTGTTTCAGTGTGTGGGGAAGGTGTTTCAGTGTGTGCGGAAGGGGTTTCAGTGTGTGGGCAAGGTGTTTTGGTGTGTGGGGAAGGTGTTTCAGTGTGTGGGGAAGGGTCTTCCGTGTGTGGGGAAGGTGTTTCAGTGTCTGGTGAAGGTGTTTCAGTTTGTGGGGAAGGGGTTACAGTGTGTGGGGATGGGTTTCAGTGTGTGGGGAAGGGGTTTCAGTGTGTGGGGAAGTGGTTTCACTGTTTGGGGAAGGTGTTTCAGTGTGTGGGGAAGGTGTTTCAGTGTGTGGTGAATGGGTTTCAGTGTGTGGGGAAGGTGTTTCAGTGTGTGGGGATTTGTTGCAGTGTGTGGGGAAGGTGTTTCAGTGTGTGCGTAACGGGTTTCAGTGTGTGGGGAAGGTGTTTCCGTGTGTGGGGAAGGTGTTTCATTGTGTGGGGAAGGTGTTTCAGTGTGTGGGGGAGGGATTTCAGTGTGTGGTAAAGGGCTTTAGTGTGTGGGGAACGGGTTTCAGTGTGTGGGTAAGGGTTTCAGTGTGTGGGGAATGTGTTTCAGTGCGTGGGGAAGGGGTTTCAGTGTGTGGGGAAGGTGCTTCAGTGTGTGGGGAAGGTGTTTCAGTGTGTAGGGAAGGGGTTTCAGTGTGTCGGGCAGCGGTCTCAGAGTGTGGGGAAGGGTGTCAGTGTGTGGGGATGGGATTTCAGTGTGTGGGGAAGGTGTTTCAGTGTGTGGGGAAGGTGTTTTCAGTATGTGGGGATGGGTTCTCAGTGTGTGGGGAAGGTGTTTCGGTGCGTGGGGATGTGCTTCATTGTGTGGGGATGTGTTTCAGTGTGTGGGGATGTGTTTCAGTGTGTGGGGAAGGTGTTTCAGTGTGTGGCAAGGGTTTTCAGTGTTTGGCGAAGGTGTTTCAGTGTGTGGGGATGTGTTTCAGTGTGTGGGGATGTGTTTCAGTGTGTGGGGAAGGGTTTCAGTGTGTGGGGAATGTGTTTCAGTATATGGCATGGGTCTCAGTGTGTGGGGATGTGTTTCAGTGTGTGGGGAAGGGATTTCAGTGTGTGGGGAATGTGTTTCAGTGTGTGGGGAAGTGGTTTCAGAGTGTGGGGAAGGTTTTCCGTGTGGGGGTAAGTGTTTTCAGTGTGTGGGGAAGGGGTTTCAGTGTGTGGGGAAGGGGTTTCAGTGTGTGGGGAAGGTGTTTCAGTGTGTGGGGAAGTTGTTTCAGTGTGTGCGGAATGTGTTTCAGTGTGTGGGGAAGGGGTTTCAGTATGTGGGGAAGGTGTTTCAGTGTGTGAGGAAGGGGTTTCAGTGTGTGCAGAAGGGGTTTCAGTGTGTGGGGAAGGGGTTTCAGTGTGTGGGGAAGGTGTTTCAGTGTGTGCGGAAGGGGTTTCAGTGTGTGGGGAAGGAGTTTCAGTGTGTGGGGATGTGTTTCTGTGTGTGTGGAAGGTGTTTCACTATGTGGGGATGTGCTTCAGTGTGTGGGGAAGATGTTTCAGTGTGTGGGGAAGGGTTTCACTGTGTGCAGAAAGGGTTTCAGTGTGTGGGGAAGGGGTTTCAGTTTGTAGGGAAGGTGTTTCAGTATCTGCGGAAGGGGTTTCAGTGTGTGGGGAATGGGTTTCAGTGTGTGGGGAAGGTGTTTCAGTGTGTGCGGAAGGGGTTTCAGTGTGTCCAGAAGGCGTTTCAGTGTGTGGGGAAGGGGTTTCAGTATGTGGGGAAGTGGTGTCAGTGTGTGGGGTCTTTGTTTCAGTGTGTTTCGAAGGGTTTCAGTGCGTGTGGAATGTGTTTCAGTGTGTGGTGCATGGGTTTCAGTGTTTCGGGAAGGGTTTCAGTGTGTGTGGAAGGGGTGTCAGTGTGTGGGGAAGGTGTTTCAGTGTGTGGGGAATGTGTTTCAGTGTGTGTGGAAGGGGTTTCAGTGTGTGGGGAAGGTGTTTCAGTGTGTGGGCTAGGTGTTTCACTGTGTTGCGATTGGGGTTTCAGTGTGTGGGGAAGGGTTTCAGTGTGTGGGGAAGGGGTTTCAGTGGGTGGGTAATGGTTTCAGTGTGTGGGGAAGGTGTTTCAGTGTGTGCCGAATGGGTTTCACTGTGTGGGGAAGGTGTTGCATTGTGTGGGGAAGGTGTTTCAATGTGTGGGGAAGGTGTTTCAGTGTGTGGGGAAGGGGTTTCAGTGAGTGGGGAAGCTGTTTCAGTGTGTGGGGAAGGTGTTTCAGTGTGTGCGGAAGGGGTTTCAGTGTGTGGGGAAGGTGTTTCGCTGTGTGGGGAAGGTGTTTCAGTGTGTGGGGAAGGGGATTCAGTGTGTGGGGAAGGTGTTTCAGTGTGTGGTGAAGATGTTTCAGTGTGTGGGGAAGGGGTTTCAGTGTGTGGCGAAGGGTTTCAGTGTGTGGGGAAGGGGTTTCAGTGTTTGGGGAAGGGTTTCAGTGTGTGGGGAAGGTGTTTCAGTGTTTGGGGAAGGTGTTTCAGTGTGTGGGGAAGGTGTTTCAGTATGTGGGGTAGGTGTTTCTGTGTGTGTGGAAGGGGTCTCAGAGTGTGGGGAAGGGTTTCAGTGTGTGTGGATGGGATTTCCGTGTGTAGGGAAGGGGTTTGTGTGTGTGGTGAATGGGTTTCAGTGTTTGGGGAAGGGTTTCAGTGTGTGGGGAAGGGGGGTTTCAGTGTGTGGGGAAGGGGGGTCAGTGTGTGGGGAAGGTGTTTCATTATGTGGGGATGTGTTGCAGTGTGTGGGCAAGGTGTTTCAGTGTGTGCGGAAGGGGTTTCAGTGTGTGGGGAAGGTGTTTCAGTGTGTGGGGAAGCTGTATCAGTGTGTGGGGAAGGGATTTCAGTGTGTGGGGAAGGGTTTCATTGTGTGGGGAAAGGGTTTCAAAGTGTGGGTAAGGGTTTCAGCGTGTGGGGAAGGTGCTTCAGTGTGTGCGGAAGGGGTTTCAGTGTGTGGGGAAGGTGTTTCATTGTGTGGGGAAGGTGTTTCAGTGTATGGGGAAGGTGTTTCACTGTGTGGAGAAGGTGTTTCAGTGTGTGGGGAAGCTGTTCCAGTGTGTGGGTTTGTGTTTTAGTGTGTGGGGAAGGGTTTCAGTGTGTGGGGAATGTGTTTCAGTATGTTGGATGGGTCTCAGGGTGTGGGGATCTGTTTCAGTGTGTGGGGATGGGTTTCAGTTTGTGCGGAAGGTGTTTTAGTGTGTGGGGAAGGTGTTTCTGTGTGTGGGGATGTGTTTCAGTGTGTGGGGAAGGGATTTCAGTGTGTGGGGAAGGGGTTTCAGTGTGTGGGGATGGGTTTCAGTGTGTGGCAATGTGTTTCAGTGTGTGGGGAAGGGGTTTCAGAGTGTGGGGAAGGGTTTCCGTGCGGGGGTAAGTGTTTTCAGTGTGTAGGGAAGGGGTTTCAGTGTGTGGGGAAGGTGTTTCAGTGTGTGGGGAAGTTGCTTCAGTGTGTGCGGAATGTGTTTCAGTGTGTGGGGAAGGGGTTTCAGTATGTGGGGAAGGTGTTTCAGTGTGTGCGGAAGGGGTTTCAGTGAGTGCAGAAGGGGTTTCAGTGTGTGGGGAAGGGGTTTCAGTGTGTGGGGAAGGTGATTCAGTGTGTGCGGAAGGGGTTTCAGTGTGTGGGGAAGGAGTTTCAGTGTGTGGGGATGTGTTTCTGTGTGTGTGGAAGGTGTTTCAGTATGGGGGGATGTGTTTCAGTGTGAGGAAGGTGTTTCAGTGTGTGGGGAAGGGTTTCACTGTGTGCAGAAAGGGTTTCAGTGTGTGGGGAAGGGGTTTCAGTGTGTAGGGAAGGTGTTTCAGTATCTGCGGAAGGGGTTTCAGTGTGTGGGGAAGGGGTTTCAGTGTGTGGGGAAGGTGTTTCAGTGTGTGCGGAAGGGGTTTCAGTGTGTCCAGAAGGCGTTTCAGTGTGTGGGGAAGGGGTTTCAGTATGTGGGGAAGTGGTGTCAGTGTGTGGGGTCTGTGTTTCAGTGTGTTTGGAAGGGTTTCAGTGCGTGCGGAATGTGTTTCAGTGTTTGGTGAATGGGTTTCAGTGTTTCGGGAAGGGTTTCAGTGTGTGTGGAAGGGATGTCAGTGAGTGGGGAAAGTCTTTCAGTGTGTGGGGAATGTGTTTCAGTGTGTGTGGAAGGGGTTTCAGTGTGTGGGGAAGGTGTTTCAGTGTGTGGGCTAGGTGTTTCAGTGTGTAGTGACTAGGGTTTCAGTGTGTGGGGAAGGGGTTTCAGTGGGTGGGTAATGGTTTCAGTGTGCGGGGAAGGTTTTTCAGTGTGTGCCGAATGGGTTTCACTGTGTGGGGAAGGTGTTTCATTGTGTGGGGAACGTGTTTCAATGTGTGGGGAAGGTGTTTCAGTGTGTGGGGAAGGGGTTTCAGTGAGTGGGGAAGCTGTTTCAGTGTGTGGGGAAGGTGTTTCAGTGTGTGCGGAAGGGGTTTCAGTGTGTGGGGAAGGTGTTTCGCTGTGTGGGGAAGGTGTTTCAGTCTGTGGGGAAGGGGTTTCAGTGTGTGGGCAAGGTGTTTCAGTGTGTGGTGAAGATGTTTCAGTGTGTCTGGAAGGGGTTTCAGTGTGTGGCGAAGGGTTTTAGTGTGTGGGGAAGGGGTTTCAGTTTTTGGGGAAGGGTTTCAGTGTGTGGGGAAGGTGTTTCAGTGTTTGGGGAAGGTGTTTCAGTGTGTGGGGAAGGTGTTTCAGCATGTGGGGAAGAGTTTCAGTGTGTGTGGATGGGATTTCAGTGTGTGGGGAAGGGGTTTCTGTGTGTGGGGAATGTGTTTCAGTGTGTTTGGAAGGGTTTCAGTGAGTGGGGAATGTGTTTCATTGTGTGGTGAATGGGTTTCAGTGTTTGGGGAAGGGTTTCAGTGTGTGGGGAAGGGGGGTCAGTGTGTGGGGTAGGTGTTTCAGTGTGTGGGGATGTGTTGCAGTGTGTGGGCAAGGTGTTTCAGTGTGTGCGGAAGGGTTTTCAGTGTGTGGGGAAGCTGTTTCAATGTGTGGGGAAGGGATTTCAGTGTGTGGGGAAGGGTTTCAGTATGTGGGGTAAGCGTTTCAGCTTGCGCGGAAGGTGCTTCAGTGTGTGCGGAAGGGGTTTCAGTGTGTGGGGAAGGTGTTTCATTGTGTGAGGAAGGTGTTTCAGTGTATGGGGAAGGTGTTTCACTGCGTGGAGAATGTGTTTCAGTGTGTGGGGAAGCTGTTTCAGTGTGTGGGGAAGGTGTTTTAGTGTGTGGGGAATGTTTTTCAGTGTGTGCGGAATGGGTTTCAGTGCGTGGGGAAGGTGTTTCATTGTGTGGGGAAGTTGTTTCAGTGTGTGGGGAAGGTGTTTCAGTGTGTGGGGAAGGGGTTTCAGTGTGTGGGGAAGCTGTTTCAGTGTGTGGGAAAGGTGTTTCAGAGCGTGGGGATGTGCTTCATTGTGTGGGGATGCGTTTCAGTGTGTGGGGAAGTGTTTCAGTGTGTGGGGAAGGTGCTTCAGTGTGTGGGGATGGGTTTCAGTGTGTGGGGAAGGTGTTTCAGTGTGTGGGGAAGGGTTTGCAGTGTGTGGGGAAGGTGTTTCAGTGTGTGGGGATGTGTTTCAGTGTGTGGGGATGTGTTTCAGTGTGTGGGGAAGGGTTTCAGTGTGTGGGGAAGGTGTTTCTGTATGTGGGGATGGGTCTCAGGGTGTGGGGATCAGTTTCAGTGTGTGGGGATGGGTTTCAGTGTGTGCAGAAGGTGTTTTAGTGTGTGGGGAAGGGGTTTCTGTGTGTGGGGATGTGTTTCAGTGTGTGGGGAAGGGATTTCAGTGTGTGGGGAAGGGGTTTCATTGTGTGGGGATGGGTTTCAGTGTGTGGCAATGGGTTTCAGTGTGTGCGGAAGGGGTTTCAGTGTGTGGGGAAGGTGTTTCAGTGTGTGGGGAAGGGGTTTCAGTGTGAGAAAGCGCTTTCAGTGTGTGGGGAAGGTGTTTCAGTGTGTGCGGAAGGGGTTTCAGAGTGTGGGTGAGGGTTTCAGTGTGTGGTGAAGGTGATTCAGTGCGTGGGGATGTGGTTTCAGAGTGTGGGGAAGGGTTTCCGTTTGGGGGGAATTGCTTTCAGAGTGTGGGGAGGGGGTTCAGTTTGTGGGGAATGGGTTTCAGTGTTGGGGATGGTTTTCAGTGTGTGGGGAAGGTGTTTCAGTATGTGGGGATGGGTTTCAGGGTGTGGGGATCAGTTTCAGTGTGTGTGGATGGGTTTCAGTTTGTGCGGAAGGGGTTTCTGTGTGTGGGGAAGGTGTTTCTGTGTGTGGGGATGTGTTTCAGTGTGTGGGGAAGGTATTTCAGTGTGTGTGGAAGGGGTTTCAGTGTGTGGGGATGTGTTTCAGTGTGTGGCGATGGTTTTCAGTGTGTGCGGAAGGGGTTTCAGTGTGTGGAAAATGTGTTTCAGTGTGTGGGGAAGGGGTTTCAGTGTGTGGGAAAGGGGTTTCAGTGTGAGGAAGGTGTTTCAGTGTGTGGGGAAGGGTTTCACTGTGTGCAGAAAGGGTTTCAGTGTGTGGGGAAGGGGTTTCAGTGTGTAGGGAAGGTGTTTCAGTATCTGCGGAAGGGGTTTCAGTGTGTGGGGAAGGGGTTTCAGTGTGTGGGGAAGGTGTTTCAGTGTGTGCGGAAGGGGTTTCAGTGTGTCCAGAAGGCGTTTCAGTGTGTGGGGAAGGGGTTTCAGTATGTGGGGAAGTGGTGTCAGTGTGTGGGGTCTGTGTTTCAGTGTGTTTGGAAGGGTTTCAGTGCGTGCGGAATGTGTTTCAGTGTTTGGTGAAAGGGTTTCAGTGTTTCGGGAAGGGTTTCAGTGTGTGTGGAAGGGATGTCAGTGAGTGGGGAAGGTGTTTCAGTGTGTGGGGAATGTGTTTCAGTGTGTGTGGAAGGGGTTTCAGTGTGTGGGGAAGGTGTTTCAGTGTGTGGGCTAGGTGTTTCAGTGTGTAGTGACTAGGGTTTCAGTGTGTGGGGAAGGGGTTTCAGTGGGTGGGTAATGGTTTCAGTGTGTGGGGAAGGTGTTTCAGTGTGTGCCGAATGGGTTTCACTGTGTGGGGAAGGTGTTGCATTGTGTGGGGAAGGTGTTTCAATGTGTGGGGAAGGTGTTTCAGTGTGTGGGGAAGGGGTTTCAGTGAGTGGGGAAGCTGTTTCAGTGTGTGGGGAAGGTGTTTCAGTGTGTGCGGAAGGGGTTTCAGTGTGTGGGGAAGGTGTTTCGCTGTGTGGGGAAGGTGTTTCAGTGTGTGGGGAAGGGGATTCAGTGTGTGGGGAAGGTGTTTCAGTGTGTGGTGAAGATGTTTCAGTGTGTGGGGAAGGGGTTTCAGTGTGTGGCGAAGGGTTTCAGTGTGTGGGGAAGGGGTTTCAGTGTTTGGGGAAGGGTTTCAGTGTGTGGGGAAGGTGTTTCAGTGTTTGGGGAAGGTGTTTCAGTGTGTGGGGAAGGTGTTTCAGTATGTGGGGTAGGTGTTTCTGTGTGTGTGGAAGGGGTCTCAGAGTGTGGGGAAGGGTTTCAGTGTGTGTGGATGGGATTTCCGTGTGTAGGGAAGGGGTTTGTGTGTGTGGTGAATGGGTTTCAGTGTTTGGGGAAGGGTTTCAGTGTGTGGGGAAGGGGGGTTTCAGTGTGTGGGGAAGGGGGGTCAGTGTGTGGGGAAGGTGTTTCATTATGTGGGGATGTGTTGCAGTGTGTGGGCAAGGTGTTTCAGTGTGTGCGGAAGGGGTTTCAGTGTGTGGGGAAGGTGTTTCAGTGTGTGGGGAAGCTGTATCAGTGTGTGGGGAAGGGATTTCAGTGTGTGGGGAAGGGTTTCATTGTGTGGGGAAAGGGTTTCAAAGTGTGGGTAAGGGTTTCAGCGTGTGGGGAAGGTGCTTCAGTGTGTGCGGAAGGGGTTTCAGTGTGTGGGGAAGGTGTTTCATTGTGTGGGGAAGGTGTTTCAGTGTATGGGGAAGGTGTTTCACTGTGTGGAGAAGGTGTTTCAGTGTGTGGGGAAGCTGTTCCAGTGTGTGGGTTTGTGTTTTAGTGTGTGGGGAAGGGTTTCAGTGTGTGGGGAATGTGTTTCAGTATGTTGGATGGGTCTCAGGGTGTGGGGATCTGTTTCAGTGTGTGGGGATGGGTTTCAGTTTGTGCGGAAGGTGTTTTAGTGTGTGGGGAAGGTGTTTCTGTGTGTGGGGATGTGTTTCAGTGTGTGGGGAAGGGATTTCAGTGTGTGGGGAAGGGGTTTCAGTGTGTGGGGATGGGTTTCAGTGTGTGGCAATGTGTTTCAGTGTGTGGGGAAGGGGTTTCAGAGTGTGGGGAAGGGTTTCCGTGCGGGGGTAAGTGTTTTCAGTGTGTAGGGAAGGGGTTTCAGTGTGTGGGGAAGGTGTTTCAGTGTGTGGGGAAGTTGCTTCAGTGTGTGCGGAATGTGTTTCAGTGTGTGGGGAAGGGGTTTCAGTATGTGGGGAAGGTGTTTCAGTGTGTGCGGAAGGGGTTTCAGTGAGTGCAGAAGGGGTTTCAGTGTGTGGGGAAGGGGTTTCAGTGTGTGGGGAAGGTGATTCAGTGTGTGCGGAAGGGGTTTCAGTGTGTGGGGAAGGAGTTTCAGTGTGTGGGGATGTGTTTCTGTGTGTGTGGAAGGTGTTTCAGTATGGGGGGATGTGTTTCAGTGTGAGGAAGGTGTTTCAGTGTGTGGGGAAGGGTTTCACTGTGTGCAGAAAGGGTTTCAGTGTGTGGGGAAGGGGTTTCAGTGTGTAGGGAAGGTGTTTCAGTATCTGCGGAAGGGGTTTCAGTGTGTGGGGAAGGGGTTTCAGTGTGTGGGGAAGGTGTTTCAGTGTGTGCGGAAGGGGTTTCAGTGTGTCCAGAAGGCGTTTCAGTGTGTGGGGAAGGGGTTTCAGTATGTGGGGAAGTGGTGTCAGTGTGTGGGGTCTGTGTTTCAGTGTGTTTGGAAGGGTTTCAGTGCGTGCGGAATGTGTTTCAGTGTTTGGTGAATGGGTTTCAGTGTTTCGGGAAGGGTTTCAGTGTGTGTGGAAGGGATGTCAGTGAGTGGGGAAAGTGTTTCAGTGTGTGGGGAATGTGTTTCAGTGTGTGTGGAAGGGGTTTCAGTGTGTGGGGAAGGTGTTTCAGTGTGTGGGCTAGGTGTTTCAGTGTGTAGTGACTAGGGTTTCAGTGTGTGGGGAAGGGGTTTCAGTGGGTGGGTAATGGTTTCAGTGTGCGGGGAAGGTTTTTCAGTGTGTGCCGAATGGGTTTCACTGTGTGGGGAAGGTGTTTCATTGTGTGGGGAACGTGTTTCAATGTGTGGGGAAGGTGTTTCAGTGTGTGGGGAAGGGGTTTCAGTGAGTGGGGAAGCTGTTTCAGTGTGTGGGGAAGGTGTTTCAGTGTGTGCGGAAGGGGTTTCAGTGTGTGGGGAAGGTGTTTCGCTGTGTGGGGAAGGTGTTTCAGTCTGTGGGGAAGGGGTTTCAGTGTGTGGGCAAGGTGTTTCAGTGTGTGGTGAAGATGTTTCAGTGTGTCTGGAAGGGGTTTCAGTATGTGGCGAAGGGTTTTAGTGTGTGGGGAAGGGGTTTCAGTTTTTGGGGAAGGGTTTCAGTGTGTGGGGAAGGTGTTTCAGTGTTTGGGGAAGGTGTTTCAGTGTGTGGGGAAGGTGTTTCAGCATGTGGGGAAGAGTTTCAGTGTGTGTGGATGGGATTTCAGTGTGTGGGGAAGGGGTTTCTGTGTGTGGGGAATGTGTTTCAGTGTGTTTGGAAGGGTTTCAGTGAGTGGGGAATGTGTTTCATTGTGTGGTGAATGGGTTTCAGTGTTTGGGGAAGGGTTTCAGTGTGTGGGGAAGGGGGGTCAGTGTGTGGGGTAGGTGTTTCAGTGTGTGGGGATGTGTTGCAGTGTGTGGGCAAGGTGTTTCAGTGTGTGCGGAAGGGTTTTCAGTGTGTGGGGAAGCTGTTTCAATGTGTGGGGAAGGGATTTCAGTGTGTGGGGAAGGGTTTCAGTATGTGGGGTAAGCGTTTCAGCTTGCGCGGAAGGTGCTTCAGTGTGTGCGGAAGGGGTTTCAGTGTGTGGGGAAGGTGTTTCATTGTGTGAGGAAGGTGTTTCAGTGTATGGGGAAGGTGTTTCACTGCGTGGAGAATGTGTTTCAGTGTGTGGGGAAGCTGTTTCAGTGTGTGGGGAAGGTGTTTTAGTGTGTGGGGAATGTTTTTCAGTGTGTGCGGAATGGGTTTCAGTGCGTGGGGAAGGTGTTTCATTGTGTGGGGAAGTTGTTTCAGTGTGTGGGGAAGGTGTTTCAGTGTGTGGGGAAGGGGTTTCAGTGTGTGGGGAAGCTGTTTCAGTGTGTGGGAAAGGTGTTTCAGAGCGTGGGGATGTGCTTCATTGTGTGGGGATGCGTTTCAGTGTGTGGGGAAGTGTTTCAGTGTGTGGGGAAGGTGCTTCAGTGTGTGGGGATGGGTTTCAGTGTGTGGGGAAGGTGTTTCAGTGTGTGGGGAAGGGTTTGCAGTGTGTGGGGAAGGTGTTTCAGTGTGTGGGGATGTGTTTCAGTGTGTGGGGATGTGTTTCAGTGTGTGGGGAAGGGTTTCAGTGTGTGGGGAAGGTGTTTCTGTATGTGGGGATGGGTCTCAGGGTGTGGGGATCAGTTTCAGTGTGTGGGGATGGGTTTCAGTGTGTGCAGAAGGTGTTTTAGTGTGTGGGGAAGGGGTTTCTGTGTGTGGGGATGTGTTTCAGTGTGTGGGGAAGGGATTTCAGTGTGTGGGGAAGGGGTTTCATTGTGTGGGGATGGGTTTCAGTGTGTGGCAATGGGTTTCAGTGTGTGCGGAAGGGGTTTCAGTGTGTGGGGAAGGTGTTTCAGTGTGTGGGGAAGGGGTTTCAGTGTGAGAAAGCGCTTTCAGTGTGTGGGGAAGGTGTTTCAGTGTGTGCGGAAGGGGTTTCAGAGTGTGGGTGAGGGTTTCAGTGTGTGGTGAAGGTGATTCAGTGCGTGGGGATGTGGTTTCAGAGTGTGGGGAAGGGTTTCCGTTTGGGGGGAATTGCTTTCAGAGTGTGGGGAGGGGGTTCAGTGTGTGGGGAATGGGTTTCAGTGTTGGGGATGGTTTTCAGTGTGTGGGGAAGGTGTTTCAGTATGTGGGGATGGGTTTCAGGGTGTGGGGATCAGTTTCAGTGTGTGTGGATGGGTTTCAGTTTGTGCGGAAGGGGTTTCTGTGTGTGGGGAAGGTGTTTCTGTGTGTGGGGATGTGTTTCAGTGTGTGGGGAAGGTATTTCAGTGTGTGTGGAAGGGGTTTCAGTGTGTGGGGATGTGTTTCAGTGTGTGGCGATGGTTTTCAGTGTGTGCGGAAGGGGTTTCAGTGTGTGGAAAATGTGTTTCAGTGTGTGGGGAAGGGGTTTCAGTGTGTGGGAAAGGGGTTTCAGTGTGAGGAAGGTGTTTCAGTGTGTGGGGAAGGGTTTCACTGTGTGCAGAAAGGGTTTCAGTGTGTGGGGAAGGGGTTTCAGTGTGTAGGGAAGGTGTTTCAGTATCTGCGGAAGGGGTTTCAGTGTGTGGGGAAGGGGTTTCAGTGTGTGGGGAAGGTGTTTCAGTGTGTGCGGAAGGGGTTTCAGTGTGTCCAGAAGGCGTTTCAGTGTGTGGGGAAGGGGTTTCAGTATGTGGGGAAGTGGTGTCAGTGTGTGGGGTCTGTGTTTCAGTGTGTTTGGAAGGGTTTCAGTGCGTGCGGAATGTGTTTCAGTGTTTGGTGAAAGGGTTTCAGTGTTTCGGGAAGGGTTTCAGTGTGTGTGGAAGGGATGTCAGTGAGTGGGGAAGGTGTTTCAGTGTGTGGGGAATGTGTTTCAGTGTGTGTGGAAGGGGTTTCAGTGTGTGGGGAAGGTGTTTCAGTGTGTGGGCTAGGTGTTTCAGTGTGTAGTGACTAGGGTTTCAGTGTGTGGGGAAGGGGTTTCAGTGGGTGGGTAATGGTTTCAGTGTGCGGGGAAGGTTTTTCAGTGTGTGCCGAATGGGTTTCACTGTGTGGGGAAGGTGTTTCATTGTGTGGGGAACGTGTTTCAATGTGTGGGGAAGGTGTTTCAGTGTGTGGGGAAGGGGTTTCAGTGAGTGGGGAAGCTGTTTCAGTGTGTGGGGAAGGTGTTTCAGTGTGTGCGGAAGGGGTTTCAGTGTGTGGGGAAGGTGTTTCGCTGTGCGGGGAAGGTGTTTCAGTCTGTGGGGAAGGGGTTTCAGTGTGTGGGCAAGGTGTTTCAGTGTGTGGTGAAGATGTTTCAGTGTGTCTGGAAGGGGTTTCAGTGTGTGGCGAAGGGTTTTCGTGTGTGGGGAAGGGGTTTCAGTTTTTGGGGAAGGGTTTCAGTGTGTGGGGAAGGTGTTTCAGTGTTTGGGGAAGGTGTTTCAGTATGTGGGGAAGGTGTTTCAGCATGTGGGGTAGGTGTTTCTGTGTGTGTGGAAGGAGTCTCAGAGTGTGGGGAAGAGTTTCAGTGTGTGTGGATGGGATTTCAGTGTGTGGGGAAGGGGTTTCTGTGTGTGGGGAATGTGTTTCAGTGTGTTTGGAAGGGTTTCAGTGTGTGGGGAATGTGTTTCATTGTGTGGTGAATGGGTTTCAGTGTTTGGGGAAGGGTTTCAGTGTGTGGGGAAGGGGGGTCAGTGTGTGGGGAAGGTGTTTCAGTGTGTGGGGATGTGTTGCAGTTTGTGGGCAATGTGTTTCAGTGTGTGCGGAAGGGTTTTCAGTGTGTGGGGAAGCTGTTTCAATGTGTGGGGAAGGGATTTCAGTGTGTGGGGAAGGGTTTCAGTGTGTGGGGTAAGCGTTTCAGCGTGCGCGGAAGGTGCTTCAGTGTGTGCGGAAGGGGTTTCAGTGTGTGGGGAAGGTGTTTCATTGTGTGAGGAAGGTGTTTCAGTGTATGGGGAAGGTGTTTCACTGTGTGGAGAAGGTGTTTCAGTGTGTGGGGAAGCTGTTTCAGTGTGTGGGGAAGGTGTTTCAGTGTGTGGGGAAGGTGTTTCAGTGTGTGTGGAAGGTGTTTCAGTGTGTGGGGAAGGGGTTTCAGTGTGTGGGGATGTGTTTCAGTGTGTGGGGAAGGGATTTCAGTATGTGGGTATTTGTTTCAGTGTATGGGGAAGGTGTTTCAGTGTGTGGGGAAGGGTTTCACTGTGAGCAGAAAGTGTTTCAGTGTGTGGGGAAGGGGTTTCAGTGTGTAGGGAAGGTGTTTCAGTATCTGCGGAAAAGGCAAGAGGTTTCAGTGTGTGGGGAAGGGGTTTCAGTGTGTGGGGAAGGTGTTTCAGTGTGTGCGGAAGGGGTTTCAGTGTGTCCAGAAGGCGTTTCAGTGTGTGGGGAAGGGGTTTCAGTATGTGGGGAAGTGGTTTCAGTGTGTGGGGTATGTGTTTCAGTTTGTTTTGGAAGGCTTTCAGTGCGTGCGGAATGTGTTTCAGTGTGTGGTGAATGGGTTTCAGTGTTTCGGGAAGGATTGCAGTGTGTGTGGAAGGGGTGTCAGTGTGTGGGGAAGGGTTTCAGTGCGTGGGGAATGTGTTTCAGTGTTTGCGGAAGGGGTTTCAGTGTGTGGGGTAGGTGTTTCAGTGTGTGGGGAAGGTGTTTCAGTGTGTGGGGAAGGGGTTTCAGTGTGTGGGTAAGGGTTTCAGTGTGTGGGGAAGGGGTTTCAGTGGGTCGGTAATGGTTCAGTGTGTGGGGAAGGTTTTTCAGTGTGTGCGGAATGGGTTTCAGTGTGAGGGGAAGGTGTTTCATTGTGTGGGGGAAGGTGTTTCAGTGTGTGGGGAAGGTGTTTCAGTGTGTGGGGAAGGGGTTTCAGTGAGTGGGGAAGCTGTTTCAGTGTGTGGGTAAGGTGTTTCAGAGTGCGCGGAAGGGGTTTCAGTGTGTGGGGAAGGTGTTTCGGTGTGTGGGGAAGGTGGTTCAGTGTGTAGGGAAGGGGTTTCAGTGTGTGGGGAAGGTGTTTCAGTGAGTGGTGAAGATGTTTCAGTGTGTGGGGAAGGGGTTTCAGTGTGTGGTGAAGGGTTTCAGTGTGTGGGGAAGGGGTTTCAGTGTGTGGAGAAGGGTTTCAGTGTGTGGGGAAGGTGTTTCAGTGTTTGGGGAAGGTGTTTCAGTGTGTGGGGAAGGTGTTTCAGTGTGTGGGGTAGGTGTTTCTGTGTGTGTGGAAGGGGTCTCAGAGTGTGGGGTGTGTGTTTCTGTGTGTGGGGAAGGGGTTTCTGTGTGTGGGGAAGGTGTTTCAGTGTGTGGGGATGTGTTGCAGTGTGTGGGCAAGGTGTTTCAGTGTGTGCGGAAGGGTTTTCAGTGTGTGGGGAAGCTGTTTCAATCTGTGGGGAAGGGATTTCAGTTTGTGGGGGAAGGGTTTCAGTGTGTGGGGTAAGCGTTTCAGCGTGCGGGGAAGGTGCTTCAGTGTGTGCGGAAGGGGTTTCAGTGTGTGGGGAAGGTGTTTCATTGTGTGAGGAAGGTGTTTCAGTGTATGGGGAAGGTGTTTCACTGTGTGGAGAAGGTGTTTCAGTGTGTGGGGAAGCTGTTTCAGTGTGTGGGGAAGGTGTTTCAGTGTGTGGGGAATGTTTTTCAGTGTGTGCGGAATGGGGTTTCAGTGCGTGGGGAAGGTGTTTCATTGTGTGGGGAAGTTGTTTCATGTGTGGGGAAGGTGTTTCAGTGTGTGGGGAAGGGGTTTCAGTGTGTGGGGAAGCTGTTTCAGTGTGTGGGGAAGGTGTTTCAGAGCGTGGGGATGTGCTTCATTGTGTGGGGATGCGTTTCAGTGTGTGGGGAAGGGTTTCAGTGTGTGGGGAAGGTGCTTCAGTGTGTGGGGATGGGTTTCAGTGTGTGGGGAAGGTGTTTCAGTGCGTGGGGAAGGGTTTGCAGTGAGTGGGGAAGGTGTTTCAGTGTGTGGGGATGTTTTTCAGTGTGTGGGGATGTGTTTCAGTGTGTGGGGAAGGGTTTCAGTGTGTGGGGAAGGTGTTTCTGTATGTGGGGATGGGTCTCAGGGTTTGGGGATCAGTTTCAGTGTGTGGGGATGGGTTTCAGTGTGTGCAGAAGGTGTTTTAGTGTGTGGGGAAGGGGTTTCTGTGTGTGGGGATGTGTTTCAGTGTGTGGGGAAGGGATTTCAGTGTGTGGGGAAGGGGTTTCATTGTGTGGGGATGGGTTTCAGTGTGTGGCAATGGGTTTCAGTGTGTGCGGAGGGGGTTTCAGTGTGTGGGGAAGGTGTTTCAGTGTGTGGGGAAGGGGTTTCAGTGTGAGAAAGCACTTTTAGTGTGTGGGGAAGGTGTTTCAGTGTGTGCGGAAGGGGTTTCAGAGTGTGGGTGAGGGTTTCAGTGTGTGGATTGAAGGTGTTTCAGTGCGTGGGGATGTGGTTTCAGAGTGTGGGGAAGGGTTTCCGTTTGGGGGGAATTGCCTTCAGAGTGTGGGGAGGGGGTTCAGTGTGTGTGGAAGGGGTTTCAGTGTTGGGGATGGTTTTCAGTGGTGGTGGGGAAGGTGTTTCAGTATGTGGGGGATGGGTTTCAGGGTGTGGGGATCAGTTTCAGTGTGTGTGGATGGGTTTCAGTTTGTGCGGAAGGGGTTTCTGTGTGTGGGGGAAGGTGTTTCTGTGTGTGAGGATGTGTTTCAGTGTGTGCGGAAGGGATTTCAGTGTGTGTGGAAGGGGTTTCAGTGTTGTGGGGATGTGTTTCAGTGTGTGGCGATGGTTTTCAGTGTGTGGGGAAGGAGTTTCAGTGTGTGGGAAAGGGGTTTCAGTGTGTGGGGAAGGTGTTTCAGTGTGTGGGGAAGTGGTTTCAGAGAGTGGGTAAGGGTTTCAGTGTGTGGGGAAGGTGTTTCAGTGCGTGGGGAAGGGGTTTCAGAGTGTGGGGAAGGGTTTCCGTGTGGGGGGAAGTGTTTTCAGTGTGTGGGGAAGGGGTTTCAGTGTGTGGGGAAGGAGCTTCAGTGTGTGGGGATGTGTTTCAATGTGTGAGGAGGGGGGTTTCAGTGTGTGGGGGAAGGGGTTTGCAGTGTGTGGGGAAGGGTTTCACTGTGTGCGGAAGGGGTTTCAGTGTGTGGGGAAGGTGTTTCAGTGTGTGGGGAACTTGTTTCAGTGTGTGCGGAAGGGGTTTCAGTGTGTGGGGAACGGGTTTCAGTATGTGGGGAAGGTGTTTCACTGTGTGCGGAAGGGGTTTCAGTGTGTGGGGAAGGTGTTTCAGTGTGTGGGGAAGGTGTTTCAGTGTGTGCGGAAGGTGTTTCAGTGTGTGGGGAAGGGGTTTCAGTGTGTGGGGATGTGTTTCAGTGTGTGGGGAAGGGATTTCAGTATGTGGGTATGTGTTTCAGTGTATGGGGAAGGTGTTTCAGTGTGTGGGAAGGGTTTCACTGTGAGCAGAAAGTGTTTCAGTGTGTGGGGAAGGGGTTTCAGTGTGTAGGGAAGGTGTTTCAGTATCTGCGGAAGAGGTTTCAGTGTGTGGGGAAGGGGTTTCAGTGTGTGGGGAAGGTGTTTCAGTGTGTGCGGAAGGGGTTTCAGTGTGTCCAGAAGGCGTTTCAGTGTGTGGGGAAGGGGTTTCAGTATGTGGGGAAGTGGTTTCAGTGTGTGGGGTATGTGTTTCAGTTTGTTTGGAAGGCTTTCAGTGCGTGCGGAATGTGTTTCAGTGTGTGGTGAATGGGTTTCAGTGTTTCGTGAAGGATTGCAGTGTGTGTGGAAGGGGTGTCAGTGTGTGGGGAAGGGTTTCAGTGCGTGGGGAATGTGTTTCAGTGTTTGCGGAAGGGGTTTCAGTGTGTGGGGTAGGTGTTTCAGTGTGTGGGGAAGGTGTTTCAGTGTGTGGGGAAGGGGTTCAGTGTGTGGGGAAGGGGTTTCAGTGCGTGGGGAATGTGTTTCAGTGTTTGCGGAAGGGGTTTCAGTTTGTGGGGATGGTGTTTCAGAGTGTGGGGAACGGGCTTCAATGTGTGGGAAAGGTTTTTCAGTGTGTGCGGAATGGGTTTCAGTGTGAGGGGAAGGTGTTTCATTGTGTGGGGAAGGTGTTTCAGTGTGTGGGGAAGGTGTTTCAGTGTGTGGGGAAGGGGTTTCAGTGAGTGGGGAAGCTGTTTCAGTGTGTGGGTAAGGTGTTTCAGTGTGCGCGGAAGGGGTTTCAGTGTGTGGGGAAGGTGTTTCGGTGTGTGCGGAAGGTGTTTCAGTGTGTAGGGAAGGGGTTTCAGTGTGTGGGGAAGGTGTTTCAGTGAGTGGTGAAGATGTTTCAGTGTGTGGGGAAGGGGTTTCAGTGTGTGGTGAAGGGTTTCAGTGTGTGGGGAAGGGGTTTCAGTGTGTGGAGAAGGGTTTCAGTGTGTGGGGAAGGTGTTTCAGTATTTGGGGAAGGTGTTTCAGTGTGTGGGGAAGGTGTTTCAGTGTGTGGGGTAGGTGTTTCTGTGTGTGTGGAAGGGGTCTCAGAGTGTGGGGTGTGTGTTTCTGTGTGTGGGAAGGGGTTTCTGTGTGTGGGGAAGGTGTTTCAGTGTGTGGGGATGTGTTGCAGTGTGTGGGCAAGGTGTTTCAGTGTGTGCGGAAGGGTTTTCAGTGTGTGGGGAAGCTGTTTCAATCTGTGGGGAAGGGATTTCAGTGTGTGGGGAAGGGTTTCAGCGTGCGGGGAAGGTGCTTCAGTGTGTGCGGAAGGGGTTTCAGTGTGTGGGGAAGGTGTTTCATTGTGTGAGGAAGGTGTTTCAGTGTATGGGAAGGTGTTTCACTGTGTGGAGAAGGTGTTTCAGTGTGTGGGGAAGCTGTTTCAGTGTGTGGGGAAGGTGTTTCAGTGTGTGGGGAATGTTTTTCAGTGTGTGCGGAATGGGTTTCAGTGCGTGGGAAGGTGTTTCATTGTGTGGGGAAGTTGTTTCAGTGTGTGGGGAAGGTGTTTCAGTGTGTGGGGAAGGGGTTTCAGTGTGTGGGGAAGCTGTTTCAGTGTGGTGGGGAAGGTGTTTCAGAGCGTGGGGATGTGCTTCATTGTGTGGGGGATGCGAGGTTTCAGTGTGTGGGGAAGGTGCTTCAGTGTGTGGGGATGGGTTTCAGTGTGTGGGGAAGGTGTTTCAGTGTGTGGGGAAGGGTTTGCAGTGAGTGGGGAAGGTGTTTCAGTGTGTGGGGATGTTTTTCAGTGTGTGGGGATGTGTTTCAGTGTGTGGGGAAGGGTTTCAGTGTGTGGGGAAGGTGTTTCTGTATGTGGGGATGGGTCTCAGGGTTTGGGGATCAGTTTCAGTGTGTGGGGATGGGTTTCAGTGTGTGCAGAAGGTGTTTTAGTGTGTGGGGAAGGGGTTTCTGTGTGTGGGGATGTGTTTCAGTGTGTGGGGAAGGGATTTCAGTGTGTGGGGAAGGGGTTTCATTGTGTGGGGATGGGTTTCAGTGTGTGGCAATGGGTTTCAGTGTGTGCGGAGGGGGTTTCAGTCTGTGGGGAAGGTGTTTCAGTGTGTGGGGAAGGGGTTTCAGTGTGAGAAAGCACTTTTAGTGTGTGGGGAAGGTGTTTCAGTGTGTGCGGAAGGGGTTTCAGAGTGTGGGTGAGGGTTTCAGTGTGTGGATTGAAGGTGTTTCAGTGCGTGGGGATGTGGTTTCAGAGTGTGGGGAAGGGTTTCCGTTTGGGGGGAATTGCTTTCAGAGTGTGGGGAGGGGGTTCAGTGTGTGTGGAAGGGGTTTCAGTGTTGGGGATGGTTTTCAGTGTGTGGGGATGGTGTTTCAGTATGTGGGGATGGGTTTCAGGGTGTGGGGATCAGTTTCAGTGTGTGTGGATGGGTTTCAGTTTGTGCGGAAGGGGTTTCTGTGTGTGGGGAAGGTGTTTCTGTGTGTGGGGATGTGTATCAGTGTGTGGGGAAGGGATTTCAGTGTGTGTGGAAGGGGTTTCAGTGTGTGGGGATGTGTTTCAGTGTTTGGCGATGGTTTTCAGTGTGTGCGGAAGGGGTTTCAGTGTGTGGAAAATGTGTTTCAGTGTGTGGGGAAGGGGTTTCAGTGTGTGGGAAAGGGGTTTCAGTGTGTGGGGAAGGTGTTTCAGTGTGTGGGGAAGTGGTTTCAGAGAGTGGGTAAGGGTTTCAGTGTGTGGGGAAGGTGTTTCAGTGCGTGGGGAAGGGGTTTCAGAGTGTGGGGAAGGGTTTCCGTGTGGGGGGAAGTGTTTTCAGTGTGTGGGGAAGGGGTTTCAGTGTGTGGGGAAGGAGCTTCAGTATGTGGGGATGTGTTTCAATGTGTGAGGAGGGGGTTTCAGTGTGTGGGGAAGGGGTTGCAGTGTGTGGGGAAGGGTTTCACTGTGTGCGGAAGGGGTTTCAGTGTGTGGGGAAGGTTTTTCAGTGTGTGGGGAACTTGTTTCAGTGTGTGCGGAAGGGGTTTCACTGTGAGGGAAGGGGTTTCAGTATGTGGGGAAGGTGTTTCACTGTGTGCGGAAGGGGTTTCAGTGTGTGGGGAAGGTGTTTCAGTATGTGCGGAAGGTGTTTCAGTGTGTGGGGAAGGGGTTTCAGTGTGTGGGGATGTGTTCAGTGTGTGGGGAAGGGATTTCAGTATGTGGGTATGTGTTTCAGTGTATGGGGAAGGTGTTTCAATGTGCGGGGAAGGGTTTCACTGTGAGCAGAAAGTGTTTCAGTGTGTGGGGAAGGGGTTTCAGTGTGTAGGGAAGGTGTTTCAGTATCTGCGGAAGGGGTTTCAGTGTGTGGGGAAGGGGTTTCAGTGTGTGGGGAAGGTGTTTCAGTGTGTGCGGAAGGGGTTTCAGTGTGTCCAGAAGGCGTTTCAGTGTGTGCGGAAGGGGTTGCAGTTTGTGGGGAAGGAATTCACTGTGTGCGGAAGGGGTTTCAGTGTGTGGGGAAGGTTTTTAAGTGTGTGGGGAACTTGTTTCAGTGTGTGCGGAAGGGGTTTCAGTGTGAGGGAAGGGGTTTCAGTATGTGGGGAAGGTGTTTCACTGTGTGCGGAAGGGGTTTCAGTGTGTGGGGAAGGTGTTTCAGTGTGTGGGGAAGGTGTTTCAGTGTGTGCGGATGGTGTTTCAGTGTGTGGGGAAGGGGTTTCAGTGTGTGGGGATGTGTTTCAGTGTGTGGGGAAGGGATTTCAGTATGTGGGTATGTGTTTCAGTGTATGGGGAAGGTGTTTCAGTGTGTGGGGAAGGGTTTCACTGTGAGCAGAAAGTGTTTCAGTGTGTGGGGAAGGGGTTTCAGTGTGTAGGGAAGGTGTTTCAGTATCTGCGGAAGAGGTTTCAGTGTGTGTGGAAGGGGTTTCAGTGTGTGGGGAAGGTGTTTCAGTGTGTGCGTAAGGGGTTTCAGTGTGTCCAGAAGGCGTTTCAGTGTGTGGGGAAGGGGTTTCAGTATGTGGGGAAGTGGTTTCAGTGTGTGGGGTATGTGTTTCAGTTTGTTTGGAAGGCTTTCAGTGCGTGCGGAATGTGTTTCAGTGTGTGGTGAATGGGTTTCAGTGTTTCGGGAAGGATTGCAGTGTGTGTGGAAGGGCTGTCAGTGTGTGGGGAAGGGTTTCAGTGTGTGGGGAATGTGTTTCAGTGTGTGCGGAAGGGGTTTCAGTGTGTGGGGAAGGTGTTTCAGTGTGTGAGGAAGGTGTTTCAGTGTGTGGGGAAGGGGTTTCAGTGTGTGGGGAAGGGTTTCAGTGTGTGGTGAAGGGGTTTCAGTGGGTCGGTAATGGTTCAGTGTGTGGGGAAGATTTTTCAGTGTGTGCGGAATGGGTTTCAGTGTGAGGGGAAGGTGTTTCATTGTGTGGGGAAGGTGTTTCACTGTGTGGGGAAGGTGTTTCAGTGTGTGGGGAAGGGGTTTCAGTGAGTGGGGAAGCTGTTTCAGTGAGTGGGGAAGGTGTTTCAGTGTGCGCGGAAGGGGTTTCAGTGTGTGGGGAAGGTGTTTCGGTGTGTGGGGAAGGTGTTTCAGTGTGTAGGGAAGGGGTTTCAGTGTGTGGGAAGGTGTTTCAGTGAGTGGTGAAGATGTTTCAGTGTGTGGGGAAGGGGTTTCAGTGTGTGGTGAAGGGTTTCAGTGTGTGGGGAAGGGGTTTCAGTGTGTGGGGAAGGTGTTTCAGTGTTTGCGGAAGGTGTTTCAGTGTGTCGGGAAGGTGTTTCAGTGTGTGGGGTAGGTGTTTCTGTGTGTGTTCAAGGGGTCTCAGAGTGTGGGGTAGGTGTTTCTGTGTGTGGGGAAGGGGTTTCTGTGTGTGGGGAAGGTGTTTCAGTGTGTTTGGAAGTGTTTCAGTGTGTGGTGAACGTGTTTCAGTGAGTGGGGATGTGTTGCAGTGTGTGGTGAAGGTGTTTCAGTGAGTGCGGAAGGGGTTTCTGTGTGTGGGGAATATGTTTCAGTGTGTTTGGAAGTGTTTCAGTGTGTGGGGAATGTATTTCAGTGTGTGGTGAATGGGTTTCAGTGTTTGGGGAAGGGTTTCAGTGAGTGGGGAAGGGGGGTCAGTGTGTGGGGAAGGTGTTTCAGTGTGTGGGGATGTGTTGCAGTGTGTGGTGAAGGTGTTTTAGTGTGTGCAGAAGGGGTTTCAGTGTGTGGGGATGGTGTTTCATTGTGTGGGGAAGCTGTTTCACTGTGTGGGGAAGGGATTTCAGTGTTTGGGGAAAGGTTTCAGTGTGTGGGGAAAGGTTTTCAAAGTGTGGGTAAGGGTTTCAGTGTGTGGGGAAGGTGCTACAGTGTGTGTGGTAGGGGTTTAAGTGTGTGGGGAAAGTGTTTCAGTGTGTGGGGAAGGGGTTTCAGTGTGTGGGGATGTGTTTCAGTGTGTGGGGAAGGGGTTTCAGTGGGTCGGTAATGGTTCAGTGTGTGGGGAAGGTTTTTCAGTGTGTGTGGAATGGGTTTCAGTGTGAGGGGAAGGTGTTTCATTGTGTGGGGAAGGTGTTTCAGTGTGTGGGGATGGTGTTTCAGTGTGTGGGGAAGGGGTTTCATTGAGTGGGGAAGCTGTTTCAGTGTGTGGGGAAGGTGTTTCAGTGTGCGCGGAAGGGATTTCAGTGTGTGGGGAAGGTGTTTCGGTGTGTGGGGAAGCTGTTTCAGTGTGTGGGGAAGGGGTTTCAGTGTGTGCTGAAGGGTTTCAGTGTGTGCGGAAGGGGTTTCAGTGTTTGGGGAAGGGTTTCAGTGTGTGGGGAAGGTGTTTCAGTGTTTGGGGAAGGTGTTTCAGTGTGTGGGGAAGGTGTTTCAGTGTGTGGGGTAGGTGTTTCTGTGTGTGTGGAAGGGGTCTCAGAGTGTGGGGAACGGTTTCAGTGTGTGTGGATGGGATTTCAGTGTGTTGCGAAGGGGTTTCTGTGTGTGGGGAATGTGTTTCAGTGTGTTTGAAAGTGTTTCAGTGTGAGGGGAATGTGTTTCAGTGTGTGGTGAATGGGTTTCAGTGTTTGGGGAAGGGTTTCAGTGTGTGGGGAATGGGGGTCAGTGTGTGGGGAAGGTGTTTCAGTGTGTGGGGATGTGTTGCAGTGTGTGGTGAAGGTGTTTCAGTGAGTGCGGAAGGGGTTTCTGTGAGTGGGGAGGGTGTTTCATTGTGTGGGGAAGCTGTATCAGTGTATGGGGAAGGGATTTCAGTGTTTGGGGAAAGGTTTCAGTGTGTGGGGAACGGTTTTCAAAGTGTTGGTAAGGGTTTCAGTGTGTGGGGAAGGTGCTTCAGTGTGTGCGGAAGGGGTTTCAGTGTGTGGGGAGGGTATTTCATTGTGTGGGGAAGCTGTCTCAGTGTGTGGGGAAGGGATTTCAGTGTTTGGAGAAAGGTTTCAGTGTGTGGGGAAAGGTTTTCAAAGTGTGGGTAAGGGTTTCAGTGTGTGCGGAAGGTGCTTCAGTGTGTACGGAAGGGGTTTCAGTGTGTGGGGCAGGGTTTTCATTGTGTGGGGAAGGGGTTTCAGTGTGTGGGGATGTCTTTCAGTGTGTGGGGATGTGTTTCAGTGTGTGGGGAAGGGTTTCAGTGTGTGGGGAAAGTGCTTCAGTATGTGGGGATGGGTTTCAGGGTGTGGGGATCAGTTTCAGTGTGTGGGGATGGGTTTCAGTGTGTGCGGAAGGAGTTTCAGTGTGTGGGGAAGGTGTTTCTGTGTGTGGGGATGTGTTTCAGTGTGTGGTGAAACGATTTCAGTGTGTGGAAAAGGTGTTTCAGTGGGTGGGAAAGGGTTTTCAGTGTTTGCGGAAGGTGTTTCAGTGAGTGGGGAAGGGGTTTCAGAGAGTGGGTAAGGGTTTCAGTGTGTGGGGAAGGTGTTTCAGTGCGTGGGGAAGGGGTTTCAGAGAGTGGGGAATTGTTTCCGTGTGGGGGGAAGTGTTTTCAGTGTGTGGGGAAGGGGTTTCAGTGTGTGGGGAAGGGGTTTCAGTGTGTGGGGATGTGTTTCAGTGTGTGAGGAGGGTGTTTCAATGTGTGGGGAATGTCTTGCAGTGTGTGGGGAAGGGTTTCACTGTGTGAGGAAGTTGTTTCAGTGTGTGCGGAAGGGGTTTCAGTGTGTGGGGAAGGGGTTTCAATATGTGGAGAAGGTGTTTCAGTGTGTGCGGAAGGGGTTTCAGTTTGTGCAGAAGGGGTTTCAGTCTGTGGGACAGGGGTTTCAGTGTGTGGGGAAGGTGTTTCAGTGTGTGTGGAAGGGGTTTCAGTGTGTGGGGAAAGGGTTTTAATGTGTGGGGATTTGTTTCAGTGTGTGGGGAAGGGGTTTCAGTATGTGGGTATGTGTTTCAGTGTGTGGGGAAGGTGTTTCAGTGTGTGGGGAAGGGTTTCACTGTGTGCAGAAAGTGTTTCAGTATCTGCGGAATGGGTTTCAGTGTGTGGGGAAGGGGTTTCAGTGTGTGGGGAAGGTGTTTCAGTGTGTGCGGAAGGCGTTTCAGTGTGTGGGGAAGGGGTTTCAGTGTGTGGGGAAGTGGTTTCAGTGTGTGGGGTATGTGTTTCAGTGTGTTTGGAAGGGTTTCAGTGCGTGGAGAATGTGTTTCAGTGTGTGGTGAATGGGTTTCAGTGTTTCGGGAAGGATTGCAGTGTGTGTGGAATGGGTGTCAGGGTTTCGGGAAGGTGTTTCAGTGTGTGGGGAATGTGTTTCAGTGTGTGCGGAAGGGGTTTCAGTGTGTGGGGAAGGTGTTTCAGTGTGCGGGGAAGGTGTTTCAGTGTGTGGGGAATGGGTTTCAATGTGTGGGGAAGGGTTTCAGTGTGTGGGGAAGGGGTTTCAGTGGTTGGGTAATGGTTTCAGTGTGTGGGGAAGGTTTTTCAGTGTGTGCGGAATGGGTTTCAGTGTGTGGGGAAGGTGTTTCATTGTGTGGGGAAGGTGTTTCAGTGTGTGGGGAAGGTGTTTCAGTGTGTGGGGAAGGGGTTTCAGTGAGTGGGGAATCTGTTTCAGTGTGTATGGAAGGTGTTTCAGTGTGTGCGGAAGGGGGTTCAGTGTGTGGGGAAGGTGTTTTGGTGTGTGGGGAAGGTGTTTCAGTGTTTGGGGAAGGGGTTTCAGTGTGTGGGGAAGGTGTTTCAGTGTGTGGTGAAGATGTTTCAGTGTGTGGGGAAGGGGTTTCAGTGTGTGGCGAAGGGTTTCAGTGTGTGGGGAAGGGGTTTCAGTGTGTGGGGAAGGGTTTCAGTGTGTGGGGAAGGTGTTTCAGTTTTTGGGGAAGGTGTTTCAGTGTGTGGGGAAGGTGTTTCAGTGTGTGGGGTAGGTGTTTCTGTGTGTGTGGAAGGGGTCTCAGAGTGTGGGGAATGGTTTCAGTGTGTGTGGATGGGATTTCAGTGTGTGGGGAAGGGGTTCCTGTGTGTGGGGAATGTGTTTCAGTGTGTTTGGAAGTGTTTCAGTGTGAGGGGAATGTGTTTCAGTGTGTGGTGAATGGGTTTCAGTGTTTGGGGAATGGTTTCAGTGTGTGGGGAAGGGGGGTCAGTGTGTGGGGAAGGTGTTTCAGTGTGTGGGGATGTGTTGCAGTGTGTGGTGAAGGTGTTTCAGTGTGTGCGGAAGGGGTTTCAGTGTGTGGGGAAGGTGTTTCAGTTTGTGGGGAAGCTGTTTCAGTGTGTGGGGAAGGGATTTCAGTGTGTGGGGAAAGGTTTCAGTGTGTGTGGAAAGGGTTTCAAAGTGTGGGTAAGGGTTTCAGTGTGTCGGGAAGGTGCTTCAGTGTGTGCGGAAGGGGTTTCAGTGTGTGGGGAAGGTGTTTGATTGTGCGGGGAAGGTGTTTCAGTGTGTGGGGAAGGTTTTTCAGTATGTGCGGAATGGGTTTCAGTGTGTGGGGAAGGTGTTTCATTGTGTGGGGAAGATGTTTCAGTGTGTGGGGAAGGTGTTTCAGTGTGTGGGGAAGGGGTTTCAGTGTGTGGGGAAGCTGTTTCAGTGTGTGGGGAAGGTGTTTCAGTGTGTGCGGATGGGCTTTCAGTGTGTGGGGAAGGTGTTTTGGTGTGTGGGGAAGGGGATTCAGTGTGTGGGGAAGGGGTTTCAGTGTGTGGGGAAGGTGTTTCAGTGTGTGGTGAAGGAGTTTCAGTGTGTGGGGAAGGGGTATCAGTGTGTGCAGAAGGGTTTCAGTGTGTGGGGAAGGGGTTTCAGTGTGTGGGGAAGGGTTTCTGTGTGTGGGGAAGCTGATTCAGTGTTTGGGGAAGGTGTTTCAGTGTGTGGGGAATGTGTTTCAGTGTGTGGGGAAGGTGTTTCTGTGTGTGTGGAAGGGGTCTCAGAGTGTGGGCAATGTGTTTCAGAGTGTTTGGAAGGGTTTCAGTGTGTGGGGAATGTGTCTCAGTGTGTGGTGAATGGGTTTCAGTGTTTGGGGAAGGGTTTCAGTGTGTGGGGAAGGGGGGTCAGTGTGTGCGGAAGGGGTTTCAGTGTGTGGGGATGTGTTGCAGTGTGTGGGGAATGTGTTTCAGTGAGTGCGGAAGGGGTTTCGGTGTATGAAGAAGGGGTTTCAGTGTGTGGGGAAGCTGTTTCAGTGTGTGGGGAAGGGATTTCAGTGTGTGGGGATCTGTTTCAGTGTGTGGGGAACGGGTTTCAAAGTGTGGGTAAGGGTTTCAGTTTGTGGGGAAGGTGTTTCATTGTGTGGGGAAGATGTTTCAGTGTGTGGGGAAGGGGTTTCACTGTGTGGAGAAGGGGTTTCAGTGTGTGGGGAAGGTGTTTCAGTGTGTGCTGAAGGAGATTCAGTGTGTGGGGAAGGTGGTTCGGTGTTTGGGGAAGGTGTTTCAGTGTGTGGGGAAGGGGTTTCAGTGTGTGGGGAAGGTGTTTCAGTGAGCTGTGAAGGTGTTTCAGGGTATGGGGAAGGGGTTTCTGTGTGTGGGGAAGGGTTTAGGTGTGTGAGGAAGGTGTTTCAGTGCGTGAGGAAGGGGTTTCAGTGAGTGGGGAAAGTGTTTCAGTGTGTGGGGAAGGTGTTTCAGTGTGTGGGGAAGGGTGTCAGTGTGTGGGGATGTGTTTCAGCGTGTGGGGATGTGTTTCAGTGCGTGAGGAAGGGGTTTCAGTGAGTGGGGAAAGTGTTTCAGTGTGTGGGGAAGCGGTCTCAGAGTGTGGGGAAGGGTGTCAGTGTGTGGGGATGTGTTTCAGCGTGTGGGGATGTGTTTCAGTGTGTGGTGAAGGGTTTCAGTGTGTGGGAAAAGTGCTTCAGTATGTGGGGATGGGTTTCAGGGTGTGGGGATCAGTTTCAGTGTGTGGGGATGTGTTTCAGTGTGTGCGGAAGGGGTTTCAGTGTGTGGGGAAGGTGTTTCTGTGTGTGGGGATGTGTTTCAGTGTGTGGGGAAGTGATTTCAGTGTGTGGGGAAGGGGTTTCAGTGTGTGGGGATGTGTTTCAGTGTGTGGCGATGGTTTTCAGTGTTTGCAGAAGGGGTTTCATTATGTGGAAAAGGTGTTTCAGTGTGTGGGGAAGGGGTTTTAGTGTGTGGGGAAGGGGTTTCAGTGTGTGGGGAAGGTGTTTCAGTGCGTGGGGAAGGGGTTTCAGAGAGTGGGGAAGGGTTTCCGTGTGGGGGGAAGTCTTTTCAGTGTGTGGGGAAGGGGTTTCAGTGTGTGGGGAAGGGGTTTCAGTGTGTGCGGAAGGAGATTCAGTGTGTGGGGAAGGTGTTTCGTTGTTTGGGGAAGGTGTTTCAGTGTGTGGGGAAGGGGTTTCTGTGTGGGGAAGGTGTTTCAGTGAGCTGTGAAGGTGTTTCAGGGTATGGGGAATGGGTTTCTGTGTGTGGGGAAGGGTTTAGGTGTGTGGGGAAGGGGTTTCAGTGTGTGGGGAAGGGTTGCAGTGTGAGAGGAAGGTGTTTCAGTGCGTGAGGAAGGGGTTTCAGTGAGTGGGGAAAGTGTTTCAGTGTGTGGGGAAGGGGTTTCACTGTGTGGAGAAGGGGTTTCAGTGTGTGGGGAAGGTGTTTCAGTGTGTGCGGAAGGAGATTCAGTGTGTGGGGAAGGTGGTTCGGTGTTTGGGTAAGGTGTTTCAGTGTGTGGGGAAGGGGTTTCAGTGTGTGGGGAAGGTGTTTCAGTGAGCTGTGAAGGTGTTTCAGGGTATGGGGAAGGGGTTTCTGTGTGTGGGGAAGGGTTTAGGTGTGTGAGGAAGGTGTTTCAGTGCGTGAGGAAGGGGTTTCAGTGAGTGGGGAAAGTGTTTCAGTGTGTGGGGAAGGTGTTTCAGTGTGTGGGGAAGGGTGTCAGTGTGTGGGGATGTGTTTCAGCGTGTGGGGATGTGTTTCAGTGCGTGAGGAAGGGGTTTCAGTGAGTGGGGAAAGTGTTTCAGTGTGTGGGGAAGCGGTCTCAGAGTGTGGGGAAGGGTGTCAGTGTGTGGGGATGTGTTTCAGCGTGTGGGGATGTGTTTCAGTGTGTGGGGAAGGGTTTCAGTGTGTGGGAAAAGTGCTTCAGTATGTGGGGATGGGTTTCAGGGTGTGGGGATCAGTTTCAGTGTGTGGGGATGTGTTTCAGTGTGTGCGGAAGGGGTTTCAGTGTGTGGGGAAGGTGTTTCTGTGTGTGGGGATGTGTTTCAGTGTTTGGGGAAGTGATTTCAGTGTGTGGGGAAGGGGTTTCAGTGTGTGGGGATGTGTTTCAGTGTGTGGCGATGGTTTTCAGTGTTTGCGGAAGGGGTTTAATTATGTGGAAAAGGTGTTTCAGTGTGTGGGGAAGGGGTTTTAGTGTGTGGGGAAGGGGTTTCAGTGTGTGGGGAAGGTGTTTCAGTGCGTGGGGAAGGGGTTTCAGAGAGTGGGGAAGGGTTTCCGTGTGGGGGGAAGTCTTTTCAGTGTGTGGGGAAGGGGTTTCAGTGTGTGGGGAAGGGGTTTCAGTGTGTGCGGAAGGAGATTCAGTGTGTGGGGAAGGTGTTTCGTTGTTTGGGGAAGGTGTTTCAGTGTGTGGGGAAGGGGTTTCTGTGTGGGGAAGGTGTTTCAGTGAGCTGTGAAGGTGTTTCAGGGTATGGGGAATGGGTTTCTGTGTGTGGGGAAGGGTTTAGGTGTGTGGGGAAGGGGTTTCAGTGTGTGGGGAAGGGTTGCAGTGTGAGAGGAAGGTGTTTCAGTGCGTGAGGAAGGGGTTTCAGTGAGTGGGGAAAGTGTTTCAGTGTGTGGGGAAGGTGTTTCAGTGTTTGGGGAAGGTGCTTCAGTGTGTGGGGAAGGGTTTCAGTGTTTGGGGAAGGTGTTTCTGTGTGTGGGGATGTGTTTCAGTGTGTGGTGAAGGGATTTCAGTGTGTGGAAAAGGTGTTTCTGTGTGTGGGGAAGGGGTTTCAGTGTGTGGGAAAGGGTTTTCAGTGTTTGCGGAAGGTGTTTCAGTGAGTGGGGAAGGGGTTTCAGAGATTGGGTAAGGGTTTCAGTGTGTGGGGAAGGTGTTTCAGTGCGTGGGGAAGGGGTTTCAGAGAGTGGGGAATTGTTTCCGTGTGGGGGGAAGTGTTTTCAGTGTGTGGGGAAGGGGTTTCAGTTTGTGGGGAAGGGGTTTCAGTGTGTGGGGATGTGTTTCAGTGTGTGAGGAGGGTGTTTCAGTGTGTGGGGAATGTCTTGCAGTGTGTGGGGAAGGGTTTCACTGTGTGCGGAAGGGGTTTCAGTGTGTGGGGAAGGTGTTTCAGTTTGTGAGGAAGTTGTTTCAGTGTGTGCGGAAGGGGTTTCAGTGTGTGGGGAAGGGGTTTCAATATGTGGGGAAGGTGTTTCAGTGTGTGCGGAAGGGGTTTCAGTGTGTGCAGAAGGGGTTTCAGTGTGTGGGAAAGGGGTTTCAGTGTGTGGGGAAGGTGTTTCAGTGTGTGCGGAAGGGGTTTCAGTGTGTGGGGAAAGGGTTTTAATGTGTGGGGATGTGTTTCAGTGTGTGGGGAAGGGGTTTCAGTATGTGGGTATGTGTTTCAGTGTGTGGGGAAGGTGTTTCAGTGTGTGGGGATGGGTTTCACTGTGTGCAGAAAGTGTTTCAGTATCTGCGGAATGGGTTTCAGTGTGTGGGGAAGGGGTTTCAGTGTGTGGGGAAGGTGTTTCAGTGTGTGCTGAAGGCGTTTCAGTGTGTGGGGAAGGGGTTTCAGTGTGTGGGGAAGTGGTTTCAGTGTGTGGGGTATGTGTTTCAGTGTGTTTGGAAGGGTTTCAGTGCGTGGAGAATGTGTTTCAGTGTGTGGTGAATGGGTTTCAGTGTTTCGAGAAGGATTGCAGTGTGTGTGGAATGGGTGTCAGGGTTTGGGGAAGGTGTTTCAGTGTGTGGGGAATGTGTTTCAGTGTGTGCGGAAGGGGTTTCAGTGTGTGGTGAAGGTGTTTCAGTGTGCGGGGAAGGTGTTTCAGTGTGTGGGGAATGTGTTTCAATGTGTGGGGAAGGGTTTCAGTGTGTGGGGAAGGTGTTTCAGTGGTTGGGTAATGGTTTCAGTGTGTGGGGAAGGTTTTTCAGTGTGTGCGGAATGGGTTTCAGTGTGTGGGGAAGGTGTTTCATTGTGTGGGGAAGGTGTTTCAGTGTGTGGGGAAGGTGTTTCAGTGTGTGGGGAAGGGGTTTCAGTGAGTGGGGAATCTGTTTCAGTTTGTATGGAAGGTGTTTCAGTGTGTGCGGAAGGGGGTTCAGTGTGTGGGGAAGGTGTTTTGGTGTGTGGGGAAGGTGTTTCAGTATTTGGGGAAGGTGTTTCAGTGTGTGGGGAAGGTGTTTCAGTGTGTGGTGAAGATGTTTCAGTGTGTGGGGAAGGGGTTTCAGTGTGTGGCGAAGGGTTTCAGTGTGTGGGGAAGGGGTTTCAGTGTGTGGGGAATGTTTCAGTGTGTGGGGAAGGTACTTCAGTGTTTGGCGAAGGTGTTTCAGTGTGTGGGGAAGGTGTTTCAGTGTGTGGGGTAGGTGTTTCTTGTGTGTGTGGAAGGGGTCTCAGAGTTTGGGGAAGGGTTTCAGTGTGTGTGGATGGGATTTCCGTGTGTGGGGAAGGGGTTTCTGTGTGTGGGGAATGTGTTTCAGTGTGTTTGGAAGTGTTTCAGTGTGAGGGGAATGTGTTTCAGTGTGTGGTGAATGGGTTTCAGTGTTTGGGGAATGGTTTCAGTGTGTTGGGAAGGTGTTTCAGTGTGTGGGGAAGGGGTTTCAGTGTGTATGGAAGCTGTTTCAGTGTGTGGGGAAGGTGTTTCTGTGTGTGCGGAAGGGCTTTCAGTGTGTGGGGAAGGTGTTTTGGTGTGTTGGGAAGGTGTTTCAGTGTGTGGGGAAGGGGTTTCAGTGTGTGGGGAAGGTGTTTCAGTGTGTGGTGAAGGAGTTTCAGTGTGTGGGGAAGGGGTATCAGTGTGTGCAGAAGGGTTTTAGTGTGTGGGGAAGGGGTTTCAGTGTGTGGGGAAGGGTTTCAGTGTGTGGGGAAGCTGTTTCAGTGTTTGGGGAAGGTGTTTCAGTGTGTGGGGAAAGTGTTTCAGTGTGTGGGGAAGGTGTTTCTGTGTGTGTGGAAGGGGTCTCAGAGTGTGGGCAATGTGTTTTAGAGTGTTTGGAAGGGTTTCAGTGTGTGGGGAATGTGTTTCAAAGTGTGGTGAATGGGTTTCAGTGTTTGGGGAAGGGTTTCAGTGTGTGGGGAAGGGGGGTCAGTGTGTGCGGAAGGGGTTTCAGTGTGTGGGGATGTGTTGCAGTGTGTGGGGAAGGTGTTTCAGTGAGTGCGGAAGGGGTTTCAGTGTATGAGGAAGGGGTTTCAGTGTGTGGGGAAGCTGTTTCAGTGTGTGGGGAAGGGATTTCAGTGTGTGGGGATCTGTTTCAGTGTGTGGGGAACGGGTTTCAAAGTGTGGGTAAGGGTTTCAGTTTGTGGGGAAGGTGTTTCATTGTGTGGGGAAGATGTTTCCGTGTGTGGGGAAGGTGTTTCACTGTGTGGAGAAGGGGTTTCAGTGTGTGGGGAAGGTGTTTCAGTGTGTGGGGAAGGGGTTTCAGTGTGTGGGGAAGGTGTTTCAGTGAGCTGTGAAGGTGTTTCAGGGCATGGGGAAGGGGTTTCTGTGTGTGGGGAAGGGTTTAGGTGTGTGAGGAAGGTGTTTCAATGCGTGAGGAAGGGGTTTCAGTGAGTGGGGAAAGTGTTTCAGTGTGTGGGGAAGGTGTTTCAGTGTGTGGGGAAGGTGTTTCAGTGTGTGGGGAAGCGGTCTCAGAGTGTGGGGAAGGGTGTCAGTGTGTGGGGATGTGTTTCAGCGTGTGGGGATGTGTTTCAGTGTGTGGGGAAGGGTTTCAGTGTGTGGGAAAAGTGCTTCAGTATGTGGGGATGGGTTTCAGGGTGTGGGGATCAGTTTCAGTGTGTGGGGATGTGTTTCAGTGTGTGCGGAAGGGGTTTCAGTGTGTGGGGAAGGTGTTTCTGTGTGTGGGGATGTGTTTCAGTGTGTGGGGAAGTGATTTCAGTGTGTGGGGAAGGGGTTTCAGTGTGTGGGGATGTGTTTCAGTGTGTGGCGATGGTTTTCAGTGTTTGCGGAAGGGGTTTCATTGTGTGGAAAAGGTGTTTCAGTGTGTGGGGAAGGGGTTTCAGTGTGTGGGGAAGGGTTTTCAGTGTGTGGGGAAGGGGTTTCAGTGTGTGGGGAAGGGCTTTCAGTGTGTGCGGAAGGAGATTCAGTGTGTGGGGAAGGTGTTTCAGTGCGTGCGGAAGGGGTTTCAGAGAGTGGGGAAGGGTTTCCGTGTGGGGAAGGTGTTTCAGTGAGCTGTGAAGGTGTTTCAGGGTATGGGGAAGGGGTTTCTGTGTGTGGGGAAGGGTTTAGGTGTGTGGGGAAGGGGTTTTAGTGTGTGGGGAAGGGTTTCAGTGTGAGAGGAAGGTGTTTCAGTGCGTGAGGAAGGGGTTTCAGTGAGTGGGGAAAGTGTTTCAGTGTGTGGGGAAGGTGTTTCAGTGTGTGGGGAAGGTGTTTCAGTGTGTGGGGAAGCGTTCTCAGAGTGTGGGGAAGGGTGTCAGTGTGTGGGGATGGGATTTCAGTGTGTGGGGAAGGTGTTTCAGTATGTGGGGATGGGGTCTCAGTGTGTGGGGAATGTGTTTCATTGCGTGGGGATGTGCGTCAGTGTGTGGGGATGTGTTTCAGTGTGTGGGGAAGTGTTTCAGTCTGTTGGGAAGGTGTTTCAGTGTGTGGGGATGTGTTTCAGGGTGTGGGGAAGGTGTTTCAGTGTGTGCGGAAGGGGTTTCAGTGTGTGGGGAGGGTATTTCATTGTGTGGGGAAGCTGTCTCAGTGTGTGGGGAAGGGATTTCAGTGTTTGGGGAAAGGTTTCAGTGTGTGGGGAAAGGTTTTCAAAGTGTGGGTAAGGGTTTCAGTGTGTGGGGAAGGTGCTTCAGTGTGTGCGGAAGGGGTTTCAGTGTGTGGGGCAGGCTTTTCATTGTGTGGGGAAGGGGTTTCAGTGTGTGGGGAAGGGATTTCAGTGTTTGGGGAAAGGTTTCAGTGTGTGGGGAAAGGTTTTCAAAGTGTGGGTAAGGGTTTCAGTGTGTGTGGAAGGTGCTTCAGTGTGTGCGGAAGGGGTTTCAGTGTGTGGGGCAGGTTTTTCATTGTGTGGGGAAGGGGTTTCAGTGTGTGGGGATGTGTTTCAGCGTGTGGGGATGTGTTTCAGTGTGTGGGGAAGGGTTTCAGTGTGTGGGAAAAGTGCTTCAGTATGTGGGGATGGGTTTCAGAGTGTGGGGATCAGTTTCAGTGTGTGGGGATGGCTTTCAGTGTGTGCGGAAGGGGTTTCAGTGTGTGGGGAAGGGGTTTCTGTGTGTGGGGAATGTGTTTCAGTGTGTTTGGAAGTGTTTCAGTGTGAGGGGAATGTGTTTCAGTGTGTGGTGAATGGGTTTCAGTGTTTCGGGAATGGTTTCAGTGTGTGGGGAAGGGGGGTCAGTGTGTGGGGAAGGTGTTTCAGTGTGTGGGGATGTGTTGCAGTGTGTGGTGAAGGTGTTTCAGTGTGTGCGGAAGGGGTTTCAGTGTGTGGGGAAGGTGTTTCCGTTTGTGGGGAAGTTGTTTCAGTGTGTGGGGAAGGGATTTCAGTGTGTGGGGAAAGGTTTCAGTGTGTGTGGAAAGGGATTCAAAGTGTGGGGAAGGGTTTCAGTGTGTGGGGAAGGTGCTTCAGTGTGTGCGGAAGGGGTTTCAGTGTGTGGGGAAGGTGTTTGATTGTGCGGGGAAGGTGTTTCAGTGTGTGGGGAAGGTTTTTCAGTGTGTGCGGAATGGGTTTCAGTGTGTGGGGAAGGTGTTTCATTGTGTGGGGAAGATGTTTCAGTGTGTGGGGAAGGTGTTTCAGTGTGTGGGGAAGGGGTTTCAGTGTGTGGGGAAGCTGTTTCAGTGTGTGGGGAAGGTGTTTCAGTGTGTGCGGAAGGGCTTTCAGTGTGTGGGGAAGGTGTTTTGGTGTGTGGGGAAGGTGTTTCAGTGTGTGGGGAAGGGGTTTCAGTGTGTGGGGAAGGTGTTTCAGTGTGTGGTGAAGGAGTTTCAGTGTGTGGGGAAGGGGTATCAGTGTGTGCAGAAGGGTTTTAGTGTGTGGGGAAGGGGTTTCAGTGTGTGGGGAAGGGTTTCAGTGTGTGGGGAAGCTGTTTCAGTGTTTGGGGAAGGTGTTTCAGTGTGTGGGGAAAGTGCTTCAGTGTGTGGGGAAGGTGTTTCTGTGTGTGTGGAAGGGGTCTCAGAGTGTGGGCAATGTGTTTCAGAGTGTTTGGAAGGGATTCAGTGTGTGGGGAATGTGTCTCAGTGTGTGGTGAATGGGTTTCAGTGTTTGGGGAAGGGTTTCAGTGTGTGGGGAAGGGGGGTCAGTGTGTGGGGAAGGAGTTTCAGTGTGTGGGGATGTGTTGCAGTGTGTGGTGAAGGTGTTTCAGTGTGTGCGGAAGGGGTTTCAGTGTGTGGGGAAGGTGTTTCCGTTTGTGGGGAAGTTGTTTCAGTGTGTGGGGAAGGGATTTCAGTGTGTGGGGAAAGGTTTCAGTGTGTGTGGAAAGGGATTCAAAGTGTGGGGAAGGGTTTCAGTGTGTGGGGAAGGTGCTTCAGTGTGTGCGGAAGGGGTTTCAGTGTGTGGGGAAGGTGTTTGATTGTGCGGGGAAGGTGTTTCAGTGTGTGGGGAAGGTTTTTCAGTGTGTGCGGAATGGGTTTCAGTGTGTGGGGAAGGTGTTTCATTGTGTGGGGAAGATGTTTCAGTGTGTGGGGAAGGTGTTTCAGTGTGTGGGGAAGGGGTTTCAGTGTGTGGGGAAGCTGTTTCAGTGTGTGGGGAAGGTGTTTCAGTGTGTGCGGAAGGGCTTTCAGTGTGTGGGGAAGGTGTTTTGGTGTGTGGGGAAGGTGTTTCAGTGTGTGGGGAAGGGGTTTCAGTGTGTGGGGAAGGTGTTTCAGTGTGTGGTGAAGGAGTTTCAGTGTGTGGGGAAGGGGTATCAGTGTGTGCAGAAGGGTTTTAGTGTGTGGGGAAGGGGTTTCAGTGTGTGGGGAAGGGGTTTCAGTGAGTGGGGAAAGTGTTTCAGTGTGTGGGGAAGGTGTTTCAGTGTGTGGGGAAGGTGTTTCAGTGTGTGGGGAAGCGTTCTCAGAGTGTGGGGAAGGGTGTCAGTGTGTGGGGATGGGATTTCAATGTGTGGGGAAGGTGTTGCAGTGTGTGGGGAAGGTGTTTCAGTATGTGGGGATGGGGTCTCAGTGTGTGGGGAATGTGTTTCATTGTGTGGGGATGTGCGTCAGTGTGTGGGGATGTGTTTCAGTGTGTGGGGAAGTGTTTCAGTCTGTTGGGAAGGTGTTTCAGTGTGTGCGGAAGGGGTTTCAGTGTGTGGGGAGGGTATTTCATTGTGTGGGGAAGCTGTCTCAGTGTGTGGGGAAGGGATTTCAGTGTTTGGGGAAAGGTTTCAGTGTGTGGGGAAAGGTTTTCAAAGTGTGGGTAAGGGTTTCAGTGTGTGGGGAAGTTGCTTCAGTGTGTGCGGAAGGGGTTTCAGTGTGTGGGGCAGGTTTTTCATTGTGTGGGGAAGGGGTTTCAGTGTGTGGGGAAGGGATTTCAGTGTTTGGGGAAAGGTTTCAGTGTGTGGGGAAAGGTTTTCAAAGTGTGGGTAAGGTTTTCAGTGTGTGGGGAAGGTGCTTCAGTGTGTGCGGAAGGGGTTTCAGTGTGTGGGGCAGGTTGTTTCATTGTGTGGGGAAGGGGTTTCAGTGTGTGGGGATGTGTTTCAGCGTGTGGGGATGTGTTTCAGTGTGTGGGGAAGGGTTTCAGTGTGTGGGAAAAGTGCTTCAGTATGTGGGGATGGGTTTCAGGGTGTGGGGATCAGTTTCAGTGTGTGGGGATGGGTTTCAGTGTGTGCGGAAGGGGTTTCAGTGTGTGGGGAAGGTGTTTCTGTGTGTGGGGATGTGTTTCAGTGCGTGGCGCAGGTTTTCAGTGTTTGCGGAAGGGGTTTCAGTGTGTGGAAAAGGTGTTTCAGTGTGTGGGGAAGGGGCTTCAGTGTGTGGGGAAGGGGTTTCAGTGTGTGGGGAAGGTGTTTCAGTGTGTGGGGAAGGGGTTTCAGAGAGTGGGTAAGGGTTTCAGTGTGTGGGCAATGTGTTTCAGTGCATGGGGAAGGGGTTTCTGAGAGTGCGGAAGGGTTTCCGTGTGGGGGGAAGTGTTTTCAGTGTGTGGGGAAGGGGATTCAGTGTGTGGGGAAGGGGTTTCAGTGTGTGCGGAAGGAGATTCAGTGTGTGGGGAAGGTGTTTCGGTGTTTGGGGAAGGTGTTTCAGTGTGTGGGGAAGGGGTTTCTGTGTGGGGAAGGTGTTTCAGTGAGCTGTGAAGGTGTATCAGGGTATGGGGAAGGGGTTTCTGTGTGTGGGGAAGGGTTTAGGTGTGTGCGGAAGGGGTTTCAGTGTGTGGGACAGGATTTTCATTGTGTGGGGAAGGGGTTTCAGTGTGTGGGGATGTGTTTCAGTGTCTGAGGAGGGTGTTTCAGTGTGTGGGGAATGTCTTGCAGTGTGTGGAGAAGTGTTTCACTGTGTGCGGAAGGGGATTCAGTGTGTGGGGAAGGTGTTTCAGTTTGTGAGGAAGTTGTTTCAGTGTGTGCGGAAGGGGTTTCAGTGTGTGGGGAAGGGGTTTCAATATGTGGGGAAGGTGTTTCAGTGTGTGCGGAAGGGGTTTCAGTGTGTGCAGAAGGGGTTTCAGTGTGTGGGAAAGGGGTTTCAGTGTGTGGGAAAGGTGTTTCAGTGTGTGCGGAAGGGGTCTCAGTGTGTGGGGAAAGGGTTTTAATGTGTGGGGATGTGTTTCAGTGTGTGGGGAAGGGTTTTCAGTATGTGGGTATGTGTTTCAGTGTGTGGGGAAGGTGTTTCAGTGTGTGGGGTAGGGTTTCACTGTGTGCAGAAAGAGTTTCAGTATCTGCGGAATGGGTTTCACTGTGTGGGGAAGTGGTTTCAGTGTGTGGGGAAGGTGTTTCAGTGTGTGCGGAAGGCGTTTCAGTGTGTGGGGAAGGAGTTTCAGTGTGTGGGGAAGTGGTTTCAGTGTGTGGGGTATGTGTTTCAGTGTGTTTGGAAGGGTTTCAGTGCGTGGAGAATGTGTTTCAGTGTGTGGGGAATGGGTTTCAGTGTGTGGGGAAGGGTTTCAGTGTGTGGGGAAGGGGTTTCAGTGGTTGGGTAATGGTTTCAGTGTGTGGGGAAGGTTTTTCAGTGTGTGCGGAATGGGTTTCAGTGTGTGGGGAAGGTGTTTCATTGTGTGGGGAAGGTGTTTCAGTGTGTGGGGAAGGTGTTTCAGTGTGTGGGGAAGGGGTTTCAGTGAGTGGGGAAGCTGTTTCAGTGTGTATGGAAGGTGTTTCAGTGTGTGCGGAAGAGGGTTCAGTGTGTGGGGAAGGTGTTTTGGTGTGTGGGGAAGGTGTTTCAGTGTTTGGGGAAGGGGTTTCAGTGTGTGGGGAAGGTGTTTCAGTGTGTGGTGATGATGTTTCAGTGTGTGGGGAAGGGGTTTCAGTGTGTGGCGAAGGGTTTCAGTGTGTGGGGAAGGGGTTTCAGTGTGTGGGGAAGGGTTTCAGTGTTTGGGGAAGGTGTTTCAGTGTTTGGGGAAGGTGTTTCAGTGTGTGGGGAAGGTGTTTCAGTGTGTGGGGTAGGTGTTTCTGTGTGTGTGGATGGGGTCTCAGAGTGTGGGGAAGGGTTTCATTGTGTGTGGATGGGATTTCAGTGTGTGGGGAAGGGGTTTCTGTGTGTGCGGAATGTGTTTCAGTGTGTTTGGAAGTGTTTCAGTGTGAGGGGAATGTGTTTCAGTGTGTGGTGAATGGGTTTCAGTGTTTGGGGAATGGTTTCAGTGTGTGGGGAAGGGGGGTCAGTGTGTGGGGAAGGTGTTTCAGTGTGTGGGGATGTGTTGCAGTATGTGGTGAAGTTGTTTCAGTGTGTGCAGAAGGGGTTTCAGTGTGTGGGGAAGGTGTTTCAGTGTGTGGGGAAGCTGTTTCAGTGTGTGGGGAAGGGATTTCAGTGATTGGGGAAAGGTTTCAGTGTGTGTGGAAAGGGTTTCAAAGTGTGGGTAAGGGTTTCAGTGAGTGGGGAAGGTTTTTCAGTGTGTGCGGAATGGGTTTCAGTGTGTGGGAAGGTGTTTCATTGTGTGGGGAAGATGTTTCACTGTGTGGGGAAGGTGTTTCAGTGTATGGGGAAGGGGTTTCAGTGTGTGGGGAAGCTGTTTCTGTGTGTGGTGAAGGAGTTTCAGTGTGTGGGGAAGGGGTATCAGTGTGTGGGGAACGGTTTTAGTGTGTGGGGAAGGGGTTTCAGTGTGTGGGGAAGGGTTTCAGTATGTGGGGAAGCTGTTTCAGTGTTTGGGGAAGGTGTTTCAGTGTGTGGGGAAGGTGTTTCAGTGTGTGGGGAAGGTGTTTCTGTGTGTATGGAAGGGGTCTCAGAGTGTGGGCAATGTGTTTCAGTGTGTTTGGAAGGGTTTCAGTGTGTGGGGAATGTGTTTCAGTGTGTGGTGAATGGGTTTCAGTGTTTGGGGAAGGGTTTCAGTGTGTGGGGAAGGGGGGGTCAGTGTGTGCGGAAGGTGTTTCAGTGTGTGGGGATGTGTTGCAGTGTGTGGGGAAGGTGTTTCAGTGTGTGCGGAAGGGGTTTCGGTGTATTAGGAAGGGGTTTCAGTGTGTGGGGAAGCTGTTTCAGTGTGTGGGGAAGGGATTTCAGTGTGTGGGGAAGGGTTTCAGTGTGTGGGGAACGGGTTTCAAAGTGTGGGTAAGGGTTTCAGTTTGTGGGGAAGGTGTTTCATCGTGTGGGGAAGATGTTTCAGTGTGTGGGGAAGGTGTTTCACTGTGTGGAGAAGGGGTTTCAGTGTGTGGGGAAGCTGTTTCAGTGTGTGGGGAAGGTGTTTCAGCGTGTGCGGAAGGAGTTTCAGTGTGTGGGGAAGGTGTTTCGGTGTTTGGGGAAGGTGTTTCAGTGTGTGGGGAAGGGGTTTTAGTGTGTGGGGAAGGTGTTTCAGTGAGATGTGAAGGTGTTTCAGGGTATGGGGAAGGGGTTTCTGTGTGTGGGGAAGGGTTTAGGTGTGTGGGGAAGTGGTTTCAGTGTGTGGGGAAGGGTTTCAGTGTGTGAGGAAGGTGTTTCAGTGCGTGGGGAAGGGGTTTCAGTGAGTGGGGAAAGTGTTTCAGTGTGTGGGGAAGGTGTTTCAGTGTGTGGGGAAGGTGTTTCAGTGTGTGGGGAAGCGGTCTCAGAGTGTGGGGAAGGGTGTCAGTGTGTGGGGATGGGATTTCAATGTGTGGGGAAGGTGTTTCAGTGTGTGGGGAAGGTGTTTCAGTCTTTGGGGATGGGGTCTCAGTGTGTGGGGAAGGTGTTTCATTGCGTGGGGATGTGCGTCAGTGTGTGGGGATGTGTTTCAGTGTGTGGGGAAGTGTTTCAGTCTGTTGGGAAGGTGTTTCAGTGTGTGGGGATGTGTTTCAGTGTGTGGGGAAGGTGTTTCAGTGTGTGCGGAAGGGGTTTCAGTGTGTGGGGAAGGTGTTTCAGTGTGTGGGCAATGTGTTTCAGTGTGTGGGGATGTGTTTCAGTGTGTGGGAAAGGGTTTCAGTGTGTGAGGATGGTGTTTCAGTATGTGGGGATGGGTTTCAGGGTGAGGGGATCAGTTTCAGTTTGTGGGGATGGGTTTCAGTGTGTGCGGAAGGGGCTTCAGTGTGTGGGGAAGGTGTTTCAGTGTGTGGGGAAGGGATTTCATTGTGTCGGGAAGGGCTTTCAGTGTGTGGGGAAGGGGTTTCAGTGTGTGGCAATGGGTTTCAGTTTGTGTGGAAGGGGTTTCAGTGTGTGGGGAAGGTGTTTCTCGGTGTGTGGGGAAGGGGTTTCAGTGTGTGGGAACGGGTTTCAGTGTGTGGGGAAGGTGTTTCAGTGTGTGGGGAAGGGGTTTCAGAGTGTGGGTAAGGCTTTCAGTGTGTGGGGAAGGTGTTTCAGTGCGTGGGGAAGGGGTTTCAGAGTGTGGGGAAGGGTTTCCGTGTGGGGGGAAGAGGTTTCAGTGTGTGGGGAAGGGGTTTCAGTGTGTGGGGAATGTGTTGCAGTGTGTCTGGATTTGTTTCAGTGGTTGGGGATGTGTTTCAGTGTGTGGGGAAGGGTTTCAGTGTGTGGGAAAGTTGTTTTAGTATGTGGAGATCTGTTTCAGGGTGTGGGGATCAGTTTCAGTGTGTGGGGATGGGTTTCAGTGTGTGCGGAAGGGGTTTCAGTGTGTGGGGAAGGTGTTTCTGTCTGTGGGGATGTGTTTCAGTGTGTTGGGAAGGGATTTCAGTGTGTGGGGAAGGTGTTTCATTGTGTGGGGAAGGTGTTTCAGTGTGTGGGGAAGGTGTTTCAGTGTGTGGGGAAGGGGTTTCAGTGAGTGGGGAAGCTGTTTCAGTGTGTATGGAAGGTGTTTCAGTGTGTGCGGAAGGGGGTTCAGTGTGTGGGGAAGGTGTTTTGGTGTGTGGGGAAGGTGTTTCAGTGTTTGGGGAAGGGGTTTCAGTGTGTGGGGAAGGTGTTTCAGTGTGTGGTGATGATGTTTCAGTGTGTGGGGAAGGGGTTTCAGTGTGTGGCGAAGGGTTTCAGTGTGTGGGGAAGGGGTATCAGTGTGTGGGGAAGGGTTTCAGTGTTTGGGGAAGGTGTTTCAGTGTTTGGGGAAGGTGTTTCAGTGTGTGGGGAAGGTGTTTCAGTGTGTGGTGTAGGTGTTTCTGTGTGTGTGGAAGGGGTCTCAGAGTGTGGGGAAGGGTTTCAGTGTGTGCGGATGGGATTTCAGTGTGTGGGGAAGGGGTTTCTGTGTGTGGGGAATGTGTTTCAGTGTGTTTGGAAGTGTTTCAGTGTGAGGGGAATGTGTTTCAGTGTGTGGTGAATGGGTTTCAGTGTTTGGGGAATGGTTTCAGTGTGTGGGGAAGGGGGGTCAGTGTGTGGGGAAGGTGTTCCAGTGTGTGGGGATGTGTTGCAGTATGTGGTGAAGTTGTTTCAGTGTGTGCAGAAGGGGTTTCAGTGTGTGGGGAAGGTGTTTCAGTGTGTGGGGAAGCTGTTTCAGTGTGTGGGGAAGGGATTTCAGTGTGTGGGGAAAGGTTTCAGTGTGTGTGGAAAGGGTTTCAAAGTGTGGGTAAGGGTTTCAGTGTGTGGGGAAGGTGCTTCAGTGTGTGCGGAAGGGGTTTCAGTGTGTGGGGAAGGTGTTTGATTGTGCGGGGAAGGTGTTTCAGTGTGTGGGGAAGGTTTTTCAGTGTGTGCGGAATGGGTTTCAGTGTGTGGGAAGGTGTTTCATTGTGTGGGGAAGATGTTTCAGTGTGTGGGGAAGGTGTTTCAGTGTGTGGGGAAGGGGTCTCAGTGTGTGGGGAAGCTGTTTCAGTGTGTGGTGAAGGAGTTTCAGTGTGTGGGGAAGGGGTATCAGTGTGTGGGGAAGGGTTTTAGTGTGTGGGGAAGGGGTTTCAGTGTGTGGGGAAGGGTTTCAGTGTGTGGGGAAGCTGTTTCAGTGTTTGGGGAAGGTGTTTCAGTGTGTGGGGAAGGTGTTTCAGTGTGTGGGGAAGGTGTTTCTGTGTGTGTGGAAGGGGTCTCAGAGTGTGGGCAATGTGTTTCAGTGTGTTTGGAAGGGTTTCAGTGTGTGGGGAATGTGTTTCAGTGTGTGATGAATGGGTTTCAGTGTTTGGGGAAGGGTTTCAGTGTGTGGGGAAGGGGGGTCAGTGTTTGCGGAAGGTGTTTCAGTGTGTGGGGATGTGTTGCAGTGTGTGGGGAAGGTGTTTCAGTGTGTGCGGAAGGGGTTTCGGTGTATTAGGAAGGGGTTTCAGTGTGTGGGGAAGCTGTTTCAGTGTGTGGGCAAGGGATTTCAGTGTGTGGGGAAGGGTTTCAGTGTGTGGGGAACGGGTTTCAAAGTGTGGGTAAGGGTTTCAGTTTGTGGGGAAGGTGTTTCATTGTGTGGGGAAGATGTTTCAGTGTGTGGGGAAGGTGTTTCACTGTGTGGAGAAGGGGTTTCAGTGTGTGGGGAAGCTGTTTCAGTGTGTGGGGAAGGTGTTTCAGCGTGTGCGGAAGGAGTTTCAGTGTGTGGGGAAGGTGTTTCAGTGTTTGGGGAAGGTGTTTCAGTGTGTGGGGAAGGGGTTTAGTGTGTGGGGAAGGTGTTTCAGTGAGCTGTGAAGGTGTTTCAGGGTATGGGGAAGGGGTTTCTGTGTGTGGGGAAGTGTTTAGGTGTGTGGGGAAGTGGTTTCAGTGTGTGGGGAAGGGTTTCAGTGTGTGAGGAAGGTGTTTCAGTGCGTGGGGAAGGGGTTTCAGTGAGTGGGGAAAGTGTTTCAGTGTGTGGGGAAGGTGTTTCAGTGTGTGGGGAAGGTGTTTCAGTGTGTGGGGAAGCGGTCTCAGAGTGTGGGGAAGGGTGTCAGTGTGTGGGGATGGGATTTCAATGTGTGGGGAAGGTGTTTCAGTGTGTGGGGAAGGTGTTTCAGTCTGTGGGGATGGGGTCTCAGTGTGTGGGGAAGGTGTTTCATTGCGTGGGGATGTGCGTCAGTGTGTGGGGATGTGTTTCAGTGTGTGGGGAAGTGTTTCAGTCTGTTGGGAAGGTGTTTCAGTGTGTGGGGATGTGTTTCAGTGAGCTGTGAAGGTGTTTCAGGGTATGGGGAAGGGGTTTCTGTGTGTGGGGAAGGGTTTAGGTGTATGGGGAAGTGGTTTCAGTGTGTGGGGAAGGGTTTCAGTGTGTGAGGAAGGTGTTTCAGACGTGGGGAAGGGGTTTCAGTGAGTGGGGAAAGTGTTTCAGTGTGTGGGGAAGGTGTTTCAGTGTGTGGGGAAGGTGTTTCAGTGTGTGGGGAAGCGGTCTCAGAGTGTGGGGAAGGGTGTCAGTGTGTGGGGATGGGATTTCAATGTGTGGGGAAGGTGTTTCAGTGTGTGGGGAAGGTGTTTCAGTCTGTGGGGATGGGGTCTCAGTGTGTGGGGAAGGTGTTTCATTGCGTGGGGATGTGCGTCAGTGTGTGGGGATGTGTTTCAGTGTGTGGGGAAGTGTTTCAGTCTGTTGGGAAGGTGTTTCAGTGTGTGGCGATGTGTTTCAGTGTGTGGGGAAGGTGTTTCAGTGTGTGCGGAAGGGGTTTCAGTGTGTGGGGAAGGTGTTTCAGTGTGTGGGCAATGTGTTTCAGTGTGTGGGGATGTGTTTCAGTGTGTGGGAAAGGGTTTCAGTGTGTGAGGATGGTGTTTCAGTGTGTGGGGATGGGTCTCAGGGTGAGGGGATCAGTTTCAGTTTGTGGGGATGGGTTTCAGTGTGTGCGGAAGGGGCTTCAGTGTGTGGGGAAGGTGTTTCAGTGTGTGGGGAAGGGATTTCATTGTGTCGGGAAGGGCTTTCAGTGTGTGGGGAAGGGGTTTCAGTGTGTGGCAATGGGTTTCAGTTTGTGCGGAAGGGGTTTCAGTGTGTGGGGAAGGTGTTTCTCGGTGTGTGGGGAAGGGGTTTCAGTGTGTGGGAACGGGTTTCAGTGTGTGGGGAAGGTGTTTCAGTGTGTGGGGAAGGGGTTTCAGAGTGTGGGTAAGGCTTTCAGTGTGTGGGGAAGGTGTTTCAGTGCGTGGGGAAGGGGTTTCAGAGTGTGGGGAAGGGTTTCCGTGTGGGGGGAAGAGGTTTCAGTGTGTGGGGAAGGGGTTTCAGTGTGTGGGGAATGTGTTGCAGTGTGTCGGGATTTGTTTCAGTGGTTGGGGATGTGTTTCAGTGTGTGGGGAAGGGTTTCAGTGTGTGGGAAAGTTGTTTTAGTATGTGGGGATCTGTTTCAGGGTGTGGGGATCAGTTTCAGTGTGTGGGGATGGGTTTCAGTGTGTGCGGAAGGGGTTTCAGTGTGTGGGGAAGGTGTTTCTGTGTGTGGGGATGTGTTTCAGTGTGTTGGGAAGGGATTTCAGTATGTGGGGAAGGGGTTTCAGTGTGTGGGGATGGGTGTCAGTGTGTGGCGATGGGTTTCAGCGTGTGCGGACGGGGTTTCAGTGTGTGGAAAAGGCGTTTCAATGTGTGGAAGGGGTTACAGTGTGTGGGAAAGGGGTTTCAGTGTTTGGGGAAGGTGTTTCAGTGTGTGAGGAAGGGGTTTCAGAGTGTGGGTAATGGCTTCAGTGTGTGGGTAAGGGTTTCAGTTTGTGGCGAAGGTGCTTCAGTATGTGCGGAAGGGGTTTCAGTTTGTGGGGAAGGTGTTTCGTTGTGTGGGGAAGGTTTTTCAGTGTGTGGGGAAGGTGTTTCACTGAGTGGAGAAGGGTTTTCAGTCTGTGGGGAAGCTGTTTCAGTGTGTGGGGAAGGTGCTTCAGTGTGTGTGGAAGGAGTTTCAGTGTGTGGGGAAGGTGTTTCGGTGTTTCGTGAAGGTGTTTTGGTGTGTGGGGAAGGGTTTCAGTGTGTGGGGAAGGTGTTTCAGTGGGTGGGTAATGGTTTCAGTGTGTGGGGAAGGTTTTTCAGTGTGTGCCGAATGGGTTTCAGTGTGTGGGGAATGGGTTTCAGTGTGTGGGGAAGGGTTTCAGTGTGTGGGGAAGGGGTTTAAGTGGTTGGGTAATGGTTTCAGTGTGTGGGGAAGGTTTTTCAGTGTGTGCGGAATGTGTTTCAGTGTGTGGGGAAGGTGTTTCATTGTGTGGGGAAGGTGTTTCAGTGTGTGGGGAAGGTGTTTCAGTGTGTGGGGAAGGGGTTTCAGTGAGTGGGGAAGCTGTTTCAGTGTGTATGGAAGGTGTTTCAGTGTGTGCGGAAGGGGGTTCAGTGTGTGGGGAAGGTGTTTTGGTGTGTGGGGAAGGTGTTTCAGTGTTTGGGGAAGGGGTTTCAGTGTGTGGGGAAGGTGTTTCAGTGTGTGGTGATGATGTTTCAGTGTGTGGGGAAGGGGTTTCAGTGTGTGGCGAAGGGTTTCAGTGTGTGGGGAAGGGGTATCAGTGTGTGGGGAAGGGTTTCAGTGTTTGGGGAAGGTGTTTCAGTGTTTGGGGAAGGTGTTTCAGTGTGTGGGGAAGGTGTTTCAGTGTGTGGTGTAGGTGTTTCTGTGTGTGTGGAAGGGGTCTCAGAGTGTGGGGAAGGGTTTCAGTGTGTGTGGATGGGATTTCAGTGTTTGGGGAAGGGGTTTCTGTGTGTGGGGAATGTGTTTCAGTGTGTTTGGAAGTGTTTCAGTGTGAGGGGAATGTGTTTCAGTGTGTGGTGAATGGGTTTCAGTGTTTGGGGAATGGTTTCAGTGTGTGGGGAAGGGGGGTCAGTGTGTGGGGAAGGTGTTCCAGTGTGTGGGGATGTGTTGCAGTATGTGGTGAAGTTGTTTCAGTGTGTGCAGAAGGGGTTTCAGTGTGTGGGGAAGGTGTTTCAGTGTGTGGGGAAGCTGTTTCAGTGTGTGGGGAAGGGATTTCAGTGTGTGGGGAAAGGTTTCAGTGTGTGTGGAAAGGGTTTCAAAGTGTGGGTAAGGGTTTCAGTGTGTGGGGAAGGTGCTTCAGTGTGTGCGGAAGGGGTTTCAGTGTGTGGGGAAGGTGTTTGATTGTGCGGGGAAGGTGTTTCAGTGTGTGGGGAAGGTTTTTCAGTGTGTGCGGAATGGGTTTCAGTGTGTGGGAAGGTGTTTCATTGTGTGGGGAAGATGTTTCAGTGTGTGGGGAAGGTGTTTCAGTGTGTGGGGAAGGGGTCTCAGTGTGTGGGGAAGCTGTTTCAGTGTGTGGTGAAGGAGTTTCAGTGTGTGGGGAAGGGGTATCAGTGTGTGGGGAAGGGTTTTAGTGTGTGGGGAAGCTGTTTCAGTGTTTGGGGAAGGTGTTTCAGTGTGTGGGGAAGGTGTTTCAGTGTGTGGGGAAGGTGTTTCTGTGTGTGTGGAAGGGGTCTCAGAGTGTGGGCAATGTGTTTCAGTGTGTTTGGAAGGGTTTTAGTGTGTGGGGAATGTGTTTCAGTGTGTGGTGAATGGGTTTCAGTGTTTGGGGAAGGGTTTCAGTCTGTGGGGAAGGGGGGTCAGTGTTTGCGGAAGGTGTTTCAGTGTGTGGGGATGTGTTGCAGTGTGTGGGGAAGGTGTTTCAGTGTGTGCGGAAGGGGTTTCGGTGTATTAGGAAGGGGTTTCAGTGTGTGGGGAAGCTGTTTCAGTGTGTGGGGAAGGGATTTCAGTGTGTGGGGAAGGGTTTCAGTGTGTGGGGAACGGGTTTCAAAGTGTGGGTAAGGGTTTCAGTTTGTGGGGAAGGTGTTTCATTGTGTGGGGAAGATGTTTCAGTGTGTGGGGAAGGTGTTTCACTGTGTGGAGAAGGGGTTTCAGTGTGTGGGGAAGCTGTTTCAGTGTGTGGGGAAGGTGTTTCAGCGTGTGCGGAAGGAGTTTCAGTGTGTGGGGAAGGTGTTTCGGTGTTTGGGGAAGGTGTTTCAGTGTGTGGGGAAGGGGTTTTAGTGTGTGGGGAAGGTGTTTCAGTGAGCTGTGAAGGTGTTTCAGGGTATGGGGAAGGGGTTCCTGTGTGTGGGGAAGGGTTTAGGTGTGTGGGGAAGTGGTTTCAGTGTGTGGGGAAGGGTTTCAGTGTGTGAGGAAGGTGTTTCAGTGCGTGGGGAAGGGGTTTCAGTGAGTGGGGAAAGTGTTTCAGTGTGTGGGGAAGCGGTCTCAGAGTGTGGGGAAGGGTGTCAGTGTGTGGGGATGGGATTTCAATGTGTGGGGAAGGTGTTTCAGTGTGTGGGGAAGGTGTTTCAGTATGTGGGGATGGGGTCTCAGTGTGTGGGGAAGGTGTTTCATTGCGTGGGGATGTGCGTCAGTGTGTGGGGATGTGTTTCAGTGTGTGGGGAAGTGTTTCAGTCTGTTGGGAAGGTGTTTCAGTGTGTGGGGATGTATTTCAGTGTGTGGGGAAGGTGTTTCAGTGTGTGCTAAGGAGTTTCAGTGTGTGGGGAAGGTGATTCAGTGTGTGGGCAATGTGTTTCAGTGTGTGGGGATGTGTTTCAGTGTGTGGGAAAGGGTTTCAGTGTGTGAGGATGGTGTTTCAGTATGTGGGGATGGGTTTCAGGGTGTGGGGATCAGTTTCAGTTTGTGGGGATGTGTTTCAGTGTGTGCGGAAGGGGCTTCAGTGTGTGGGGAAGGTGTTTCTGTGTGTGTGGATGTGTTTCAGTGTGTGGGGAAGGGATTTCATTGTGTCGGGAAGGGCTTTCAGTGTGTGGGGAAGGGGTTTCAGTGTGTGGCAATGGGTTTCAGTTTGTGCGGAAGGGGTTTCAGTGTGTGGGGAAGGTGTTTCTCGGTGTGTGGGGAAGGGGTTTCAGTGTGTGGGAAAGGGGTTTCAGTGTGTGGGGAAGGTGTTTCAGTGTGTGGGGAAGGGGTTTCAGAGTGTGGGTCAGGCTTTCAGTGTGTGGGGAAGGTGTTTCAGTGCGTGGGGAAGGGGTTTCAGAGTGTGGGGAAGGGTTTCCGTGTGGGGGGAAGAGGTTTCAGTGTGTGGGGAAGGGGTTTCAGTGTGTGGAGAATGTGTTTCAGTGTGTCGGGATTTGTTTCAGTGGTTGGGGATGTGTTTCAGTGTGTGGGGAAGGGTTTCAGTGTGTGGGAAAGTTGTTTTAGTATGTGGGGATCTGTTTCAGGGTGTGGGGATCAGTTTCAGTGTGTGGGGATGGGTTTCAGTGTGTGCGGAAGGGGTTTCAGTGTGTGGGGAAGGTGTTTCTGTGTGTGGGGATGTGTTTCAGTGTGTTGGGAAGGGATTTCAGTATGTGGGGAAGGGGTTTCAGTGTGTGGGGATGGGTGTCAGTGTGTGGCGATGGGTTTCAGCGTGTGGAAAAGGCGTTTCAATGTGTGGAAGGGGTTACAGTGTGTGGGAAAGGGGTTTCAGTGTTTGGGTAAGGTGTTTCAGTGTGTGAGGAAGGGGTTTCAGAGTGTGGGTAATGGCTTCAGTGTGTGGGTAAGGGTTTCAGTTTGTGGGGAAGGTGCTTCAGTATGTGCGGAAGGGGTTTCAGTTTGTGGGGAAGGTGTTTCGTTGTGTGGGGAAGGTGTTTCAGTGTGTGGGGAAGGTGTTTCACTGAGTGGAGAAGGGTTTTCAGTCTGTGGGGAAGCTGTTTCAGTGTGTGGGGAAGGTGCTTCAGTGTGTGTGGAAGGAGTTTCAGTGTGTGGGGAAGGTGTTTCGGTGTTTCGTGAAGGTGTTTCGGTGTGTGGGGAAGGGTTTCAGTGTGTGGGGAAGGTGTTTCAGTGGGTGGGTAATGGTTTCAGTGTGTGGGAATTGGTTTCAGTGTGTGGGGAAGGTGTTTCATTGTGTGGGGAAGGTGTTTCAATGTGTGGGGAAGGTGTTTCAGTGTGTGGGGAAGGGGTTTCAGTGAGTGGGGAAGCTGCTGCAGTGTGTGGGGAAGCTGTTTCAGTGTGTGCGGAAGGGGTTTCAGTGTGTGGGGAAGGTGTATCGCTGTTTGGGGAAGGTGTTTCAGTCTGTGGGGAAGGGTTTCAGTGTGTGTGGATGGGATTTCAGTGTGTGGGGAAGGGGTTTCTGTGTGTGGGGAATGTGTTTCAGTGTGTTTGGAAGGGTTTCAGTGTGTGGGGAATGTGTTTCAGTGTGTGGTGAATGGGTTTCAGTGTTTGGGGAAGTGTTTCAGTGTGTGGTGAAGGGGGGTCAGTGCGTGGGGAAGGTGTTTCAGTGTGTGGGGATGTGTTGCAGTGTGTGGGCAAGTTGTTTCAGTGTGTGCAGAAGGGGTTTCAGTGTGTGGGGAAGGTGTTTCAGTGTGTGGGGAAGCTGTTTCAGTGTGCGGGGAAGGGATTTCCGTGTGTGGGGAAGGGTTTCAGTGTGTGGGGAAAGGGTTTCAAAGTGTGGGTCAGGGTTTCAGTGTGTGGGGAAGGTGCTTCAGTGTGTGCGGAAGGGGTTTCAGTGTGTGGGGATGGTGTTTCATTGTTTGGGGAAGGTGTTTCAGTGTATGGTGAAGGTGTTTCACTGTGTGGAGAAGGGGTTTCAGTGTGTGGGGAAGCTGTTTTAGTGTGTGGGGAAGGTGTTTCAGTGTGCGGGGAAGGTTTTTCAGTGTGTGCGGAATGGGTTTCAGTGTGTGGGGAAGGTGTTTCATTGTGTGGGGAAGTTGTTTCAGTGTGTGGGGAAGGTGTTTCAGTGAGTGGGGAAGGGGATTCAGTGTGTGGGGAAGCTGTTTCAGTGTGTGGGGAAGGTGTTTCCGTGCGTGGGGATGTGCTTCATTGTGTGGGGATTCGTTTCAGTGTGTGGGGAAGGGTTTCAGTGTGTGGGGAAGGTGTTTCAGTGTGTGGGGATGGGTTTCAGTGTGCGGGGAAGGTGTTTCAGTGTGTGGGGAAGGGTTTGCAGTGTGTGGGGAAGGTGTTTCTGTGTGTGGGGATGTGTTTCAGTGTGTGGGGATGTGTTTCAGTGTGTGGGGAAGGGTTTCAGTGTGTTGGGAAGGTGTTTCAGTATGTGGGGATGGGTCTCAGGGTGTGGGGATCAGTTTCAGTGTGTGGGGATGGGTTTCAGTGTGTGCGGAAGGTGTTTTAGTGTGTGGGGAAGGTGTTTCTGTGTGTGGGGATGTGTTACAGTGTGTGCGGAAGGGATTTCAGCGTGTGGGGAAGGGGTATCAGTGTGTGGGGATGGGTTTCAGTGTGTGGCAATGGCTTTCAGTGTGTGCCGAAGGGGTTTCAGTGTGTGGGGAAGGAGTTTCAGTGTGTGGGGAAGGGGTTGCAGTGTGTGGGAAAGGGCTTTCAGTGTGTGGGGAAGGTGTTTCAGTGTGTGGGGAAGGTGTTTCCGTGTTTGGGGAAGGTGTTTCAGTGTGTGGGGAAGGGGTTTCAGTGTGTGGGGAAGGTGTTTCAGTGAGCTGTGAAGGTGTTGCAGGGTATGGGGAAGGGGTTTCTGTGTGTGGGGAAGTGTTTAGGTGTGTGGGGAAGGGGTTTCAGTGTGTGGGGAAGGGTTTCAGTGTGTGAGGAAGGTGTTTCAGTGCGTGGGAAAGGGGTTTCAGTGAGTGGGGAAAGTGTTTCAGTCGGTGGGGAAGGTGTTTCAGTGTGTGGGGAAGTTGTTTCAGTGTGTGGGGAAGCGGTCTCAGAGTGTGGGGAAGGGTGACAGTGTGTGGGGATGGGATTTCAATGTGTGGGGAAGGTGTTTCAGTGTGTGGGCAATGTGTTTCAGTGTGTGGGGATGTGTTTCAGTGTGTGGGAAAGGGTTTCAGTGTGTGGGGATGGTGTTTCAGTATGTGGGGATGGGTTTCAGGGTGTGGGGATCAGTTTCAGTTTGTGGGGATGGGTTTCAGTGTGTGCGGAAGGGGCTTCAGTGTGTGGGGAAGGTGTTTCTGTGTGTGGGGATGTGTTTCAGTGTGTGGGGAAGGGATTTCATTGTGTCGGGAAGGGGTTTCAGTGTGTGGGGAAGGGGTTTCAGTGTGTGGCAATGGGTTTCAGTTTGTGCGGAAGGGGTTTCAGTGTGTGAGGAAGGTGTTTCAGTGTGTGGGGAAGGGGTTTCAGTGTGTGGGAAAGGGGTTTCAGTGTGTGGGGAAGGTGTTTCAGTGTGTGGGGAAGGGCTTCAGTGTGTGGGGAAGGGGTTTCAGTGAGTGGGGAAGCTGCTTCAGTGTGTGGGGAAGCTGTTTCAGTGTGTGCGGAAGGGGTTTCAGTGTGTGGGGAAGGTGTATCGCTGTGTGGGAAAGGTGTTTCAATGTGTGGGGAAGGGGTTTCAGTGTGTGGGGAAGGTGTTTCAGTGTGTGGTGAAGATGATTCAGTGTGTGGGGAAGGGGTTTCAGAGTGTGGCGAAGGGTTTCAGTGTGTGGGGAAGGGGTTTCAGTCTGTGGGGAAGTGTTTCAGTGTGTGGTTGAAGGTGTTTCAGTATTTGGGGAAGGTGTTTCAGTGTGTGGGGAAGGTGTTTCAGTGTGTGTGGTAGGTGTTTCTGTGTGTGTGCAAGGGGTCTCAGAGTGTGGGGAAGGGTATCAGTGTGTGTGGATGGGATTTCAGTGTGTGGGGAAGAGGTTTCTGTGTGTGGGGAATGTGTTTCAGTGTGTTTGGAAGGGTTTCAGTGTGTGGGGAATGTGTTTCAGTGTTTGGTGAATGGGTTTCAGTGTTTGGGGAAGGGTTTCAGTTTGTGGTGAAGGGGGTCAGTGCGTGGGGAAGGTGTTTCAGTGTGTGGGGATGTGTTGCAGTGTGTGGGCAAGTTGTTTCAGTGTGTGCGGAAGGGGTTTCAGTGTGTGGGGAAGGTGTTTCAGTGTGTGGGGAAGCTGTTTCAGTGTGCGGGGAAGGGATTTCCGTGTGTGGGGAAGGGTTTCAGTGTGTGGGGAAAGGGTTTCAAAGTGTGGGTAAGGGTTTCAGTGTGTGGGGAAGGTGCTTCAGTGCGTGCGGAAAGGGTTTCAGTGTGTGGGGAAGGTGTTTCATTGTTTGGGGAAGGTGTTTCAGTGTATGGTGAAGGTGTTTCACTGTGTGGAGAAGGGTTTTCAGTGTGCGGGGAAGCTGTTTCAGTGTGTGGGGAAGGTGTTTCAGTGTGCGGGGAAGGTTTTTCAGTGTGTGCGGAATGGGTTTCAGTGTGTGGGGAAGGTGTTTCATTGTGTGTGTGGGGAAGTTGTTTCAGTGTGTGGGGAAGGTGTATCGCTGTTTGGGGAAGGTGTTTCAGTGTGTGGGGAAGGGTTTCAGTGTTTGTGCATGTGATTTCAGTGTGTGGGGAAGGGGTTTCTGTGTGTGGGGAATGTGTTTCAGTGTGTTTGGAAGGGTTTCAGTGTGTGGGGAATGTGTTTCAGTGTGTGGTGAATGGGTTTCAGTGTTTGGGGAAGGGTTTCAGTGTGTGGTGAACGGGGGTCAGTGCGTGGGGAAGGTGTTTCAGTGTGTGTGGATGTGTTGCAGTGTGTGGGCAAGTTGTTTCCGTGTGTGCAGAAGGGGTTTCAGTGTGTGGGGAAGGTGTTTCAGTGTGTGGGGAAGCTGTTTCAGTGTGCGGGGAAGGGATTTCCGTGTGTGGGGAAGGGTTTCAGTGTGTGGGGAAAGGGTTTCAAAGTGTGGGTCAGGGTTTCAGTGTGTGGGGAAGGTGCTTCAGTGTGTGCGGAAGGGGTTTCAGTGTGTGGGGATGGTGTTTCATTGTTTGGGGAAGGTGTTTCAGTGTATGGTGAAGTTGTTTCACTGTGTGGAGAAGGGGTTTCAGTGTGTGGGGAAGCTGTTTTAGTGTGTGGGGAAGGTGTTTCAGTGTGCGGGGAAGGTTTTTCAGTGTGTGCGGAATGGGTTTCAGTGTGTGGGGAAGGTGTTTCATTGTGTGGGGAAGTTGTTTCAGTGTGTGGGGAAGGTGTTTCAGTGTGTGGGGAAGGGGATTCAGTGTGTGGGGAAGCTGTTTCAGTGTGTGGGGAAGGTGTTTCCGTGCGTGGGGATGTGCTTCATTGTGTGGGGATTCGTTTCAGTGTGTGGGGAAGGGTTTCAGTGTGTGGGGAAGGTGTTTCAGTGTGTGGGGATGGGTTTCAGTGTGCGGGGAAGGTGTTTCAGTGTGTGGGCAATGTGTTTCAGTGTGTGGGGATGTGTTTCAGTGTGTGGGAAAGGGTTTCAGTGTGTGGGGATGGTGTTTCAGTATGTGGGGATGGGTTTCAGGGTGTGGGGATCAGTTTCAGTTTGTGGGGATGGGTTTCAGTGTGTGCGGAAGGGGCTTCAGTGTGTGGGGAAGGTGTTTCTGTGTGTGGGGATGTGTTTCAGTGTGTGGTGAAGGGATTTCATTGTGTCGGGAAGGGGTTTCAGTGTGTGGGGAAGGGGTTTCAGTGTGTGGCAATGGGTTTCAGTTTGTGCGGAAGGGGTTTCAGTGTGTGAGGAAGGTGTTTCAGTGTGTGGGGAAGGGGTTTCAGTGTGTGGGAAAGGGGTTTCAGTGTGTGGGGAAGGTGTTTCAGTGTGTGGGGAAGGGCTTCAGTGTGTGGGGAAGCTGTTTCAGTGTGTGCGGAAGGGGTTTCAGTGTGTGGGGAAGGTGTATCGCTGTGTGGGGAAGGTGTTTCAATGTGTGGGGAAGGGGTTTCAGTGTGTGGGGAAGGTGTTTCAGTGTGTGGTGAAGATGTTTCAGTGTGTGGGGAAGGGGTTTCAGAGTGTGGCGAAGGGTATCAGTGTGTGGGGAAGGGGTTTCAGTCTGTGGGGAAGTGTTTCAGTGTGTGGTTGAAGGTGTTTCAGTGTTTGGGGAAGGTGTTTCAGTGTGTGGGGAAGGTGTTTCAGTGTGTGTGGTAGGTGTTTCTGTGTGTGTGCAAGGGGTCTCAGAGTGTGGAGAAGGGTTTCAGTGTGTGTGGATGGGATTTCAGTGTGTGGGGAAGAGGTTTCTGTGTGTGGGGAATGTGTTTCAGTGTGTTTGGAAGGGTTTCAGTGTGTGGGGAATGTGTTTCAGTGTTTGGTGAATGGGTTTCAGTGTTTGGGGAAGGGTTTCAGTTTGTGGTGAAGGGGGGTCAGTGCGTGGGGAAGGTGTTTCAGTGTGTGGGGATGTGTTGCAGTGTGTGGGCAAGTTGTTTCAGTGTGTGCGGAAGGGGTTTCAGTGTGTGGGGAAGGTGTTTCAGTGTGTGGGGAAGCTGTTTCAGTGTGCGGGGAAGGGATTTCCGCGTGTGGGGAAGGGTTTCAGTGTGTGGGGAAAGGGTTTCAAAGTGTGGGTAAGGGTTTCAGTGTGTGGGGAAGGTGCTTCAGTGCGTGCGGAAAGGGTTTCAGTGTGTGGGGAAGGTGTTTCATTGTTTGGGGAAGGTGTTTCAGTGTATGGTGAAGGTGTTTCACTGTGTGGAGAAGGGTTTTCAGTGAGCGGGGAAGCTGTTTCAGTGTGTGGGGAAGGTGTTTCAGTGTGCGGGGAAGGTTTTTCAGTGTGTGCGGAATGGGTTTCAGTGTGTGGGGAAGGTGTTTCATTGTGTGGGGAAGTTGTTTCAGTGTGTGGGGAAGGTGTATCGCTGTTTGGGCAAGGTGTTTCAGTGTGTGGGGAAGGGTTTCAGTGTGTGTGGATGGGATTTCAGTGTGTGGGGAAGGGGTTTCTGTGTGTGGGGAATGTGTTTCAGTGTGTTTGGAAGGGTTTCAGTGTGTGGGGAATGTGTTTCAGTGTGTGGTGAATGGGTTTCAGTGTTTGGGGAAGGGTTTCAGTGTGTGGTGAAGGGGGGTCAGTGCGTGGGGAAGGTGTTTCAGTGTGTGGGGATGTGTTGCAGTGTGTGGGCAAGTTGTTTCAGTGTGTGCAGAAGGGGTTTCAGTGTGTGGGGAAGGTGTTTCAGTGTGTGGGGAAGCTGTTTCAGTGTGCGGGGAAGGGATTTCCGTGTTTGGGGAAGGGTTTCAGTGTGTGGGGAAAGGGTTTCAAAGTGTGGGTCAGGGTTTCAGTGTGTGGGGAAGGTGCTTCAGTGTGTGCGGAAGGGGTTTCAGTGTGTGGGGATGGTGTTTCATTGTTTGGGGAAGGTGTTTCAGTGTATGGTGAAGTTGTTTCACTGTGTGGAGAAGGGGTTTCAGTGTGTGGGGAAGCTGTTTTAGTGTGTGGGGAAGGTGTTTCAGTGTGCGGGGAAGGTTTTTCAGTGTGTGCGGAATGGGTTTCAGTGTGTGGGGAAGGTGTTTCATTGTGTGGGGAAGTTGTTTCAGTGTGTGGGGAAGGTGTTTCAGTGTGTGGGGAAGGGGATTCAGTGTGTGGGGAAGCTGTTTCAGTGTGTGGGGAAGGTGTTTCCGTGCGTGGGGATGTGCTTCATTGTGTGGGGATTCGTTTCAGTGTGTGGGGAAGGGTTTCAGTGTGTGGGGAAGGTGTTTCAGTGTGTGGGGATGGGTTTCAGTGTGCGGGGAAGGTGTTTCAGTGTGTGGGGAAGGGTTTGCAGTGTGTGGGGAAGGTGTTTCTGTGTGTGGGGATGTGTTTCAGTGTGTGGGGATGTGTTTCAGTGTGTGGGGAAGGGTTTCAGTGTGTGGGGAAGGTGTTTCAGTATGTGGGGATGGGTCTCAGGGTGTGGGGATCAGTTTCAGTGTGTGGGGATGGGTTTCAGTGTGTGCGGAATGTGTTTTAGTGTGTGGGGAAGGTGTTTCTGTGTGTGGGGATGTGTTACAGTGTGTGCGGAAGGGATTTCAGCGTGTGGGGAAGGGGTATCAGTGTGTGGGGATGGGTTTCAGTGTGTGGCAATGGCTTTCAGTGTGTGCCGAAGGGGTTTCAGTGTGTGGGGAAGGAGTTTCAGTGTGTGGGGAAGGGGTTGCAGTGTGTGGGAAAGGGCTTTCAGTGTGTGGGGAAGGTGTTTCAGTGTGTGGAGAAGGTGTTTCCGTGTTTGGGGAAGGTGTTTCAGTGTGTGGGGAAGGGGTTTCAGTGTGTGGGGAAGGTGTTGCAGTGAGCTGTGAAGGTGTTGCAGGGTATGGGGAAGGGGTTTCTGTGTGTGGGGAAGTGTTTAGGTGTGTGGGGAAGGGGTTTCAGTGTGTGGGGAAGGGTTTCAGTATGTGAGGAAGGTGTTTCAGTGCGTGGGGAAGGGGTTTCAGTGAGTGGGGAAAGTGTTTCAGTCGGTGGGGAAGGTGTTTCAGTGTGTGGGGAAGGTGTTTCAGTGTGTGGGGAAGCGGTCTCAGAGTGTGGGGAATGGTGACAGTGTGTGGGGATGGGATTTCAATGTGTGGGGAAGGTGTTTCAGTGTGTGGGGAAAGTGTTTCAGTATGTGGGGATGGGGTCTCAGTGTGTGCAGAAGGGGTTTCAGTGTGTGGGGAAGGTGTTTCAGTGTGTGGGCAATGTGTTTCAGTGTGTGGGGATGTGTTTCAGTGTGTGGGAAAGGGTTTCAGTGTGTGGGGATGGTGTTTCAGTATGTGGGGATGGGTTTCAGGGTGTGGGGATCAGTTTCAGTTTGTGGGGATGGGTTTCAGTGTGTGCGGAAGGGGCTTCAGTATGTGGGGAAGGTGTTTCTGTGTGTGGGGATGTGTTTCAGTGTGTGGGGAAGGGATTTCATTGTGTCGGGAAGGGGTTTCAGTGTGTGGGGAAGGGGTTTCAGTGTGTGGCAATGGGTTTCAGTTTGTGCGGAAGGGGTTTCAGTGTGTGAGGAAGGTGTTTCAGTGTGTGGGGAAGGGGTTTCAGTGTGTGGGAAAGGGGTTTCAGTGTGTGGGGAAGGTGTTTCAGTGTGTGGGGAAGGGGTTTCAGATAGTGGGTAAGGCTTTCAGTGTGTGGGGAAGGTGTTTCAGTGCGTGGGGAAGGGGTTACAGAGTGTGGGGAAGGGTTTCCGTGTGGGGGGAAGAGGTTTCAGTGTGTGGGGAAGGGGTTTCAGTGTGTGGGGAATGTGTTTCAGTGTGTCGGGATTTGTTTCAGTGGTTGGGGATGTGTTTCAGTGTGTGGGGAAGGGTTTCAGTGTGTGGGAAAGTTGTTTTAGTATGTGGGGATGGGTTTCAGGTTGTGGGGATCAGTTTCAGTGTGTGGGGATGGGTTTCAGTGTGTGCGGAAGGGGTTTCAGTGTGTGGGGAATGTGTTTCTGTGTGTGGGGATGTGTTTCAGTGTGTGGGGAAGGGATTTCAGCATGTGGGGAAGGGGTTTCAGTGTGTGGGGATGGGTGTCAGTGTGTGGCGATGGGTTTCAGCGTGTGCGGACGGGGTTTCAGTGTGTGGAAAAGGCGTTTCAATGTGTGGAAGGGGTTACAGTGTGTGGGAAAGGGGTTTCTGTGTTTGGGGAAGGTGTTTCAGTGTTTGAGGAAGGGGTTTCAGAGTGTGGGTAAGGGCTTCAGTGTGTGGGTAAGGGTTTCAGTTTGTGGGGAAGGTGCTTCAGTATGTGCGGAAGGTGTTTCAGTGTGTGGGGAAGGTGTTTCACTGAGTGGAGAAGGGGTTTCAGTCTGTGGGGAAGCTGTTTCAGTGTGTGGGGAAGGTGTTTCAGTGTGTGTGGAAGGAGTTTCACTGTGTGGGGAAGGTGTTTCGGTGTTAGCGGAAGGTGTTTCGGTGTGTGGGGAAGGGATTCAGTGTGTGGGGAAGGTGTTTCAGTGGGTGGGTAATGGTTTCAGTGTGTGGGGAAGGTTTTTCAGTGCGTGCCGAATCGGTTTCAGTGTGTGGGGAAGGTGTTTCATTGTGTGGGTAAGGGCTTCATTGTGTGGGGTAGGTCTTTCAGTGTGTGGGGAAGGTGTTTCACTGAGTGGAGAAGGGGTTTCAGTCTGTGGGGAAGCTGTTTCAGTGTGTGGGGAAGGTGTTTCAGTGTGTGTGGAAGGAGTTTCAGTGTGTGGGGAAGGTGTTTCGGTGTTTGCGGAAGGTGCTTCGGTGTCTGGGGAAGAGATTCAGTGTGTGGGGAAGGTGTTTCAGTGGGTGGGTAATGGTTTCAGTGTGTGGGGAAGGTTTTTCAGTGTGTGCCGAATGGGTTTCAGTGTGTGGGGAAGGTGTTTCATTGTGTGGGGAAGGTGTTTCAATGTGTGGGGAAGGTGTTTCAGTATGTGGGGAAGGGGTTTCAGTGAGTGGGGAAGCTGCTTCAGTGTGTGGGGAAGCTGTTTCAGTGTGTGCGGAAGGGGTTTCAGTGTGTGGGGAAGGTGTATCGCTGTGTGGGGAAGGTGTTTCAATGTGTGGGGAAGGGGTTTCAGTGTGTGGGGAAGGTGTTTCAGTGTGTGGTGAAGATGTTTCAGTGTGTGGGGAAGGGGTTTCAGTGTGTGGCGAAGGGTTTCAGTGTGTGGGGAAGGGGTTTCAGTGTGTGGGGAAGTGTTTCAGTGTGTGGTTGAAGGTGTTTCAGTGTTTGGGGAAGGTGTTTCAGTGTGTGGGGAAGGTGTTTCAGTGTGTGGGAAAGGGGTTTCTGTGTGTGTGCAAGGGGTCTCAGAGTGTGGGGAAGGGTTTCAGTGTGTGTGGATGGGATTTCAGTTGGTGGGGAAGGGGTTTCTGTGTGTGGGGAATGTGTTTCAGTGTGTTTGGAAGGGTTTCAGTGTGTGGGGAATGTGTTTCAGTGTTTGGTGAATGGGTTTCAGTGTTTGGGGAAGGGTTTCAGTTTGTGGTGAAGGGGGGTCAGTGCGTGGGGAAGGTGTTTCAGTGTGTGGGGATGTGTTGCAGTGTGTGGGCAAGTTGTTTCAGTGTGTGCGGAAGGGGTTTCAGTGTGTGGGGAAGGTGTTTCAGTGTGTGGGGAAGCTGTTTCAGTGTGCGGGGAAGGGATTTCCGTGTGTGGGGAAGGGTTTCAGTGCGTGGGGAAAGGCTTTCAAAGTGTGGGTAAGGGTTTCAGTGTGTGGGGAAGGTGCTTCAGTGTGTGCGGAAAGGGTTTCAGTGTGTGGGGAAGGTGTTTCATTGTTTGGGGAAGGTGTTTCAGTGTATGGTGAAGGTGTTTCACTGTGTGGAGAAGGGGTTTCAGTCTGTGGGGAAGCTGTTTCAGTGTGTGGGGAAGGTGTTTCAGTGTGTGTGGAAGGAGTTTCAGTGTGTGGGGAAGGTGTTTCGGTGTTTGCCGAAGGTGTTTCGGTGTGTGGGGAAGGGATTCAGTGTGTGGGGAAGGTGTTTCACTGAGTGGAGAAGGGGTTTCAGTCTGTGGGGAAGCTGTTTCAGTGTGTGGGGAAGGTGTTTCAGTGTGTGTGGAAGGAGTTTCAGTGTGTGGGGAAGGTGTTTCGGTGTTTGCGGAAGGTGTTTCGGTGTGTGGGGAAGGGATTCAGTGCGTGGGGAAGGTGTTTCAGTGGGTGGGTAATGGTTTCAGTGTGTGGGGAAGGTTTTTCAGTGCGTGCCGAATCGGTTTCAGTGTGTGGGGAAGGTGTTTCATTGTGTGGGTAAGGGCTTCATTGTGTGGGGAAGGGGTTTCAGTGTGTGGGGAAGGTGTTTCATTGTTTGGGGAAGGTGTTTCAGTGTATGGTGAAGGTGTTTCACTGTGTGGAGAAGGTGTTTCAATGTGTGGGGAAGGGGTTTCAGTGTGTGGGGAAGGGGTTTCAGTGTGTGGGGAAGATGTTTCAGTGTGTGGGGAAGGGGTTTCAGAGTGTGGCGAAGGGTTTCAGTGTGTGGGGAAGGGGTTTCAGTGTGTGGGGAAGTGTTTCAGTGTGTGGTTGAAGGTGTTTCAGTGTTTGGGGAAGGTGTTTCAGTGTGTGGGGAAGGTGTTTCTGTGTGTGTGGTAGGTGTTTCTGTGTGTGTGCAAGGGGTCTCAGAGTGTGGGGAAGGGTTTCAGTGTGTGTGGATGGGATTTCAGTGTGTGGGGAAGGGGTTTCTGTGTGTGGGGAATGTGTTTCAGTGTGTTTGGAAGGGTTTCAGTGTGTGGGGAATGTGTTTCAGTGTTTGGTGAATGGGTTTCAGTGTTTGGGGAAGGGTTTCAGTGTGTGGTGAAGGGGGGTCAGTGCGTGGGGAAGGTGTTTCAGTGTGTGGGGATGTGTTGCAGTGTGTGGGCAAGTTGTTTCAGTGTGTGCGGAAGGGGTTTCAGTGTGTGGGGAAGGTGTTTCAGTGTGTGGGGAAGCTGTTTCAGTGTGCGGGGAAGGGATTTCCGTGTGTGGGGAAGGGTTTCAGTGTGTGGGGAAAGGGTTTCAAAGTGTGGGTAAGGGTTTCAGTGTGTGGGGAAGGTGCTTCAGTGTGTGCGGAAAGGGTTTCAGTGTGTGGGGAAGGTGTTTCATTGTTTGGGGAAGGTGTTTCAGTGTATGGTGAAGGTGTTTCACTGTGTGGAGAAGGGTTTTCAGTGTGCGGGGAAGCTGTTTCAGTGTGTGAGGAAGGTGTTTCAGTGTGCGGGGAAGGTTTTTCAGTGTTTGCGGAATGGGTTTCAGTGTGTGGGGATGGTGTTTCATTGTGTGGGGAAGTTGTTTCAGTGTGTGGGGAAGGTGTTTCAGTGTGTGGGGAAGGGGTTTCAGTGTGTGGGGAAGCTGTTTCAGTGTGTGGGGAAGGTGTTTCAGTGCGTGGGGATGTGCTTCATTGTGTGGGGATGCGTTTCAGTGTGTGGGGAAGGGTTTCAGTGTGTGGGGAAGGTGTTTCAGTGTGTGGGGATGGGTTTCAGTGTGCGGGGAAGGTGTTTCAGTGTGTGGGGAAGGGTTTGCAGTGTGTGGGGAAGGTGTTTCTGTGTGTGGGGATGTGTTTCAGTGTGTGGGGATGTGTTTCAGTGTGTGGGGAGTGGTTTCAGTGTGTGATGAAAGTGTTTCAGTATGTCGGGATGGGTCTCAGTGTGTGGGGATCAGTTTCAGTGTGTGGGGATGGGTTTCAGTGTGTGCGGAAGGTGTTTTAGTGTGTGGGGAAGGAGTTTCTGTGTGTGGGGATGCGTTTCAGTGCGTGGGGAAGGGATTTCAGCGTGTGGGGAAGGGGTTTCAGTGTATGGGGATGGGTTTCAGTGTGTGGCAATGGCTTTCAGTGTGTGCCGAAGGGGTTTCAGTGTGTGTTGAAGGTGTTTCAGTGTGTGGGGAAGGGGTTCAAGTGTGTGGGAAAGGGCTTTCAGTGTGTGGGGAAGGTGTTTCAGTGTGTGCGAAAGAGGTTTCAGAGTGTGGGTGAGGATTTCAGTGTGTGGTGAAGGTGTTTCAGTGCGTGGGGAAGTGGTTTCAGAGTGTGGGGAAGGATTTCCGTTTGGGGGGAATTGCTTTCAGTGTGTGGGGAGGGGGTTCAGTGTGTGGGGAAGGGATTTCAGTGTTGGGGATGGTTTTCAGTGTGTGAGGAAGGGGTTTCAGTGTGTGGGGAAGGGGTTTCAGTGTGTGGGGAAGGTGTTTCAGTGTATGGGGATGTGTCCCAGTGTGTGGGGATGTGTTTCAGTGTGTGGGGAAGGGTTTCAGTGTGTGGGGAAGGTGTTCCAGTATGTGGGGATGGGTTTCAGGGTGTGGGGTTCAGTTTCAGTGTGTGGGGATGGGTTTCAGTTTGTGCGGAAGGGGTTTCTGTGTGAAGGGAAGGTGTTTCTGTGTGTGGGGATGTGTTTCAGTGTGTGGGGAAGGGATTTCAGTGTGTGGGGAAGGGGTTTCAGTGTGTGGGGATGTGTTTCAGTGTGTGGCGATGGTTTTCAGTGTTTGCGGAAGGGGTTTCTGTGTGTGGAAAAGGTGTTTCCGTGTGTGGGGAAGGGGTTTCAGTGTGTGGGAAAGGGGTTTCAGTGTGTGGGGAAGGTGTTTCAGTGTGTGGGGAAGGGGTTTCGAGAGTTGGTAAGGGTTTCAGTGTGTGGGGAAGGTGTTAGAGTGCGTGGGGAAGGGGTTTCAGAGTGTGGGGAAGGGTTTCCGTGTGGGGGAAGTGTTTTCAGTGTGTTGGGAAGGGGTTTCAGTGTGTGGGGAAGGAGTTTCAGTGTGTGGGGATGTGTTTCAATGTGTGAGGAGGGGGTTTCAGTGTGTGGGGAAGGGGTTGCAGTGTGTGGGGAAGGGTTTCACTGTGTGCGGAAGGGGTTTCAGTGTGTGGGGAAGGTGTTTCAGTGTGTGGGGAAGTTGTTTCAGTTTGTGCGGAAGGGGTTTCAGTGTGTGGGGAAGGGGTTTCAGTATGTGGGGAAGGTGTTTCACTGTGTGCGGAAGGGGTTTCAGTGTGTGGGGAAGGTGTATCAGTGTGTGGGGAAGGTGTTTCAGTGTGTGCAGAAGGGGTTTCAGTGTGTGGTGAAGGGGTTTCAGTGTGTGGGGATGCGTTTCAGTGTGTGGTGAAGGGGTTTCAGTGTGTGGGGATGCGTTTCAGTGTGTGGGGAAGGGGTTTCAGTATGTGGGTATGTGTTTCAGTGTATGGGGAAGGTGTTTCAGTGTGTGAGGAAGGGTTTCACTGTGTGCAGAAAGTGTTTCAGTGTGTGGGGAAGGGGTTTCAGTGTGTAGGGAAGGTGTTTCAGTGTGTGCGGAAGGGGTTTCAGTGTGTGGGGAAGGGGTTTCAGTATGTGGGGAAGTTGTTTCACTGAGTGCGGAAGGGGTTTCAGTATGTGGGGAAGGTGTTTCAGTGTGTGGGGAAGGTGTTTCAGTGGGTGCGGAAGGGGTTTCAGTGTGTGGGGAAGGGGTTTCTGTGTGTGGGGAAGGTGTTTCAGTGTGTGCGGAAGGGGTTTCAGTGTGTGGGGATGTGTTTCAGTGTGTGCGAAAGGGGTTTCAGTATGTGGGTATGTCTTTCAGTGTATGGGGAAGGTGTTTCAGTGTGTGGGGATGGGTTTCACTGTGTGCAGAAAGTGTTTCAGTGTGTGGTGAAGGGGTTTCAGTGTGTAGGGAAGGTGTTTCAGTATCTGCGGAAGGGGTTTCAGTGTGTGGGGAAGGGGTTTCAGTGTGTGGGGAAGGTGTTTCAGTGTGTGCAGAAGGGATTTTATTGTGTCCAGAAGGCGTTTCAGTGTGTGGGGAAGGGGTTTCAGTATGTGGGGAAGTGGTTTCAGTGTGTGGGGTATGTGTTTCAGTTTGTTTGGAAGGGTTTCAGTGCGTGCGGAATGTGTTTCAGTGTGTGGTGAATGTGTTTCAGTGTTTGGTGAATGGGTTTCAGTGTTTGGGGAATGTGTTTCAGTTTGTGGTGAAGGGGGGTCAGTGCGTGGGGAAGGTGTTTCAGTGTGTGGGGATGTGTTGCAGTGTGTGGGCAAGTTGTTTCAGTGTGTGCGGAAGGGGTTTCAGTGTGTGGGGAAGGTGTTTCAGTGTGTGGGGAAGCTGTTTCAGTGTGTGGGGAAGGTGTTTCATTGTTTGGGGAAGGTGTTTCATTGTATGGTGAAGGTGTTTCACTGTGTGGAGAAGGGGTTTCAGTGTGCGGGGAAGCTGTTTCAGTGTGTGGGGAAGGTGTTTCAGTGTGCGGGGAAGGTTTTTCAGTGTGTGCGGAATGGGTTTCAGTGTGTGGGGAAGGTGTTTCATTGTGTGGGGAAGTTGTTTCAGTGTGTGGGGAAGGTGTTTCATTGTGTGCGGAAGGGTGTTCAGTGTGAGGGGAAGGGGTTTCAGTGTGTGGGGAGTGGGTTTCAGTGTGTGGGGAAGGGTTTAACTGTGTGCAGAAGGGGTTTCAGTGTGTGGGGAAGGTGTTTCAGTGTGTGGGGAAGGGTTTCAGTGTGTGGTGAAGGGTTTCATTGTGTAGGGAAGGGGTTTCAGTTTGTGGGGAAGGGGTTTCAGTGTGTGGTGAAGGGGTTTCAGTGTGTGGGGAAGGGGTTTCAGTGTGTGGGGATGGGGTTTCAGTGTGTGGGGAAGTGTTTCAGTGCGTGGGGAAGGATTACAGTGTCTGGGGACGAAGTTTCAGTGTGTGGGGAAGGGGTTTCAGTGTGTGGGGAAGTGTTTCAGTGTGTGCGGAAGTGGTTTCAGTGTGTGGGGAAGGGTTTCAGTGTGTGGGGAAGTTGTTTCAGTGTGTGGGGAAGGGGTTTCTGTGTGTGGGGAAGGATTTCACTGATTGCAGAAGGGGTTTCAATGTTTGGGGAAGGGGTTTCAGTCTGTGGGGAAGGTGTTTCAGTGTGTGGGATGTGTTTCTGTGTGTGGGGAAGGCGTTTCAGTGTGTGGGGATTTGTTTCAGTTTGTGCGGAAGGGGTTTCAGTGTGTGGTAATGTGTTTCAGTGTGTGGGGAAGGGGTTTCAGTGTGTGGGGAAGAGTTTCACTTTGTGTGGAAGGGGTTTCAGTGTGTGGGGAAGGGGTTTCAGTGTGTGGGGAAGGTGTTTCAGTGTGTGGGGAAGGGGTTTCAGTGTGTGGGGAAGGGGTTTCAGTGTGTGGGGAATGGGTTTCAGTGTGTGGGGAAGGTGTATCAGTGTGTGCGGAAGGGGTTTCAGTTGGTGCGGAAGGAGTTTCAGTGTGTGGTGAAGGTGTTTCAATGTCTGGGAAACCTGTTTCATTGTGTGCGGAAGGGGTTTCAGTGTATGGGGAAGGTGTTCACTGTGTGCGGAAGGGTCTCAGTGTGTGGGGAAGGGGTTTCAGTGTGTGGGGAAGGTGTCTCAGTGTGTGCGGAAGGGGTTTCAGTGTGTGGGGAAGGTGTATCAGTGTGTGGGGATGTGTTTCATTGTGTGGGGAAGCGGTTTTAGTGTTTGTGAAGGGTTTCAGTGTGTGTGGAATGTGTTTTCAGTGTGTGGGGAAGGGGTTTCAGTGAGTGGGGAAGGTGTTTCAGTGGGTGGGGATGTGTTTCAGTGTGTGGAGAAGGGGTTTCAGTGTGTGGGGATGTGTTTCAGTGTGTGAGGAAGGGGTTTCAGTGTGTGCGGATGTGTTTCAGTGTTTGGGGAAGGGGTGTCAGGGTGTGGGGAAGGGTTTCACTGAGTGCGGAAGGGGTTTCAGTGTGTGTGGAATGGGTTTCAGTGTGTGGGGAAGGTGTTTCAGTGTTTGTGGAAGGGGTTTCAGTGTGTGGGGAAGGGTTTTCAGTGTGTGGGGAAGGGCTTTCAGTTTGTGGGGAAGGTGTTTCAGTGTGTGGTGAAGGGGTTTCAGTGTGTGGGGAAGGGGTTTCAGTGTGTGGGGATGGGGTTTCAGTGTGTGGGGAAGTGTTTCAGTGCGTGGGGAAGGATTACAGTGTCTGGGGACGAAGTTTCAGTGTGTGGGGAAGGGGTTTCAGTGTGTGGGGAAGTGTTTCAGTGTGTGCGGAAGTGGTTTCAGTGTGTGGGGAAGGGTTTCAGTGTGTGGGGAAGTTGTTTCAGTGTGTGGGGAAGGGGTTTCTGTGTGTGGGTAAGGATTTCACTGATTGCAGAAGGGGTTTCAATGTTTGGGGAAGGGGTTTCAGTCTGTGGGGAAGGTGTTTCAGTTTGTGGGGATGTGTTTCTGTGTGTGGGGAAGGCGTTTCAGTGTGTGGGGATTTGTTTCAGTTTGTGCGGAAGGGGTTTCAGTGTGTGGTAATGTGTTTCAGTGTGTGGGGAAGGGGTTTCAGTGTGTGGGGAAGAGTTTCACTTTGTGTGCAAGGGGTTTCAGTGTGTGGGGAAGGGGTATCAGTGTGTGGGGAAGGTGTTTCAGTGTGTGCGGAAGGGGTTTCAGTGTGTGGGGAAGGAGTTTCAGTGTGTGGGGATGTGTTTCTGTGTGTGTGGAAGGTGTTTCACTATGTGGGGATGTGTTTCAGTGTGTGGGGAAGATGTTTCAGTGTGTGGGGAAGGGTTTCACTGTGTGCAGAAAGGGTTTCAGTGTGTGGGGAAGGGGTTTCAGTTTGTAGGGAAGGTGTTTCAGTATCTGCGGAAGGGGTTTCAGTGTGTGGGGAATGGGTTTCAGTGTGTGGGGAAGGTGTTTCAGTGTGTGCGGAAGGGGTTTCAGTGTGTCCAGAAGGCGTTTCAGTGTGTGGGGAAGGGGTTTCAGTATGTGGGGAAGTGGTGTCAGTGTGTGGGGTCTGTGTTTCAGTTTGTTTGGAAGGGTTTCAGTGCGTGTGGAATGTGTTTCAGTGTGTGGTGCATGGGTTTCAGTGTTTCGGGAAGGGTTTCAGTGTGTGTGGAAGGGGTGTCAGTGTGTGGGGAAGGTGTTTCAGTGTGTGGGGAATGTGTTTCAGTGTGTGTGGAAGGGGTTTCAGTGTGTGGGGAAGGTGTTTCAGTGTGTGGGCTAGGTGTTTCACTGAGTGTTAAATGGGGTTTCAGTGTGTGGGGAAGGGTTTCAGTGTGTGGGGAAGGGGTTTCAGTGGGTGGGTAATGGTTTCAGTGTGTGGGGAAGGTGTTTCAGTGAGTGCCGAATGGGTTTCACTGTGTGGGGAAGGTGTTTCATTGTGTGGGGAAGGTGTTTCAATGTGTGGGGAAGGTGTTTCAGTGTGTGGGGAAGGGGTTTCATTGAGTGGGGAAGCTGTTTCAGTGTGTGGGGAAGGTGTTTCAGTGTGTGCGGAAGGGGTTTCAGTGTGTGGGGAAGGTGTTTCAGTGTGTGGGGATGGGTTTCAGTGTGCGGGGAAGGTGTTTCAGTGTGTGGGGAAGGGTTTGCAGTGTGTGGGGAAGGTGTTTCAGTGTGTGGGGATGCGTTTCAGTGTGTGGGGATGTGTTTCAGTGTGTGGGGAAGGGTTTCAGTGTGTGGGGAAAGTGTTTCAGTATGTGGAGATGGGTCTCAGGGTGTGGGGATCAGTTTCAGTGTGTGGGGATGGGTTTCAGTGTGTGCGGAAGGTGTTTTAGTGTGTGGGGAAGGTGTTTCTGTGTGTGGGGATGTGTTTCAGTGCGTGGGGAAGGGATTTCAGCGTGTGGGGAAGGGGTTTCAGTGTGTGGGGATGGGTTTCAGTGTGTGGCAATGGCTTTCAGTGTGTGCCGAAGGGGTTTCAGTGTGTGTTGAAGGTGTTTCAGTGTGTGGGGAAGGGGTTCAATTGTGTGGGAAAGGGCTTTCAGTGTGTGGGGAAGGTGTTTCAGTGTGGGCGAAAGAGGTTTCAGAGTGTGGGTGAGGATTTCAGTGTGTGGTGAAGGTGTTTCAGTGCGTGGGGAAGTGGTTTCAGAGTGTGGGGAAGGATTTCCGTTTGGGGGGAATTGCTTTCAGTGTGTGGGGAGGGGGTTCAGTGTGTGGGGAAGGGATTTCAGTGTTGGGGATGGTTTTCAGTGTGTGAGGAAGGGGTTTCAGTGTGTGGGGAAGGGGTTTCAGTGTGTGGGGAAGGTGTTTCAGTGTATGGGGATGTGTCCCAGTGTGTGGGGATGTGTTTCAGTGTGTGGGGAAGGGTTTCAGTGTGTGGGGAAGGTGTTCCAGTATGTGGGGATGGGTTTCAGGGTGTGGGGTTCAGTTTCAGTGTGTGGGGATGGGTTTCAGTTTGTGCGGAAGGGGTTTCTGTGTGAAGGGAAGGTGTTTCTGTGTGTGGGGATGTGTTTCAGTGTGTGGGGAAGGGATTTCAGTGTGTGGGGAAGGGGTTTCAGTGTGTGGGGATGTGTTTCAGTGTGTGGCGATGGTTTTCAGTGTTTGCGGAAGGGGTTTCTGTGTGTGGAAAAGGTGTTTCCGTGTGTGGGGAAGGGGTTTCAGTGTGTGGGAAAGGGGTTTCAGTGTGTGGGGAAGGTGTTTCAGTGTGTGGGGAAGGGGTTTCGAGAGTGGGTAAGGGTTTCAGTGTGTGGGGAAGGTGTTAGAGTGCGTGGGGAAGGGGTTTCAGAGTGTGGGGAAGGGTTTCCGTGTGGGGGAAGTGTTTTCAGTGTGTTGGGAAGGGGTTTCAGTGTGTGGGGAAGGAGTTTCAGTGTGTGGGGATGTGTTTCAATGTGTGAGGAGGGGGTTTCAGTGTGTGGGGAAGGGGTTGCAGTGTGTGGGGAAGGGTTTCACTGTGTGCGGAAGGGGTTTCAGTGTGTGGGGAAGGTGTTTCAGTGTGTGGGGAAGTTGTTTCAGTTTGTGCGGAAGGGGTTTCAGTGTGTGGGGAAGGGGTTTCAGTATGTGGGGAAGGTGTTTCACTGTGTGCGGAAGGGGTTTCAGTGTGTGGGGAAGGTGTATCAGTGTGTGGGGAAGGTGTTTCAGTGTGTGCAGAAGGGGTTTCAGTGTGTGGTGAAGGGGTTTCAGTGTGTGGGGATGCGTTTCAGTGTGTGGTGAAGGGGTTTCAGTGTGTGGGGATGCGTTTCAGTGTGTGGGGAAGGGGTTTCAGTATGTGGGTATGTGTTTCAGTGTATGGGGAAGGTGTTTCAGTGTGTGAGGAAGGGTTTCACTGTGTGCAGAAAGTGTTTCAGTGTGTGGGGAAGGGGTTTCAGTGTGTAGGGAAGGTGTTTCAGTGTGTGCGGAAGGGGTTTCAGTGTGTGGGGAAGGGGTTTCAGTATGTGGGGAAGTTGTTTCACTGAGTGCGGAAGGGGTTTCAGTATGTGGGGAAGGTGTTTCAGTGTGTGGGGAAGGTGTTTCAGTGGGTGCGGAAGGGGTTTCAGTGTGTGGGGAAGGGGTTTCAGTGTGTGGGGAAGGTGTTTCAGTGTGTGCGGAAGGGGTTTCAGTGTGTGGGGATGTGTTTCAGTGTGTGCGAAAGGGGTTTCAGTATGTGGGTATGTCTTTCAGTGTATGGGGAAGGTGTTTCAGTGTGTGGGGATGGGTTTCACTGTGTGCAGAAAGTGTTTCAGTGTGTGGTGAAGGGGTTTCAGTGTGTAGGGAAGGTGTTTCAGTATCTGCGGAAGGGGTTTCAGTGTGTGGGGAAGGGGTTTCAGTGTGTGGGGAAGGTGTTTCAGTGTGTGCAGAAGGGATTTTATTGTGTCCAGAAGGCGTTTCAGTGTGTGGGGAAGGGGTTTCAGTATGTGGGGAAGTGGTTTCAGTGTGTGGGGTATGTGTTTCAGTTTGTTTGGAAGGGTTTCAGTGCGTGCGGAATGTGTTTCAGTGTGTGGTGAATGTGTTTCAGTGTTTGGTGAATGGGTTTCAGTGTTTGGGGAAGGGTTTCAGTTTGTGGTGAAGGGGGGTCAGTGCGTGGGGAAGGTGTTTCAGTGTGTGGGGATGTGTTGCAGTGTGTGGGCAAGTTGTTTCAGTGTGTGCGGAAGGGGTTTCAGTGTGTGGGGAAGGTGTTTCAGTGTGTGGGGAAGCTGTTTCAGTGTGCGGGGAAGGGATTTCCGTGTGTGGGGAAGGGTTTCAGTGTGTGGGGAAAGGGTTTCAAAGTGTGGGTCAGGGTTTCAGTGTGTGGGGAAGGTGCTTCAGTGTGTGCGGAAAGGGTTTCAGTGTGTGGGGAAGGTGTTTCATTGTTTGGGGAAGGTGTTTCATTGTATGGTGAAGGTGTTTCACTGTGTGGAGAAGGGGTTTCAGTGTGCGGGGAAGCTGTTTCAGTGTGTGGGGAAGGTGTTTCAGTGTGCGGGGAAGGTTTTTCAGTGTGTGCGGAATGGGTTTCAGTGTGTGGGGAAGGTGTTTCATTGTGTGGGGAAGTTGTTTCAGTGTGTGGGGAAGGTGTTTCATTGTGTGCGGAAGGGTGTTCAGTGTGAGGGGAAGGGGTTTCAGTGTGTGGGGAGTGGGTTTCAGTGTGTGGGGAAGGGTTTAACTGTGTGCAGAAGGGGTTTCAGTGTGTGGGGAAGGTGTTTCAGTGTGTGGGGAAGGGTTTCAGTGTGTGGTGAAGGGTTTCATTGTGTAGGGAAGGGGTTTCAGTTTGTGGGGAAGGGGTTTCAGTGTGTGGTGAAGGGGTTTCAGTGTGTGGGGAAGGGGTTTCAGTGTGTGGGGATGGGGTTTCAGTGTGTGGGGAAGTGTTTCAGTGCGTGGGGAAGGATTACAGTGTCTGGGAACGAAGTTTCAGTGTGTGGGGAAGGGGTTTCAGTGTGTGGGGAAGTGTTTCAGTGTGTGCAGAAGTGGTTTCAGTGTGTGGGGAAGGGTTTCAGTGTGTGGGGAAGTTGTTTCAGTGTGTGGGGAAGGGGATTCTGTGAGTGGGGAAGGATTTCACTGATTGCAGAAGGGGTTTCAATGTTTGGGGAAGGGGTTTCAGTCTGTGGGGAAGGTGTTTCAGTGTGTGGGGATGTGTTTCTGTGTGTGGGGAAGGCGTTTCAGTGTGTGGGGATTTGTTTCAGTTTGTGCGGAAGGGGTTTCAGTGTGTGGTAATGTGTTTCAGTGTGTGGGGAAGGGGTTTCAGTGTGTGGGGAAGAGTTTCACTTTGTGTGGAAGGGGTTTCAGTGTGTGGGGAAGGGGTTTCAGTGTGTGGGGAAGGTGTTTCAGTGTGTGTGGAAGGGGTTTCAGTGTGTGGGGAAGGGGTTTCAGTGTGTGGGGAATGGGTTTCAGTGTGTGGGGAAGGTGTATCAGTGTGTGCGGAAGGGGTTTCAGTTGGTGCGGAAGGAGTTTCAGTGTGTGGTGAAGGTGTTTCAATGTCTGGGAAACCTGTTTCATTGTGTGCGGAAGGGGTTTCAGTGTATGGGGAAGGTGTTCACTGTGTGCGGAAGGGTCTCAGTGTGTGGGGAAGGGGTTTCAGTGTGTGGGGAAGGTGTCTCAGTGTGTGCGGAAGGGGTTTCAGTGTGTGGGGAAGGTGTATCAGTGTGTGGGGATGTGTTTCAGTGTGTGGGGAAGCGGTTTTAGTGTTTGTGAAGGGTTTCAGTGTGTGTGGAATGTGTTTTCAGTGTGTGGGGAAGGGGTTTCAGTGAGTGGGGAAGGTGTTTCAGTGGGTGGGGATGTGTTTCAGTGTGTGGAGAAGGGGTTTCAGTGTGTGGGGATGTGTTTCAGTGTGTGAGGAAGGGGTTTCAGTGTGTGCGGATGTGTTTCAGTGTTTGGGGAAGGGGTGTCAGGGTGTGGGGAAGGGTTTCACTGAGTGCGGAAGGGGTTTCAGTGTGTGTGGAATGGGTTTCAGTGTGTGGGGAAGGTGTTTCAGTGTTTGTGGAAGGGGTTTCAGTGTGTGGGGAAGGGTTTTCAGTGTGTGGGGAAGGGCTTTCAGTTTGTGGGGAAGGTGTTTCAGTGTGTGGTGAAGGGGTTTCAGTGTGTGGGGAAGGGGTTTCAGTGTGTGGGGATGGGGTTTCAGTGTGTGGGGAAGTGTTTCAGTGCGTGGGGAAGGATTACAGTGTCTGGGGACGAAGTTTCAGTGTGTGGGGAAGGGGTTTCAGTGTGTGGGGAAGTGTTTCAGTGTGTGCGGAAGTGGTTTCAGTGTGTGGGGAAGGGTTTCAGTGTGTGGGGAAGTTGTTTCAGTGTGTGGGGAAGGGGTTTCTGTGTGTGGGGAAGGATTTCACTGATTGCAGAAGGGGTTTCAATGTTTGGGGAAGGGGTTTCAGTCTGTGGGGAAGGTGTTTCAGTTTGTGGGGATGTGTTTCTGTGTGTGGGGAAGGCGTTTCAGTGTGTGGGGATTTGTTTCAGTTTGTGCGGAAGGGGTTTCAGTGTGTGGTAATGTGTTTCAGTGTGTGGGGAAGGGGTTTCAGTGTGTGGGGAAGAGTTTCACTTTGTGTGGAAGGGGTTTCAGTGTGTGGGGAAGGGGTTTCAGTGTGTGGGGAAGGTGTTTCAGTGTGTGCGGAAGGGGTTTCAGTGTGTGGGGAAGGAGTTTCAGTGTGTGGGGATGTGTTTCTGTGTGTGTGGAAGGTGTTTCACTATGTGGGGATGTGTTTCAGTGTGTGGGGAAGATGTTTCAGTGTGTGGGGAAGGGTTTCACTGTGTGCAGAAAGGGTTTCAGTGTGTGGGGAAGGGGTTTCAGTTTGTAGGGAAGGTGTTTCAGTATCTGCGGAAGGGGTTTCAGTGTGTGGGGAATGGGTTTCAGTGTGTGGGGAAGGTGTTTCAGTGTGTGCGGAAGGGGTTTCAGTGTGTCCAGAAGGCGTTTCAGTGTGTGGGGAAGGGGTTTCAGTATGTGGGGAAGTGGTGTCAGTGTGTGGGGTCTGTGTTTCAGTGTGTTTGGAAGGGTTTCAGTGCGTGTGGAATGTGTTTCAGTGTGTGGTGCATGGGTTTCAGTGTTTCGGGAAGGGTTTCAGTGTGTGTGGAAGGGGTGTCAGTGTGTGGGGAAGGTGTTTCAGTGTGTGGGGAATGTGTTTCAGTGTGTGTGGAAGGGGTTTCAGTGTGTGGGGAAGGTGTTTCAGTGTGTGGGCTAGGTGTTTCACTGAGTGTTAAATGGGGTTTCAGTGTGTGGGGAAGGGTTTCAGTGTGTGGGGAAGGGGTTTCAGTGGGTGGGTAATGGTTTCAGTGTGTGGGGAAGGTGTTTCAGTGAGTGCCGAATGGGTTTCACTGTGTGGGGAAGGTGTTTCATTGTGTGGGGAAGGTGTTTCAATGTGTGGGGAAGGTGTTTCAGTGTGTGGGGAAGGGGTTTCATTGAGTGGGGAAGCTGTTTCAGTGTGTGGGGAAGGTGTTTCAGTGTGTGCGGAAGGGGTTTCAGTGTGTGGGGAAGGTGTTTCAGTGTGTGGGGATGGGTTTCAGTGTGCGGGGAAGGTGTTTCAGTGTGTGGGGAAGGGTTTGCAGTGTGTGGGGAAGGTGTTTCAGTGTGTGGGGATGCATTTCAGTGTGTGGGGATGTGTTTCAGTGTGTGGGGAAGGGTTTCAGTGTGTGGGGAAAGTGTTTCAGTATGTGGAGATGGGTCTCAGGGTGTGGGGATCAGTTTCAGTGTGTGGGGATGGGTTTCAGTGTGTGCGGAAGGTGTTTTAGTGTGTGGGGAAGGTGTTTCTGTGTGTGGGGATGTGTTTCAGTGCGTGGGGAAGGGATTTCAGCGTGTGGGGAAGGGGTTTCAGTGTGTGGGGATGGGTTTCAGTGTGTGGCAATGGCTTTCAGTGTGTGCCGAAGGGGTTTCTGTGTGTGGAAAAGGTGTTTCAGTGTGTGGGGAAGGGGTTTCAGTGTGTGGGAAAGGGGTTTCAGTGTGTGGGGAAGGTGTTTCAGTGTGTGCGGAAGAGGGTTCAGAGTGTGGGTGAGGGTTTCAGTGTGTGGTGAAGGTGTTTCAGTGCGTGGGGAAGTGGTTTCAGAGTGTGGGGAAGGATTTCCGTTTGGGGGGAATTGCTTTCAGTGTGTGGGGAGGGGGTTCAGTGTGTGGGGAAGGGGTTTCAGTGTTAGGGATGGTTTTCAGTGTGTGAGGAAGGGGTTTCAGTGTGTGGGGAAGGGGTTTCAGTGTGTGGGGAAGGTGTTTCAGTGGGTGCGGAAGGGGTTTCAGTGTGTGGGGAAGGGGTTTCAGTGTGTGGGGAAGGTGTTTCAGTGGGTGCGGAAGGGGTTTCAGTGTGTGGGGAAGGGGTTTCAGTGTGTGGGGAAGGTGTTTCAGTGGGTGCAGAAGGGGTTTCAGTTTGTGGGGATGTGTTTCAGTGTGTGCGAAAGGGGTTTCAGTATGTGGGTATGTCTTTCAGTGTATGGGGAAGGTGTTTCAGTGTGTGGGGATGGGTTTCACTGTGTGCAGAAAGTGTTTCAGTGTGTGCTGAAGGGGTTTCAGTGTGTAGGGAAGGTGTTTCAGTATCTGCGGAAGGGGTTTCAGTGTGTGGGGAAGGGGTTTCAGTGTGTGGGGAAGGTGTTTCAGTGTGTGCAGAAGGGGTTTTATTGTGTCCAGAAGGCGTTTCAGTGTGTGGGGAAGGGGTTTCAGTACGTGGGGAAGTGGTTTCAGTGTGTGGGGTATGTGTTTCAGTGTGTTTGGAAGGGTTTCAGTGCGTGCGGAATGTGTTTCAGTGTGTGGTGAATGTGTTTCAGTGTTTGGTGAATGGGTTTCAGTGTTTGGGGAAGGGTTTCAGTTTGTGGTGAAGGGGGGTCAGTGCGTGGGGAAGGTGTTTCAGTGTGTGGGGATGTGTTGCAGTGTGTGGGCAAGTTGTTTCAGTGTGTGCGGAAGGGGTTTCAGTGTGTGGGGAAGGTGTTTCAGTGTGTGGGGAAGCTGTTTCAGTGTGCGGGGAAGGGATTTCCGTGTGTGGGGAAGGGTTTCAGTGTGTGGGGAAAGGGTTTCAAAGTGTGGGTCAGGGTTTCAGTGTGTGGGGAAGGTGCTTCAGTGTGTGCGGAAAGGGTTTCAGTGTGTGGGGAAGGTGTTTCATTGTTTGGGGAAGGTGTTTCAGTGTATGGTGAAGGTGTTTCACTGTGTGGAGAAGGGGTTTCAGTGTGCGGGGAAGCTGTTTCAGTGTGTGGGGAAGGTGTTTCAGTGTGCGGGAAAGGTTTTTCAGTGTGTGCGGAATGGGTTTCAGTGTGTGGGGAAGGTGTTTCATTGTGTGGGGAATTTGTTTCAGTATGTGGGGAAGGTGTTTCAGTGTGTGGGGAAGGGGTTTCAGTGTGTGGGGAAGCTGTTTCAGTGTGTGGGGAAGGTGTTTCAGTGCGTGGGGATGTGCTTCATTGTGTGGGGATGCGTTTCAGTGTGTGGGGAAGGGTTTCAGTGTGTGGGGAAGGTGTTTCAGTGTGTGGGGATGGGTTTCAGTGTGCGGGAAGGTGTTTCAGTGTGTGGGGAAGGGTTTGCAGTGTGTGGGGAAGGTGTTTCAGTGTGTGGGGAAAGTGTTTCAGTATGTGGAGATGGGTCTCAGGGTGTGGGGATCAGTTTCAGTGTGTGGGGATGGGTTTCAGTGTGTGCGGAAGGTGTTTTAGTGTGTGGGGAAGGTGTTTCTGTGTGTGGGGATGTGTTTCAGTGCGTGGGGAAGGGATTTCAGCGTGTGGGGAAGGGGTTTCAGTGTGTGGGGATGGGTTTCAGTGTGTGGCAATGGCTTTCAGTGTGTGCCGAAGGGGTTTCTGTGTGTGGAAAAGGTGTTTCAGTGTGTGGGGAAGGGGTTTCAGTGTGTGGGAAAGGGGTTTCAGTGTGTGGGGAAGGTGTTTCAGTGTGTGCGGAAGAGGGTTCAGAGTGTGGGTGAGGGTTTCAGTGTGTGGTGAAGGTGTTTCAGTGCGTGGGGAAGTAGTTTCAGAGTGTGGGGAAGGATTTCCGTTTGGGGGGAATTGCTTTCAGTGTGTGGGGAGTGGGTTCAGTGTGTGGGGAAGGGGTTTCAGTGTTAGGGATGGTTTTCAGTGTGTGAGGAAGGGGTTTCAGTGTGTGGGGAAGGGGTTTCAGTGTGTGGGGAAGGTGTTTCATTGTATGGGGATGTGTTTCAGTGTGTGGGGATGTGTTTCAGTGTGTGGGGAAGGGTTTCAGTGTGTGGGGAAGGTGTTTCAGTATGTGGGGATTGGTTTCAGGGTGTGGGGTTCAGTTTCAGTGTGTGGGGATGGGTTTCAGTTTGTGCGGAAGGGGTTTCTGTGCGAGGGGAAGGTGTTTCTGTGTGTGGGGATGTGTTTCAGTGTGTGGGGAAGGGATTTCAGTGTGTGGGGAAGGGGTTTCAGTGTGTGGGGATGTGTTTCAGTGTGTGGCGATGGTTTTCAGTGTGTGCGGAAGGGGTTTCTGTGTGTGGAAAAGGTGTTTCAGTGTGTGGGGAAGGGGTTTCAGTGTGTGGGAAAGGGGTTTCAGTGTGTGGGGAAGGTGTTTCAGTGTGTGGGGAAGGGGTTTCGAGAGTGGGTAAGGGTTTCTGTGTGTGGGGAAGGTGTTAAAGTGCGTGGGGAAGGGGTTTCAGAGTGTGGGGAAGGGTTTCCGTGTGGGGGGAAGTGTTTTCAGTGTGTTGGGAAGGGGTTTCAGTGTGTGGGGAAGGAGTTTCAGTGTGTGGGGATGTGTTTCAATGTGTGAGGAGGGGGTTTCAGTGTGTGGGGAAGGGGTTGCAGTGTGTGGGGAAGGGTTTCACTGTGTGCGGAAGGGGTTTCAGTGTGTGGGGAAGGTGTTTCAGTGTGTGGGGAAGTTGTTTCAGTTTGTGCGGAAGGGGTTTCTGTGTGTGGGGAAGGGGTTTCAGTCTGTGGGGAAGGTGTTTCACTGTGTGCGGAAGGGGTTTCAGTGTGTGGGGAAGGTGTTTCAGTGTGTGGGGAAGGTGTTTCAGTGTGTGCGGAAGGGGTTTCAGTGTGTGGTGAAGGGGTTTCAGTGTGTGGGGATGCGTTTCAGTGTGTTGTGAAGGGGTTTCAGTGTGCGGGGATGCGTTTCAGTGTGTGGGGAAGGGGTTTCAGTATGTGGGTATGTGTTTCAGTGTATGGGGAAGGTGTTTCATTGTGTGGGGAAGGGTTTCACTGTGTGCAGAAAGTGTTTCAGTGTGTGGGGATGGGGTTTCAGTGTGTAGGGAAGGTGTTTCAGTGTGTGCGGAAGGGGTTTCAGTGTGTGGGGAAGGGATTTCAGTATGTGGGGAAGGTGTTTCACTGTGTGCGGAAGGGCTTTCAGTGTGTGGGGAAGGTGTTTCAGTGTGTGGGGAAGTTGTTTCAGTGTGTGGGGAAGGTGTTTCAGTGTGTGGGGAAGGGGTTTCAGTGTGTGGGGAAGCTGTTTCAGTGTGTGGGGAAGGTGTTTCAGTGTGTGGGGATGCGTTTCAGTGTGTGGGGAAGGGTTTCAGTGTGTGGGGAAGGTGTTTCAGTGTGTGGGGATGGGTTTCAGTGTGCGGGGAAGGTGTTTCAGTGTGTGGGGAAGGGTTTGCAGTGTCTGGGGAAGATGTTTCTGTGTGTGGGGATGCGTTTCAGTGTGTGGGGATGTGTTTCAGTGTGTGGGGAAGGGTTTCAGTGTGTGGGGAAAGTGTTTCAGTATGTGGGGATGGGTCTCAGGGTGTGGGGATCAGTTTCAGTGTGTGGGGATGGGTTTCAGTGTGTGCGGAAGGTGTTTTAGTGTGTGGGGAAGGTGTTTCTGTGTATGGGGATGTGTTTCAGTGCGTGGGGAAGGGATTTCAGCGTGTGGGGAAGGGGTTTCAGTGTGTGGGGATGGGTTTCAGTGTGTGGCAATGGGTTTCAGTGTGTGCCGAAGGGGTTTCTGTGGGTGGAAAAGGTTTTTCAGTGTGTGGGGAAGGGGTTTCAGTGTGTGGGAAAGGGGTTTCAGTGTGTGGGGAAGGTGTTTCAGTGTGTGGGGAAGGGGTTTCGAGAGTGGGTAAGGGTTTCAGTGTGTGGGGAAGGTGTTAGAGTGCGTGGGGAAGGGGTTTCAGAGTGTTGGGAAGGGTCTCCGTGTGGGGGGAAGTGTTTTCAGTGTGTTGGGAAGGGGTTTCAGTGTGTGAGGAAGGAGTTTCAGTGTGTGGGGATGTGTTTCAATGTGTGAGGAGGGGGTTTCAGTGTGTGGGGAAGGGGTTGCAGTGTGTGGGGAAGGGTTTCACTGTGTGCGGAAGGGGTTTCAGTGTGTGGGGAAGGTGTTTCAGTTTGTGGGGAAGTTGTTTCAGTTTGTGCGGAAGGGGTTTCTGTGTGTGGGGAATAGGTTTCAGTGTGTGGGGAAGGTGTTTCACTGTGTGCGGAAGGGGTTTCAGTGTGTGGGGAAGGTGTTTCAGTGTGTGGGGAAGGTGTTTCATTGTGTGCGGAAGGGGTTTCAGTGTGTGGTGAAGGGGTTTCAGTGTGTGGGGATGCGTTTCAGTGTGTGGTGAAGGGGTTTCAGTGTGCGGGGATGCGTTTCAGTGTGTGGGGAAGGGGTTTCAGTATGTGGGTATGTGTTTCAGTGTATGGGGAAGGTGTTTCAGTGTGTGGGGAAGGGTTTCACTGTGTGCAGAAAGTGTTTCAGTGTGTGGGGATGGGGTTTCAGTGTGTAGGGAAGGTGTTTCAGTGTGTGCGGAAGGGGTTTCAGTGTGTGGGGAAGGGGTTTCAGTATGTGGGGAAGTTGCTTCACTGTGTGCGGAAGGGCTTTCAGTGTGTGGGGAAGGTGTTTCAGTGTGTGGGGAAGTTGTTTCAGTGTGTGGGGAAGGTGTTTCACTGTGTGGGGAAGGGGTTTCAGTGTGTGGGGAAGCTGTTTCAGTGTGTGGGGAAGGTGTTTCAGTGCGTGGGGATGTGCTTCATTGTGTGGGGATGCGTTTCAGTGTGTGGGGAAGGGTTTCAGTGTGTGGGGAAGGTGTTTCAGTGTGTGGGGATGGGTTTCAGTGTGCGGGGAAGGTGTTTCAGTGTGTGGGGAAGGGTTTGCAGTGTGTGGGGAAGGTGTTTCTGTGTGTGGGGATGCGTTTCAGTGTGTGGGGATGTGTTTCAGTGTGTGGGGAAGGGTTTCAGTGTGTGGGGAAAGTGTTTCAGTATGTGGGGATGGGTCTCAGGGTGTGGGGATCAGTTTTAGTGTGTGGGGATGGGTTTCAGTGTGTGCGGAAGGTGTTTTAGTTTGTGGGGAAGGTGTTTCTGTGTGTGGGGATGTGTTTCAGTGCATGGGGAAGGGATTTCAGCGTGTGGGGAAGGGGTTTCAGTGTGTGGCAATGGCTTTCAGTGTGTGCCGAAGGGGTTTCAGTGTGTGTTGAAGGTGTTTCAGTGTCTGGGGAAGGGGTTCAAGTGTGTGGGAAAGTGCTTTCAGTGTGTGGGGAAGGTGTTTCAGTGTGTGCGGAAGAGGGTTCAGAGTGTGGGTGAGGGTTTCAGTGTGTGGTGAAGGTGTTTCAGTGCGTGGGGAAGTGGTTTCAGAGTGTGGGGAAGGATTTCCGTTTGGGGGGAATTGCTTTCAGTGTGTGGGGAGGGGGTTCAGTGTGTGGGGAAGGGGTTTCAGTGTTAGGGATGGTTTTCAGTGTGTGAGGAAGGGGTTTCAGTGTGTGGGGAAGGGGTTTCAGTGTGTGGGGAAGGTGTTTCAGTGTATGGGGATGTGTTTCAGTGTGTGGGGATGTGTTTCAGTGTGTGGGGAAGGTGTTTCAGTATGTGGGGATGGGTTTCAGGGTGTGGGGTTCAGTTCAGTGTGTGGGGATGGGTTTCAGTTTGTGCGGAAGGGGTTTCTGTGTGAGGGGAAGGTGTTTCTGTGTGTGGGGATGTGTTTCAGTGTGTGGGGAAGGGATTTCAGTGTGTGGGGAAGGGGTTTCAGTGTGTGGGGATGTGTTTCAGTGTGTGGCGATGGTTTTCAGTGTGTGCGGAAGGGGTTTCAGTGTGTGGGGAAGGGGTTGCAGTGTGTGAGGAAGGTGTTTCTGTGTGTGGGGATGCGTTTCAGTGTGTGGGGATGTGTTTCAGTGTGTGGGGAAGGGTTTCAGTGTGTGGGGAAAGTGTTTCAGTATGTGGGGATGGGTCTCAGGGTGTGGGGATCAGTTTCAGTGTGTGGGGATGGGTTTCAGTGTGTGCGGAAGGTGTTTTAGTGTGTGGGGAAGGTGTTTCTGTGTGTGGGGATGTGTTTCAGTGCGTGGGGAAGGGATTTCAGCGTGTGGGGAAGGGGTTTCAGTGTGTGGGGATGGGTTTCAGTGTGTGGCAATGGCTTTCAGTGTGTGCCGAAGGGGTTTCAGTGTGTGTTGAAGGTGTTTCAGTGTGTGGGGAAGGGGTTCAAGTGTGTGGGAAAGGGCTTTCCGTGTGTGGGGAAGGTGTTTCAGTGTGTGCGGAAGAGGGTTCAGAGTGTGGGTGAGGGTTTCAGTGTGTGGTGAAGGTGTTTCAGTGCGTGGGGAAGTGGTTTCAGAGTGTGGGGAAGGATTTCCGTTTGGGGGGAATTGCTTTCAGTGTGTGAGGAGGGTGTTCAGTGTGTGGGGAAGGGGTTTCAGTGTTAGGGATGGTTTTCAGTGTGTGAGGAAGGGGTTTCAGTGTGTGGGGAAGGGGTTTCAGTGTGTGGGGAAGGTGTTTCAGTGTATGGGGATGTGTTTCAGTGTGTGGGGATGTGTTTCAGTGTGTGGGGAAGGGTTTCAGTGTGTGGGGAAGGTGTTTCAGTATGTGGGGATGGGTTTCAGGGAGTGGGGTTCAGTTCAGTGTGTGGGGATGGGTTTCAGTTTGTGCGGAAGGGGTTGAACTGTGAGGGGAAGGTGTTTCTGTGTGTGGGGATGTGTTTCAGTGTGTGAGGAAGGGATTTCAGTGTGTGGGGAAGGGGTTTCAGTGTGTGGGGATGTGTTTCAGTGTGTGGCGATGGTTTTCAGTGTGTGCGGAAGGGGTTTCAGTGTGTGGGAAAGGGGTTTCAGTGTGTGGGGAAGGTGTTTCAGTGTGTGGGGAAGGGGTTTCGAGAGTGGGTAAGGGTTTCAGTGTGTGGGGAAGGTGTTAGAGTGCGTGGGGAAGGGGTTTCAGAGTGTGGGGAAGGGTTTCCGTGCGGGGGAAGTGTTTTCAGTGTGTTGGGAAGGGGTTTCAGTGTGTGGGGAAGGAGTTTCAGTGTGTGGGGATGTGTTTCAATGTGTGAGGAGGCGGTTTCAGTGTGTGGGGAAGGGGTTGCAGTGTGTGGGGAAGGGTTTCACTGTGTGCAGAAGGGGTTTCAGTGTGTGGGGAAGGTGTTTCAGTGTGTGGGGAAGTTGTTTCAGTTTGTGCGGAAGGGGTTTCTGTGTGTGCGGAAGGGGTTTCAGTATGTGGGGAAGGTGTTTCACTGTGTGCGGAAGGGGTTTCAGTGTGTGGGGAAGGTGTTTCAGTGTGTGCGGAAGGGGTTTCAGTGTGTGGTGAAGGGGTTTCAGTGTGTGGGGATGCGTTTCAGTGTGTGGTGAAGGGGTTTCAGTGTGCGGGGATGAGTTTCAGTGTGTGGGGAAGGGGTTTCAGTATGTGGGTATGTGTTTCAGTGTATGGGGAAGGTGTTTCAGTGTGTGGGGAAGGGTTTCACTGTGTGCAGAAAGTGTTTCAGTGTGTGGGGAAGGGGTTTCAGTGTGTAGGGAAGGTGTTTCAGTGTGTGCGGAAGGGGTTTCAGTGTGTGGGGAAGGGGTTTCAGTATGTGGGGAAGGTGTTTCACTGTGTGCGGAAGGGCTTTCAGTGTGTGGGGAAGGTGTTTCAGTGTGTGGGGAAGGTTTTTCAGTGGGTGCGGAAGGGGTTTCAATGTGTGGGGAAGGGGTTTCAGTGTGTGGGGAAGGTGTTTCAGTGTGTGCGGAAGGGGTTTCAGTGTGTGAGGAAGGGGTTTCAGTGTGTGGGGATGTGTTTCAGTGTGTGGGAAAGGGGTTTCAGTATGTGGGTATGTCTTTCAGTGTATGGGGAAGGTGTTTCAGTGTGTGGGGATGGGTTTCACTGTGTGGGGAAGGGATTTCAGCGTGTGAGGAAGGGGTTTCAGTGTGTGGGGATGGGTTTCAGTGTGTGGCAATGGCTTTCAGTAACTGCGGAAGGGGTTTCAGTGTGTGGGGAAGGGGTTTCATTGTGTGGGGAAGGTGTTTCAGTGTGTGCGGAAGGGGTTTTATTGTGTCCAGAAGGCGTTTCAGTGTGTGGGGAAGGGGTTTCAGTATGTGGGGAAGTGGTTTCAGTGTGTGGGGTATGTGTTTCAGTTTGTTTGGAAGGGTTTCAGTGCGTGCGGAATGTGTTTCAGTGTGTGGTGAATGGGTTTCAGTGTTTCGGGAAGGATTGCAGTGTGTGTGGAAGGGGTGTCAGTGTATGGGGAAGGGTTTCAGTGTGTGGGGAATGTGTTTCAGTGAGTGCGGAAGGGGTTTCAGTGTGTGGGGAAGGTGTTTCAGTGTGTGGGGAAGGTGTTTCAGTGTGTGGGGATGTGTTTCAGTGTGTGGGGAACGGTTTCAGTGTGTGGGGAAGGGGTTTCAGTGTGAGGGGAAGGTGTTTCATTGTGTGGGGAAGGTGTTTCAGTGTGTGGGGAAGATGTTTCAGTGTGTGAGGAAGGGGTTTCAGTGAGTGGGGAATATGTTTCAGTGTGTGGGGAAGGTGTTTCAGTGTGCGCGGAAGGGGTTTCAGTGTGTGGGGAAGGTGTTTCGGTGTGTGGGGAAGGTGTTTCAGTGTGTGCGGAAGGGGTTTCAGTGTGTGGGGAAGGTGTTTCAGTGAGTGGTGAAGATGTTTCAGTGTGTGGGAAAGGGGTTTCAGTGTGTGGTGAAGTGTTTCAGTGTGTGGGGAAGGGGTTTCAGTGTGTGGGGAAGGGTTTCAGTGTGTGGGGAAGGTGTTTCAGTGTTTGGGGAAGGTGTTTCAGTGTGTGGGGAAGGTGTTTCAGTTTGTGGGGTAGGTGTTTCTGTGTGTGTGGAAGGGGTCTCAGAATGAGGGGAAGGGTTTCAGTGTGTGTGTAAATGGGATTTAAGTGTGTGGGGAAGGGGTTTCTGTGTGTGTGGAATGTGTTTCAGTGTGTTTGGAAGTGTTTCAGTGTGAGGGGAATGTGTTTCAGTGTTTGGTGAATTGGTTTCAGTGTTTGGGGAAGGGTTTCAGTGTACGGGGAAGGGGAGTCAGTGTGTGGGGAAAGTGTTTCAGTGTGTGGGGATGTGTTGCAGTGTGTGGTGAAGGTGTTTCAGTCTGTGCGGAAGGGGTTTCTGTGTGTGGGGAATGTGTTTCAGTGTATTTGGAAGTGTTTCAGTGCGTGGGGAATGTATTTCAGTGTGTGGTGAATGGGTTTCTGTGTTTTGGGAAGGGTTTCAGTGAGTGGTGAAGGGGGGTCAGTGTGTGGGGAAGGTGTTTCAGTGTGTGGGGATGTGTTGCAGTGTGTGGTGAAGGTGTTTCAGTGTGTGCGGAATGGGTTTCAGTGTGTGGGGAGGGTGTTTCAGTGTGTGGGGAAGGGATTTCAGTGTTTGTGGAAAGGTTTTCAGTGTGTGGGGAAAGGTTTTCAAAGTGTGGGTAAGGGTTTCAATGTGTGGGGAAGGTGCTACAGTGTGTGCGGTTAGGGTGTCAGTGTGTGGGGAAGGTGCTTCATTGTGTGGGGAAGGGGTTTCAGTGTGTGGGGATGTGTTTCAGTGTGTGGGGATGTGTTTCAGTGTGTGGGGAAAGGTTTCAGTTTGTGGGGAAAGTGTTTCCGTATGTGGGGATGGGTTTCAGGGTGTGGGGATCAGTTTCAGTGTGTGGGGATGGGTTTCAGCGTGTGCGGAAGGGGTTTCAGTGTGTGGGGAAGGTGTGTCTGTGTGTGGGGATGTGTTTCAGTGTGTGGGGAAGGGATTTCAGTGTGTGGGGAGGGGTTTCAGTGTTTGGGGATGTTTTTCAGTGTGTGGCGATGGTTTTCAGCGTGTGCAGAAGGGGTTTCAGTGTGTGGAAAAGGTGTTTCAGTGTGTGGGGAAGGGGCTTCAGTGTGTGGGAAAGGGGTTTCAGTGTGTGGGGAATGGGTTTCAGTGTGTTTGGAAGGGTTTCAGTGTGTGGGGAATGTGTTTCAGTGTGTGGTGAATGGGTTTCAGTGTTTGGGGAAGGGTTTCAGTGTGTGGTGAAGGGGGGTCCGTGCGTGGGGAAGGTGTTTCAGTGTGTGGGGATGTGTTGCAGTTTGTGGGCAAGTTGTTTCAGTGTGTGCGGAAGGGGTTTCAGTGTGTGGGGAAGGTGTTTCAGTGTGTGGGGAAGCTGTTTCAGTGTGCGGGGAAGGGATTTCCGTGTGTGGGGAAGGGTTTCAGTGTGTGGGGAAAGGGTTTCAAAGTGTGGGTAAGGGTTTCAGTGTGTGGGGAAGGTGCTTCAGTGTGTGCGGAAGGGGTTTCAGTTTGTGGGGAAGGTGTTTCATTGTTTGGGGAAGGTGTTTCAGTGTATGGTGAAGGTGTTTCACTGTGTGGAGAAGGGTTTTCAGTTTGTGGGGAAGCTGTTTCAGTGTGTGGGGAAGGTTTTTCAGTGTGTGCGGAATGGGTTTCAGTGTGTGGGGAAGGTGTTTCATTGTGTGGGGAAGTTGTTTCAGTGTGTGGAGAAGGTGTTTCAGTGTGTGGGGAAAGGGTTTCAGTGTGTGGGGAAGCTGTTTCAGTTTGCGGGGAAGGTGTTTCAGTGCGTGGGGATGTGCTTCATTGTGTGGGGATGCGTTTCAGTGTGTGGGGAATGGTTTCAGTGTGTGGGGAAGGTGTTTCACTGTGTGGGGATGGGTTTCAGTGTGCGGGGAAGGTGTTTCAGTGTGTGGGGAAGGGTTTGCAGTGTGTGTGGAAGGTGTTTCTGTGTGTGGGGATGTGGTTCAGTGTGTGGGGATGTGTTTCAGTGTGTGGGGAAGGGTTTCAGTGTGGGGAAAGTGTTTCAGTATGTGGGGATGGGTCTCAGGGTGTGGGGATCAGTTTCAGTGTGTGGGGATGGGTTTCAGTGTGTGCAGAAGGTGTTTTAGTGTGTGGGGAAGGTGTTTCTGTTTGTGCGGATGTGTTTCAGTGTGTGGGGAAGGGATTTCAGCGTGTGAGGAAGGGGTTTCAGTGTGTGGGGATGGGTTTCAGTGTGTGGCAATGGCTTTCAGTGTGTGCCGAAGGGGTTTCAGTGTGTGTGGAAGGTGTTTCAGTGTGTGGGGAAGGGGTTGCAGTGTGTGGAAAAGGGCTTTCAGTGTGTGGGGAAGGTGTTCCAGAGTGTGCGGAAGAGGTTTCAGAGTGTGGGTGAGGGTTTCAGTGTGTGGTGAAGGTGTTTCAGTGCGTGGGAAAGTGGTTTCAGAGTGTGGGGAAGGATTTCCGTTTGGGGGGAATTGCTTTCAGTGTGTGGGGAGGGGGTTCAGTGTGTGGGGAAGGGGTTTCAGTGTTGGGGATGGTTTTCAGCGTGTAAGGAAGTGGTTTCAGTGTGTGGGGAAGGGGTTACAGTGTGTGGGGAAGGTGTTTCAATGTGTGGGGATGTGTTTCAGTGTGTGGGGATGTGTTTCAGTGTGTGGGGAAGGGTTTCAGTGTGTGGGGAAGGTGTTTCAATATGTGGGGATGGGTTGCAGGGTGTGGGCATCAGTTTCAGTGTGTGGGGATGGGTTTCAGTGTGTGGGGAAGGTGTTTCAGTTTGTGCGGAAGAGGTTTCAGAGTGTGGGTGAGGGTTTCAGTGAGTGGTGAAGGTGTTTCAGTGCGTGGGGAAGTGGTTTCAGAGTGTGGGGAAGGATTTCCGTTTGGGGAAGTGGTTTCAGTGTGTGGGGAAGGGGTTCAGTGTGTGGGGAAGGGGTTTCAGTGTTGGGGATGGTTTTCAGTATGTGAGGAAGGGGTTTCAGTGTGTGGGGAAGGGGTTTCAGTGTGTGGGGAAGGTGTTTCAGTGTATGGGGATGTGTTTCAGTGTGTGGGGATGTGTTTCAGTGTGTGGGGAAGGGGTTCAGAGTGTGGGGAAGGTGTTTCAGTATGTGGGGATGGGTTTCAGGGTGTGGGGTTCAGTTCAGTGTGTGGGGATGGGTTTCAGTTTGTGCGGAAGGGGTTTCTGTGTGTGGGGAAGGTGTTTCTGTGTGTGGGGATGTGTTTCAGTGTGTGGGGAAGGGATTTCAGTGTGTGGGGAAGTGGTTTCAGTGTGTGGGGATGTGCTTCAGTGTGTGGCGATGGTTTTCAGTGTGTGCGGAAGGGGTTTCTGTGTGTGGAAAAGGTGTTTCAGTGTGTGGGGAAGGGGTTTCAGTGTGTGGGGAAGGGGTTTCAGTGTGTGGGGATGTGTTTCAGTGTGTGGCGATGGCTTTCAGTGTATGCGGAAGGTGTTTCTGTGTGTGGAAAAGGTGTTTCAGTGTGTGGGGAAGGGGTTTCAGTGTGTGGGAAAGGGGTTTCAGTGTGTGGGGAAGGTGTTTCAGTGTGTGGGGAAGGGGTTTCGAGAGTGGGTAAGGGTTTCAGTGTGTGGGGAAGGTGTTAGAGTGCGTGGGGAAGGGGTTTCAGAGTGTGGGGAAGGGTTTCCGTGTGGGGGGAAGTATTTTCAGTGTGTTGGGAAGGGGTTTCAGTGCGTGGGGAAGGAGTTTCAGTGTGTGGGGATGTGTTTCAATGTGTGAGGAGGGGGTTTCAGTGTGTGGGGAAGGGGTTGCAGTGTGTGGGGAAGGGGTTGCAGTGTGTGGGGAAGGGTTTCACTGTGTGCGGAAGGGGTTTCAGTTTGTGCGGAAGGGGTTTCAGTGTGTGGGGAAGGGGTTTCAGTATGTGGGGAAGGTGTGTCTGTGTGTGGGGATGTGTTTCAGTGTGTGGGGACGGGATTTCAGTGTGTGGGGAGGGGTTTCAGTGTGTGGGGATGTTTTTCAGTGTGTGGCGATGGTTTTCAGCGTGTGCGGAAGGGGTTTCAGTGTGTGGAAAATGTGTTTCAGTGTGTGGGGAAGGGGCTTCAGTGTGTGGGAAAGGGGTTTCAGTGTGTGGGGAATGTGTTTCAGTGTGTTTGGAAGGGTTTCAGTGTGTGGGGAATGTGTTTCAGTGTGTGGTGAATGGGTTTCAGTGTTTGGGGAAGGGTTTCAGTGTGTGGTGAAGGGGGGTCAGTGCGTGGGGAAGGTGTTTCAGTGTGTGGGGATGTGTTGCAGTGTGTGGGCAAGTTGTTTCAGTGTGTGCGGAAGGGGTTTCAGTGTGTGGGGAAGGTGTTTCAGTGTGTGGGGAAGCTGTTTCAGTGTGCGGGGAAGGGATTTCCGTGTGTGAGGAAGGGTTTCAGTGTGTGGGGAAAGGGTTTCAAAGTGTGGGTGAGGGTTTCAGTGTGTGGGGAAGGTGCTTCAGTGTGTGCGGAAGGGGTTTCAGTGTGTGGGGAAGGTGTTTCATTTTTTGGGGAAGGTGTTTCAGTGTAGGGTGAAGGTGTTTCACTTTGTGGAGAAGGGGTTTCAGTGTGTGGGGAAGCTGTTTCAGTGTGTGGGGAAGGTTTTTCAGTGTGTGCGGAATGGGTTTCAGTGTGTGGGGAAGGTGTTTCATTGTGTGGGGAAGTTGTTTCAGTGTGTGGGGAAGGTGTTTCAGTGTGTGGGGAAGCTGTTTCAGTGTGAGGGGAAGGTGTTTCAGTGCGTGGGGATGTGCTTCATTGTGTTGGGATGCGTTTCAGTGTGTGGGGAAGGGTTTCAGTGTGTGGGGAAGGTGTTTCAGTGTGTGGGGATGGGTTTCAGTGTGCGGGGAAGGTGTTTCAGTGTGTGGGGAAGGGTTTGCAGTGTGTGTGGAAGGTCTTTCTGTGTGTGGGGATGTGTTTCAGTGTGTGGGGATGTGTTTCAGTGTGTGGGGAAGGGTTTCAGTGTGTGGGGAAAGTGTTTCAGTATGTGGGGATGTGTCTCAGGGTGTGGGGATCAGTTTCAGTGTGTGGGGATGGGTTTCAGTGTGTGCGGATGGTGTTTTAGTGTGTGGGGGAGGTGTTTCTGTGTGTGGGGATGTGTTTCAGTGTGTGGGGAAGGGATTTCAGCGTGTGGGGAATGGGTTTCAGTGTGTGGGGATGGGTTTCAGTTTGTGGCAATGGCTTTCAGTGTCTGCCGAAGGGGTTTCAGTGTGTGGGGAAGGTGTTTCAGTGTGTGGGGAAGGGGTTGCAGTGTGTGGGAAAGGGCTTTCAGTGTGTGGGGAAGGTGTTTCAGTGTGTGCGGAAGAGGTTTCAGAGTGTGGGTGAGGGTTTCAGTGTGTGGTGAAGGTGTTTCAGTGCGTGGGGAAGTGGTTTCAGAGTGTGGGGAAGGATTTCCGTTTGGAGGGAATTGCTTTCAGTGTTGTGGGGAGGGGGTTCAGTGTGTGGGGAAGGGGTTTCAGTGTTGGGGATGGCTTTCAGTGTGTGAGGAAGGGGTTTCAGTGTGTGGGGAAGGGGTTTCAGTGTGTGGGGAAGGTGTTTCAGTGTATGGGGATGTGTTTCAGTGTGTGGGGATGTGTTTCAGTGTGTGGGGAAGGTGTTTCAGTATGTGGGGATGGGTTTCAGGGTGTGGGGATCAGTTTCAGTGTGTGGGGATGGGTTTCAGTTTGTGCGGAAGGGGTTTCTGTGTGTTGGGAAGGTGTTTCTGTGTGTGGGGATGTGTTTCAGTGTGTGGGGAAGGGATTTCAGTGTGTGGGGAAGGGGTTTCAGTGTGTGGGGATGTGTTTCAGTGTGTGGCGATGGTTTTCAGTGTATGCGGAAGGGGTTTCTGTGTGTGGAAAAGGTGTTTCAGTGTGTGGGGAAGGGGTTTCAGTGTGTGGGAAAGGGGTTTCAGTGTGTGGGGAAGGTGTTTCAGTGTGTGGGGAAGGGGTTTCGAGAGTGGGTAAGGGTTTCAGTGTGTGGGGAAGGTGTTAGAGTGCGTGGGGAAGGGGTTTCAGAGTGTGGGGAAGGGTTTCCGTGTGGGGGGAAGTGTTTTCAGTGTGTTGGGAAGGGGTTTCAGTGTGTGGGGAAGGAGTTTCAGAGTGTGGGGATGTGTTTCAATGTGTGAGGAGGGGGTTTCAGTGTGTGGGGAAGGGGTTGCAGTGTGTGGGGAAGGGTTTCACTGTGTGCGGAAGGGGTTTCAGTGTGTGGGGAAGGTGTTTCAGTGTGTGGGGAAGTTGTTTCAGTTTGTGCGGAAGGGGTTTCAGTGTGTGGGGAAGGGGTTTTAGTATGTGGGGAAGGTGTTTCACTGTGTGCGGAAGGGGTTTCAGTGTGTGGGGAAGGGGTTTCAGTGTGTGGGGAAGGGTTTCAGTGTGTGGGGAAGGTGTTTCAGTGTTTGGGGAAGGTGTTTCAGTGTGTGGGGAAGGTGTTTCAGTGTGTGGGGTAGGTGTTTCTGTGTGTGTGGAAGGGGTCTCAGAGTGTGGGGAAGGGTTTCAGTGTGTGTGTAAATGGGATTTCAGTGTGTGGGGAAGGGGTTTCTGTGTGTGGGGAATGTGTTTCAGTGTGTTTGGAAGTGTTTCAGTGTGAGGGGAATGTGTTTCAGTGTGTGGTGAATGGGTTTCAGTGTTTGGGGAAGGGTTTCAGTGTGTGGGGAAGGGGAGTCAGTGTGTGGGGAAGGTGTTTCAGTGTGTGGGGATGTGTTGCAGTGTGTGGTGAAGGTGTTTCAGTGTGTGCGGAAGGGGATTCTGTGTGTGGGGAATGTGTTTCAGTGTATTTGGAAGTGTTTCAGTGCGTGGGGAATGTATTTCAGTGTGTGGTGAATGGGTTTCAGTGTTAGCGGAAGGGTTTCAGTGAGTGGTGAAGGGGGGTCAGTGTGTGGGGAAGGTGTTTCAGTGTGTGCGGAATGGGTTTCAGTGTGTGGGGAGGGTGTTTCAGTGTGTGGGGAAGCTGTTTCAGTGTGTGGGGAAGGGATTTCAGTGTTTGTGGAAAGGTTTTCAGTGTGTGGGGAAAGGTTTTCAAAGTGTGGGTAAGGGTTTCAGTGTGTGGGGAAGGTGCTACAGTGTGTGCGGTAGGGGTTTCAGTGTGTGGGGAAGGTGCTTCATTGTGTGGCGAAGGGGTTTCAGTGTGTGGGGATTTGTTTCAGTGTGTGGGGATGTGTTTCAGTGTGTGGGGAAGGGTTTCAGTTTGTGGGGAAAGTGTTTCAGTATGTGGGGATGGTTTTCAGGGTGTGGGGATCTGTTTCAGTGTGTGGGGATGGGTTTCAGCGTATGCGGAAGGCGTTTCAGTGTGTGGGGAAGGTGTGTCTGTGTGTGGGGATGTGTTTCAGTGTGTGGGGAAGGGATTTCATTGTGTGGGGAGGGGTTTCAGTGTGTGGGGATGTTTTTCAGTGTGTGGCGATGGTTTTCAGCGTGTGCGGAAGGGGTTTCAGTGAGTGGAAAAGGTGTTTCAGAGTGTGGGGAAGGGGCTTCAGTGTGTGGGAAAGGGGTTTCAGTGTGTGGGGTATGTGTTTCAGTGTGTTTGGAAGGGTTTCAGTGTGTGGGGAATGTGTTTCAGTGTGTGGTGAATGGGTTTCAGTGTTTGGGGAAGGGTTTCAATGTGTGGGAAAGGGGGGTCAGTGCGTGGGGAAGGTGTTTCAGTGTGTGGGGATGTTTTGCAGTGTGTGGGCAAGTTGTTTCATTGTGTGCGGAAGGGGTTTCAGTGTGTGGGGAAGGTGTTTCAGTGTGTGGGGAAGCTGTTTCAGTGTGCGGGGAAGGGATTTCCGTGTGTGGGGAAGGGTTTCAGTGTGTGGGGAAAGGGTTTCAAAGTGTGGGTAAGGGTTTCAGTGTGTGGGGAAGGTGCTTCAGTGTGTGCGGAAGGGGTTTCAGTGTGTGGGGAAGGTGTTTCATTGTTTGGGGAAGGTGTTTCAGTGTATGGTGAAGGTGTTTCACTGTGTGGAGAAGGGGTTTCAGTGTGTGGGGAAGCTGTTTCAGTGTGTGGGGAAGGTTTTTCAGTGTGGGCGGAATGGCTTTCAGTGTGTGGGGAAGGTGTTTCATTGTGTGGGGAAGTTGTTTCAGTGTGTGGGGAAGGTGTTTCAGTGTGTGGGGAAGGGGTTTCAGTGTGTGGGGAAGCTGTTTCAGTGTGTGGGGAAGGTGTTTCAGTGCGTGGGGATGTGCTTCATTGTGTGGGGATGCGTTTCAGTGTGTGGGGAAGGGTTTCAAAGTGTGGGTAAGGGTTTCAGTGTGTGGGGAAGGTGCTTCAGTGTGTGCGGAAGGGGTTTCAGTGTGTGGGGAAGGTGTTTCATTTTTTGGGGAAGGTGTTTCAGTATAGGGTGAAGGTGTTTCACTTTGTGGAGAAGGGGTTTCAGTGTGTGGGGCAGCTGTTTCAGTGTGTGGGGAAGGTTTTTCAGTGTGTGCGGAATGGGTTTCAGTGTGTGGGGAAGGTGTTTCATTGTGTGGGGAAGTTTTTCCAGTGTGTGGGGAAGGTGTTTCAGTGTGTGGGGAAGGGGTTTCAGTGTGTGGGGAAGCTGTTTCAGTGTGAGGGGAAGGTGTTTCAGTGCGTGGGGATGTGCTTCATTGTGTTGGGATGCGTTTCAGTGTGTGGGGAAGGGTTTCAGTGTGTGGGGAAGGTGTTTCAGTGTGTGGGGATGTGTTTCAGTGTGCGGGGAAGGTGTTTCAGTGTGTGGGGAAGGGTTTGCAGTGTGTGTGGAAGGTGTTTCTGTGTGTGGGGATGTGTTTCAGTGTGCGGGGATGTGTTTCAGTGTGTGGGGAAGGGTTTCAGTGTGTGGGGAAAGTGTTTCAGTATGTGGGGATGGGTCTCAGGGTGTGGGGATCAGTTTCAATGTGTGGGGATGGGTTTCAGTGTGTGCGGAAGGTGTTTTAGTGTGTGGGGGAGGTGTTTCTGTGTGTGAGGATGTGTTTCAGTGTGTGGGGAAGGGATTTCAGCGTGTGGGGAATGGTTTTCAGTTTGTGGGGATGGGTTTCAGTGTGTGGCAATGGCCTTCAGTGTGTGCCGAAGGGGTTTCAGTGTGTGGGGAAGGTGTTTCAGTGTGTGGGGAAGGGGTTGCAGTGTGTGGGAAAGGGCTTTCAGTGTGTGGGGAAGGTGTTTCAGTGTGTGCGGAAGAGGTTTCAGAGTGTGGGTGAGGGTTTCAGTGTGTGGTGAAGGTGTTTCAGTGCGTGGGGAAGTGGTTTCAGAGTGTGGGGAAGGATTTCCGTTTGGAGGGAATTGCTTTCAGTGTGTGCGGAGGGGGTTCAGTGTGTGGGGAAGGGGTTTCAGTGTTGGGGATGGTTTTCAGTGTGTGAGGAAGGGGTTTCAGTGTGTGGGGAAGGGGTTTCAGTGTGTGGGGAAGGTGTTTCAGTGTATGGGGATGTGTTTCAGTGTGTGGGGATGTGTTTCAGTGTGTGGGGAAGGGTTTCAGTGTGTGGGGAAGGTGTTTCAGTATGTGGGGATGGGTTTCAGGGTGTGGGGATCAGTTTCAGTGTGTGGGGATGGGTTTCAGTTTGTCCGGAAGGGGTTTCTGTGTGTTGGGAAGGTGTTTCTGTGTGTGGGGATGTGTTTCAGTGTGTGGGGAAGGGGTTTCAGTGTGTGGGGATGTGTTTCAGTGTGTGGCGATGGTTTTCAGTGTATGCGGAAGGGGTTTCTGTGTGTGGAAAAGGTGTTTCAGTGTGTGGGGAAGGGGTTTCAGTGTGTGGGAAAGGGGTTTCAGTGTGTGGGGAAGATGCTTCAATGTGTGGGGAAGGGGTTTCGAGAGTGGGGAAGGGGTTTCAGTGTGTGGGGCAGGTGTTAGAGTGCGTGGGGAAGGGGTTTCAGAGTGTGGGGAAGGTTTCCGTGTGGGGGGAAGTGTTTTCAGTGTGTTGGGAAGGGGTTTCAGTGTGTGGGGAAGGAGTTTCAGTGTGTGGGGATGTGTTTCAATGTGTGAGGAGGGGGTTTCAGTGTGTGGGGAAGGGGTTGCAGTGTGTGGGGAAGGGTTTCACTGTGTGCGGAAGGGGTTTCAGTGTGTGGGGAAGGTGTTTCAGTGTGTGGGGAAGTTGTTTCAGTTTGTGCGGAAGGGGTTTCAGTGTGTGGAGAAGGGGTTTCAGTATGTGGGGAAGGTGTTTCACTGTGTGCGGAAGGGGTTTCAGTGTGTGGGGAAGGGGTTTCAGTGTGTGGGGAAGGGTTTCAGTGTGTGGGGAAGGTGTTTCAGTGTTTGGGGAAGGTGTTTCAGTGTGTGGGGAAGGTGTTTCAGTGTGTGGGGTAGGTGTTTCTGTGTGTGTGGAAGGGGTCTCAGAGTGTGGGGAAGGGTTTCAGTGTGTGTGTAAATGGGATTTCAGTGTGTGGGGAAGGGGTTTCAGTGTGTGGGGAATGTGTTTGAGTGTGTTTGGAAGTGTTTCAGTGTGAGGGGAATGTGTTTCAGTGTGTGGTGAATGGGTTTCAGTGTTTGGGGAAGGGTTTCAGTGTGTGGGGAAGGGGAGTCAGTGTGTGGGGAAGGTGTTTCAGTGTGTGGGGATGTGTTGCAGTGTGTGGTGAAGGTGTTTCAGTGTTTGCGGAAGGGGTTTCTGTGTGTGGGGAATGTGTTTCAGTGTATTTGGAAGTGTTCCAGTGCGTGGGGAATGTATTTCAGTGTGTGGTGAATGGGTTTCAGTGTTTGCGGAAGGGTTTCAGTGAGTGGTGAAGGGGGGTCAATGTGTGGGGAAGGTGTTTCAGTGTGTGCGGAATGGGTTTCAGTGTGTGGGGAGGGTGTTTCAGTGTGTGGGGATGTGTTTCAGTGTGTGGGGAAGGGATTTCAGTGTTTGTGGAAAGGTTTTCAGTGTGTGGGGAAAGGCTTTCAAAGTGTGGGTAAGGGTTCAGTGTGTGGGGAAGGTGCTACAGTGTGTGCGGTAGGGGTTTCAGTGTGAGGGGAAGGTGCTTCATTGTGTGGGGAAGGGGTTTCAGTGTGTGGGGATTTGTTTCAGTGTGTGGGGATGTGTTTCAGTGTGTGGGGAAGGGTTTCAGTTTGTGGGGAAAGTGTTTCAGTATGTGGGGATGGGTTTCAGGGTGTGGGGATCTGTTTCAGTGTGTGGGGATGGGTTTCAGCGTATGCGGAAGGGGTTTCAGTGTGTGGGGAAGGTGTGTCTGTGTGTGGGGATGTGTTTCAGTGTGTGGGGAAGGGATTTCAGTGTGTGGGGAGGGGTTTCAGTGTGTGGGGATGTTTTTCAGTGTGTGGCGATGGTTTTCAGCGTTTGCGGAAGGGGTTTCAGTGTGTGGAAAAGGTGTTTCAGTGTGTGGGGAAGGGGCTTCAGTGTGTGGGAAAGGGGTTTCAGTGTGTGGGGTATGTGTTTCAGTGTGTTTGGAAGGGTTTCAGTGTGTGGGGAATGTGTTTCAGTGTGTGGTGAATGGGTTTCAGTGTTTGGGGAAGGGTTTCAGTGTGTGGTAAAGGGGGGTCAGTGCGTGGTGAAGGTGTTTCAGTGTGTGGGGATGTTTTGCAGTGTGTGGGCAAGTTGTTTCAGTGTGTGCGGAAGGGGTTTCAGTGTGTGGGGAAGGTGTTTCAGTGTGTGGGGAAGCTGTTTCAGTGTGCGGGGAAGGGATTTCCGTGTGTGGGGAAGGGTTTCAGTGTGTGGGGAAAGGGTTTCAAAGTGTGGGGAAGGGTTTCAATGTGTGGGGAAGGTGCTTCAGTGCGTGCGGAAGGGGTTTCAGTGTGTGGGGAAGGTGTTTCATTGTTTGGGGAAGGTGTTTCAGTTTATGGTGAAGGTGTTTCACTGTGTGGAGAAGGGGTTTCAGTGTGTGGGGAAGCTGTTTCAGTGTGTGGGGAAGGTTTTTCAGTGTGGGCGGAATGGCTTTCAGTGTGAGGGGAAGGAGTTTCATAGTGTGGGGAAGTTGTTTCAGTGTGTGGGGAAGGGTTTCAGTGTCTGGGGAAGGTGTTTCAGTGTGTGGGGAAGGGTTTGCAGTGTGTGGGGAAGGTGTTTCTGTGTGTGGGGATGTGTTTCAGTGTGTGGGGATGTGTTTCAGTGTGTGGGGAAGGGTTTCAGTGTGTGGGGAAAGTGTTTCAGTATGTGGGGATGGGTCTCAGGGTGTGGGGATCAGTTTCAGTGTGTGGGGATGGGTTTCAGTGTATGGGGAAGGTGTTTTAGTGTGTGGGGAAGGTGTTACTGTGTGTGTGGATGTGTTTCAGTGTGTGGGGAAGGGACTTCAGTGTGTGGGGAAGGGGTTTCAGTGTGTGGGGATGGGTTTCAGTATGTGGCAATGGCTTTAATTGTGGGCCGAGGGGGTTTCAGTGTGTGGGGAAGGTGTTTCAGTGTGAGGGGAAGGGGTTGCAGTGTGTGGGAAAGGGCTTTCAGTGTGTGGGGAAGGTGTTTCAGTGTGTGCGGAAGAGGTTTCAGAGTGTGGGTGAGGGTTTCAGTGTGTGGTGAAGGTGTTTCAGTGCGTGGGGAAGTGGTTTCAGAGTATGGGGAAGGATTTCCGTTTGGGGGGAATTGCTTTCAGTGTGTGGGGGGTGGGTTCAGTGTGTGGGGAAGGGGTTTCAGTGTTGGGTATGGTTTTCAGTGTGTGAGGAAGGGGTTTCAGTGTGTGGGGAAGGGGTTTCAGTGTGTGCGGAAGGGGTTTCTGTGTGTGGGGAAGGTGTTTCTGTGTGTGGGGATGTGTTTCACTGTGTGGGGAAGGGATTTCAGTGTGTGGGGAAGGGGTTTCAGTGTGTGGGGATGTGTTTCAGTGTGTGGCGATGGTTTTCAGTGTGTGCGGAAGGGGTTTCTGTGTGTGGAAAAGGTGTTTCAGTGTGTGGGGAAGGGGTTTCAGTGTGTGGGAAAGGGGTTTCAGTGTGTGGGGAAGGTGTTTCAGTGTGTGGGGAAGGGGTTTCGAGAGTGGGGAAGGGTTTCAGTGTGTGGGGAAGGTGTTAGAGTGCGTGGGGAAGGGGTTTCAGAGTGTGGGGATGGGTTTCCGTGTGTGGGGAAGTGTTTTCAGTGTGTTGGGAAGGGGTTTCAGTGTGTGGGGAAGGAGTTTCAGTGTGTGGGGATGTGTTTCAATGTGTGAGGAGGGGGTTTCAGTGTGTGGGGAAGGGGTTGCAGTGTGTGGGGAAGGGTTTCACTGTGTGCGGAAGGGGTTTCAGTGTGTGGGGAAGGTGTTTCAGTGTGTGGGGAAGTTGTTTCAGTTTGTGCGGAAGGGGTTTCAGTGTGTGGGGAAGGGGTTTCAGTCTGTGGGGAAGGTGTTTCACTGTGTGCGGAAGGGGTTTCAGTGTGTGGGGAAGGTGTTTCAGTGTGTGGGGAAGTTGTTTCAGTGTGTGCGGAAGGGGTTTCAGTGTGTGGTGAAGGGGTTTCAGTGTGTGGGGATGCGTTTCAGTGTGTGGGGAAGGGGTTTCAGTATGTGGGTATGTGTTTCAGTGTATGGGGAAGGTGTTTCAGTGTGTGGGGAAGGGTTTCACTGTGTGCAGAAAGTGTTTCAGTGTGTGGGGAAGGGGTTTCAGTGTGTAGGGAAGGTGTTTCAGTGTGTGCGGAAGGGGTTTCAGTGTATGTGGGGAAGGGGTTTCAGTATGTGGGGAAGGTGTTTCACTGTGTGCGGAAGGGGTTTCAGTGTGTGGGGAAGGTGTTTCAGTGTGTGCGGAAGGGGTTTCAGTGTGTGTGGAAGGGGTTTCAGTGAGTGGGGAAGGTGTTTCAGTGTGTGGGGATGGGTTTCACTGTGTGCAGAAAGTGTTTCAATGTGTGGTGAATGGGTTTCAGTGTTTGGGGAAGGGTTTCAGTGTGTGGGGAAGGGGAGTCACTGTGTGGGGAAGGTGTTTCAGTGTGTGGGGATGTGTTGCAGTGTGTGTTGAAGGTGTTTCAGTGTGTGCGGAAGGGGTTTCTGTGTGTGGGGAATGTGTTTCAGTGTATTTGGAAGTGTTTCAGTGCGTGGGGAATGTATTTCAGTGTGTGGTGAATGGATTTCAGTGTTTGGGGAAGGGTTTCAGTGAGTGGTGAAGGGGGGTCAGTGTGTGGGGAAGGTGTTTCAGTGTGTGGGGATGTGTTGCAGTGTGTGGTGAAGGTGTTTCAGTGTGTGCGGAATGGGTTTCAGTGTGAGGGGAATGTGTTTCAGTGTGTGGTGAATGGGTTTCAGTGTTTGGGGAAGGGTTTCAGTGTGTGGGGAAGGGGAGTCACTGTGTGTGGGGAATGTGTTTCAGTGTGTTTGGAAGTGTTTCAGTGTGAGGGGAATGTGTTTCAGTGTGTGGTGAATGGGTTTCAGTGTTTGGGGAAGGGTTTCAGTGTGTGGGGAAGGGGAGTCACTGTGTGGGGAAGTTGTTTCAGTGTGTGGGGATGTGTTGCAGTGTGTGGTGAAGGTGTTTCAGTGTATGCGGAAGGGGTTTCTGTGTGTGGGGAATGTGTTTCAGTGTATTTGGAAGTGTTTCAGTGCGTGGGGAATGTATTTCAGTGTGTGGTGAATGGGTTTCAGTGTTTGGGGAAGGGTTTCAGTGAGTGGTGAAGGGGGGTCAGTGTGTGGGGAAGGTGTTTCAGTATGTGGGTATGTGTTTCAGTGTATGGGGAAGGTGTTTCAGTGTGTGGGGAAGGGTTTCACTGTGTGCAGAAATTGTTTCAGTGTGTGGGGAAGGGGTTTCAGTGTGTAGGGAAGGTGTTTCAGTGTGTGCGGAAGGGGTTTCAGTGTGTGGGGAAGGGGTTTCAGTATGTTGGGAAGGTGTTTCACTGTGTGCGGAAGGGGTTTCAGTGTGTGGGGAAGGTGTTTCAGTGTGTGGGTAAGGTGTTTCAGTGTGTGCGGAAGGGGTTTCAGTGTGTGGGGAAGGGGTTTCAGTGTGTGGGGAAGGTGTTTCAGTGTGTGGGGATGGGTTTCACTGTGTGCAGAAAGTGTTTCAGTGTATGGGGAAGGTGTTTCAGTATGTTGGGAAGGTGTTTCACTGTGTGCGGAAGGGGTTTCAGTGTGTGGGGAAGGTGTTTCAGTGTGTGGGGAAGGTGTTTCAGTGTGTGCGGAAGGGGTTTCAGTGTGTGGGGAAGGGGTTTCAGTGTGTGGGGAAGGTGTTTCAGTGTGTGGGGATGGGTTTCACTGTGTGCAGAAAGTGTTTCAGTGTGTGGTGAAGGGGTTTCAGTGTGTAGGGAAGGTATTTCAGTATCTGCGGAAGGGGTTTCAGTGTGTGGGGAAGGGGTTTCAGTGTGTGGGGAAGGTGTTTCAGTGTGTGCGGAAGGGGTTTCATTGTGTCCAGAAGGCGTTTCAGTGTGTGGGGAAGGGGTTTCAGTATGTGGGGAAGTGGTTTCAGTGTGTGGGGTATGTGTTTCAGTTTGTTTGGAAGGGTTTCAGTGCGTGCGGAATGTGTTTCAGTGTATGGTGAATGGGTTTCAGTGTGTGGGGAAGGGATTTCAGTGTTTGTGGAAAGGTTTTCCGTGTGTGGGGAAAGGTTTTCAAAGTGTGGGTAAGGGTTTCAGTGTGTGGGGAAGGTGCTACAGTGTGTGCGGTAGGGGCTTCAGTGTGTGGGGAAGGTGTTTCCTTGTGTGGGGAAGGGGTTTCAGTGTGTGGGGATGTGTTTCAGTGTGTGGGGATGTGTTTCAGTGTGTGGGGAAGGGTTTCAGTTTGTGGGGAAAGTGTTTCAGTATGTGGGGATGGGCTTCAGGGTGTGGGGATCAGTTTCAGTGTGTGGGGATGGGTTTCAGCGTGTGCGGAAGGGGTTTCAGTGTGTGGAAAAGGTGTTTCAGTGTGTGGGGAAGGGGCTTCAGTGTGTGGGAAAGGGATTTCAGTGTGTGGGAAAGGTGTTTCAGTGTGTGGGGAAGGGGTTTCAGAGTGTGGGGAAGGGGTTTCAGAGTGTGGGGAAGGGTTTCCGTGTGGGGGGAAGTGTTTTCAGTGTGTGGGGAAGGGGTTTCAGTGTGTGGGGAAGGGGTTTCAGTGTGTGGGGATGTGTTTCAGAGAGTGAGGAGGGAGTTTCAGTGTGTGGGGAAGGTCTTGCAGTGTGTGGGGAAGGGTTTCACTGTGTGCGGAAGGAGTTTCAGTGTGTGGGGAAGGTGTTTCAGTTTGTGGGGAAGTTGTTTCAGTGTGTGCGGAAGGGGTTTCAGTGTGTGGGAAAGGGGTTTCAATATGTGGGGAAGGTGTTTCAGTGTGTGCGGAAGGGGTTTCAGTGTGTGCAGAAGGGGTTTCAGTGTGTGGGGAAGGGGTTTCAGTGTGTGGGGAAGGTGTTTCAGTGTGTGCGGAAGAGGTTTCAGTGTGTGGTGAATGGGTTTCAGTGTTTGGGGAAGGGTTTCAGTGTGTGGGGAAGGGGAGTCACTGTGTGGGGAAGGTGTTTCCGTGTGTGGGGATGTGTTTCAGTGTGTGGTGAAGGTGTTTCAGTGTGTGCGGAAGGGGTTTCTGTGTGTGGGGAATGTGTTTCAGTGTGTTTGGAAGTGTTTCAGTGTGAGGGGAATGTGTTTCAGTGTGTGGTGAATGGGTTTCAGTGTTTGGGGATGGGTTTCAGTGTGTGGGGAAGGGGAGTCACTGTGTGGGGAAGTTGTTTCAGTGTGTGGGGATGTGTTGCAGTGTGTGGTGAAGGTGTTTCAGTGTGTGCGGAAGGGGTTTCTGTGTGTGGGGAATGTGTTTCAGTGTATTTGGAAGTGTTTCAGTGCGTGGGGAATGTATTTCAGTGTGTGGTGAATGGGTTTCAGTGTTTGGGGAAGGGTTTCAGTGAGTGGTGAAGGGGGGTCAGTGTGTGGGGAAGGGGTTTCAGTATGTGGGTATGTGTTTCAGTGTATGGGGAAGGTGTTTCAGTGTGTGGGGAAGGGTTTCACTGTGTGCAGAAAGTGTTTCAGTGTGTGGGGAAGGGGTTTCAGTGTGTAGGGAAGGTGTTTCAGTGTGTGCGGAAGGGGTTTCAGTGTGTGGGGAAGGGGTTTCAGTATGTTGGGAAGGTGTTTCACCGTGTGCGGAAGGGGTTTCAGTGTGTGGGGAAGGTGTTTCAGTGTGTGGGGAAGGTGTTTCAGTGTGTGCGGAAGGGGTTTCAGTGTGTGGGGAAGTGGTTTCAGTGTGTGGGGTAGGTGTTTCAGTGTGTGGGGATGGGTTTCACTGTGTGCAGAAAGTGTTTCAGTGTGTGGGGAAGGGGTTTCAGTGTGTGGGGAAGGTGTTTCAGTGTGTGCGGAAGGGGTTTCATTGTGTCCAGAAGGCGTTTCAGTGTGTGGGGAAGGGGTTTCAGTATGTGGGGAAGTGGTTTCAGTGTGTGGGGTATGTGTTTCAGTTTGTTTGGAAGGGTTTCAGTGCGTGCTGAATGTGTTTCAGTGTGTGGTGAATGGGTTTCAGTGTTTCGGGAAGGATTGCAGTGTGTGTGGAAGGGGTGTCAGTGTATGGGGAAGGGTTTCAGTGTGTGGGGAATGTGTTTCAGTGAGTGCGGAAGGGTTTTCAGTGTGTGGGGAAGGTGTTTCAGTGTGTGGGGAAGGTGTTTCAGTGTGTGGGGAAGGGGTTTCAGTGTGTGGGGAAGGGTTTCAGTGTGTGGGGAAGGGGTTTCAGTGGGTCGGTAATGGTTCAGTGTGTGGGGAAGGTTTTTCAGTGTGTGCGGAATGGGTTTCAGTGTGAGGGAAAGGTGTTTCATTGTGTGGGGAAGGTGTTTCAGTGTGTGGGGAAGATGTTTCAGAGTGTGAGGAAGGGGTTTCAGTGAGTGGGGAATATGTTTCAGTGTGTGGGGAAGGTGTTTCAGTGTGCGCGGAAGGGGTTTCAGTGTATGGGGAAGGTGTTTCGGTGTGTGGGGAAGGTGTTTCAGTGTGTGGGGAAGGGGTTTCAGTGTGTGGGGAAGGTGTTTCAGTGAGTGGTGAAGATGTTTCAGTGTGTGGGAAAGGGGTTTCAGTGTGTGGTGAAGTGTTTCAGTGTGTGGGGAAGGGGTTTCAGTGTGTGGGGAAGTGTTTCAGTGTTTGGGGAAGGTGTTTCAGTGTTTGGGGAAGGTGTTTCAGTGTGTGGGGAAGGTGTTTCAGTGTGTGGGGTAGGTGTTTCTGTGTGTGTGGAAGGGGTCTCAGAGTGTGGGGAAGGGTTTCAGTGTGTGTGTAAATGGGATGTCAGTGTGTGGGGAAGGGGTTTCTGTGTGTGGGGAATGTGTTTTGTGTGTTTTTGGAAGTGTTTCAGTGTGAGGGGAATGTGTTTCAGTGTGTGGTGAATGGGTTTCAGTGTTTGGGGAAGGGTTTCAGTGTGTGGGGAAGGGGAGTCACTGTGTGGGGAAGGTGTTTCAGTGTGTGGGGATGTGTTGCAGTGTGTGGTGAAGGTGTTTCAGTGTGTGCTGAAGGGGTTTCTGTGTGTGGGGAATGTGTTTCAGTGTATTTGGAAGTGTTTCAGCGCGTGGCGAATGTATTTCAGTGTGTGGTGAATGGGTTTCAGTCATTGGGGAAGGGTTTCAGTGAGTGGTGAAGGGGGGTCAGTGTGTGGGGAAGGTGTTTCAGTGTGTGGGGATGTGTTGCAGTGTTTGGTGAAGGTGTTTCAGTGTGTGCGGAATGGGTTTCAGTGTGTGGGGAGGGTGTTTCAGTGTGTGGGGAAGCTGTTTCAGTGTGTGGGGAAGGGATTTCAGTGTTTGTGGAAAGGTTTTCAGTGTGTGGGGAAAGGTTTTCAAAGTGTGGGTAAGGGTTTCAGTGTGTGGGGAAGGTGCTACAGTGTGTGCGGTAGGGGTTTCAGTGTGTGGGGAAGGTGTTTCATTGTGTGGGGAAGGGGTTTCAGTGTGTGGGGATGTGTTTCAGTGTGTGGGGATGTGTTTCAGTGTGTGGGGAAGGGTTTCAGTTTGTGGGGAAAGTGTTTCAGTATGTGGGGATGGGTTTCAGGGTGTGGGGATCAGTTTCAGTGTGTGGGGATGGGTTTCAGCGTGTGCGGAAGGGGTTTCAGTGTGTGGAAAAGGTGTTTCAGTGCGTGGGGTAGGGGTTTCAGTGTGTGGGAAAGGCGTTTCAGTGTGTGGGAAAGGTGTTTCAGTGTGTGGGGAAGGGGTTTCAGAGAGTGGGTAAGGGTTTCAGTGTGTGGGGAAGGTGTTTCAGTGCGTGGGGTAGGGGTTTCAGAGTGTGGGGAAGGGTTTCCGTGTGGGGGGAAGTGTTTTCAGTGTGTGGGGAAGGGGTTTCAGTGTGTGGGGAAGGGGTTTCAGTGTGTGGGGATGTGTTTCAGTGAGTGAGGAGGGAGTTTCAGTGTGTGGGGAAGGTCTTGCAGTGTGTGGGGAAGGGTATCACTGTGTGCGGAAGGAGTTTCAGTGTGTGGGGAAGGTGTTTCAGTTTGTGGGGAAGTTGTTTCAGTGTGTGCGGAAGGGGTTTCAGTGTGTGGGAAAGGGGTTTCAATATGTGGGGAAGGTGTTTCAGTGTGTGCGGAAGGGGTTTCAGTGTGTGCAGAAGGGGTTTCAGTGTGTGGGGAAGGGGTTTCAGTGTGTGGGGAAGGTGTTTCAGTGTGTGCGGAAGGGGTTTCAGTGTGTGGGGAAGGGGTTTTAGTGAGTGGGGATGTGTTTCAGTGTGTGGGCAAGGTGTTTCAGTGTGTGGGGAACGGTTTCACTGTGTGCAGAAAGTGTTTCAGTATCTGCGGAAGGGGTTTCAGTGTATGGGGAAGGTGTTTCAGTGTGTGGGGAAGGGTTTCACTGTGTGCAGAAAGTGTTTCAGTGTGTGGGGAAGGGGTTTCAGTGTGTAGGGAAGGTGTTTCAGTGTGTGCGGAAGGGGTTTCAGTGTGTGGGGAAGGGGTTTCAGTATGTGGGGAAGGTGTTTCACTGTGTGCGGAAGGGGTTTCAGTGTGTGGGGAAGGTGTTTCAGTGTGTGGGGAAGGTGTTTCAGTGTGTGCGGAAGGGGTTTCAGTGTGTGTGGAAGGGGTTTCAGTGAGTGGGGAAGGTGTTTCAGTGTGTGGGGATGGGTTTCACTGTGTGCAGAAAGTGTTTCAATGTGTGGTGAATGGGTTTCAGTGTTTGGGGAAGGGTTTCAGTGTGTGGGGAAGGGGAGTCACTGTGTGGGGAAGGTGTTTCAGTGTGTGGGGATGTGTTGCAGTGTGTGTTGAAGGTGTTTCAGTGTGTGCGGAAGGGGTTTCTGTGTGTGGGGAATGTGTTTCAGTGTATTTGGAAGTGTTTCAGTGCGTGGGGAATGTATTTCAGTGTGTGGTGAATGGGTTTCAGTGTTTGGGGAAGGGTTTCAGTGAGTGGTGAAGGGGGGTCAGTGTGTGGGGAAGATGTTTCAGTGTGTGGGGATGTGTTGCAGTGTGTGGTGAAGGTGTTTCAGTGTGTGCGGAATGGGTTTCAGTGTGAGGGGAATGTGTTTCAGTGTGTGGTGAATGGGTTTCAGTGTTTGGGGAAGGGTTTCAGTGTGTGGGGAAGGGGAGTCACTGTGTGTGGGGAATGTGTTTCAGTGTGTTTGGAAGTGTTTCAGTGTGAGGGGAATGTGTTTCAGTGTGTGGTGAATGGGTTTCAGTGTTTGGGGAAGGGTTTCAGTGAGTGGGGAAGGGGAGTCACTGTGTGGGGAAGTTGTTTCAGTGTGTGGGGATGTGTTGCAGTGTGTGGTGAAGGTGTTTCAGTGTATGCGGAAGGGGTTTCTGTGTGTGGGGAATGTGTTTCAGTGTATTTGGAAGTGTTTCAGTGCGTGGGGAATGTATTTCAGTGAGTGGTGAATGGGTTTCAGTGTTTGGGGAAGGGTTTCAGTGAGTGGTGAAGGGGGGTCAGTGTGTGGGGAAGGGGTTTCAGTATGTGGGTATGTGTTTCAGTGTATGGGGAAGGTGTTTCAGTGTGTGGGGAAGGGTTTCACTGTGTGCAGAAATTGTTTCAGTGTGTGGGGAAGGGGTTTCAGTGTGTAGGGAAGGTGTTTCAGTGTGTGCGGAAGGGGTTTCAGTGTGTGGGGAAGGGGTTTCAGTATGTTGGGAAGGTGTTTCACTGTGTGCGGAAGGGGTTTCAGTGTGTGGGGAAGGTGTTTCAGTGTGTGGGGAAGGTGTTTCAGTGTGTGCGGAAGGGGTTTCAGTGTGTGGGGAAGGGGTTTCAGTGTGTGGGGAAGGTGTTTCAGTGTGTGGGGATGGGTTTCACTGTGTGCAGAAAGTGTTTCAGTGTATGGGGAAGGTGTTTCAGTATGTTGGGAAGGTGTTTCACTGTGTGCGGAAGGGGTTTCAGTGTGTGGGGAAGGTGTTTCAGTGTGTGGGGAAGGTGTTTCAGTGTGTGCGGAAGGGGTTTCAGTGTTTGGGGAAGGGGTTTCAGTGTGTGGGGAAGGTGTTTCAGTGTGTGGGGATGGGTTTCACTGTGTGCAGAAAGTGTTTCAGTGCGTGGTGAAGGGGTTTCAGTGTGTAGGGAAGGTATTTCAGTATCTGCGGAAGGGGTTTCAGTGTGTGGGGAAGGGGTTTCAGTGTGTGGGGAAGGTGTTTCAGTGTGTGCGGAAGGGGTTTCATTGTGTCCAGAAGGCGTTTCAGTGTGTGGGGAAGGGGTTTCAGTATGTGGGGAAGTGGTTTCAGTGTGTGGGGTATGTGTTTCAGTTTGTTTGGAAGGGTTTCAGTGCGTGCGGAATGTGTTTCAGTGTGTGGTGAATGGGTTTCAGTGTTTCGGGAAGGATTGCAGTGTGTGTGGAAGGGGTGTCAGTGTATGGGGAAGGGTTTCAGTGTGTGGGGAATGTGTTTCAGTGAGTGCGGAAGGGTTTTCAGTGTGTGGGGAAGGTGTTTCAGTGTGTGGGGAAGGTGTTTCAGTGTGTGGGGAAGGGGTTTCAGTGTGTGGGGAAGGGTTTCAGTGTGTGGGGAAGGGGTTTCAGTGGGTCGGTAATGGTTCAGTGTGTGGGGAAAGTTTTTCAGTGTGTGCGGAATGGGTTTCAGTGTTGGGGAAGGTGTTTCATTGTGTGGGGAAGGTGTTTCAGTGTGTGGGGAAGATGTTTCAGAGTGTGAGGAAGGGGTTTCAGTGAGTGGGGAATATGTTTCAGTGTGTGGGGAAGGTGTTTCAGTGTGCGCGGAAGGGGTTTCAGTGTGTGGGGAAGGTGTTTCGAAGTGTGGGGAAGGTGTTTCAGTGTGTGGGGAAGGGGTTTCAGTGTGTGGGGAAGGTGTTTCAGTGAGTGGTGAAGATGTTTCAGTGTGTGGGAAAGGGGTTTCAGTGTGTGGTGAAGTGTTTCAGTGTGTGCGGAAGGGGTTTCAGTGTGTGGGGAAGGGGTTTCAGTATGTGGGGAAGGTGTTTCACTGTGTGCGGAAGGGGTTTCAGTGTGTGGGGAAGGTGTTTCAGTGTGTGGGGAAGGTGTTTCAGTGTGTGCGGAAGGGGTTTCAGTGTGTGTGGAAGGGGTTTCAGTGAGTGGGGAAGGTGTTTCAGTGTGTGGGGATGGGTTTCACTGTGTGCAGAAAGTGTTTCAATGTGTGGTGAATGGGTTTCAGTGTTTGGGGAAGGGTTTCAGTGTGTGGGGAAGGGGAGTCACTGTGTGGGGAAGGTGTTTCAGTGTGTGGGGATGTGTTGCAGTGTGTGTTGAAGGTGTTTCAGTGTGTGCGGAAGGGGTTTCTGTGTGTGGGGAATGTGTTTCAGTGTATTTGGAAGTGTTTCAGTGCGTGGGGAATGTATTTCAGTGTGTGGTGAATGGGTTTCAGTGTTTGGGGAAGGGTTTCAGTGAGTGGTGAAGGGGGGTCAGTGTGTGGGGAAGATGTTTCAGTGTGTGGGGATGTGTTGCAGTGTGTGGTGAAGGTGTTTCAGTGTGTGCGGAATGGGTTTCAGTGTGAGGGGAATGTGTTTCAGTGTGTGGTGAATGGGTTTCAGTGTTTGGGGAAGGGTTTCAGTGTGTGGGGAAGGGGAGTCACTGTGTGTGGGGAATGTGTTTCAGTGTGTTTGGAAGTGTTTCAGTGTGAGGGGAATGTGTTTCAGTGTGTGGTGAATGGGTTTCAGTGTTTGGGGAAGGGTTTCAGTGAGTGAGGAAGGGGAGTCACTGTGTGGGGAAGTTGTTTCAGTGTGTGGGGATGTGTTGCAGTGTGTGGTGAAGGTGTTTCAGTGTATGCGGAAGGGGTTTCTGTGTGTGGGGAATGTGTTTCAGTGTATTTGGAAGTGTTTCAGTGCGTGGGGAATGTATTTCAGTGAGTGGTGAATGGGTTTCAGTGTTTGGGGAAGGGTTTCAGTGAGTGGTGAAGGGGGGTCAGTGTGTGGGGAAGGGGTTTCAGTATGTGGGTATGTGTTTCAGTGTATGGGGAAGGTGTTTCAGTGTGTGGGGAAGGGTTTCACTGTGTGCAGAAATTGTTTCAGTGTGTGGGGAAGGGGTTTCAGTGTGTAGGGAAGGTGTTTCAGTGTGTGCGGAAGGGGTTTCAGTGTGTGGGGAAGGGGTTTCAGTATGTTGGGAAGGTGTTTCACTGTGTGCGGAAGGGGTTTCAGTGTGTGGGGAAGGTGTTTCAGTGTGTGGGGAAGGTGTTTCAGTGTGTGCGGAAGGGGTTTCAGTGTGTGGGGAAGGGGTTTCAGTGTGTGGGGAAGGTGTTTCAGTGTGTGGGGATGGGTTTCACTGTGTGCAGAAAGTGTTTCAGTGTATGGGGAAGGTGTTTCAGTATGTTGGGAAGGTGTTTCACTGTGTGCGGAAGGGGTTTCAGTGTGTGGGGAAGGTGTTTCAGTGTGTGGGGAAGGTGTTTCAGTGTGTGCGGAAGGGGTTTCAGTGTGTGGGGAAGGGGTTTCAGTGTGTGAGGAAGGTGTTTCAGTGTGTGGGGATGGGTTTCACTGTGTGCAGAAAGTGTTTCAGTGTGTGGTGAAGGGGTTTCAGTGTGTAGGGAAGGTATTTCAGTATCTGCGGAAGGGGTTTCAGTGTGTGGGGAAGGGGTTTCAGTGTGTGGGGAAGGTGTTTCAGTGTGTGCGGAAGGGGTTTCATTGTGTCCAGAAGGCGTTTCAGTGTGTGGGGAAGGGGTTTCAGTATGTGGGGAAGTGGTTTCAGTGTGTGGGGTATGTGTTTCAGTTTGTTTGGAAGGGTTTCAGTGCGTGCGGAATGTGTTTCAGTGTGTGGTGAATGGGTTTCAGTGTTTCGGGAAGGATTGCAGTGTGTGTGGAAGGGGTGTCAGTGTATGGGGAAGGGTTTCAGTGTGTGGGGAATGTGTTTCAGTGAGTGCGGAAGGGTTTTCAGTGTGTGGGGAAGGTGTTTCAGTGTGTGGGGAAGGTGTTTCAGTGTGTGGGGAAGGGGTTTCAGTGTGTGGGGAAGGGTTTCAGTGTGTGGGGAAGGGGTTTCAGTGGGTCGGTAATGGTTCAGTGTGTGGGGAAGGTTTTTCAGTGTGTGCGGAATGGGTTTCAGTGTGAGGGGAAGGTGTTTCATTGTGTGGGGAAGGTGTTTCAGTGTGTGGGGAAGATGTTTCAGAGTGTGAGGAAGGGGTTTCAGTGAGTGGGGAATATGTTTCAGTGTGTGGGGAAGGTGTTTCAGTGTGCGCGGAAGGGGTTTCAGTGTGTGGGGAAGGTGTTTCGAAGTGTGGGGAAGGTGTTTCAGTGTGTGGGGAAGGGGTTTCAGTGTGTGGGGAAGGTGTTTCAGTGAGTGGTGAAGATGTTTCAGTGTGTGGGAAAGGGGTTTCAGTGTGTGGTGAAGTGTTTCAGTGTGTGGGGAAGGGGTTTCAGTGTGTGGGGAAGGGTTTCAGTGTTTGGGGAAGGTGTTTCAGTGTTTGGGGAAGGTGTTTCAGTGTGTGGGGAAGGTGTTTCAGTGTGTGGGGTAGGTGTTTCTGTGTGTGTGGAAGGGGTCTCAGAGTGTGGGGAAGGGTTTCAGTGTGTGTGTAAATGGGATGTCAGTGTGTGGGGAAGGGGTTTCTTTGTGTGGGGAATGTGTTTTGTGTGTTTTTGGAAGTGTTTCAGTGTGAGGGGAATGTGTTTCAGTGTGTAGTGAATGGGTTTCAGTGTTTGGGGAAGGGTTTCAGTGTGTGGGGAAGGGGAGTCACTGTGTGGGGAAGGTGTTTCAGTGTGTGGGGATGGGTTTCACTGTGTGCAGAAAGTGTTTCAGTGTGTGGTGAAGGGGTTTCAGTGTGTAGGGAAGGTATTTCAGTATCTGCGGAAGGGGTTTCAGTGTGTGGGGAAGGGGTTTCAGTGTGTGGGGAAGGTGTTTCAGTGTGTGCGGAAGGGGTTTCATTGTGTCCAGAAGGCGTTTCAGTAGTGGGGAAGGGGTGTCAGTATGTGGGGAAGTGGTTTCAGTGTGTGGGGTATGTGTTTCAGTTTGTTTGGAAGGGTTTCAGTGCGTGCAGAATGTGTTTCAGTGTGTGGTGAATGGGTTTCAGTGTTTCGGGAAGGATTGCAGTGTGTGTGGAAGGGGTGTCAGTGTATGGGGAAGTGTTTCAGTGTGTGGGGAATGTGTTTCAGTGAGTGCGGAAGGGTTTTCAGTGTGTGGGGAAGGTGTTTCAGTGTGTGGGGAAGGTGTTTCAGTGTGTGGGGAAGGGGTTTCAGTGTGTGGGGAAGGGTTTCAGTGTGTGGGGAAGGGGTTTCAGTGGGTCGGTAATGGTTCAGTGTGTGGGGAAGGTTTTTCAGTGTGTGCGGAATGGGTTTCAGTGTGAGGGGAAGGTGTTTCATTGTGTGGGGAAGGTGTTTCAGTGTGTGGGGAAGATGTTTCAGAGTGTGAGGAAGGGGTTTCAGTGAGTGGGGAATATGTTTCAGTGTGTGGGGAAGGTGTTTCAGTGTGCGCGGAAGGGGTTTCAGTGTGTGGGGAAGGTGTTTCGAAGTGTGGGGAAGGTGTTTCAGTGTGTGGGGAAGGGGTTTCAGTGTGTGGGGAAGGTGTTTCAGTGAGTGGTGAAGATGTTTCAGTGTGTGGGAAAGGGGTTTCAGTGTGTGGTGAAGTGTTTCAGTGTGTGGGGAAGGGGTTTCAGTGTGTGGGGAAGGGTTTCAGTGTTTGGGGAAGGTGTTTCAGTGTTTGGGGAAGGTGTTTCAGTGTGTGGGGAAGGTGTTTCAGTGTGTGGGGTAGGTGTTTCTGTGTGTGTGGAAGGGGTCTCAGAGTGTGGGGAAGGGTTTCAGTGTGTGTGTAAATGGGATGTCAGTGTGTGGGGAAGGGGTTTCTTTGTGTGGGGAATGTGTTTTGTGTGTTTTTGGAAGTGTTTCAGTGTGAGGGGAATGTGTTTCAGTGTGTGGTGAATGGGTTTCAGTGTTTGGGGAAGGGTTTCAGTGTGTGGGGAAGGGGAGTCACTGTGTGGGGAAGGTGTTTCAGTGTGTGGGGATGTGTTGCAGTGTGTGGTGAAGGTGTTTCAGTGTGAGCAGAAGGGGTTTCTGTGTGTGGGGAATGTGTTTCTGTGTATTTGGAAGTGTTTCAGCGCGTGGCGAATGTATTTCAGTGTGTGGTGAATGGGTTTCAGTCATTGGGGAAGGGTTTCAGTGAGTGGTGAAGGGGGGTCAGTGTGTGGGGAAGGTGTTTCAGTGTGTGGGGATGTGTTGCAGTGTGTGGTGAAGGTGTTTCAGTGTGTGCGGAATGGGTTTCAGTGTGTGGGGAGGGTGTTTCAGTGTGTGGGGAAGCTGTTTCAGTGTGTGGGGAAGGGATTTCAGTGTTTGTGGAAAGGTTTTCCGTGTGTGGGGAAAGGTTTTCAAAGTGTGGGTAAGGGTTTCAGTGTGTGGGGAAGGTGCTACAGTGCGTGCGGTAGGGGTTTCAGTGTGTGGGGAAGGTGTTTCATTGTGTGGGGAAGGGGTTTCAGTGTGTGGGGATGTGTTTCAGTGTGTGGGGATGTGTTTCAGTGTGTGGGGAAGGGTTTCAGTTTGTGGGGAAAGTGTTTCAGTATGTGGGGATGGGCTTCAGGGTGTGGGGATCAGTTTCAGTGTGTGGGGATGGGTTTCAGCGTGTGCGGAAGGGGTTTCAGTATGTGGAAAAGGTGTTTCAGTGTGTGGGGAAGGGGCTTCAGTGTGTGGGAAAGGGGTTTCAGTGTGTGGGAAAGGTGTTTCAGTGTGTGGGGAAGGGGTTTCAGAGAGTGGGTAAGGGTTTCAGTGTGTGGGGAAGGTGTTTCAGTGCGTGGGGAAGGGGTTTCAGAGTGTGGGGAAGGGTTTCCGTGTGGGGGGAAGTGTTTTCAGTGTGTGGGGAAGGGGTTTCAGTGTGTGGGGAAGGGGTTTCAGTGTGTGGGGATGTGTTTCAGAGAGTGAGGAGGGAGTTTCAGTGTGTGGGGAAGGTCTTGCAGTGTGTGGGGAAGGGTTTCACTGTGTGCGGAAGGAGTTTCAGTGTGTGGGGAAGGTGTTTCAGTTTGTGGGGAAGTTGTTTCAGTGTGTGCGGAAGGGGTTTCAGTGTGTGGGAAAGGGGTTTCAATATGTGGGGAAGGTGTTTCAGTGTGTGCGGAAGGGGTTTCAGTGTGTGCAGAAGGGGTTTCAGTGTGTGGGGAAGGGGTTTCAGTGTGTGGGGAAGGTGTTTCAGTGTGTGCGGAAGGGGTTTCAGTGTGTGGTGAATGGGTTTCAGTGTTTGGGGAAGGGTTTCAGTGTGTGGGGAAGGGGAGTCACTGTGTGGGGAAGGTTTTTCCGTGTGTGGGGATGTGTTTCAGTGTGTGGTGAAGGTGTTTCAGTGTGTGCGGAAGGGGTTTCTGTGTGTGGGGAATGTGTTTCAGTGTGTTTGGAAGTGTTTCAGTGTGAGGGGAATGTGTTTCAGTGTGTGGTGAATGGGTTTCAGTGTTTGGGGATGGGTTTCAGTGTGTGGGGAAGGGGAGTCACTGTGTGGGGATGTTGTTTCAGTGTGTGGGGATGTGTTGCAGTGTGTGGTGAAGGTGTTTCAGTGTGTGCGGAAGGGGTTTCTGTGTGTGGGGAATGTGTTTCAGTGTATTTGGAAGTGTTTCAGTGCGTGGGGAATGTATTTCAGTGTGTGGTGAATGGGTTTCAGTGTTTGGGGAAGGGTTTCAGTGAGTGGTGAAGGGGGGTCAGTGTGTGGGGAAGGGGTTTCAGTATGTGGGTATGTGTTTCAGTGTATGGGGAAGGTGTTTCAGTGTGTGGGGAAGGGTTTCACTGTGTGCAGAAAGTGTTTCAGTGTGTGGGGAAGGGGTTTCAGTGTGTAGGGAAGGTGTTTCAGTGTGTGCGGAAGGGGTTTCAGTGTGTGGGGAAGGGGTTTCAGTATGTTGGGAAGGTGTTTCACCGTGTGCGGAAGGGGTTTCAGTGTGTGGGGAAGGTGTTTCAGTGTGTGGGGAAGGTGTTTCAGTGTGTGCGGAAGGGGTTTCAGTGTGTGGGGAAGGGGTTTCAGTGTGTGGGGTAGGTGTTTCAGTGTGTGGGGATGGGTTTCACTGTGTGCAGAAAGTGTTTCAGTGTGTGGTGAAGGGGTTTCAGTGTGTAGGGAAGGTATTTCAGTATCTGCGGAAGTGGTTTCAGTGTGTGGGGAAGGGGTTTCAGTGTGTGGGGAAGGTGTTTCAGTGTGTGCGGAAGGGGTTTCATTGTGTCCAGAAGGCGTTTCAGTGTGTGGGGAAGGGGTTTCAGTATGTGGGGAAGTGGTTTCAGTGTGTGGGGTATGTGTTTCAGTTTGTTTGGAAGAGTTTCAGTGCGTGCTGAATGTGTTTCAGTGTGTGGTGAATGGGTTTCAGTGTTTCGGGAAGGATTGTAGTGTGTGTGGAAGGGGTGTCAGTGTATGGGGAAGGGTTTCAGTGTGTGGGGAATGTGTTTCAGTGAGTGCGGAAGGGTTTTCAGTGTGTGGGGAAGGTGTTTCAGTGTGTGGGGAAGGTGTTTCAGTGTGTGGGGAAGGGGTTTCAGTGTGTGGGGAAGGGTTTCAGTGTGTGGGGAAGGGGTTTCAGTGGGTCGGTAATGGTTTCGTGTGTGGGGAAGGATTTTCAGTGTGTGCGGAATGGGTTTCAGTGTGAGGGAAAGGTGTTTCATTGTGTGGGGAAGGTGTTTCAGTGTGTGGGGAAGATGTTTCAGAGTGTGAGGAAGGGGTTTCAGTGAGTGGGGAATATGTTTCAGTGTGTGGGGAAGGTGTTTCAGTGTGCGCGGAAGGGGTTTCAGTGTATGGGGAAGGTGTTTCGGTGTGTGGGGAAGGTGTTTCAGTGTGTGGGGAAGGGGTTTCAGTGTGTGGGGAAGGTGTTTCAGTGAGTGGTGAAGATGTTTCAGTGTGTGGGAAAGGGGTTTCAGTGTGTGGTGAAGTGTTTCAGTGTGTGGGGAAGGGGTTTCAGTGTGTGGGGAAGTGTTTCAGTGTTTGGGGAAGGTGTTTCAGTGTTTGGGGAAGGTGTTTCAGTGTGTGGGGAAGGTGTTTCAGTGTGTGGGGTAGGTGTTTCTGTGTGTGTGGAAGGGGTCTCAGAGTGTGGGGAAGGGTTTCAGTGTGTGTGTAAATGGGATGTCAGTGTGTGGGGAAGGGGTTTCTGTGTGTGGGGAATGTGTTTTGTGTGTTTTTGGAAGTGTTTCAGTGTGAGGGGAATGTGTTTCAGTGTGTGGTGAATGGGTTTCAGTGTTTGGGGAAGGGTTTCAGTGTGTGGGGAAGGGGAGTCACTGTGTGGGGAAGGTGTTTCAGTGTGTGGGGATGTGTTGCAGTGTGTGGTGAAGGTGTTTCAGTGTGTGCAGAAGGGGTTTCTGTGTGTGGGGAATGTGTTTCAGTGTATTTGGAAGTGTTTCAGCGCGTGGCGAATGTATTTCAGTGTGTGGTGAATGGGTTTCAGTCATTGGGGAAGGGTTTCAGTGAGTGGTGAAGGGGGGTCAGTGTGTGGGGAAGGTGTTTCAGTGTGTGGGGATGTGTTGCAGTGTGTGGTGAAGGTGTTTCAGTGTGTGCGGAATGGGTTTCAGTGTGTGGGGAGGGTGTTTCAGTGTGTGGGGAAGCTGTTTCAGTGTGTGGGGAAGGGATTTCAGTGTTTGTGGAAAGGTTTTCAGTGTGTGGGGAAAGGTTTTCAAAGTGTGGGTAAGGGTTTCAGTGTGTGGGGAAGGTGCTACAGTGTGTGCGGTAGGGGTTTCAGTGTGTGGGGAAGGTGTTTCATTGTGTGGGGAAGGGGTTTCAGTGTGTGGGGATGTGTTTCAGTGTGTGGGGATGTGTTTCAGTGTGTGGGGAAGGGTTTCAGTTTGTGGGGAAAGTGTTTCAGTATGTGGGGATGGGTTTCAGGGTGTGGGGATCAGTTTCAGTGTGTGGGGATGGGTTTCAGCGTGTGCGGAAGGGGTTTCAGTGTGTGGAAAAGGTGTTTCAGTGTGTGGGGAAGGGGCTTCAGTGTGTGGGAAAGGCGTTTCAGTGTGTGGGAAAGGTGTTTCAGTGTGTGGGGAAGGGGTTTCAGAGAGTGGGTAAGGGTTTCAGTGTGTGGGGAAGGTGTTTCAGTGCGTGGGGTAGGGGTTTCAGAGTGTGGGGAAGGGTTTCCGTGTGGGGGGAAGTGTTTTCAGTGTGTGGGGAAGGGGTTTCAGTGTGTGGGGAAGGGGTTTCAGTGTGTGGGGATGTGTTTCAGTGAGTGAGGAGGGAGTTTCAGTGTGTGGGGAAGGTCTTGCAGTGTGTGGGGAAGGGTTTCACTGTGTGCGGAAGGAGTTTCAGTGTGTGGGGAAGGTGTTTCAGTTTGTGGGGAAGAATTTTCAGTGTGTGCGGAAGGGGTTTCAGTGTGTGGGAAAGGGGTTTCAATATGTGGGGAAGGTGTTTCAGTGTGTGCGGAAGGGGTTTCAGTGTGTGCAGAAGGGGTTTCAGTGTGTGGGGAAGGGGTTTCAGTGTGTGGGGAAGGTGTTTCAGTGTGTGCGGAAGGGGTTTCAGTGTGTGGGGAAGGGGTTTTAGTGAGTGGGGATGTGTTTCAGTGTGTGGGGAAGGGGTTTCAGTATGTGGGCATGTGTTTCAGTGTGTGGGCAAGGTGTTTCAGTGTGTGGGGAACGGTTTCACTGTGTGCAGAAAGTGTTTCAGTATCTGCGGAAGGGGTTTCAGTGTGTGGGGAAGGGGTTTCAGTGTGTGGGGAAGCTGTTTCAGTGTGTGGGGAAGCTGTTTCAGTGTGCGCGGAAGGAGTTTCAGTGTGTGGGGAAGGTGTTTCGGTGTGTGGGGAAGGGTTTCACTGTGTGCAGAAAGTGTTTCAGTATCTGTGGAAGGGGTTTCAGTGTGTGGGGAAGGGGTTTTAGTGTGTGGGGAAGGTGTTTCAGTGTGTGCGGAAGGCGTTTCAGTGTGTGGGGAAGGGGTTTCAGTGTGTGGGGAAGTGATTTCAGTGTGTGGGGTATGTGTTTCAGTGTGTTTGGAAGGGTTTCATTGCGTGCAGAATGTGTTTCAGTGTGTGCTGAATGGGTTTCAGTGTTTCGGGAAGGATTGTAAGTGTGTGTGGAAGGGGTGTCAGTGTTTGGCGAAGGTGTTTCAGTGTGTGGGGAATGTGTTTCAGTGTGTGCGGAAGGGGTTTCAGTGTGTGGGGAAGGGTTTCAGTGTGTGGGGAAGGTGTTTCAGTGGTTGAGTAATGGTTTCAGTGTGTGGGGAAGGTCTTTCAGTGTGTGGGGAAGGTGTTTCAGTGTGTGGGGAAGGGGTTTCAGTGTGTGGGGAAGGGTTTCAGTGTGTGGGGAAGGGTTTTCAGTGGTTGGGTAATGGTTTCAGTGTGTGGGGAAGTTTTTTCAGTGTGTGCGGAATAGGTTTCAGTGTGTGGGGAAGGTGTTTCATTGTGTGGGGAAGGTGTTTCAGTGTGTGGGGAAGGTGTTTCAGTGTGTGGGGAAGGGGTTTCAGTGAGTGGGGAAGCTGTTTCAGTGTGTATGGAAGGTGTTTCAGTGTGTGCGGAAGGGGTTTCAGTGTGTGGGGAAGGTGTTTTGGTGTGTGGGGAAGGTGTTTCAGTGTGTGGGGAAGGGGTTTCAGTGTGTGGGGAAGGTGTTCAGTGTGTGGTGAAGAGGTTTCAGTGTGTGGGGAAGGGGTTTCAGTGTGTGGCGAAGGGTTTCAGTGTGTGGGGAAGGGGTTTCAGTGTGTGGGGAAGGGTTTCAGTGTGTGGGGAAGGTGTTTCAGTGTTTGGGGAAGATGTTTCAGTGTGTGGGTAAGGTGTTTCAGTGTGTGGGGTAGGTGTTTCTGTGTGTGTGGAAGTGGTCTCAGAGTGTGGGGAAGGGTTTCAGTGTGTGTGGATTACATTTCAGTGTGTGCGGAAGGGGTTTCTGTGTGTGGGGAATGTGTTTCAGTGTGTTTGGAAGTGTTTCAGTGTGTGGGGAATGTGTTTCCGTGTGTGGTGAATGGGTTTCAGTGTTTGGGGAAGGGTTTCAGTGTGTGGGGAAGGGGGGTCAGTGTGTGGGGAAGGTGTTGCAGTGTGTGGGGATGTGGTGCAATGTGTGGTGAAGGTGTTTCAGTGTGTGCGGAAGGGGTTTTAGTGTGTGGGGAAGGTGTTTCAGTGTGTGGGGAAGCTGTTTCACTGTGTGGGGAAGGGATTTCAGTGTGTGGGGAAAGGTTTCAGTGTGTGTGGAAAGGGTTTCAAAGTGTGGGTAAGGGTTTCAGTGTGTGGGGAAGGTGCTTCAGTGCGTGCGGAAGGGGTTTCAGTGTGTGGGGAAGGTGTTTGATTGTGCTGGGAATGTGTTTCAGTGTGTGGGGAAGGTTTTTCAGTGTGTGCGGAATGGGTTTCAGTGTGTGGGGAAGGTGTTTCATTGTGTGGGGAAGATGTTTCAGTGTGTGGGGAAGGCAATTCAGTGTGTGGGGAAGGGATTTCAGTGTGTGGGGAAGCGGTTTCAGTGTGTTTGGATGAGATTTGAGTTTGTGGGGAAGGGGTTTCAGTTGTGGGCAATGTGTTTCAGAGTGTTTGGAAGGGTTTCAGTGTGTGGGGAATGTGTTTCAGTGTGTGGTGAATGGGTTTCAGTGTTTGGGGAAGGGTTTCAGTGTGTGGGGAATGTGTTTCAGTGTGTGGTGAATGGGTTTCAGTGTTTGGGGAAGGGTTTCAGTGTGTGAGGAAGGGGTTTCAGTGTGTGGGGAAGCTGTTTCAGTGTGTGGGGAAGGGATTTCAGTGTGTGGGGAAGGGTTTCAGTGTGTGGGGAACGGGTTTCAAAGTGTGGGTAAGGGTTTCAGTTTGTGGGGAAGGTGTTTCGTTGTGTGGGGAAGATGTTTCAGTGTGTGGGTAAGGTGTTTCACTGTGTGGAGAAGGGGTTTCAGTGTGTGGGGAAGCTGTTTCAGTGTGTTGGGAAGGTCTTTCAGTGTGTGCGGAAGGATTTTCAGTGTGTGGGGAAGGCGTTTCGGAGTGTGGGGAAGGGTTTCACTGTGTGCAGAAAGTGTTTCAGTATCTGCAGAAGGTGTTTCAGTGTGTGGGGAAGGGGTTTCAGTGTGTGGGGAAGGTGTTTCAGTGTGTGCGGAAGGTGTTTCAGTGTGTGGGGAAGGGGTTTCAGTGTGTGGGGAAGTGGTTTCAGTGTGTGGGGTATGTGTTTCAGTGTGTTTGGAAGGGTTTCCGTGCGTGCAGAATGTGTTTCAGTGTGTGGTGAATGGATTTCAGTGTTTCGGGAAGGATTGTAAGTGTGTGTGGAAGGGGTGTCAGTGTTTGGGGAAGCTGTTTTCAGTGTGTGGGAACTGTGTTTCAGTGTGTGCAGAAGGGGCTTCAGTGTGTGGGGAAGGTGTTTCAGTGTGCGGGGAAGGTGTTTCAGTGTGTGGGGAAGGTGTTTCAGTGTGTGCGGAAGGGGTTTCAGTGAGTGAGGAAGCTGTTTCAGTGTGTATGGAAGGTGTTTCAGTGTGTGCGGACGGGGTTTCAGTGTGTGGGGAAGGGGTTTCAGTGTGTGGGGAAGGTGTTTCAGTGTGTGGTGAAGAGGTTTCAGTTTGTGGGGAAGGGGTTTCAGTGTGTGGCGAAGGGTTTCAGTGTGTGGGGAAGGGGTTTCAGTGTGTGGGGAAGGTGTTTCAGTGTTTGGGGAAGGTGTTTCATTGTGTGGGGAAAGTGTTTCAGTGTGTGGGGTAGGTGTTTCTGTGTGTGTGGAAGGGGTCTCAGAGTGTGGGGAAGAGCTTCAGTGTGTGTGGATTGGATTTCAGTGTGTGGGAAAGGGGTTTCTGTGTGTGGGGAATGTGTTTCAGTGTGTTTGGAAGTGTTTCAGTGTGAGGGGAATGTGTTTCCGTGTGTGGTGAATGGGTTTCAGTGTTTGGGGAAGGGTTTCAGTGTGTGGGGAAGGGGGGTCAGTGTGTGGGGAAGGTGTTTCAGTGCGTGGGGATGTGTTGCAGTGTGTGGTGAAGGTGTTTCAGTGAGTGCGGAAGGGGTTTCAGTGTGTGGGGAAGGAGTTTCAGTGTGTGGGGAAGCTGTTTCAGTGTGCGGGGAAGGGTTTCAATGTGTGCGGAAGGGGTTTCAGTGGTTGGCTAATGGTTTCAGTGTGTGGGGAAGTTTTTCAGCGTGTGCGGAATATGTTTCAGTGTGTGGGGAAGGTGTTTCATTGTGTGGGGATGGTGTTTCAGTGTGAGGGGAAGGTGTTTCAGTGTGTGGGGAAGGGGTTTCAGTGTGTGGGGAAGGTGTTTTGGTGTGTGGGGAAGGTGTTTCAGTGTGTGGGGAAGGAGTTTCAGTGTGTGGGGAAGGTGTTTCAGTGTGTGGTGAAGAGGTTTCAGTGTATGGGGAAGGGGTTTCAGTGTGTGGCGAAGGGTTTCAGTGTGTTGGGAAGGTGTTTCAGTGTGTGCGGAAGGATTTTCAGTGTGTGGGGAAGGCGTTTCGGAGTGTGGGGAAGGGTTTCACTGTGTGCAGAAAGTGTTTCAGTATCTGCAGAAGGTGTTTCAGTGTGTGGGGAAGGGGTTTCAGTGTGTGGGGAAGGTGTTTCAGTGTGTGCGGAAGGTGTTTCAGTGTGTGGGGAAGGGGTTTCAGTGTGTGGGGAAGTGGTTTCAGTGTGTGGGGTATGTGTTTCAGTGTGTTTGGAAGGGTTTCCGTGCGTGCAGAATGTGTTTCAGTGTGTGGTGAATGGATTTCAGTGTTTCGGGAAGGATTGTAAGTGTGTTTGGAAGGGGTGTCAGTGTTTGGGGAAGCTGTTTCAGTGTGTGGGAACTGTGTTTCAGTGTGTGCAGAAGGGGCTTCAGTGTGTGGGGAAGGTGTTTCAGTGTGCGGGGAAGGTGTTTCAGTGTGTGGGGAAGGTGTTTCAGTGTGTGCGGAAGGGGTTTCAGTGAGTGAGGAAGCTGTTTCAGTGTGTATGGAAGGTGTTTCAGTGTGTGCGGACGGGGTTTCAGTGTGTGGGGAAGGGGTTTCAGTGTGTGGGGAAGGTGTTTCAGTGTGTGGCGAAGAGGTTTCAGTTTGTGGGAAGGGGTTTCAGTGTGTGGCGAAGGGTTTCAGTGTGTGGGGAAGGGGTTTCAGTGTGTGGGGAAGGTGTTTCAGTGTTTGGGGAAGGTGTTTCATTGTGTGGGGAAAGTGTTTCAGTGTGTGGGGTAGGTGTTTCTGTGTGTGTGGAAGGGTCTCAGAGTGTGGGGAAGAGCTTCAGTGTGTGTGGATTGGATTTCAGTGTGTGGGAAAGGGGTTTCTGTGTGTGGGGAATGTGTTTCAGTGTGTTTGGAAGTGTTTCAGTGTGAGGGGAATGTGTTTCCGTGTGTGGTGAATGGGTTTCAGTGTTTGGGGAAGGGTTTCAGTGTGTGGGGAAGGGGGGTCAGTGTGTGGGGAAGGTGTTTCAGTGCGTGGGGATGTGTTGCAGTGTGTGGTGAAGGTGTTTCAGTGAGTGCGGAAGGGGTTTCAGTGTGTGGGGAAGGAGTTTCAGTGTGTGGGGAAGCTGTTTCAGTGTGCGGGGAAGGGTTTCAGTGTGTGCGGAAGGGGTTTCAGTGGTTGGCTAATGGTTTCAGTGTGTGGGGAAGTTTTTTCAGTGTGTGCGGAATATGATTCAGTGTGTGGGGAAGGTGTTTCATTGTGTGGGGAAGGTGTTTCAGTGTGAGGGGAAGGTGTTTCAGTGTGTGGGGAAGGGGTTTCAGTGTGTGGGGAAGGTGTTTTGGTGTGTGGGGAAGGTGTTTCAGTGTGTGGGGAAGGAGTTTCAGTGTGTGGGGAAGGTGTTTCAGTGTGTGGTGAAGAGGTTTCAGTGTGTGGGGAAGGGGTTTCAGTGTGTGGCGAAGGGTTTCAGTGTGTGGGGAAGGTGTTTCAGTGTTTGGGGAAGGTGTTTCAGTGTGTGGGTAAGGTGTTTCAGTGTGTGGGGTAGGTGTTTCTGTGTGTGTGGATTACATTTCAGTGTGTGGGGAAGGGGTTTCAGTGTGTGGGGAAGTGGTTTCAGTGTGTGGGGTATGTGTTTCAGTGTGTTTGGAAGGGTTTCCGTGCGTGCAGAATGTGTTTCAGTGTGTGGTGAATGGATTTCAGTGTTTCGGGAAGGATTATAAGTGTGTGTGGAAGGGGTGTCAGTGTTTGGGGAAGCTGTTTCAGTGTGTGGGAACTGTGTTTCAGTGTGTGCAGAAGGGGCTTCAGTGTGTGGGGAAGGTGTTTCAGTGTGCGGGGAAGGTGTTTCAGTGTGTGGGGAAGGTGTTTCAGTGTGTGCGGAAGGGGTTTCAGTGAGTGAGGAAGCTGTTTCAGTGTGTATGGAAGGTGTTTCAGTGTGTGCGGACGGGGTTTCAGTGTGTGGGGAAGGGGTTTCAGTGTGTGGGGAAGGTGTTTCAGTGTGTGGTGAAGAGGTTTCAGTTTGTGGGGAAGGGGTTTCAGTGTGTGGCGAAGGGTTTCAGTGTGTGGGGAAGGGGTTTCAGTGTGTGGGGAAGGTGTTTCAGTGTTTGGGGAAGGTGTTTCATTGTGTGGGGAAAGTGTTTCAGTGTGTGGGGTAGGTGTTTCTGTGTGTGTGGAAGGGGTCTCAGAGTGTGGGGAAGAGCTTCAGTGTGTGTGGATTGGATTTCAGTGTGTGGGAAAGGGGTTTCTGTGTGTGGGGAATGTGTTTCAGTGTGTTTGTAAGTGTTTCAGTGTGAGGGGAATGTGTTTCCGTGTGTGGTGAATGGGTTTCAGTGTTTGGGGAAGGGTTTCAGTGTGTGGGGAAGGGGGGTCAGTGTGTGGGGAAGGTGTTTCAGTGCGTGGGGATGTGTTGCAGTGTGTGGTGAAGGTGTTTCAGTGAGTGCGGAAGGGGTTTCAGTGTGTGGGGAAGGAGTTTCAGTGTGTGGGGAAGCTGTTTCAGTGTGCGGGGAAGGGTTTCAGTGTGTGCGGAAGGGGTTTCAGTGGTTGGCTAATGGTTTCAGTGTGTGGGGAAGTTTTTTCAGTGTGTGCGGAATATGTTTCAGTGTGTGGGGAAGGTGTTTCATTGTGTGGGGAAGGTGTTTCAGTGTGAGGGGAAGGTGTTTCAGTGTGTGGGGAAGGGGTTTCAGTGTGTGGGGAAGGTGTTTTGGTGTGTGGGGAAGGTGTTTCAGTGTGTGGGGAAGGAGTTTCAGTGTGTGGGGAAGGTGTTTCAGTGTGTGGTGAAGAGGTTTCAGTGTGTGGGGAAGGGGTTTCAGTGTGTGGCGAAGGGTTTCAGTGTGTGGGGAAGGGGTTTCAGTGTGTGGGGAAGGGTTTCAGTGTGTGGGGAAGGTGTTTCAGTGTTTGGGGAAGGTGTTTCAGTGTGTGGGTAAGGTGTTTCAGTGTGTGGGGTAGGTGTTTCTGTGTGTGTGGATTACATTTCAGTGTGTGGGGAAGGGGTTTCTGTGTATGGGGAATGTGTTTCAGTGTGTTTGGAAGTGTTTCAATGTGTGTGGGGAATGTGTTTCCGTGTGTGGTGAATGGGTTTCAGTGTTTGGGGAAGGGTTTCAGTGTGTGGGGAAGGGGGGTCAGTGTGTGGGGAAGTTGTTTCTGTGTGTGGGGATGTGTTGCAATGTGTGGTGAAGGTGTTTCAGTGTGTGCGGAAGGGGTTTTAGTGTGTGGGGAAGGTGTTTCAGTGTGTGGGGAAGCTGTTACACTGTGTGGGGAAGGGATTTCAGTGTGTGGGGAAAGGTTTCAGTGTGTGTGGAAGGTGCTTCAGTGTGTGGGGAAGGGGTTTCAGTGTGTGGGGAAGTGGTTTCAGTGTGTGGGGTATGTGTTTCACTGTGTTTTGAAGGGTTTCAGTGCGTGCAGAATGTGTTTCAGTGTGTGGTGAATGGGGTTCAGTGTTTCGGGAAGGATTGTAAGTGTGTGTGGAAGGGGTGTCAGTGTTTTGGGAAGCTGTTTCAGTGTGTGGGGAATGTGTTTCAGTGTGTGCGGAAGGGGCTTCAGTGTGTGGGGAAGGTGTTTCAGTGTGCGGGGAAGGTGTTTCAGTGTGTGGGGAAGGTGTTTCAGTGTGTGGGGAAGGGGTTTCAGTGAGTGAGGAAGCTGTTTCAGTGTGTATGGAAGGTGTTTCAGTGTGTGCGGACGGGGTTTCAGTGTGTGGGGAAGGGGTTTCAGTGTGTGGTGAAGGTGTTTCAGTGTGTGGTGAAGAGGTTTCAGTTTGCGGGGAAGGGGTTTCAGTGTGTGGCGAAGGGTTTCAGTGTGTGGGGAAGGGGTTTCAGTGTGTGGGGAAGGGTTTCAGTGTGTGGGGAAGGTGTTTCAGTGTTTGGGAAAGGTGTTTCATTGTGTGGGGAAGGTGTTTCAGTGTGTGGGGTAGGTGTTTCTGTGTGTGTGGAAGGGGTCTCAGAGTGTGGGGAAGGGCTTCAGTGTGTGTGGATTGGATTTCAGTGTGTGGGAAAGGGGTTCCTGTGTGTGGGGAATGTGTTTCAGTGTGTTTGGAAGTGATTCAGTGTGAGGGGAATGTGTTTCCGTGTGTGGTGAATGGGTTTCAGTGTTTGGGGAAGGGTTTCAGTGTGTGGGGAAGGGGGGTCAGTGTGTGGGGAAGGTGTTTCAGTGTGTGGGGATGTGTTGCACTGTGTGGTGAAGGTGTTTCAGTGAGTGCGGAAGGGGTTTCAGTGTGTGGGGAAGGAGTTTTAGTGTGTGGGGAAGCTGTTTCAGTGTGTGGGGAAGGGATTTCAGTTTGTGGGGAAAGGTTTCAGTGTGTGTGGAAAGGGTTTCAAAGTGTGGGTAAGGGTTTCAGTGTGTGGGGAAGGTGCTTCAGTGTGTGCGAAAGGGGTTTCAGTGTGTGGGGAAGGTGTTTGATTGTGCTGGGAAGGTGTTTCAGTGTGTGGGGAAGGTTTTTCAGTGTGTGCGGAATGGGTTTCAGTGTGTGGGGAAGGTGTTTCATTGTGTGGGGAAGATGTTTCAGTGTGTGGGGAAGGCGTTTCAGTATGTGGGGAAGGGGTTTCAGTGTGTGGGGAAGCTGTTTCAGTGTGTGGGGAAGGTGTTTCAGTGTGTGCGGAAGGGGTTTCAGTGTGTGGGGAAGGTGTTTTGGTGTGTGGGGAAGGTGTTTCAGTGTGTGGGGAAGGGGGTTCTGTGTGTGGGGAAGGTGTTACAGTGTGTGGTGAAGGAGTTTCAGTGTGTGGTGAAGGGGTATCAGTGTGTGGGGAAGGGTTTTAGTGTGTGGGGAAGGGGTTTCAGTGTGTGAGGAAGGGTTTCAGTGTGTGGGGAATCTGTTTCAATGTTTGGGGAAGGTGTTTCAGTGTGTGGGGAAGGTGTTTCAGTGTGTGGGGAAGGTGTTTCTGTGTGTGTGGAAGGGGTCTCAGAGTGTGGGGAAGGGTTTCAGTGTGTGTGGATGAGATTTCAGTTTGTGGGGAATGGGTTTCAGTTTGAGGGCAATGTGTTTCAGTGTGTTTGGAAGGGTTTCAGTGTGTGGGGAATGTGTTTCAGTGTGTGGTGAATGGGTTTCAGTGTGTGCGGAAGGGTGGCAGTGTGTGGGGAAGGTGTTTCAGTGTGTGGGGATGTGTTGCAGTGTGTGGGGAAGGGGTTTCAGTGTGTGGCGAAGGGTTTCAGTGTGTGGGGAAGGGGTTTCAGTGTGTGGGGAAGGGTTTCAGTGTGTGGGGAAGGTGTTTCAGTGTTTGGGGAAAGTGTTTCATTGTGTGGGGAAGGTGTTTCAGTGTGTGGGGTAGGTGTTTCTGTGTGTGTGGAAGGGGTCTCAGAGTGTGGGGAAGGGCTTCAGTGTGTGTCGATTGGATTTCAGTGTGTGGGAAAGGGGTTTCTGTGTGTGGGGAATGTGTTTCAGTGTGTTTGGAAGTGTTTCAGTGTGAGGGGAATGTGTTTCCGTGTGTGGTGAATGGGTTTCAGTGTTTGGGGAAGGGTTTCAGTGTGTGGGGAAGGGGGGTCAGTGTGTGGGGAAGGTGTTTCAGTGCGTGGGGATGTGTTGCAGTGTGTGGTGAAGGTGTTTCAGTGAGTGCGGAAGGGGTTTCAGTGTGTGGGGCAGGTGTTTCAGTGTGTGGGGAAGCTGTTTCAGGGTGCGGGGAATGGTTTCAGTTTGTGGGGAAGGGGTTTCAGTGTGTGGCGAAGGGTTTCAGTGTGTGGGGAAGGGTTTCAGTGTGTGGGGAAGGTGTTTCAGTGTTTGGGGAAGGTGTTTCATTGTGTGGGGAAGGTGTTTCAGTGTGTGGTGAAGAGGTTTCAGTTTGTGGGGAAGGGGTTTCAGTGTGTGGCGAAGGGTTTCAGTGTGTGGGGAAGGGGTTTCAGTGTGTGGGGAAGGGTTTCAGTGTGTGGGGAAGGTGTTTCAGTGTTTGGGGAAGGTGTTTCATTGTGTGGGGAAGGTGTTTCAGTGTGTGGGGTAGGTGTTTCTGTGTGTGTGGAAGGGATCTCAGAGTGTGGGGAAGGGCTTCAGTGTGTGTGGATTGGATTTCAGTGTGTGGGAAAGGGGTTTCTGTGTGTGGGGAATGTGTTTCAGTGTGTTTGGAAGTGTTTCAGTGTGAGGGGAATGTGTTTCCGTGTGTGGTGAATGGGTTTCAGTGTTTGGGGAAGGGTTTCAGTGTGTGGGGAAGGGGGGTCAGTGTGTGGGGAAGGTGTTTCAGTGCGTGGGGATGTGTTGCAGTGTGTGGTGAAGGTGTTTCAGTGAGTGCGGAAGGGGTTTCAGTGTGTGGGGAAGGAGTTTCAGTGTGTGGGGAAGCTGTTTCAGTGTGCGGGGAAGTGTTTCAGTGTGTGGGGAAGGGGTTTCAGTGGTTGGCTAATGGTTTCAGTGTGTGGGGAAGTTTTTTCAGTGTGTGCGGAATAGGTTTCAGTGTGTGGGGAAGGTGTTTCATTGTGTGGGGAAGGTGTTTCAGTGTGAGGGGAAGGTGTTTCAGTGTGTGGGGAAGGTGTTTCAGTGTGAGGGGAAGGTGTTTCAGTGTGTGGGAAAGGGGTTTCAGTGTGTGGTGAAGTGTTTCAGTGTGTGGGGAAGGGGTTTCAGTGTGTGGGGAAGTGTTTCAGTGTTTGGGGAAGGTGTTTCAGTGTTTGGGGAAGGTGTTTCAGTGTGTGGGGAAGGTGTTTCAGTGTGTGGGGTAGGTGTTTCTGTGTGTGTGGAAGGGGTCTCAGAGTGTGGGGAAGGGTTTCAGTGTGTGTGTAAATGGGATGTCAGTGTGTGGGGAAGGGGTTTCTGTGTGTGGGGAATGTGTTTTGTGTGTTTTTGGAAGTGTTTCAGTGTGAGGGGAATGTGTTTCAGTGTGTGGTGAATGGGTTTCAGTGTTTGGGGAAGGGTTTCAGTGTGTGGGGAAGGGGAGTCACTGTGTGGGGAAGGTGTTTCAGTGTGTGGGGATGTGTTGCAGTGTGTGGTGAAGGTGTTTCAGTGTGTGCAGAAGGGGTTTCTGTGTGTGGGGAATGTGTTTCAGTGTATTTGGAAGTGTTTCAGCGCGTGGCGAATGTATTTCAGTGTGTGGTGAATGGTTTTCAGTCATTGGGGAAGGGTTTCAGTGAGTGGTGAAGGGGGGTCAGTGTGTGGGGAAGGTGTTTCAGTGTGTGGGGATGTGTTGCAGTGTGTGGTGAAGGTGTTTCAGTGTGTGCGGAATGGGTTTCAGTGTGTGGGGAGGGTGTTTCAGTGTGTGGGGAAGCTGTTTCAGTGTGTGGGGAAGGGATTTCAGTGTTTGTGGAAAGGTTTTCAGTGTGTGGGGAAAGGTTTTCAAAGTGTGGGTAAGGGTTTCAGTGTGTGGGGAAGGTGCTACAGTGTGTGCGGTAGGGGTTTCAGTGTGTGGGGAAGGTGTTTCATTGTGTGGGGAAGGGGTTTCAGTGTGTGGGGATGTGTTTCAGTGTGTGGGGATGTGTTTCAGTGTGTGGGGAAGGGTTTCAGTTTGTGGGGAAAGTGTTTCAGTATGTGGGGATGGGTTTCAGGGTGTGGGGATCAGTTTCAGTGTGTGGGGATGGGTTTCAGCGTGTGCGGAAGGGGTTTCAGTGTGTGGAAAAGGTGTTTCAGTGTGTGGGGAAGGGGCTTCAGTGTGTGGGAAAGGCGTTTCAGTGTGTGGGAAAGGTGTTTCAGTGTGTGGGGAAGGGGTTTCAGAGAGTGGGTAAGGGTTTCAGTGTGTGGGGAAGGTGTTTCAGTGCGTGGGGTAGGGGTTTCAGAGTGTGGGGAAGGGTTTCCGTGTGGGGGGAAGTGTTTTCAGTGTGTGGGGAAGGGGTTTCAGTGTGTGGGGAAGGGGTTTCAGTGTGTGGGGATGTGTTTCAGTGAGTGAGGAGGGAGTTTCAGTGTGTGGGGAAGGTCTTGCAGTGTGTGGGGAAGGGTTTCACTGTGTGCGGAAGGAGTTTCAGTGTGTGGGGAAGGTGTTTCAGTTTGTGGGGAAGACTTTTCAGTGTGTGCGGAAGGGGTTTCAGTGTGTGGGAAAGGTGTTTCAGTGTGTGCGGAAGGGGTTTCAGTGTGTGGGGAAGGGGTTTTAGTGAGTGGGGAAGGTGTTTTAGTGTGTGCGGAAGGGGTTTCAGTGTGTGCAGAAGGGGTTTCAGTGTGTGGGGAAGGGGTTTCAGTGTGTGGGGAAGGTGTTTCAGTGTGTGCGGAAGGGGTTTCAGTGTGTGGGGAAGGGGTTTTAGTGAGTGGGGATGTGTTTCAGTGTGTGGGGAAGGGGTTTCAGTATGTGGGTATGTGTTTCAGTGTGTGGGCAAGGTGTTTCAGTGTGTGGGGAACGGTTTCACTGTGTGCAGAAAGTGTTTCAGTATCTGCGGAAGGGGTTTCAGTGTGTGGGGAAGGGGTTTCAGTGTGTGGGGAAGCTGTTTCAGTGTGTGGGGAAGCTGTTTCAGTGTGCGCGGAAGGAGTTTCAGTGTGTGGGGAAGGTGTTTCGGTGTGTGGGGAAGGGTTTCACTGTGTGCAGAAAGTGTTTCAGTATCTGTGGAAGGGGTTTCAGTGTGTGGGGAAGGGGTTTTAGTGTGTGGGGAAGGTGTTTCAGTGTGTGCGGAAGGCGTTTCAGTGTGTGGGGAAGGGGTTTCAGTGTGTGGGGAAGTGATTTCAGTGTGTGGGGTATGTGTTTCAGTGTGTTTGGAAGGGTTTCATTGCGTGCAGAATGTGTTTCAGTGTGTGGTGAATGGGTTTCAGTGTTTCGGGAAGGATTGTAAGTGTGTGTGGAAGGGGTGTCAGTGTTTGGCGAAGGTGTTTCAGTGTGTGGGGAATGTGTTTCAGTGTGTGCGGAAGGGGTTTCAGTGTGTGGGGAAGGGTTTCAGTGTGTGGGGAAGGGGTTTCAGTGGTTGAGTAATGGTTTCAGTGTGTGGGGAAGGTCTTTCAGTGTGTGGGGAAGGTGTTTCAGTGTGTGGGGAAGGGGTTTCAGTGTGTGGGGAAGGGTTTCAGTGTGTGGGGAAGGGGTTTCAGTGTGTGGGGAAGGGGTTTCAGTGTGTGGGGATGTGTTTCAGTGAGTGAGGAGGGAGTTTCAGTGTGTGGGGAAGGTCTTGCAGTGTGTGGGGAAGGGTTTCACTGTGTGCGGAAGGAGTTTCAGTGTGTGGGGAAGGTGTTTCAGTTTGTGGGGAAGACTTTTCAGTGTGTGCGGAAGGGGTTTCAGTGTGTGGGAAAGGTGTTTCAGTGTGTGCGGAAGGGGTTTCAGTGTGTGGGGAAGGGGTTTTAGTGAGTGGGGAAGGTGTTTTAGTGTGTGCGGAAGGGGTTTCAGTGTGTGCAGAAGGGGTTTCAGTGTGTGGGGAAGGGGTTTCAGTGTGTGGGGAAGGTGTTTCAGTGTGTGCGGAAGGGGTTTCAGTGTGTGGGGAAGGGGTTTTAGTGAGTGGGGATGTGTTTCAGTGTGTGGGGAAGGGGTTTCAGTATGTGGGTATGTGTTTCAGTGTGTGGGCAAGGTGTTTCAGTGTGTGGGGAACGGTTTCACTGTGTGCAGAAAGTGTTTCAGTATCTGCGGAAGGGGTTTCAGTGTGTGGGGAAGGGGTTTCAGTGTGTGGGGAAGCTGTTTCAGTGTGTGGGGAAGCTGTTTCAGTGTGCGCGGAAGGAGTTTCAGTGTGTGGGGAAGGTGTTTCGGTGTGTGGGGAAGGGTTTCACTGTGTGCAGAAAGTGTTTCAGTATCTGTGGAAGGGGTTTCAGTGTGTGGGGAAGGGGTTTTAGTGTGTGGGGAAGGTGTTTCAGTGTGTGCGGAAGGCGTTTCAGTGTGTGGGGAAGGGGTTTCAGTGTGTGGGGAAGTGATTTCAGTGTGTGGGGTATGTGTTTCAGTGTGTTTGGAAGGGTTTCATTGCGTGCAGAATGTGTTTCAGTGTGTGGTGAATGGGTTTCAGTGTTTCGGGAAGGATTGTAAGTGTGTGTGGAAGGGGTGTCAGTGTTTGGCGAAGGTGTTTCAGTGTGTGGGGAATGTGTTTCAGTGTGTGCGGAAGGGGTTTCAGTGTGTGGGGAAGGGTTTCAGTGTGTGGGGAAGGGGTTTCAGTGGTTGAGTAATGGTTTCAGTGTGTGGGGAAGGTCTTTCAGTGTGTGGGGAAGGTGTTTCAGTGTGTGGGGAAGGGGTTTCAGTGTGTGGGGAAGGGTTTCAGTGTGTGGGGAAGGGGTTTCAGTGTGTGGGGAAGGGGTTTCAGTGGTTGGCTAATGGTTTCAGTGTGTGGGGAAGTTTTTTCAGTGTGTGCGGAATAGGTTTCAGTGTGTGGGGAAGGTGTTTCATTGTGTGGGGAAGGTGTTTCAGTGTGAGGGGAAGGTGTTTCAGTGTGTGGGGAAGGGGTTTCAGTGAGTGGGGAAGCTGTTTCAGTGTGTATGGAAGGTGTTTCAGTGTGTGCGGAAGGGGTTTCAGTGTGTGGGGAAGGTGTTTTGGTGTGTGGGGAAGGTGTTTCAGTGTGTGGGGAAGGGGTTTCAGTGTGTGGGGAAGGTGTTTCAGTGTGTGGTGAAGAGGTTTCAGTGTGTGGGGAAGGGGTTTCAGTGTGTGGCGAAGGGTTTCAGTGTGTGGGGAAGGGGTTTCAGTGTGTGGGGAAGGGTTTCAGTGTTTGGGGAAGGTGTTTCAGTGTTTGGGGAAGGTGTTTCAGTGTGTGGATATGGTGTTTCAGTGTGTGGGGTAGGTGTTTCTGTGTGTGTGGAAGGGGTCTCAGAGTGTGGGGAAGGGTTTCAGTGTGTGTGGATTATTTTTCAGTCTGTGGGGAAGGGGTTTCTGTGTATGGGGAATGTGTTTCAGTGTGTTTGGAAGTGTTTCAATGTGTGTGAGGAATGTGTTTCCGTGTGTGGTGAATGGGTTTCAGTGTTTGGGGAAGGGTTTCAGTGTGTGGGGAAGGGGGGTCAGTGTGTGGGGAAGGTGTTTCTGTGTGTGGGGATGTGTTGCAATGTGTGGTGAAGGTGTTTCAGTGTGTGCTGAAGGGGTTTTAGTGTGTGGGGAAGGTGTTTCAGTGTGTGGGGAAGCTGTTTCACTGTGTGGGGAAGGGATTTCAGTGTGTGGGGAAAGGTTTCAGTGTGTGTGGAAGGTGCTTCAGTGTGTGGGGAAGGGGTTTCAGTGTGTGGGGAAGTGGTTTCAGTGTGTGGGGTATGTGTTTCACTGTGTTTGGAAGGGTTTCAGTGCGTGCAGAATGTGTTTCAGTGTGTGGTGAATGGGTTTCAGTGTTTCGGGAAGGATTGTAAGTCTGTGTGGAAGGGGTGTCAGTGTTTTGGGAAGGGGTTTCAGTGTGTGGGGAATGTGTTTCAGTGTGTGCGGAAGGGGCTTCAGTGTGTGGGGAAGGTGTTTCAGTGTGCGGGGAAGGTGTTTCAGTGTGTGGGGAAGGTGTTTCAGTGTGTGGGGAAGGGGTTTCAGTGAGTGAGGAAGCTGTTTCAGTGTGTATGGAAGGTGTTTCAGTGTGTGCGGACGGGGTTTCAGTGTGTGGGGAAGGGGTTTCAGTGTGTGGGGAAGGTGTTTCAGTGTGTGGTGAAGAGGTTTCAGTTTGTGGGGAAGGGGTTTCAGTGTGTGGCGAAGGGTTTCAGTGTGTGGGGAAGGGGTTTCAGTGGTTGGCTAATGGTTTCAGTGTGTGGGGAAGTTTTTTCAGTGTGTGCGGAATAGGTTTCAGTGTGTGGGGAAGGTGTTTCATTGTGTGGGGAAGTGTTTCAGTGTGTGGGGAAGGGGTTTCAGTGGTTGGCTAATGGTTTCAGTGTGTGGGGAAGTTTTTTCAGTGTGTGCGGAATAGGTTTCAGTGTGTGGGGAAGGTGTTTCATTGTGTGGGGAAGGTGTTTCAGTGTGAGGGGAAGGTGTTTCAGTGTGTGGGGAAGGGGTTTCAGTGAGTGGGGAAGCTGTTTCAGTGTGTATGGAAGGTGTTTCAGTGTGTGCGGAAGGGGTTTCAGTGTGTGGGGAAGGTGTTTTGGTGTGTGGGGAAGGTGTTTCAGTGTGTGGGGAAGGGGTTTCAGTGTGTGGGGAAGGTGTTTCAGTGTGTGGTGAAGAGGCTTCAGTGTGTGGGGAAGGGGTTTCAGTGTGTGGCGAAGGGTTTCAGTGTGTGGGGAAGGGTTTCAGTGTGTGGGGAAGGTGTTTCAGTGTTTGGGGAAGATGTTTCAGTGTGTGGGGAAGGGGTTTCAGTGTGTGGGGAAGGGTTTCAGTGTGTGGGGAAGGTGTTTCAGTGTTTGGGGAAGGTGTTTCAGTGTGTGGGTATGGTGTTTCAGTGTGTGGGGTAGGTGTTTCTGTGTGTGTGGAAGGGGTCTCAGAGTGTGGGGAAGGTTTCAGTGTGTGTGGATTACATTTCAGTCTGTGGGGAAGGGGTTTCTGTGTATGGGGAATGTGTTTCAGTGTGTTTGGAAGTGTTTCAATGTGTGTGAGGAATGTGTTTCCGTGTGTGGTGAATGGGTTTCAGTGTTTGGGGAAGGGTTTCAGTGTGTGGGGAAGGGGGGTCAGTGTGTGGGGAAGGTGTTTCTGTGTGTGGGGATGTGTTGCAATGTGTGGTGAAGGTGTTTCAGTGTGTGCTGAAGGGGTTTTAGTGTGTGGGGAAGGTGTTTCAGTGTGTGGGGAAGCTGTTTCACTGTGTGGGGAAGGGATTTCAGTGTGTGGGGAAAGGTTTCAGTGTGTGTGGAAGGTGCATCAGTGTGTGGGGAAGGGGTTTCAGTGTGTGGGGAAGTGGTTTCAGTGTGTGGGGTATGTGTTTCACTGTGTTTGGAAGGGTTTCAGTGCGTGCAGAATGTGTTTCAGTGTGTGGTGAATGGGTTTCAGTGTTTCGGGAAGGATTGTAAGTGTGTGTGGAAGGGGTGTCAGTGTTTTGGGAAGGGGTTTCAGTGTGTGGGGAATGTGTTTCAGTGTGTGCGGAAGGGGCTTCAGTGTGTGGGGAAGGTGTTTCAGTGTGCGGGGAAGGTGTTTCAGTGTGTGGGGAAGGTGTTTCAGTGTGTGGGGAAGGGGTTTCAGTGAGTGAGGAAGCTGTTTCAGTGTGTATGGAAGGTGTTTCAGTGTGTGCGGACGGGGTTTCAGTGTGTGGGGAAGGTGTTTCAGTGTGTGGGGAAGGTGTTTCAGTGTGTGGTGAAGAGGTTTCAGTTTGTGGGGAAGGGGTTTCAGTGTGTGGCGAAGGGTTTCAGTGTGTGGGGAAGGGGTTTCAGTGTGTGGGGAAGGGTTTCAGTGTGTGGGGAAGGTGTTTCAGTGTTTGGGGAAGGTGTTTCAGTGTGTGGGTATGGTGTTTCAGTGTGTGGGGTAGGTGTTTCTGTGTGTGTGGAAGGGGTCTCAGAGTGTGGGGAAGGGCTTCACTGTGTGTGGATTGGATTTCAGTGTGTGGGAAAGGGGTTCCTGTGTGTGGGGAATGTGTTTCAGTGTGTTTGGAAGTGTTTCAGTGTGAGGGGAATGTGTTTCCGTGTGTGGTGAATGGGTTTCAGTGTTTGGGGAAGGGTTTCAGTGTGTGGGGAAGGGGGGTCAGTGTGTGGGGAAGGTGTTTCAGTGTGTGGGGATGTGTTGCAGTGTGTGGTGAAGGTGTTTCAGTGAGTGCGGTAGGGGTTTCAGTGTGTGGGGAAGGAGTTTCAGTGTGTGGGGAAGCTGTTTCAGTGTGTGGGGAAGGGATTTCAGTTTGTGGGGAAAGGTTTCAGTGTGTGTGGAAAGGGTTTCAAAGTGTGGGTAAGGGTTTCAGTGTGTGGGGAAGGTGCTTCAGTGTGTGCGGAAGGGGTTTCAGTGTGTGGGGAAGGTGTTTGATTGTGCTGGGAAGGTGTTTCAGTGTGTGGGGAAGGTTTTTCAGTGTGTGCGGAATGGGTTTCAGTGTGTGGGGAAGGCGTTTCAGTGTGTGGGGAAGGGGTTTCAGTGTGTGGGGAAGCTGTTTCAGTGTGTGGGGAAGGTGTTTCAGTGTGTGCGGAAGGGGTTTCAGTGTGTGGGGAAGGTGTTTTGGTGTGTGGGGAAGGTGTTTCAGTGTGTGGGGAAGGGGTTTCTGTGTGTGGGGAAGGTGTTTCAGTGTGTGGTGAAGGGGTTTCAGTGTGTGGGGAAGGGGTATCAGTGTGTGGGGAAGGGTTTTAGTGTGTGGGGAAGGGGTTTCAGTGTGTGAGGAAGGGTTTCAGTGTGTGGGGAAGCTGTTTCAGTGTTTGGGGAAGGTGTTTCAGTGTGTGGGGAAGGTGTTTCAGTGTGTGGGGAAGGTGTTTCAGTGTGTGTGGAAGGGGTCTCAGAGTGTGGGGAAGGGTTTCAGTGTGTGTGGATGAGATTTCAGTTTGTGGGGAATGGGTTTCAGTTTGAGGGCAATGTGTTTCAGTGTGTTTGGAAGGGTTTCAGTGTGTGGGGAATGTGTTTCAGTGTGTGGGGAATGTGTTTCAGTGTGTGGGGAAGGTTTTTCAGTGTGTGGGGATGTGTTGCAGTGTGTGGGGAAGGGGTTTCAGTGTGTGGGGAAGGGTTTCAGTGTGTGGGGAAGGTGTTTCAGTGTTTGGGGAATGTGTTTCATTGTGTGGGGAAGGTGTTTCAGTGTATGGGGTAGATGTTTCTGTGTGTGTGGAAGGGGTCTCAGAGTGTGGGGAAGGGCTTCAGTGTGTGTGGATTGGATTTCCGTGTGTGGGAAAGGGGTTTCTGTGTGTGGGGAATGTGTTTCAGTGTGTTTGGAAGTGTTTCAGTGTGAGGGGAATGTGTTTCCGTGTGTGGTGAATGGGTTTCAGTGTTTGGGGAAGGGTTTCAGTGTGTGGGGAAGGGGGGTCAGTGTTTGGGGAAGCTGTTTCAGTGCGTGGGGATGTGTTGCAGTGTGTGGTGAAGGTGTTTCAGTGAGTGCGGAAGGGGTTTCAGTGTGTGGGGAAGGAGTTTCAGTGTGTTGGGAAGCTGTTTCAGTGTGCGGGGAAGGGTTTCAGTGTGTGGGGAAGGGGTTTCAGTGGTTGGCTAATGGTTTCAGTGTGTGGGGAAGTTTTTTCAGTGTGTGCGGAATAGATTTCAGTGTGTGGGGAAGGTGTTTCATTGTGTGGGGAAGGTGTTTCAGTGTGAGGGGAAGGTGTTTCAGTGTGTGGGGAAGGGGTTTCAGTGAGTGGGGAAGCTGTTTCAGTGTGTATGGAAGGTGTTTCAGTGTGTGCGGAAGGGGTTTCAGTGTGTGGGGAAGGTGTTTTGGTGTGTGGGGAAGGTGTTTCAGTGTGTGGGGAAGGGGTTTCAGTGTGTGGGGAAGGTGTTTCAGTGTGTGGTGAAGAGGTTTCAGTGTGTGGGGAAGGGGTTTCAGTGTGTGGCGAAGGGTTTCAGTGAGTGGGGAAGGGGTTTCAGTGTGTGGGGAAGGGTTTCAGTGTGTGGGGAAGGTGTTTCAGTGTTTGGGGAAGGTGTTCAGTGTGTGGGTAAGGTGTTTCAGTGTGTGGGGTAGGTGTTTCTGTGTGTGTGGAAGGGGTCTCAGAGTGTGGGGAAGGGTTTCAGTGTGTGTGGATTACATTTCAGTGTGTGGGGAAGGGGTTTCTGTGTGTGGGGAATGTGTTTCAGTGTGTTTGGAAGTGTATCAATGTGTGTGGGGTATGTGTTTCCGTGTGTGGTGAATGGGTTTCAGTGTTTGGGGAAGGGTTTCAGTGTGTGGGGAAGGGGGGTCAGTGTGTGGGGAAGGTGTTTCTGTGTGTGGGGATGTGTTGCAATGTGTGGTGAAGGTGTTTCAGTGTGTGCGGAAGGGGTTTTAGTGTGTGGGGAAGGTGTTTCAGTGTGTGGGGAAGCTGTTTCACTGTGTGGGGAAGGGATTTCAGTGTGTGGGGAAAGGTTTCAGTGTGTGTGGAAGGTGCTTCAGTGTGTGGGGAAGTGGTTTCAGTGTGTGGGGTATGTGTTTCACTGTGTTTGGAAGGGTTTCAGTGCGTGCAGAATGTGTTTCAGTGTGTGGTGAATGGGTTTCAGTGTTTCGGGAAGGATTGTAAGTGTGTGTGGAAGGGGTGTCAGTGTTTTGGGAAGCTGTTTCAGTGTGTGGGGAATGTGTTTCAGTGTGTGCGGAAGGGGCTTCAGTGTGTGGGGAAGGTGTTTCAGTGTGCGGGGAAGGTGTTTCAGTGTGTGGGGAAGGTGTTTCAGTGTGTGGGGAAGGGGTTTCAGTGAGTGAGGAAGCTGTTTCAGTGTGTATGGAAGGTGTTTCAGTGTGTGCGGACGGGGTTTCAGTGTGTGGGGAAGGGGTTTCAGTGTGTGGGGAAGGTGTTTCAGTGTGTGGTGAAGAGGTTTCAGTTTGTGGGGAAGGGGTTTCAGTGTGTGGCGAAGGGTTTCAGTGTGTGGGGAAGGGGTTTCAGTGTGTGGGGAAGGGTTTCAGTGTGTGGGGAAGGTGTTTCAGTGTTTGGGGAAGGTGCTTCATTGTGTGGGGAAGGTGTTTCAGTGTGTGGGGAAGTGGTTTCAGTGTGTGGGGTATGTGTTTCACTGTGTTTGGAAGGGATTCAGTGCTTGCAGAATGTGTTTCAGTGTGTGGTGAATGGGTTTCATTGTTTCGGGAAGGATTGTAAGTGTGTGTGGAAGGGGTGTCAGTGTTTTGGGAAGCTGTTTCAGTGTGTGGGGAATGTGTTTCAGTGTGTGCGGAAGGGGCTTCAGTGTGTGGGGAAGGTGTTTCAGTGTGCGGGGAAGGTGTTTCAGTGTGTGGGGAAGGTGTTTCAGTGTGTGGGGAAGGGGTTTCAGTGAGTGAGGAAGCTGTTTCAGTGTGTATGGAAGGTGTTTCAGTGTGTGCGGACGGGGTTTCAGTGTGTGGGGAAGGGGTTTCAGTGTGTGGGGAAGGTGTTTCAGTGTGTGGTGAAGAGGTTTCAGTTTGTGGGGAAGGGGTTTCAGTGTGTGGCGAAGGGTTTCAGTGTGTGGGGAAGGGGTTTCAGTGTGTGGGGAAGGGTTTCAGTGTGTGGGGAAGGTGTTTCAGTGTTTGGGGAAGGTGCTTCATTGTGTGGGGAAGGTGTTTCAGTGTGTGGGGTAGGTGTTTCTGTGTGTGTGGAAGGGGTCTCAGAGTGTGGGGAAGGGCTTCAGTGTGTGTGGATTGGATTTCAGTGTGTGGGAAAGGGGTTCCTGTGTGTGGGGAATGTGTTTCAGTGTGTTTGGAAGTGTTTCAGTGTGAGGGGAATGTGTTTCCGTGTGTGCTGAATGGGTTTCAGTGTTTGGGGAAGGGTTTCAGTGTGTGGGGAAGGGGGGTCAGTGTGTAGGGAAGGTGTTTCAGTGTGTGGGGATGTGTTGCAGTGTGTGGTGAAGGTGTTTCAGTGAGTGCGGAAGGGGTTTCAGTGTGTGGGGAAGGAGTTTCAGTGAGTGGGGAAGCTGTTTCAGTGTGTGGGGAAGGGATTTCAGTTTGTGGGGAAAGGTTTCAGTGTGTGTGGAAAGGGTTTCAAAGTGTGGGTAAGGGTTTCAGTGTGTGGGGAAGGTGCTTCAGTGTGTGCGGAAGGGGTTTCAGTGTGTGGGGAAGGTGTTTGATTGTGCTGGGAAGGTGTTTCAGTGTGTTGGGAAGGTTTTTCAGTGTGTGCGGAATGGGTTTCAGTGTGTGGGGAAGGTGTTTCATTGTGTGGGGAAGATGTTTCAGTGTGTGGGCAAGGCGTTTCAGTGTGTGGGGAAGGGGTTTTAGTGAGTGGGGTAGCTGTTTCAGTGTGTGGGGAAGTTGTTTCAGTGTGTGCGGAAGGGGTTTCAGTGTGTGGGGAAGGTGTTTTGGTGTGTGGGGAAGGTGTTTCAGTGTGTGGGGAAGGGGTTTCTGTGTGTGGGGAAGGTGTTTTGGTGAGTGGGGAAGGTGTTTCAGTGTGTGGGGAAGGGGTTTCAGTGTGTGGTGAAGAGGTTTCAGTGTGTGGGGAAGGGGTTTCAGTGTGTGGCGAAGTGTTTCAGTGAGTGGGGAAGGGGTATCAGTGTGTGGGGAAGGGTTTCAGTGTGTGGGGAAGGTGTTTCAGTGTTTGGGGAAGGTGTTTCAGTGTGTGAGGTAGGTGTTTCTGTGTGTGTGGAAGGGGTCTCAGAGTGTGGGGAAGGGTTTCAGTGTGTGTGGATTACATTTCAGTGTGTGGGGAAGGGGTTTCTGTGTGTGGGGAATGTGTTTCAGTGTGTTTGGAAGTGTTTCAATGTGTGTGGGGAATGTGTTTCCGTGTGTGGTGAATGGGTTTCAGTGTTTGGGGAAGGGTTTCAGTGTGTGGGGAAGGGGGGTCAGTGTGTGGGGAAGGTGTTTCTGTGTGTGGGGATGTGTTGCAATGTGTGGTGAAGGTGTTTCAGTGTGTGCGGAAGGGGTTTTAGTGTGTGGGGAAGGTGTTTCAGTGTGTGGGGAAGCTGTTTCACTGTGTGGGGAAGGGATTTCAGTGTGTGGGGAAAGGTTTCAGTGTGTGTGGAAGGTGCTTCAGTGTGTGGGGAAGGGGTTTCAGTGTGTGGGGAAGTGGTTTCAGTGTGTGGGGTATGTGTTGCACTGTGTTTGGAAGGGTTTCAGTGCGTGCAGAATGTGTTTCAGTGTGTGGTGAATGGGTTTCAGTGTTTCGGGAAGGATTGTAAGTCTGTGTGGAAGGGGTTTCAGTGAGTGAGAAAGCTGTTTCAGTGTGTATGGAAGGTGTTTCAGTGTGTGCGGACGGGGTTTCAGTGTGTGGGGAAGGGGTTTCAGTGTGTGGGGAAGGTGTTTCAGTGTGTGGTGAAGAGGTTTCAGTTTGTGGGGAAGGGGTTTCAGTGTGTGGCGAAGGGTTTCAGTGTGTGGGGAAGGGGTTTCAGTGTGTGGGGAAGGGTTTCAGTGTGTGGGGAAGGTGTTTCAGTGTTTGGGGAAGGTGCTTCATTGTGTGGGGAAGGTGTTTCAATGTGTGGGGTAGGTGTTTCTGTGTGTGTGGAAGGGGTCTCAGAGTGTGGGGAAGTGCTTCAGTGTGTGTGGATTGGATTTCAGTGTGTGGGAAAGGGGTTCCTGTGTGTGGGGAATGTGTTTCAGTGTGTTTGGAAGTGTTTCAGTGTGAGGGGAATGTGTTTCCGTGTGTGCTGAATGGGCTTCAGTGTTTGGGGAAGGGTTTCAGTGTGTGGGGAAGGGGGGTCAGTGTGTGGGGAAGGTGTTTCAGTGTGTGGGGATGTGTTGCAGTGTGTGGTGAAGGTGTTTCAGTGAGTGCGGAAGGGGTTTCAGTGTGTGGGGAAGGAGTTTCAGTGTGTGGGGAAGCTGTTTCAGTGTGTGGGGAAGGGATTTCAGTTTGTGGGGAAAGGTTTCAGTGTGTGTGGAAAGGGTTTCAAAGTGTGGGTAAGGGTTTCAGTGTGTGGGGAAGGTGCTTCAGTGTGTGCGGAAGGGGTTTCAGGGTGTGGGGAAAGTGTTTGATTGTGCTTGGAAGGTGTTTCAGTGTGTGGGGAAGGTTTTTCAGTGTGTGCGGAATGGGTTTCAGTGTGTGGGGAAGGTGTTTCATTGTGTGGGGAAGATGTTTCAGTGTGTGGGCAAGGCGTTTCAGTGTGTGGGGAAGGGGTTTCAGTGAGTGGGGAAGCTGTTTCAGTGTGTGGGGAAGGTGTTTCAGTGTGTGCGGAAGGGGTTTCAGCGTGTGGGGAAGGTGTTTTGGTGTGTGGGGAAGGTGTTTCAGTGTGTGGGGAAGGTGTTTCTGTGTGTGGGGAAGGTGTTTTGGTGTGTGGGGAAGGTGTTTCAGTGTGTGGGGAAGGGGTTTCAGTGTGTGGGGAAGGTGTTTCAGTGTGTGGTGAAGAGGTTTCAGTGTGTGGGGAAGGGGTTTCAGTGTGTGGCGAAGGGTTTCAGTGAGTGGGGAAGGGGTTTCAGTGTGTGGGGAAGGGTTTCAGTGTGTGGGGAATGTGTTTCAGTGTTTGGGGAAGGTGTTTCAGTGTGTGGGTAAGGTGTTTCAGTGTGTGGGGTAGGTGTTTCTGTGTGTGTGGAAGGGGTCTCAGAGTGTGGGGAAGGGTTTCAGTGTGTGTGGATTACATTTCAGTGTGTGGGGAAGGGGTTTCTGTGTGTGGGGAATGTGTTTCAGTGTGTTTGGAAGTGTTTCAATGTGTGTGGGGAATGTGTTTCCGTGTGTGGTGAATGGGTTTCAGTGTTTGGGGAAGGGTTTCAGTGTGTGGGAAGGGGGGTCAGTGTGTGGGGAAGGTGTTTCTGTGTGTGGGGATGTGTTGCAATGTGTGGTGAAGGTGTTTCAGTGTGTGCGGAAGGGGTTTTAGTGTGTGGGGAAGGTGTTTCAGTGTGTGGGGAAGCTGTTTCACTGTGTGGGGAAGGGATTTCAGTGTGTGGGGAAAGGTTTCAGTGTGTGTGGAAGGTGCTTCAGTGTGTGGGGAAGGGGTTTCAGTGTGTGGGGAAGTGGTTTCAGTGTGTGGGGTATGTGTTTCACTGTGTTTGGAAGGGTTTCAGTGCTTGCAGAATGTGTTTCAGTGTGTGGTGAATGGGTTTCAGTGTTTCGGGAAGGATTGTAAGTGTGTGTGGAAGGGGTGTCAGTGTTTTGGGAAGCTGTTTCAGTGTGTGGGGAATGTGTTTCAGTGTGTGCGGAAGGGGCTTCAGTGTGTGGGGAAGGTGTTTCAGTGTGCGGGGAAGGTGTTTCAGTGTGCGGGGAAGGTGTTTCAGTGTGTGGGGAAGGGGTTTCAGTGAGTGAGGAAGCTGTTTCAGTGTGTATGGAAGGTGTTTCAGTGTGTGCGGACGGGGTTTCAGTGTGTGGGGAAGGGGTTTCAGTGTGTGGGGAAGGTGTTTCAGTGTGTGGTGAAGAGGTTTCAGTTTGTGGGGAAGGGGTTTCAGTGTGTGGCGAAGGGTTTCAGTGTGTGGGGAAGGGGTTTCAGTGTGTGGGGAAGGGTTTCAGTGTGTGGGGAAGGTGTTTCAGTGTTTGGGGAAGGTGCTTCATTGTGTGGGGAAGGTGTTTCAGTGTGTGGGGTAGGTGTTTCTGTGTGTGTGGAAGGGGTCTCAGAGTGTGGGGAAGGGCTTCAGTGTGTGTGGATTGGATTTCAGTGTGTGGGAAAGGGGTTCCTGTGTGTGGGGAATGTGTTTCAGTGTGTTTGGAAGTGTTTCAGTGTGAGGGGAATGTGTTTCCGTGTGTGCTGAATGGGTTTCAGTGTTTGGGGAAGGGTTTCAGTGTGTGGGGAAGGGGGGTCAGTGTGTGGGGAAGGTGTTTCAGTGTGTGGGGATGTGTTGCAGTGTGTGGTGAAGGTGTTTCAGTGAGTGCGAAGGGGTTTCAGTGTGTGGGGAAGGAGTTTCAGTGTGTGGGGAAGCTGTTTCAGTGTGTGGGGAAGGGATTTCAGTTTGTGGGGAAAGGTTTCAGTGTGTGTGGAAAGGGTTTCAAAGTGTGGGTAAGGGTTTCAGTGTGTGGGGAAGGTGCTTCAGTGTGTGCGGAAGGGGTTTCAGTGTGTGGGGAAGGTGTTTGATTGTGCTGGGAAGGTGTTTCAGTGTGTGGGGAAGGTTTTTCAGTGTGTGCGGAATGGGTTTCAGTGTGTGGGGAAGGTGTTTCATTGTGTGGGGAAGATGTTTCAGTGTGTGGGCAAGGCGTTTCAGTGTGTGGGGAAGTGGTTTCAGTGAGTGGGGAAGCTGTTTCAGTGTGTGGGGAAGGTGCTTCAGTGTGTGCGGAAGGGGTTTCAGTGTGTGGGGAAGGTGTTTTGGTGTGTGGGGAAGGTGTTTCAGTGTGTGGGGAAGGGGTTTCTGTGTGTGGGGAAGGTGTTTCAGTGTGTCGTGAAGGAGTTTCAGTGTGTGGGGAAGGGGTATCAGTGTGTGGGGAAGGGTTTTAGTGTGTGGGGAATGGGTTTCAGTGTGTGAGGAAGGGTTTCAGTGTGTGGGGAAGCTGTTTCAGTGTTTGGGGAAGGTGTTTCAGTGTGTGGGGAAGGTGTTTCAGTGTGTGGGGAAGGTGTTTCTGTGTGTGTGGAAGGGGTCTCAGAGTGTGGGGAAGGGTTTCAGTGTGTGTGGATGAGATTTCAGTTTGTGGGGAATGGGTTTCAGTTTGAGGGCAATGTGTTTCAGTGTGTTTGGAAGGGTTTCAGTGTGTGGGGAATGTGTTTCAGTGTGTGGTGAATGGGTTTCAGTGTGTGCGGAAGGGGGGCAGTGTGTGGGGAAGGTGTTTCAGTGTGTGGGGATGTGTTGCAGTGTGTGGGGAAGGTGTTTCAGTGTGTGCGGAAGGTGTTTTGGTGTGTGAGGAAGGGGTTTCAGTGTGTGGGGAAGCTGTTTCAGTGTGTGGGGAAGGGTTTCAGTGTGTGGGGAACGGGTTTCAAAGTGTGGGTAAGGGTTTCAGTTTGTGGGGAAGGTGTTTCATTGTGTGGGGAAGATGTTTCAGTGTGTGGGTAAGGTGTTTCACTGTGTGGAGAAGGGGTTTCAGTGTGTGGGGAAGCTGTTTCAGTGTGTGGGGAAGGTGTTTCATTGTGTGGGGAAGATGTTTCAGTGTGTGGGCAAGGCGTTTCAGTGTGTGGGGAAGTGGTTTCAGTGAGTGGGGAAGCTGTTTCAGTGTGTGGGGAAGGTGCTTCAGTGTGTGCGGAAGGGGTTTCAGTGTGTGGGGAAGGGGTTTCAGTGAGTGAGGAAGCTGTTTCAGTGTGTATGGAAGGTGTTTCAGTGTGTGCGGACGGGGTTTCAGTGTGTGGGGAAGGGGTTTCAGTGTGTGGGGAAGGTGTTTCAGTGTGTGGTGAAGAGGTTTCAGTTTGTGGGGAAGGGGTTTCAGTGTGTGGCGAAGGGTTTCAGTGTGTGGGGAAGGGGTTTCAGTGTGTGGGGAAGGGTTTCAGTGTGTGGGGAAGGTGTTTCAGTGTTTGGGGAAGGTGCTTCATTGTGTGGGGAAGGTGTTTCAGTGTGTGGGGTAGGTGTTTCTGTGTGTGTGGAAGGGGTCTCAGAGTGTGGGGAAGGGCTTCAGTGTGTGTGGATTGGATTTCAGTGTGTGGGAAAGGGGTTCCTGTGTGTGGGGAATGTGTTTCAGTGTGTTTGGAAGTGTTTCAGTGTGAGGGGAATGTGTTTCCGTGTGTGCTGAATGGGTTTCAGTGTTTGGGGAAGGGTTTCAGTGTGTGGGGAAGGGGGGTCAGTGTGTGGGGAAGGTGTTTCAGTGTGTGGGGATGTGTTGCAGTGTGTGGTGAAGGTGTTTCAGTGAGTGCGAAGGGGTTTCAGTGTGTGGGGAAGGAGTTTCAGTGTGTGGGGAAGCTGTTTCAGTGTGTGGGGAAGGGATTTCAGTTTGTGGGGAAAGGTTTCAGTGTGTGTGGAAAGGGTTTCAAAGTGTGGGTAAGGGTTTCAGTGTGTGGGGAAGGTGCTTCAGTGTGTGCGGAAGGGGTTTCAGTGTGTGGGGAAGGTGTTTGATTGTGCTGGGAAGGTGTTTCAGTGTGTGGGGAAGGTTTTTCAGTGTGTGCGGAATGGGTTTCAGTGTGTGGGGAAGGTGTTTCATTGTGTGGGGAAGATGTTTCAGTGTGTGGGCAAGGCGTTTCAGTGTGTGGGGAAGTGGTTTCAGTGAGTGGGGAAGCTGTTTCAGTGTGTGGGGAAGGTGCTTCAGTGTGTGCGGAAGGGGTTTCAGTGTGTGGGGAAGGTGTTTTGGTGTGTGGGGAAGGTGTTTCAGTGTGTGGGGAAGGGGTTTCTGTGTGTGGGGAAGGTGTTTCAGTGTGTCGTGAAGGAGTTTCAGTGTGTGGGGAAGGGGTATCAGTGTGTGGGGAAGGGTTTTAGTGTGTGGGGAATGGGTTTCAGTGTGTGAGGAAGGGTTTCAGTGTGTGGGGAAGCTGTTTCAGTGTTTGGGGAAGGTGTTTCAGTGTGTGGGGAAGGTGTTTCAGTGTGTGGGGAAGGTGTTTCTGTGTGTGTGGAAGGGGTCTCAGAGTGTGGGGAAGGGTTTCAGTGTGTGTGGATGAGATTTCAGTTTGTGGGGAATGGGTTTCAGTTTGAGGGCAATGTGTTTCAGTGTGTTTGGAAGGGTTTCAGTGTGTGGGGAATGTGTTTCAGTGTGTGGTGAATGGGTTTCAGTGTGTGCGGAAGGGGGGCAGTGTGTGGGGAAGGTGTTTCAGTGTGTGGGGATGTGTTGCAGTGTGTGGGGAAGGTGTTTCAGTGTGTGCGGAAGGTGTTTTGGTGTGTGAGGAAGGGGTTTCAGTGTGTGGGGAAGCTGTTTCAGTGTGTGGGGAAGGGTTTCAGTGTGTGGGGAACGGGTTTCAAAGTGTGGGTAAGGGTTTCAGTTTGTGGGGAAGGTGTTTCATTGTGTGGGGAAGATGTTTCAGTGTGTGGGTAAGGTGTTTCACTGTGTGGAGAAGGGGTTTCAGTGTGTGGGGAAGCTGTTTCAGTGTGTGGGGAAGGTGTTTCATTGTGTGGGGAAGATGTTTCAGTGTGTGGGCAAGGCGTTTCAGTGTGTGGGGAAGTGGTTTCAGTGAGTGGGGAAGCTGTTTCAGTGTGTGGGGAAGGTGCTTCAGTGTGTGCGGAAGGGGTTTCAGTGTGTGGGGAAGGGGTTTCAGTGAGTGAGGAAGCTGTTTCAGTGTGTATGGAAGGTGTTTCAGTGTGTGCGGACGGGGTTTCAGTGTGTGGGGAAGGGGTTTCAGTGTGTGGGGAAGGTGTTTCAGTGTGTGGTGAAGAGGTTTCAGTTTGTGGGGAAGGGGTTTCAGTGTGTGGCGAAGGGTTTCAGTGTGTGGGGAAGGGGTTTCAGTGTGTGGGGAAGGGTTTCAGTGTGTGGGGAAGGTGTTTCAGTGTTTGGGGAAGGTGCTTCATTGTGTGGGGAAGGTGTTTCAGTGTGTGGGGTAGGTGTTTCTGTGTGTGTGGAAGGGGTCTCAGAGTGTGGGGAAGGGCTTCAGTGTGTGTGGATTGGATTTCAGTGTGTGGGAAAGGGGTTCCTGTGTGTGGGGAATGTGTTTCAGTGTGTTTGGAAGTGTTTCAGTGTGAGGGGAATGTGTTTCCGTGTGTGCTGAATGGGTTTCAGTGTTTGGGGAAGGGTTCCAGTGTGTGGGGAAGGGGGGTCAGTGTGTGGGGAAGGTGTTTCAGTGTGTGGGGATGTGTTGCAGTGTGTGGTGAAGGTGTTTCAGTGAGTGCGGAAGGGGTTTCAGTGTGTGGGGAAGGAGTTTCAGTGTGTGGGGAAGCTGTTTCAGTGTGTGGGGAAGGGATTTCAGTTTGTGGGGAAAGGTTTCAGTGTGTGTGGAAAGGGTTTCAAAGTGTGGGTAAGGGTTTCAGTGTGTGGGGAAGGTGCTTCAGTGTGTGCGGAAGGGGTTTCAGTGTGTGGGGAAGGTGTTTGATTGTGCTGGGAAGGTGTTTCAGTGTGTGGGGAAGGTTTTTCAGTGTGTGCGGAATGGGTTTCAGTGTGTGGGGAAGGTGTTTCATTGTGTGGGGAAGATGTTTCAGTGTGTGGGCAAGGCGTTTCAGTGTGTGGGGAAGTGGTTTCAGTGAGTGGGGAAGCTGTTTCAGTGTGTGGGGAAGGTGCTTCAGTGTGTGCGGAAGGGGTTTCAGTGTGTGGGGAAGGTGTTTTGGTGTGTGGGGAAGGTGTTTCAGTGTGTGGGGAAGGGGTTTCTGTGTGTGGGGAAGGTGTTTCAGTGTGTCGTGAAGGAGTTTCAGTGTGTGGGGAAGGGGTATCAGTGTGTGGGGAAGGGTTTTAGTGTGTGGGGAATGGGTTTCAGTGTGTGAGGAAGGGTTTCAGTGTGTGGGGAAGCTGTTTCAGTGTTTGGGGAAGGTGTTTCAGTGTGTGGGGAAGGTGTTTCAGTGTGTGGGGAAGGTGTTTCTGTGTGTGTGGAAGGGGTCTCAGAGTGTGGGGAAGGGTTTCAGTGTGTGTGGATGAGATTTCAGTTTGTGGGGAATGGGTTTCAGTTTGAGGGCAATGTGTTTCAGTGTGTTTGGAAGGGTTTCAGTGTGTGGGGAATGTGTTTCAGTGTGTGGTGAATGGGTTTCAGTGTGTGCGGAAGGGGGGCAGTGTGTGGGGAAGGTGTTTCAGTGTGTGGGGATGTGTTGCAGTGTCTGGGGAAGGTGTTTCAGTGTGTGCGGAAGGTGTTTTGGTGTGTGAGGAAGGGGTTTCAGTGTGTGGGGAAGCTGTTTCAGTGTGTGGGGAAGGGTTTCAGTGTGTGGGGAACGGGTTTCAAAGTGTGGGTAAGGGTTTCAGTTTGTGGGGAAGGTGTTTCATTGTGTGGGGAAGATGTTTCAGTGTGTGGGTAAGGTGTTTCACTGTGTGGAGAAGGGGTTTCAGTGTGTGGGGAAGCTGTTTCAGTGTGTGGGGAAGGTGTTTCAGTGTGTGCGGAAGGAGTTTCAGTGTGTGGGGAAGGTGTTTCGGTGTTTGGGGAAGGTGTTTCAGTGTGTGGGGAAGGGGTTTCAGTGTGTGGGGAAGGTGTTTCAGTGAGCTGTGAAGGTGTTTCAGGGTATGGGGAAGGGGTTTCAGTGTGTGGGGATGGGTTTAGGAGTGTGTGGAAGGGGTTTCAGTGTGTGGGGAAGGGTTTCAGTGTGTGAGGAAGGTGTTTCAGTGTGTGGGGAAGGGGTTTCAGTGAGTGGGGAAAGTGTTTCAGTGTGTGGGGAAGGTGTTTCAGTGTGAGGGGAAGGTGTTTCAGTGTGTGGTGAAGCGGTCTCAGAGAGTGGGGAAGGGTGTCAGTGTGTGGGGATGGGATTTCATTGTGTGGGGAAGGTGTTTCAGTGTGTGGGGAAGGTGTTTCAGTATGTGGGGATGGGGTCTCAGTGTGTGGGGAAGGTGTTTCAGTGCGTGGGGATGTGCGTCAGTGTGTGGGGATGTGTTTCAGTGTGTGGGGAAGTGTTTCAGTCTGTTGGGAAGGTGCTTCAGTGTGTGGGGATGGGTTCAGTGTGTGGGGAAGTTGTTTCAGTGTGTGCGGATGGGGTTTCAGTGTGTGGAGAAGGTGTTTCAGTGTGTGGGCAATGTGTTTCAGTGTGTGGCGATGTGTTTCAGTGTGTGGGAAAGGGTTTCAGTGTGTGGGGATGGTGTTTCAGTATGTGGGGATGGGTTTCAGGGTGTGGGGATCAGTTTCAGTTTGTGGGGATGGGTTTCAGTGTGTGCGGAAGGGGCTTCAGTGTGTGGGGAAGGTGTTTCTGTGTGTGGGGATGTGTTTCAGTGTGTGGAGAAGGGATTTCATTGTGTGGGGAAGGGGTTTCAGTGTGTGGGGAAGGGGTTTCAGTGTGTGGCAATGGGTTTCAGTTTGTGCGGAAGGGGTTTCAGTGTGTGGGGAATGTGTTTCAGTGTGTGGGGAAGGGGTTTCAGTGTGTGGGAAAGGGGTTTCAGTGTGTGGGGAAGCTGTTTCAGTGTGTGGGGAAGGGGTTTCAGAGTGTGGGTAAGGCTTTCAGTGTGTGGGGAAGGTGTTTCAGTGCGTGGGGAAGGGCTTTCAGATTGTGGGGAAGGGTTTCCGTGTGGGGGGAAGGGGTTTCAGTGTGTGGGAATGGGTTTCAGTGTGTGCGGAAGAGGTTTCAGTGTGTGGGGAAGGGGTTTCAGTGTGTGGGGAATGTGTTTCAGTGTGTCGGGATTGGTTTCAGTGGTTGGGGATGTGTTTCAGTGTGTGGGGAAGGGTTTCAGTGTGCGGGAAAGTTGTTTTAGTATGTGGGGATGGGTTTCAGGGTGTGGGGATGTGTTTCAGTGTGTGGGGAAGGGATTTCAGTATGTGGGGATGGGGTGTCAGTGTGTGGGGATGGGTGTCAGTGTGTGGGGATGGGTTTCAGCGTGTGCGGACGGGGTTTCAGTGTGTGGAAAAGGCGTTTCAATGTGTGGAAGGGGTTTCAGTGTGTGGGAAAGGGGTTTCAGTGTTTCAGGAAGGTGTTTCAGTGTGTGGGGAAGGGGTTTCAGAGTGTGGGTAAGGGTTTCAGTGTGTGGGTGAGGGTTTCAGTTTGTGGGGAAGGTGCTTCCGTATGTGCGGAAGGGGTTTCAGTTTGTGGGGAAGGTGTTTCATTGTGTGGGGAAGGTGTTTCAGTGTGTGGGTAAGTTGTTTCACTGGGTGGAGAAGGGGTTTCAGTCTGTGGGGAAGCTGTTTCCGTGTGTGGGGAAGGTGTTTCAGTGTGTGCGGAAGTAGTTTCAGTGTGTGGGGAAGGTGTTTCGGTGTTTGGGGCAGGTGTTTCAGTGTGTGGGGAAGGGGTTTCAGTGTGTGGAGAAGGTGTTTCAGTGAGCTGTGAAGGTGTTTCAGTGTATGGGGAAGGGGTTTCAGTGTGTGGGGAAGGGTTTAGGTGTGTGGGGAAGGGGTTTCAGTGTGTGGGGAAGGGTTTCAGTGTGTGAGGAAGGTGTTTCAGTGAGTGGGGAAGGGGTTTCAGTGAGTGGGGAAAGTGTTTCTGTGTGTGGGGAAGGTGTTTCAGTGTGTGGGGAAGCGGTCTCAGAGTGTGCGGAAGGGTGTCAGTGTGTGGGGATGGGATTTCAGTGTGTGGGGAAGGTGTTTCAGTGAGTGGGGAAGGTGTTTCAGTATGTGGCCATGGGGTCTCAGAGTGTGGGGACGGTGTTTCAGTGCGTGGGGATGTGCATCAGTGTGTGGGGATGTGTTTCAGTGTGTGGGGAAGTGTTTCAGTGTGATGGGAAGTTGTTTCAGTGTGTGGGGATGGGTTTCAGTGTGTGGGGAAGGTGTTTTAGTGTGTGGGGAAGGTGTTCCAGTGTGTGGGCAATGTGTTTCAGTATGTGGGGATGTGTTTCAGTGTGTGGGGAAGGGTTTCAGTGTGTGCGGAAGGGGTTTCAGTGTGTGGGGAAGGTGTTTCAGTGGGTGGGCAATGTGTTTCAGTATGTGGGGATGTGTTTCAGTGTGTGGGGAAGGGTTTCAGTGTGTGGGGATCGTGTTTCAGTATGTGGGGATGGGTTTCAGGGTGTGGGGATCAGTTTCAGTGTGTGGGGATAGGTTTCAGTGTGTGCGGAAGGGGCTTCAGTGTGTGGGGAAGGTGTTTCTGTGTGTGGGGATGTGTTTCAGTGTGTGGAGAAGGGATTTCATTGTGTGGGGAAGGGGTTTCAGTGTGTGGGGAAGGGGATTCAGTGTGTGGCAATGGGTTTCAGTTTGTGCGGAAGGGGTTTCAGTGTGTGGGGAAGGTGTTTCAGTGTGTGGGGAGGGGGTTCCATTGTGTGGGAAAGGGGTTTCAGTCTGTGGGGAAGGTGTTTCAGTGTGTGGGGAAGGGGTTTCAGAGTGTGGGTAAGTCTTTCAGTGTGTGGGGAAGGTGTTTCAGTGCGTGGGGAAGGGGTTTCAGAGTGATGGGAAGGGTTTCCGTGTGGGGGGGAAGGGGTTTCAGTGTGTGGGGATGGGTTTCAGTGTGTGAGGAAGAGGTTTCAGTGTGTGGGGAAGGTGTTTCAGTGTGTGGGGATGGGTTTCAGTGTGTGGCGATTTGTTTCAGTGTGTGCGGAAGGGGTTTCAGTGTGTGGAAAAGGCGTTTAAGTGTGTGGAAGGGGTTACAGTGTGTGGAAAAGGGGTTTCAGAGTGTGGGTAAGGGTTTCAGTGTGTGGGGAAGGTGTTTCAGTGCGTGGGGAAGGGGTTTCAGAGTGTGGGGAAGGGGTTTCAGAGTGTGGGTAAGGGTTTCAGTGTGTGGGGATGGTGTTTCAGTGCATGGGGAAGGGGTTTCAGAGTGTGGGGAAGGGTTTCCGTGTGGGGGGAAGTGTTTTAAGTGTGTGGGGAAAGGGTTACAGTGTGTGGGGATGTGTTTCAGTGTGTGAGGAATGGGTTTCAGTGTGTTGGGAAGGGGTTGCAGTGTGTGGGGAAGGGTTTCACTGTGTGCGGAAGGAGTTTCAGTGTTGGGGAAGGGGTTTCAGTGTGTAGGGAAGGTGTTTCAATATCTGCGGAAGGGGTTTCAGTGTGTGGGGAAGGGTTTCAGTGTCTGGGGAAGGTGTTTCAGTGTGTGCGGAAGGGGTTTCAGTGTGTACGGAAGGCGTTTCAGTGTTTGGGGAATGTGTTTCAGTGTGTTTGGAAGGGTTTCAGAGTGTGGGGAATGTGTTTCAGTGTGTGGTGAATGGGTTTCAGTGTTTCGGAAAGGGTTTCAGTGTTTGCGGAAGGGGTGTCAGTGTCTGGGGAAGGTGTTTCAGTTTGTGGGGGAATGTGTTTCGGTGTGTGCAGAAGGGGTTTCAGTGTATGGGGAAGGTGTTTCAGTGTGTGGGGAAGGGGTTTCAGTGTGTGGGGAAGTGTTTCAGTGTGTGGGGAAGGGGTTTCAGTGGGTGGGTAAGGGTTTCAGTGTGTGGGGAAGGTGTTTCTGTGTGTGCGGAATGGGTTTCAGTGTGTGGGGAAGGTGTTTCATTGTGTGGGGTAAGTGTTTCAGTGCGTGGGGAAGGTGTTTCAGTGTGTGGGGAAGGGGTTTCAGTGTGTGGGGAAGCGTTTTCTGTGTGTGGGGAAGGTGTTGAAGTGTGTGCGGAAGGGGTTTCAGTGTGTGGGGAAGTTGTTTCGGTGTGTGGGGAAGGTGTTTCAATGTGTGGGGAAGGGGTTTCAGTGTGTGGGGATGGGTGTCAGTGTGTGGCGATGGGTTTCAGCGTGTGCGGACGGGGTTTCAGTGTGTGGAAAAGGCGTTTCAATGTGTGGAAGGGGTTACAGTGTGTGGGAAAGGTGTTTCAGTGTTTCAGGAAGGTGTTTCAGTGTGTGGGGAAGGGGTTTCAGAGTGTGGGTAAGGGTTTCAGTGTGTGGGTGAGGGTTTCAGTTTGTGGGGAAGGTGCTTCCGTATGTGCGGAAGGGGTTTCAGTTTGTGGGGAAGGTGTTTCATTGTGTGGGGAAGGTGTTTCATTGTGTGGGGAAGGTGTTTCAGTGTGTGGGGATGGGTTTCAGTGTGTGGCGATTTGTTTCAGTGTGTGCGGAAGGGGTTTCAGTGTGTGGAAAAGGCGTTTAAGTGTGTGGAAGGGGTTACAGTGTGTGGAAAAGCGGTTTCAGAGTGTGGGTAAGGGTTTAAGTGTGTGGGGAAGGTGTTTCAGTGCGTGGGGAAGGGGTTTCAGAGTGTGGGGAAGGGGTTTCAGAGTGTGGGTAAGGGTTTCAGTGTGTGGGGATGGTGTTTCAGTGCGTGGGGATGGGGTTTCAGAGTGTGGGGAAGGGTTTCCGTGTGGGGGGAAGTGTTTTAAGTGTGTGGGGAATGGGTTTCAGTGTGTGGGGATGTGTTTCAGTGTGTGAGGAATGGGTTTCAGTGTGTGGGGAAGGGGTTGCAGTGTGTAGGGAATGGTGTCACTGTGTGCGGAAGGAGTTTCAGTGTTTGGGGAAGGGGTTTCAGTGTGTAGGGAAGGTGTTTCAATATCTGCGGAAGGGGTTTCAGTGTGTGGGGAAGGGTTTCCAGTGTCTGGGGAAGGTGTTTCAGTGTGTGCGGAAGGGGTTTCAGTGTGTGCGGAAGGCGTTTCAGTGTGTGGGGAATGTGTTTCAGTGTGTTTGGAAGGGTTTCAGTGTGTGGGGAATGTGTTTCAGTGTGTTTGGAAGGGTTTCAGAGTGTGGGGAATGTGTTTCAGTGAGTGGTGAATGGGTTTCAGTGTTTCGGGAAGGGTTTCAGTGTGTGTGGAAGGGGTGTCAGTGTCTGGGGAAGGTGTTTCAGTTTGTGGGGGAATGTGTTTCGGTGTGTGCGGAAGGGGTTTCAGTGTGTGGGGAAGGTGTTTCAGTGTGTGGGGAAGTGTTTCAGTGTGTGGGGAAGGTGTTTCAGTGGGTGGGTAAGGGTTTCAGTTTGTGGGGAAGGTGTTTCTGTGTGTGCGGAATGGGTTTCAGTGTGTGGGGAAGGTGTTTCATTGTGTGGGGAAGTTGTTTCGGTGTGTGGGGAAGGTGTTTCAATGTGTGGGGAAGGGGTTTCAGTGTGTGGGGAAGGTGCTCCGGTGTGTGGTGAAGGTGTTTCAGTGTGTGGGGAAGGGGTGTCAGTGTGTGGGGAAGTGTTTCAGTGTGTGGGGAAGGGGTTTCAGTGTGTAGGGAAGGGTTTCAGTGTGTGGGGAAGGTGTTTTGGTGTGTTCTGAAGGTGTTTCAGTGTGTGGGGAAGGGGTTTCAGTGTGTGGGGAAGTGTTTCAGTGTGTGGGGAAGGGGTTTCAGTGTGTGGGGAAGGGTTTCAGTGTGTGTGGAAGGTGTTTCAGTGTGTGGGGAAGGGGTTTCAGTGTTTGGGGAAGGTGTTTCAGTGAGTGGGGTAGGTGTTTCAGTGTGTGGGGAAGGTGTTTTTGTGTGTGCGGAAGGGGTCTCATAGTGTGGGGAAGGTGTTTCAGTGTGTGTGGAAGCTGTTTCAGTGTGTGATGAAGGGGTTTCAATGTGTGGGGAAGGTGTTTCAGAGTGTGCAAAAGGGGTTTCAGTGTTTGTAGAATTGGTTTCAGTGTGTGGGGAAGGGGTTTCAGTGTGTGGGGAAGGTGTTTCAGTGTGTGCGGAATGGGTTTCAGTGTGTGGGGAAGGGGTTTCAGTTTGTGGGGAAGAGTTTCACTGTGTGCGGAAAGGGTTTCAGCGTGTGGGGAAGGTGTTTCAGTGTGTGGGGAATTTGTTTCACTGTGTGGGGAAGGGGTTTCAGTGTGTGGGGATATGTTTCAGTGTGTGGGGAAGGGGTTTCAGTGTGTGGGGATGTGTTTCAGTGTGTGGGGAAGGATTGCAGTGTGTGTGGAAGGGTTGTCAGTGTTTGGGGAAGGTGTTTCAGTGTGTGGGGAATGTGTTTCAGTCTGTGCGGAAGGGGTTTCAGTGTGTGGGGAAGGTGTTTCAGTGTGCGGGGAAGGTGTTTCTGTGTGGGGAAGGGGTTTCAGTGTGTGGGGAAGGGTTTTAGTGTGTGGGTAAGGGGTTTCAGTGGGTGGGTAATGGTTTCAGTGTGTGGGGAAGGTTTGTCAGTGTGTGTGGAATGGGTTTCAGTGTGTGGGGAAGGTGTTTCATTGTGTGGGGAAGGTGTTTCAGTGTGTGGGGAAGGTGTTTCAGTGTGTGGGGAAGGGGTTTCAGTGAGTGGGGAAGCTGTTTCAATGTGTATGGAAGGTGCTTCAGTGTGTGCGGAAGGGGTTTCAGTGTGTGGGGAAGGTGTTTCGGTGTGTGGGGATGGTGTTTCAGTGTGTGGGGAAGCGGTTTCAGTGTTTGGGGAAGTTGTTTCAGTGTGTGGTGAAGATGTTTCAGTGTGTGGGGAAGGGGTTTCAGTGTGTGGCGAAGGGTTTCAGTGTATGGGGAAGGGGTTTCAGTGTGTGGGGAAGGGTTTCAGTGTGTGGGGAAGGTATTTCAGTGTTTGGGGAAGGTGTTTCAGTGTGTGGGGAAGGTGTTTCAGTGTGTGGGGTAGGTGTTTCTGTGTGTGTGGAAGGGGTCTCAGAGTGTGGGGAAGGGTTTCAGTGTGTGTGGATGGGATTTCAGTGTGTGGGGAAGGGGTTTCTGTGTGTGGGGAATGTGTTTCAGTGTGTATGGAAGTGTTTCAGTGTGAGGGGATTGTGTTTCAGTGTGTGGTGAATGGGTTTCAGTGTTTGGGGAAGGGTTTCAGTGTGTGGGGAAGGGGTATCGGTGTGTGGGGAAGGTGTTTCAGTGTGTGGGGATGTGTTGCAGTGTGTGGTGAAGCTGTTTCAGTGTGTGTGGAAGGGGTTTCAGTGTGTGGGGAAGGTGTTACAGTATGTGGGGAAGCTGTTTCAGTGTGTGTGGAAGCTGTTTCAGTGTGTGACGAAGGGGTTTCAGTGTGTGGGGAAGGTGTTTCCGTGTGTGTGAAAGGGGTTTCAGTGTGTGAGGAAGGGGTTTCAGTGTGTGGGGAAGATTTTCACTGTGTGCGGAAAGGGTTTCAGCGTGTGGGGAAGTTGTTTCAGTGTGTGGTGAAGGTGTTTCAGTGTGTGGGGAAGGGTTTCAGTGTGTGCGGAAGGGGTTTCAGTGTGTGGGCAATGTGTTTCAGTATGTGGGGATGTGTTTCAGTGTGTGGGGAAGGGTTTCAGTGTGTGCGGAAGGGGTTTCAGTGTGTGGGGAAGGTGTTTCAGTGGGTGGGCAATGTGTTTCAGTATGTGGGGATGTGTTTCAGTGTGTGGGGAAGGGTTTCAGTGTGTGGGGATCGTGTTTCAGTATGTGGGGATGGGTTTCAGGGTGTGGGGATCAGTTTCAGTGTGTGGGGATAGGTTTCAGTGTGTGCGGAAGGGGCTTCAGTGTGTGGGGAAGGTGTTTCTGTGTGTGGGGATGTGTTTCAGTGTGTGGAGAAGGGATTTCATTGTGTGGGGAAGGGGTTTCAGTGTGTGGGGAAGGGGATTCAGTGTGTGGCAATGGGTTTCAGTTTGTGCGGAAGGGGTTTCAGTGTGTGGGGAAGGTGTTTCAGTGTGTGGGGAGGGGGTTCCATTGTGTGGGAAAGGGGTTTCAGTCTGTGGGGAAGGTGTTTCAGTGTGTGGGGAAGGGGTTTCAGAGTGTGGGTAAGTCTTTCAGTGTGTGGGGAAGGTGTTTCAGTGCGTGGGGAAGGGGTTTCAGAGTGATGGGAAGGGTTTCCGTGTGGGGGGGAAGGGGTTTCAGTGTGTGGGGATGGGTTTCAGTGTGTGAGGAAGAGGTTTCAGTGTGTGGGGAAGGTGTTTCAGTGTGTGGGGATGGGTTTCAGTGTGTGGCGATTTGTTTCAGTGTGTGCGGAAGGGGTTTCAGTGTGTGGAAAAGGCGTTTAAGTGTGTGGAAGGGGTTACAGTGTGTGGAAAAGGGGTTTCAGAGTGTGGGTAAGGGTTTCAGTGTGTGGGGAAGGTGTTTCAGTGCGTGGGGAAGGGGTTTCAGAGTGTGGGGAAGGGGTTTCAGAGTGTGGGTAAGGGTTTCAGTGTGTGGGGATGGTGTTTCAGTGCATGGGGAAGGGGTTTCAGAGTGTGGGGAAGGGTTTCCGTGTGGGGGGAAGTGTTTTAAGTGTGTGGGGAAAGGGTTACAGTGTGTGGGGATGTGTTTCAGTGTGTGAGGAATGGGTTTCAGTGTGTTGGGAAGGGGTTGCAGTGTGTGGGGAAGGGTTTCACTGTGTGCGGAAGGAGTTTCAGTGTTGGGGAAGGGGTTTCAGTGTGTAGGGAAGGTGTTTCAATATCTGCGGAAGGGGTTTCAGTGTGTGGGGAAGGGTTTCAGTGTCTGGGGAAGGTGTTTCAGTGTGTGCGGAAGGGGTTTCAGTGTGTACGGAAGGCGTTTCAGTGTTTGGGGAATGTGTTTCAGTGTGTTTGGAAGGGTTTCAGAGTGTGGGGAATGTGTTTCAGTGTGTGGTGAATGGGTTTCAGTGTTTCGGAAAGGGTTTCAGTGTTTGCGGAAGGGGTGTCAGTGTCTGGGGAAGGTGTTTCAGTTTGTGGGGGAATGTGTTTCGGTGTGTGCAGAAGGGGTTTCAGTGTATGGGGAAGGTGTTTCAGTGTGTGGGGAAGGGGTTTCAGTGTGTGGGGAAGTGTTTCAGTGTGTGGGGAAGGGGTTTCAGTGGGTGGGTAAGGGTTTCAGTGTGTGGGGAAGGTGTTTCTGTGTGTGCGGAATGGGTTTCAGTGTGTGGGGAAGGTGTTTCATTGTGTGGGGTAAGTGTTTCAGTGCGTGGGGAAGGTGTTTCAGTGTGTGGGGAAGGGGTTTCAGTGTGTGGGGAAGCGTTTTCTGTGTGTGGGGAAGGTGTTGAAGTGTGTGCGGAAGGGGTTTCAGTGTGTGGGGAAGTTGTTTCGGTGTGTGGGGAAGGTGTTTCAATGTGTGGGGAAGGGGTTTCAGTGTGTGGGGATGGGTGTCAGTGTGTGGCGATGGGTTTCAGCGTGTGCGGACGGGGTTTCAGTGTGTGGAAAAGGCGTTTCAATGTGTGGAAGGGGTTACAGTGTGTGGGAAAGGTGTTTCAGTGTTTCAGGAAGGTGTTTCAGTGTGTGGGGAAGGGGTTTCAGAGTGTGGGTAAGGGTTTCAGTGTGTGGGTGAGGGTTTCAGTTTGTGGGGAAGGTGCTTCCGTATGTGCGGAAGGGGTTTCAGTTTGTGGGGAAGGTGTTTCATTGTGTGGGGAAGGTGTTTCATTGTGTGGGGAAGGTGTTTCAGTGTGTGGGGATGGGTTTCAGTGTGTGGCGATTTGTTTCAGTGTGTGCGGAAGGGGTTTCAGTGTGTGGAAAAGGCGTTTAAGTGTGTGGAAGGGGTTACAGTGTGTGGAAAAGCGGTTTCAGAGTGTGGGTAAGGGTTTAAGTGTGTGGGGAAGGTGTTTCAGTGCGTGGGGAAGGGGTTTCAGAGTGTGGGGAAGGGGTTTCAGAGTGTGGGTAAGGGTTTCAGTGTGTGGGGATGGTGTTTCAGTGCGTGGGGAAGGGGTTTCAGAGTGTGGGGAAGGGTTTCCGTGTGGGGGGAAGTGTTTTAAGTGTGTGGGGAATGGGTTTCAGTGTGTGGGGATGTGTTTCAGTGTGTGAGGAATGGGTTTCAGTGTGTGGGGAAGGGGTTGCAGTGTGTAGGGAATGGTGTCACTGTGTGCGGAAGGAGTTTCAGTGTTTGGGGAAGGGGTTTCAGTGTGTAGGGAAGGTGTTTCAATATCTGCGGAAGGGGTTTCAGTGTGTGGGGAAGGGTTTCCAGTGTCTGGGGAAGGTGTTTCAGTGTGTGCGGAAGGGGTTTCAGTGTGTGCGGAAGGCGTTTCAGTGTGTGGGGAATGTGTTTCAGTGTGTTTGGAAGGGTTTCAGTGTGTGGGGAATGTGTTTCAGTGTGTTTGGAAGGGTTTCAGAGTGTGGGGAATGTGTTTCAGTGAGTGGTGAATGGGTTTCAGTGTTACGGGAAGGGTTTCAGTGTGTGTGGAAGGGGTGTCAGTGTCTGGGGAAGGTGTTTCAGTTTGTGGGGGAATGTGTTTCGGTGTGTGCGGAAGGGGTTTCAGTGTGTGGGGAAGGTGTTTCAGTGTGTGGGGAAGTGTTTCAGTGTGTGGGGAAGGTGTTTCAGTGGGTGGGTAAGGGTTTCAGTTTGTGGGGAAGGTGTTTCTGTGTGTGCGGAATGGGTTTCAGTGTGTGGGGAAGGTGTTTCATTGTGTGGGGAAGTTGTTTCGGTGTGTGGGGAAGGTGTTTCAATGTGTGGGGAAGGGGTTTCAGTGTGTGGGGAAGGTGCTCCGGTGTGTGGTGAAGGTGTTTCAGTGTGTGGGGAAGGGGTGTCAGTGTGTGGGGAAGTGTTTCAGTGTGTGGGGAAGGGGTTTCAGTGTGTAGGGAAGGGTTTCAGTGTGTGGGGAAGGTGTTTTGGTGTGTTCTGAAGGTGTTTCAGTGTGTGGGGAAGGGGTTTCAGTGTGTGGGGAAGTGTTTCAGTGTGTGGGGAAGGGGTTTCAGTGTGTGGGGAAGGGTTTCAGTGTGTGTGGAAGGTGTTTCAGTGTGTGGGGAAGGGGTTTCAGTGTTTGGGGAAGGTGTTTCAGTGAGTGGGGTAGGTGTTTCAGTGTGTGGGGAAGGTGTTTTTGTGTGTGCGGAAGGGGTCTCATAGTGTGGGGAAGGTGTTTCAGTGTGTGTGGAAGCTGTTTCAGTGTGTGATGAAGGGGTTTCAATGTGTGGGGAAGGTGTTTCAGAGTGTGCAAAAGGGGTTTCAGTGTTTGTAGAATTGGTTTCAGTGTGTGGGGAAGGGGTTTCAGTGTGTGGGGAAGGTGTTTCAGTGTGTGCGGAATGGGTTTCAGTGTGTGGGGAAGGGGTTTCAGTTTGTGGGGAAGAGTTTCACTGTGTGCGGAAAGGGTTTCAGCGTGTGGGGAAGGTGTTTCAGTGTGTGGGGAAGGTGTTTCACTGTGTGGGGAAGGGGTTTCAGTGTGTGGGGATATGTTTCAGTGTGTGGGGAAGGGGTTTCAGTGTGTGGGGATGTGTTTCAGTGTGTGGGGAAGGATTGCAGTGTGTGTGGAAGGGTTGTCAGTGTTTGGGGAAGGTGTTTCAGTGTGTGGGGAATGTGTTTCAGTCTGTGCGGAAGGGGTTTCAGTGTGTGGGGAAGGTGTTTCAGTGTGCGGGGAAGGTGTTTCTGTGTGGGGAAGGGGTTTCAGTGTGTGGGGAAGGGTTTTAGTGTGTGGGTAAGGGGTTTCAGTGGGTGGGTAATGGTTTCAGTGTGTGGGGAAGGTTTGTCAGTGTGTGTGGAATGGGTTTCAGTGTGTGGGGAAGGTGTTTCATTGTGTGGGGAAGGTGTTTCAGTGTGTGGGGAAGGTGTTTCAGTGTGTGGGGAAGGGGTTTCAGTGAGTGGGGAAGCTGTTTCAATGTGTATGGAAGGTGCTTCAGTGTGTGCGGAAGGGGTTTCAGTGTGTGGGGAAGGTGTTTCGGTGTGTGGGGATGGTGTTTCAGTGTGTGGGGAAGCGGTTTCAGTGTTTGGGGAAGTTGTTTCAGTGTGTGGTGAAGATGTTTCAGTGTGTGGGGAAGGGGTTTCAGTGTGTGGCGAAGGGTTTCAGTGTATGGGGAAGGGGTTTCAGTGTGTGGGGAAGGGTTTCAGTGTGTGGGGAAGGTATTTCAGTGTTTGGGGAAGGTGTTTCAGTGTGTGGGGAAGGTGTTTCAGTGTGTGGGGTAGGTGTTTCTGTGTGTGTGGAAGGGGTCTCAGAGTGTGGGGAAGGGTTTCAGTGTGTGTGGATGGGATTTCAGTGTGTGGGGAAGGGGTTTCTGTGTGTGGGGAATGTGTTTCAGTGTGTATGGAAGTGTTTCAGTGTGAGGGGAATGTGTTTCAGTGTGTGGTGAATGGGTTTCAGTGTTTGGGGAAGGGTTTCAGTGTGTGGGGAAGGGGTATCGGTGTGTGGGGAAGGTGTTTCAGTGTGTGGGGATGTGTTGCAGTGTGTGGTGAAGCTGTTTCAGTGTGTGTGGAAGGGGTTTCAGTGTGTGGGGAAGGTGTTACAGTATGTGGGGAAGCTGTTTCAGTGTGTGTGGAAGCTGTTTCAGTGTGTGACGAAGGGGTTTCAGTGTGTGGGGAAGGTGTTTCCGTGTGTGTGAAAGGGGTTTCAGTGTGTGAGGAAGGGGTTTCAGTGTGTGGGGAAGATTTTCACTGTGTGCGGAAAGGGTTTCAGCGTGTGGGGAAGTTGTTTCAGTGTGTGGTGAAGGTGTTTCAGTGTGTGGGGAAGGGGTTTCAGTGTGTGGGGATGTGTTTCAGTGTGTGGGGAAGGGGTTTCAGTGTGTGGGGATGCGTTTCAGTGTGTGGGGAAGGATTGCAGTGTGTGTGGAAGGGGTGTCAGTGTTTGGGGAAGGTGTTTCAGTGTGTGGGGAATGTGTTTCAGTGTGTGCGGAAGGGGTTTCAGTGTGTGGGGAAGGTGTTTCAGTGTGCGGGGAAGGTGTTTCAGTGTGTGGGGAAGGGGTTTCAGTGTGTGGGGAAGGGTATCAATGTGTGGGGAAGGGGTTTCAGTGGGTTGGTAATGGTTTCAGTGTGTGGGGAATGTTTTTCAGTGTGTGCGGAATGGGTTTCAGTGTGTGGGGAAGGTGTTTCAGAGTGTGGGAATGGGGTTTCAGTGAGTGGGGAAGGGGTTTCAGTGCGTGGGGAAGGTGTTTCGGTGTGTGGTGAAGGTGTTTCAGTGTGTGGGGAAGGGGTTTCAGTGTGTGGGGAAGGTGTTTCAGTGTGTGGGGAATGTGTTTCAGTGAGTGGTGAATGGGTTTCAGTGTTTCGGGAAGGGTTTCAGTGTGTGTGGAAGGGGTGTCAGTGTCTGGGGAAGGTGTTTCAGTTTGTGGGGGAATGTGTTTCGGTGTGTGCGGAAGGGGTTTCAGTGTGTGGGGAAGGTGTTTCAGTGTGTGGGGAAGTGTTTCAGTGTGTGGGGAAGGTGTTTCAGTGGGTGGGTAAGGGTTTCAGTTTGTGGGGAAGGTGTTTCTGTGTGTGCGGAATGGGTTTCAGTGTGTGGGGAAGGTGTTTCATTGTGTGGGGAAGTTGTTTCGGTGTGTGGGGAAGGTGTTTCAATGTGTGGGGAAGGGGTTTCAGTGTGTGGGGAAGGTGCTCCGGTGTGTGGTGAAGGTGTTTCAGTGTGTGGGGAAGGGGTGTCAGTGTGTGGGGAAGTGTTTCAGTGTGTGGGGAAGGGGTTTCAGTGTGTAGGGAAGGGTTTCAGTGTGTGGGGAAGGTGTTTTGGTGTGTTCTGAAGGTGTTTCAGTGTGTGGGGAATGGGTTTCAGTGTGTGGGGAAGTGTTTCAGTGTGTGGGGAAGGGGTTTCAGTGTGTGGGGAAGGGTTTCAGTGTGTGTGGAAGGTGTTTCAGTGTGTGGGGAAGGGGTTTCAGTGTTTGGGGAAGGTGTTTCAGTGAGTGGGGTAGGTGTTTCAGTGTGTGGGGAAGGTGTTTTTGTGTGTGCGGAAGGGGTCTCATAGTGTGGGGAAGGTGTTTCAGTGTGTGTGGAAGCTGTTTCAGTGTGTGATGAAGGGGTTTCAATGTGTGGGGAAGGTGTTTCAGAGTGTGCAAAAGGGGTTTCAGTGTTTGCAGAATTGGTTTCAGTGTGTGGGGAAGGGGTTTCAGTGTGTGGGGAAGGTGTTTCAGTGTGTGCGGAATGGGTTTCAGTGTGTGGGGAAGGGGTTTCAGTTTGTGGGGAAGAGTTTCACTGTGTGCGGAAAGGGTTTCAGCGTGTGGGGAAGGTGTTTCAGTGTGTGGGGAAGGTGTTTCAGTGCGTGGGGAAGGGGTTTCAGTGTGTGGGGATGTGTTTCAGTGTGTGGGGAAGGGGTTTCAGTGTGTGGGGATGTGTTTCAGTGTGTGGGGAAGGATTGCAGTGTGTGTGGAAGGGTTGTCAGTGTTTGGGGAAGGTGTTTCAGTGTGTGGGGAATGTGTTTCAGTCTGTGCGGAAGGGGTTTCAGTGTGTGGGGAAGGTGTTTCAGTGTGCGGGGAAGGTGTTTCTGTGTGGGGAAGGGGTTTCAGTGTGTGGGGAAGGGTTTTAGTGTGTGGGTAAGGGGTTTCAGTGGGTGGGTAATGGTTTCAGTGTGTGGGGAAGGTTTGTCAGTGTGTGTGGAATGGGTTTCAGTGTGTGGGGAAGGTGTTTCATTGTGTGGGGAAGGTGTTTCAGTGTGTGGGGAAGGTGTTTCAGTGTGTGGGGAAGGGGTTTCAGTGAGTGGGGAAGCTGTTTCAATGTGTATGGAAGGTGTTTCAGTGTGTGCGGAAGGGGTTTCAGTGTGTGGGGAAGGTGTTTCGGTGTGTGGGGATGGTGTTTCAGTGTGTGGGGAAGCGGTTTCAGTGTTTGGGGAAGTTGTTTCAGTGTGTGGTGAAGATGTTTCAGTGTGTGGGGAAGGGGTTTCAGTGTGTGGCGAAGGGTTTCAGTGTATGGGGAAGGGGTTTCAGTGTGTGGGGAAGGGTTTCAGTGTGTGGGGAAGGTATTTCAGTGTTTGGGGAAGGTGTTTCAGTGTGTGGGGAAGGTGTTTCAGTGTGTGGGGTAGGTGTTTCTGTGTGTGTGGAAGGGGTCTCAGAGTGTGGGGAAGGGTTTCAGTGTGTGTGGATGGGATTTCAGTGTGTGGGGAAGGGGTTTCTGTGTGTGGGGAATGTGTTTCAGTGTGTATGGAAGTGTTTCAGTGTGAGGGGAATGTGTTTCAGTGTGTGGTGAATGGGTTTCAGTGTTTGGGGAAGGGTTTCAGTGTGTGGGGAAGGGGTATCGGTGTGTGGGGAAGGTGTTTCAGTGTGTGGGGATGTGTTGCAGTGTGTGGTGAAGCTGTTTCAGTGTGTGTGGAAGGGGTTTCAGTGTGTGGGGAAGGTGTTACAGTATGTGGGGAAGCTGTTTCAGTGTGTGTGGAAGCTGTTTCAGTGTGTGACGAAGGGGTTTCAGTGTGTGGGGAAGGTGTTTCCGTGTGTGTGAAAGGGGTTTCAGTGTTTGCAGAATTGGTTTCAGTGTGTGGGGAAGGTGTTTCAGTGTGTGCGGAATGGGTTTCTGTGTGTGAGGAAGGGGTTTCAGTGTGTGGGGAAGATTTTCACTGTGTGCGGAAAGGGTTTCAGCGTGTGGGGAAGTTGTTTCAGTGTGTGGTGAAGGTGTTTCAGTGTGTGGGGAAGGGGTTTCAGTGTGTGGGGATGTGTTTCAGTGTGTGGGGAAGGGGTTTCAGTGTGTGGGGATGTGTTTCAGTGTGTGGGGAAGGATTGCAGTGTGTGTGGAAGGGGTGTCAGTGTTTGGGGAAGGTGTTTCAGTGTGTGGGGAATGTGTTTCAGTGTGTGCGGAAGGGGTTTCAGTGTGTGGGGAAGGTGTTTCAGTGTGCGGGGAAGGTGTTTCAGTGTGTGGGGAAGGGGTGTCAGTGTGTGGGGAAGGGTTTCAATGTGTGGGGAAGGGGTTTCAGTGGGTTGGTAATGGTTTCAGTGTGTGGGGAAGGTTTTTCAGTGTGTGCGGAATGGGTTTCAGTGTGTGGGGAAGGTGTTTCATTGTGTGGGGAAGGTGTTTCATAGTGTGGGAAAGGGGTTTCAGTGAGTGGGGAAGGGGTTTCAGTGCGTGGGGAAGGTGTTTCGGTGTGTGGCGAAGGTGTTTCAGTGTGTGGGGAAGGGGTTTCAGTGTGTGGGGAAGGTGTTTCAGTGTGTGGTGAAGATGTTTCAGTGTGTGGGGAAGGGGTTTCAGTGTGTGGGGAAGGGTTACAGTGTGTGGGGAAGGTGTTGCAGTGTTTGGGGAAGGTGTTTCAGTGTGTGGGGAAGGTGTTTCAGTGTGTGGGGTAGGTGTTTCTCTGTGTGTGGAAGGGGTCTCAGAGTGTGGGGAAGGGTTTCAGTGTGTGTGGATGGGATTTCAGTGTGTGGGGAAGGGGTTTCTGTGTGTGGGGAATGTGTTTCAGTGTGTTTGGAAGTGTTTCAGTGTGAGGGGAATGTGTTTCAGTGTGTGGTGAATGGGTTTCAGTGTTTGGGGAAGGGTTTCAGTGTGTGGGGACGGGGGGGTCAGTGTGTGGGGAAGGTGTTTCAGTGTGTGGGGATGTGTTGCAGTGTGTGGTGAAGGTGTTTAAGTGTGTGCGGAAGGGGTTTCAGTGTGTGGGGAAGGTGTTTCAGTGTGTGGGGAAGCTGTTTCAGTGTGTGGGGAAGGGATTTCAGTGTGTGGGGAAAGGTTTCAGTGTGTGTGGAAAGGGTTTCAAAGTGTGGGTAATGGTTTCCGTGTGTGGGGAAGGTGCTTCAGTGTGTGCGGAAGGGGTTTCAGTGTGTGGGGAAGGGGTTTCAGTGTGTGGGGAAGCTGTTTCAGTGTGTGGGGAAGGTGTTTCAGTGTGTGCGGAAGGGGTTTCAGTGTGTGGGGAAGGTGTTTTGGTCTGTGGGGAAAGTGTTTCAGCGTGTGGGGATGGTGTTTCAGTGTGTGGGGAAGGTGTTTCAGGGTATGGGGAAGGGGTTTCAGTATGTGGGGAAGGGTTTAGGTGTGTGGGGAAGGGGTTTCAGTGTGTGGGGAAGGGTTTCAGTGTGTGAGGGAGGTGTTTCAGTGTGTGGGGAAGAGGCTTCAGTGAGTGGGGAAAGTGTTTCAGTGTGTGGGGAAGGTGTTTCAGTGTGTGGGGAAGGTGTTTCAGTGTGTGGGGAAGCGGTCTCAGAGTGTGGGGAAGGGTGTCAGTGTGTGGGGATGGGATTTCAATGTGTGGGGAAGGTGTTTCAGTGTGTGGGGAAGGTGTTTCAGTATGTGGGGATGGGGTCTCAGTGTGTGGGGAAGGTGTTTTAGTGCGTGGGGATGTGCATCAGTGTGTGGGAATGTGTTTCAGTGTGTGGGGAAGTGTTTCAGTGTGTTGGGAATGTCTTTCAGTGTGTGGGGATGGGTTGCAGTGTGTGGGAAAGGGGTTTCAGTGTGTGAGGAAGGTGTTTCAGTGTGTGGGCAATGTGTTTCAGTGTGTGGGGATGTGTTTCAGTGTGTGGGGAAGGGTTTCAGTGTGTGGGGATGGTGTTTCAGTATGTGGGGATGGGTTTCCGGGTGTGGGGATCAGTTTCAGTGTGTGGGGATGGGTTTCAGTGTGTGCGGAAGGGGCTTCAGTGTGTGGGGAAGGTGTTTCTGTGTGTGGGGATGTGTTTCAGTGTGTGGGAAAGGGATTTCATTGTGTGAGGAAGGGGTTTCAGTGTGTGGGGAAGGGGTTTCAGTGTGTGGCAATGGGTTTCAGTTTGTGCGGAAGGGGTTTCAGTGTGTGGGGAAGGTGTTTCAGTGCGTGGGGAAGGGGTTTCAGAGTGTGGGTAAGGCTTTCAGTGTGTGGGGAAGGTGTTTCAGTGCGTGGGGAAGGAGTTTCAGAGTGTGGGGAAGGGTTTCAGTTGGTTGGATGGGATTTCAGTGTGTGGGGAAGGTGTTTCAGTGTGTGTGGAAGCTGTTTCAGTGTTTGACGAAGGGGTTTCAGTGTGTGGGGAAGGTGTTTCCGTGTGTGTGAAAGGGGTTTCAGTGTTTGCAGAATTGGTTTCAGTGTGTGGGGAAGGGGTTTCAGTGTGTGGGGAAGGTGTTTCAGTGTGTGCGGAATGGGTTTCAGTGTGTGAGGAAGGGGTTTCAGTGTGTGGGGAAGATTTTCACTGTGTGCGGAAAGGGTTTCAGCGTGTGGGGAAGTTGTTTCAGTGTGTGGTGAAGGTGTTTCAGTGTGTGGGGAAGGGGTTTCAGTGTGTGGGGATGTGTTTCAGTGTGTGCGGAAGGGGTTTCAGTGTGTGGGGATGTGTTTCAGTGTGTGGGGAAGGATTGCAGTGTGTGTGGAAGGGGTGTCACTGTTTGGCAAGGTGTTTCAGTGTGTGGGGAATGTGTTTCAGTGTGTGCGGAAGGGGTTTCAGTGTGTGGGAAAGGTGTTTCAGTGTGCGGGGAAGGTGTTTCAGTGTGTGGGGAAGGGGTTTCAGTGTGTGGGGAAGGGTTTCAATGTGTGGGGAAGGGGTTTCAGTGGGTTGGTAATGGTTTCAGTGTGTGGGGAAGGTTTTTCAGTGTGTGCGGAATGGGTTTCAGTGTGTGGGGAAGGTGTTTCATTGTGTGGGGAAGGTGTTTCAGAGTGTGGGAAAGGGGTTTCAGTGAGTGGGGAAGCTGTTTCAGTGTGTATGGAAGGTGTTTCAGTGTGTGCGGAAGGGGTTTCAGTGTGTGGGGAAGGTGTTTCGGTGTGTGGCGAAGGTGTTTCAGTGTGTGGGGAAGGGGTTTCAGTGTGTGGGGAAGGTGTTTCAGTGTGTGGTGAAGATGTTTCAGTGTGTGGGGAAGGGGTTCCAGTGTGTGGGGAAGGGTTTCAGTGTGTGGGGAAGGTGTTGCAGTGTGTGGGGAAGGTGTTTCAGTGTGTGCGGAAGGTGTTTCAGTGTGTGGGGTAGGTGTTTCTCTGTGTGTGGAAGGGGTCTCAGAGTGTGGGGAAGGGTTTCAGTGTGTGTGGATGGGATTTCAGTGTGTGGGGAAGGGGTTTCTGTGTGTGGGGAATGTGTTTCAGTGTGTTTGGAAGTGTTTCAGTGTGAGGGGAATGTGTTTCAGTGTGTGGTGAATGGGTTTCAGTGTTTGGGGAAGGGTTTCAGTGTGTGGGGACGGGGGGGTCAGTGTGTGGGGAAGGTGTTTCAGTGTGTGGGGATGTGTTGCAGTGTGTGGTGAAGGTGTTTAAGTGTGTGCGGAAGGGGTTTCAGTGTGTGGGGAAGGTGTTTCAGTGTGTGGGGAAGCTGTTTCAGTGTGTGGGGAAGGGATTTCAGTGTGTGGGGAAAGGTTTCAGTGTGTGTGGAAAGGGTTTCAAAGTGTGCGTAAGGGTTTCAGTGTGTGGGGAAGGTGCTTCAGTGTGTGCGGAAGGCGTTTCAGTGTGTGGGGAAGGTGTTTGATTGTGCGGGGAAGGTGTTTCAGTGTGTGGGGAAGGTTTTTCAGTGTGTGTGGAATGGGTTTCAGTGTGTGGGGAAGGTGTTTCATTGTGTGGGGAAGATGTTTCAGTGTGTGGGGAAGGTGTTTCAGTGTGTGAGGAAGGGGTTTCAGTGTGTGGGGAAGCTGTTTCAGTGTGTGGGGAAGGTGTTTCAGTGTTTGCGGAAGGGGTTTCAGTGTGTGGGGAAGGTGTTTTCGTGTGTGGGGAAGGTGTTTCAGCGTGTGGGGAATGTGTTTCAGTGTGTGGGGAAGGTGTTTCAGTGTGTGGTGAAGGAGTATCAGTGTGTGGGGAAGGTTTTTCAGTGTGTGCGGAATGGGTTTCAGTGTGTGGGGAAGGTGTTTCATTGTGTGGGGAAGGTGTTTCAGAGTGTGGGAAAGGGGTTTCAGTGAGTGGGGAAGCTGTTTCAGTGTGTATGGAAGGTGTTTCAGTGTGTGCGGAAGGGGTTTCAGTGTGTGGGGAAGGTGTTTCGGTTTGTTGCGAAGGTGTTTCAGGGTGTGGGGAAGGGGTTTCAGTGTGTGGGGAAGGTGTTTCAGTGTGTGGTGAAGATGTTTCAGTGTGTGGGGAAGGGGTTTCAGTGTGTGGGGAAGGGTTTCAGTGTGTGGGGAAGGTGTTGCAGTGTTTGGGGAAGGTGTTTCAGTGTGTGGGGAAGGTGTTTCAGTGTGTGGGGTAGGTGTTTCTCTGTGTGTGTGGAAGGGGTCTCAGAGTGTGGGGAAGGGTTTCAGTGTGTGTGGATGGGATTTCAGTGTGTGGGGAAGGGGTTTCTGTGTGTTTGGAAGTTTTTCAGTGTGAGGGGAATGTGTTTCAGTGTGTGGTGAATGGGTTTCAGTGTTTGGGGAAGGGGTTTCAGTGTGTGGGGAAGCTGTTTCAGTGTGTGGGGAAGGTGTTTCAGTGTGTGCGGAAGGGGTTTCAGTGTGTGGGGAAGGTGTTTTGGTCTGTGGGGAAAGTGTTTCAGCGTGTGGGGAAGGTGTTTCAGTGTGTGGGGAAGGTGTTTCAGGGTATGGGGAAGGGGTTTCAGTATGTGGGGAAGGGTTTAGGTGTGTGGGGAAGGGGTTTCAGTGTTTGGGGAAGGGTTTCAGTGTGTGAGGGAGGTGTTTCAGTGTGTGGGGAAGAGGTTTCAGTGAGTGGGGAAAGTGTTTCAGTGTGTGGGGAAGGTGTTTCAGTGTGTGGGGAAGGTGTTTCAGTGTGTGGGGAAGCGGTCTCAGAGTGTGGGGAAGGGTGTCAGTGTGTGGGGATGGGATTTCAATGTGTGGGGAAGGTAATTCAGTGTGTGGGGAAGGTGTTTCAGTATGTGGGGATGGGGTCTCAGTGTGTGGGGAAGGTGTTTCAGTGCGTGGGGATGTGCATCAGTGTGTGGGGATGTGTTTCAGTGTGTGGGGAAGTGTTTCAGTGTGTTGGGAAGGTGTTTCAGTGTGTGGGGATGGGCTTCAGTGTGTGGGAAAGGGGTTTCAGTGTGTGAGGAAGGTGTTTCAGTGTGTGGGCAATGTGTTTCAGTGTGTGGGGATGTGTTTCAGTGTGTGGGGAAGGGTTTCAGTGTGTGGGGATGGTGTTTCAGTATGTGGGGATGGGTTTCCGGGTGTGGGGATCAGTTTCAGTGTGTGGGGATGGGTTTCAGTGTGTGCGGAAGGGGCTTCAGTGTGTGGGGAAGGTGTTTCTGTGTGTGGGGATGTGTTTCAGTGTGTGGGAAAGGGATTTCATTGTGTGAGGAAGAAGTTTCAGTGTGTGGGGAAGGGGTTTCAGTGTGCAGCAATGGGTTTCAGTTTGTGCGGAAGGGGTTTCAGTGTGTGGGGAAGGTGTTTCAGTGCGTGGGGAAGTGGTTTCAGAGTGTGGGTAAGGCTTTCAGTGTGTGGGGAAGGTGTTTCAGTGCGTGGGGAAGGAGTTTCAGAGTGTGGGGAAGGGTTTCAGTTGGTTGGATGGGATTTCAGTGTGTGGGGAAGGTGTTTCAGTCTGTGTGGAAGCTGTTTCAGTGTGTGACGAATGGGTTTCAGTGTGTGGGGAAGGTGTTTCCGTGTGTGCGAAAGGGGTTTCAGTGTTTGCAGAATTGGTTTCAGTGTGTGGGGAAGGGGTTTCAGTGTGTGGCGAAGGTGTTTCAGTGTGTGCGGAATGGGTTTCAGTGTGTGAGGAAGGGGTTTCAGTGTGTGGGGAAGATTTTCACTGTGTGCGGAAAGGGTTTCAGCGTGTGGGGAAGTTGTTTCAGTGTGTGGTGAAGGTGTTTCAGTGTGTGGGGAAGGGGTTTCAGTGTGTGGGGATGTGTTTCAGTGTGTGGGGAAGGGGTTTCAGTGTGTGGGGATGTGTTTCAGTGTGTGGGGAAGGATTGCAGTGTGTGTGGAAGGGGTGTCAGTGTTTGGGGAAGGTGTTTCAGTGTGTGGGGAATGTGTTTCAGAGTGTGGGGAAGGTGTTTCAGTGTGCGGGGAAGGTGTTTCAGTGTGTGGGGAAGGGGTTTCAGTGTGTGGGGAAGGGTTTCAATGTGTGGGGAAGGGGTTTCAGTGGGTTGGTAATGGTTTCAGTGTGTGGGGAAGGTTTTTCAGTGTGTGCGGAATGGGTTTCAGTGTGTGGGGAAGGTGTTTCATTGTGTGGGAAAGGTGTTTCAGAGTGTGGGAAAGGGGTTTCAGTGAGTGGGGAAGCTGTTTCAGTGTGTATGAAAGGTGTTTCAGTGTGTGCGGAAGGGGTTTCAGTGTGTGGGGAAGGTGTTTCGGTGTGTGCCGAAGGTGTTTCAGTGTGTGGGGAAGGGGTTTCAGTGTGTGGGGAAGGTGTTTCAGTGTGTGGTGAAGATGTTTCAGTGCGTGGGGAAGGGGTTTCAGTGTGTGGGGAAGGGTTTCAGTGTGTGGGGAAGGTGTTGCAGTGTTTGGGGAAGGTGTTTCAGTGTGTGGGGAAGGTGTTTCAGTGTGTGGGGTAGGTGTTTCTCTGTGTGTGGAAGGGGTCTCAGAGTGTGGGGAAGGGTTTCAGTGTGTGTGGATGGGATTTCAGTGTGTGGGGAAGGGGTTTCTGTGTTTGGGGAATGTGTTTCAGTGTGTTTGGAAGTGTTTCAGTGTGAGGGGAATGTGTTTCAGTGTGTGGTGAATGGGTTTCAGTGTTTGGGGAAGGGTTTCAGTGTGTGGGGACGGGGGGGTCAGTGTGTGGGGAAGGTGTTTCAGTGTATGGGGATGTGTTGCAGTGTGTGGTGAAGGTGTTTAAGTGTGTGCGGAAGGGGTTTCAGTGTGTGGGGAAGGTGTTTCAGTGTGTGGGGAAGCTGTTTCAGTGTGTGGGGAAGGGATTTCAGTGTGTGGGGAAAGGTTTCAGTGTGTGTGGAAAGGGTTTCAAAGTGTGCGTAAGGGTTTCAGTGTGTGGGGAAGGTGCTTCAGTGTGTGCGGAAGGCGTTTCAGTGTGTGGGGAAGGTGTTTGATTGTGTGGGGAAGGTGTTTCATTGTGTGGGGAAGATGTTTCAGTGTGTGGGGAAGGTGTTTCAGTGTGTGAGGAAGGGGTTTCAGTGTGTGGGGAAGCTCTTTCAGTGTGTGGGGAAGCTGTTTCAGTGTTTGCGGAAGGGGTTTCAGTGTGTGGGGAAGGTGATTTGGTGTGTGGGGAAGGTGTTTCAGCGTGTGGGGAATGTGTTTCAGTGTGTGGGGAAGGTGTTTCAGTGTGTGGTGAAGGAGTTTCAGTGTGTGGGGAAGGGGTATCAGTGTGTGGGGAAGGGTTTTAGTGTGTGGGGAAGGGGTTTCAGTGTGTGGGGAAGGGTTTCAGTGTGTGGGGAAGCTGTTTCAGTGTTTGTTGGAAGGTGTTTCAGTGTGTGGGGAAGGTGTTTCAGTGTGTGGGGAAGGTGTTTCTGTGTGTGTGGAAGGGGTCTCAGAGTGTGGGGAAGAGTTTCAGTGTGTGTGGATGAGATTTCAGTGTGTGGGGAAGGGGTTTCAGTGTGTGGGCAATGTGTTTCAGTGTGTTTGGAAGGGTTCAGTGTGTGGGGAATGTGTTTTAGTGTGTGGTGAATGGGTTTCAGTGTGTGGTGAAGGTGTTTCAGTGAGCTGTGAAGGTGTTTCAGGGTATGGGGAAGGGGTTTCAGTATGTGGCGCAGGGTTTAGGTGTGTGGGGAAAGGGTTTCAGTGTGTGCGGAAGGGTTTCAGTGTGTGAGGAAGGTGTTTCAGTGTGTGGGGAAGGGTTTCAGTGAGTGGGGAAAGTGTTTCAGTGTGTGGGGAAGGTGTTTCAGTGTGTGGGGAAGCGGTCTCAGAGTGTGGGGAAGGGTGTCAGTGTGTGGGGATGGGATTTCAATGTGTGGGGAAGGTGTTTCAGTGTGTGGGGAAGGGGTTTCAGTGTGTGGGAAGGTGTTTCAGTGTGTGGTGAAGATGTTTCAGTGTGTGGGGAAGGGGTTTCAGTGTGTGGCGAAGGGTTTTCAGTGTGTGGGGAAGGGGTTTCAGTGTGTGGGGAAGGGTTTCAGTGTGTGGGGAAGGTGTTTCAATGTTTGGGGAAGGTGTTTCAGAGTGTGGGGAAGCTGTTTCAGTGTGTGGGGTAGGTGTTTCTGTGTGTGTGGAAGGGGTCTCAGAGTGTGGGGAAGGGTTTCAGTGTGTGTGGATGGGATTTCAGTGTGTGGGGAAGGGGTTTCTGTGTGTGGGGAATGTGTTTCAGTGTGTTTGGAAGTGTTTCAGTGTGAGGGGAATGTGTTTCAGTGTGTGGTGAATGGGTTTCAGTGTTTGGGGAAGGGTTTCAGTGTGTGGGGACGGGGGGACAGTGTGTGGGGAAGGTGTTTCAGTGTGTGGGAAAGATGTTTGATTGTGCGGGGAAGGTGCTTCAGTGTGTGCGGAAGGCGTTTCAGTGTGTGGGAAAGATGTTTGATTGTGCGGGGAAGGTGTTTCAGTGTGTGGGGAATGTTTTTCAGTGTGTGTGGAATGGGTTTCAGTGTGTGGGGAAGGTGTTTCATTGTGCGGGGAAGATGTTTCAGTGTGTGGGGAAGGTGTTTCAGTGTGTGGGGAAGGGGTTTCAGTGTGTGGGGAAGCTGTTTCAGTGTGTGGGGAAGGTGTTTCAGTGTGTGCGGAAGGGGTTTCAGTGTGTGGGGAAGGTGTTTTGCTGTGTGGGGAAGGTGTTTCAGCGTGTGGGGACGGTGTTTCAGTGTGTGGTGAAGGGGTTTCAGTGTGTGGGGAAGGGGTATCAGTTTGTGGGGAAGGGTTTTAGTGTGTGGGGAAGGGGTTTCAGTGTGTGGGGAAGGGTTTCAGTGTGTGGGGAAGCTTTTCAGTGTTTGGGGAAGGTGTTTCAGTGTGTGGGGAAGGTGTTTCAGTGTGTGGGGTAGGTGTTTCTCTGTGTGTGGAAGGGGTCTCAGAGTGTGGGGAAGGGTTTCAGTGTGTGTGGATGGGATTTCAGTGTGTGGGGAAGGGGTTTCTGTGTGTGGGGAATGTGTTTCAGTGTGTTTGGAAGTGTTTCAGTGTGAGGGGAATGTGTTTCAGTGTGTGGTGAATGGGTTTCAGTGTTTGGGGAAGGGTTTCAGTGTGTGGGGACGGGGGGGTCAGTGTGTGGGGAAGGTGTTTCAGTGTGTGGGGATGTGTTGCAGTGTGTGGTGAAGGTGTTTAAGTGTGTGCGGAAGGGGTTTCAGTGTGTGGGGAAGGTGTTTCAGTGTGTGGGGAAGCTGTTTCAGTGTGTGGGGAAGGGATTTCAGTGTGTGGGGAAAGGTTTCAGTGTGTGTGGAAAGGGTTTCAAAGTGTGCGTAAGGGTTTCAGTGTGTGGGGAAGGTGCTTCAGTGTGTGCGGAAGGCGTTTCTGTGTGTGGGGAAGGTGTTTGATTGTGCGGGGAAGGTGTTTCAGTGTGTGGGGAAGGTTTTTCAGTGTGTGTGGAATGGGTTTCAGTGTGTGGGGAAGGTGTTTCATTGTGTGGGGAAGATGTTTCAGTGTGTGGGGAAGGTGTTTCAGTGTGTGAGGAAGGGGTTTCAGTGTGTGGGGAAGCTGTTTCAGTGTGTGGGGAAGGTGTTTCAGTGTTTGCGGAAGGGGTTTCAGTGTGTGGGGAAGGTGTTTTCGTGTGTGGGGAAGGTGTTTCAGCGTGTGGGGAATGTGTTTCAGTGTGTGGGGAAGGTGTTTCAGTGTGTGGTGAAGGAGTTTCAGTGTGTGGGGAAGGTTTTTCAGTGTGTGCGGAATGGGTTTCAGTGTGTGGGGAAGGTGTTTCATTGTGTGGGGAAGGTGTTTCAGAGTGTGGGAAAGGGGTTTCAGTGAGTGGGGAAGCTGTTTCAGTGTGTATGGAAGGTGTTTCAGTGTGTGCGGAAGGGGTTTCAGTGTGTGGGGAAGGTGTTTCAGTGTGTGGCGAAGGTGTTTCAGGGTGTGGGGAAGGGGTTTCAGTGTGTGGGGAAGGTGTTTCAGTGTGTGGTGAAGATGTTTCAGTGTGTGGGGAAGGGGTTTCAGTGTGTGGGGAAGGGTTTCAGTGTGTGGGGAAGGTGTTGCAGTGTTTGGGGAAGGTGTTTCAGTGTGTGGGGAAGGTGTTTCAGTGTGTGGGGTAGGTGTTTCTCTGCGTGTGTGGAAGGGGTCTCAGAGTGTGGGGAAGGGTTTCAGTGTGTGTGGATGGGATTTCAGTGTGTGGGGAAGGGGTTTCTGTGTGTGGGGAATGTGTTTCCGTGTGTTTGGAAGTGTTTCAGTGTGAGGGGAATGTGTTTCAGTGTGTGGTGAATGGGTTTCAGTGTTTGGGGAAGGGGTTTCAGTGTGTGGGGAAGCTGTTTCAGTGTGTGGGGAAGGTGTTTCAGTGTGTGCGGAAGGGGTTTCAGTGTGTGGGGAAGGTGTTTTGGTCTGTGGGGAAAGTGTTTCAGCGAGTGGGGAAGGTGTTTCAGTGTGTGGGGAAGGTGTTTCAGGGTATGGGGAAGGGGTTTCAGTATGTGGGGAAGGGTTTAGGTGTGTGGGGAAGGGGTTTCAGTGTTTGGGGAAGGGTTTCAGTGTGTGAGGGAGGTGTTTCAGTGTGTGGGGAAGAGGTTTCAGTGAGTGGGGAAAGTGTTTCAGTGTGTGGGGAAGGTGTCTCAGTGTGTGGGGAAGGTGTTTCAGTGTGTGGGGAAGCGGTCTCAGAGTGTGGGGAAGGGTGTCAGTGTGTGGGGATGGGATTTCAATGTGTGGGGAAGGTAATTCAGTGTGTGGGGAAGGTGTTTCAGTATGTGGGGATGGGGTCTCAGTGTGTGGGGAAGGTGTTTCAGTGCGTGGGGATGTGCATCAGTGTGTGGGGATGTGTTTCAGTGTGTGGGGAAGTGTTTCAGTGTGTTGGGAAGGTGTTTCAGTGTGTGGGGATGGGCTTCAGTGTGTGGGAAAGGGGTTTCAGTGTGTGAGGAAGGTGTTTCAGTGTGTGGGCAATGTGTTTCAGTGTGTGGGGATGTGTTTCAGTGTGTGGGGAAGGGTTTCAGTGTGTGGGGATGGTGTTTCAGTATGTGGGGATGGGTTTCCGGGTGTGGGGATCAGTTTCAGTGTGTGGGGATGGGTTTCAGTGTGTGCGGAAGGGGCTTCAGTGTGTGGGGAAGGTGTTTCTGTGTGTGGGGATGTGTTTCAGTGTGTGGGAAAGGGATTTCATTGTGTGAGGAAGAAGTTTCAGTGTGTGGGGAAGGGGTTTCAGTGTGTGGCAATGGGTTTCAGTTTGTGCGGAAGGGGTTTCAGTGTGTGGGGAAGGTGTTTCAGTGCGTGGGGAAGGGGTTTCAGTGTGTGGGTAAGGCTTTCAGTGTGTGGGGAAGGTGTTTCAGTGCGTGGGGAAGGAGTGTCAGAGTGTGGGGAAGGGTTTCAGTTGGTTGGATGGGATTTCAGTGTGTGGGGAAGGTGTTTCAGTCTGTGTGGAAGCTGTTTCAGTGTGTGACGAAGGGGTTTCAGTGTGTGGGGAAGGTGTTTCCGTGTGTGCGAAAGGGGTTTCAGTGTTTGCAGAATTGGTTTCAGTGTGTGGGGAAGGGGTTTCAGTGTGTGGGGAAGGTGTTTCAGTGTGTGCGGAATGGGTTTCAGTGTGTGAGGAAGGGGTTTCAGTGTGTGGGGAAGATTTTCACTGTGTGCGGAAAGGGTTTCAGCGTGTGGGGAAGTTGTTTCAGTGTGTGGTGAAGGTGTTTCAGTGTGTGGGGAAGGGGTTTCAGTGTGTGGGGATGTGTTTCAGTGTGTGGGGAAGGGGTTTCAGTGTGTGGGGATGTGTTTCAGTGTGTGGGGAAGGATTGCAGTGTGTGTGGAAGGGGTGTCAGTGTTTGGGGAAGGTGTTTCAGTGTGTGGGGAATGTGTTTCAGTGTGTGGGGAAGGTGTTTCAGTGTGCGGGGAAGGTGTTTCAGTGTGTGGGGAAGGGGTTTCAGTGTGTGGGGAAGGGTTTCAATGTGTGGGGAAGGGGTTTCAGTGGGTTGGTAATGGTTTCAGTGTGTGGGGAAGGTTTTTCAGTGTGTGCGGAATGGGTTTCAGTGTGTGGGGAAGGTGTTTCATTGTGTGGGAAAGGTGTTTCAGAGTGTGGGAAAGGGGTTTCAGTGAGTGGGGAAGCTGTTTCAGTGTGTATGAAAGGTGTTTCAGTGTGTGCGGAAGGGGTTTCAGTGTGTGGGGATGGTGTTTCGGTGTGTGGCGAAGGTGTTTCAGTATGTGGGGAAGGGGTTTCAGTGTTTGGGGAAGGTGTTTCAGTGTGTGGTGAAGATGTTTCAGTGTGTGGGGAAGGGGTTTCAGTGTGTGGGGAAGGGTTTCAGTGTGTGGGGAAGGTGTTGCAGTGTTTGGGGAAGGTGTTTCTCTGTGTGTGGAAGGGGTCTCAGAGTGTGGGGAAGGGTTTCAGTGTGTGTGGATGGGATTTCAGTGTGTGGGGAAGGGGTTTCTGTGTGTGGGGAATGTGTTTCAGTGTGTTTGGAAGTGTTTCAGTGTGAGGGGAATGTGTTTCAGTGTGTGGTGAATGGGTTTCAGTGTTTGGGGAAGGGTTTCAGTGTGTGGGGACGGGGGGGTCAGTGTGTGGGGAAGGTGTTTCAGTGTGTGGGGATGTGTTGCAGTGTGTGGTGAAGGTGTTTAAGTGTGTGCGGAAGGGGTTTCAGTGTGTGGGGAAGGTGTTTCAGTGTGTGGGGAAGCTGTTTCAGTGTGTGGGGAAGGGATTTCAGTGTGTGGGGAAAGGTTTCAGTGTGTGTGGAAAGGGTTTCAAAGTGTGCGTAAGGGTTTCAGTGTGTGGGGAAGTTGCTTCAGTGTGTGCGGAAGGCGTTTCAGTGTGTGGGGAAGGTGTTTGATTGTGTGGGGAAGGTGTTTCATTGTGTGGGGAAGATGTTTCAGTGTGTGGGGAAGGTGTTTCAGTGTGTGAGGAAGGGGTTTCAGTGTGTGGGGAAGCTCTTTCAGTGTGTGGGGAAGCTGTTTCAGTGTTTGCGGAAGGGGTTTCAGTGTGTGGGGAAGGTGTTTTGGTGTGTGGGGAAGGTGTTTCAGCGTGTGGGGAATGTGTTTCAGTGTGTGGGGAAGGTGTTTCAGTGTGTGGTGAAGGAGCTTCAGTGTGTGGGGAAGGGGTATCAGTGTGTGGGGAAGGGTTTTAGTGTGTGGGGAAGGGGTTTCAGTGTGTGGGGAAGGGTTTCAGTGTGTGGGGAAGCTGTTTCAGTGTTTGTTGGAAGGTGTTTCAGTGTGTGGGGAAGGTGTTTCTGTGTGTGTGGAAGGGGTCTCAGAGTGTGGGGAAGGGTTTCAGTGTGTGTGGATGAGATTTCAGTGTGTGGGGAAGGGGTTTCAGTGTGTGGGCAATGTGTTTCAGTGTGTTTGGAAGGGTTTCAGTGTGTGGGGAATGTGTTTCAGTGTGTGGTGAATGGGTTTCAGTGTTTGGGGAAGGGTTTCAGTGTGTGGGGAAGGGTGGTCAGTGTGTGGGGAAGGTGTTTCAGTGTGTGGGGATGTGTTGCAGTGTGTGGGGAAGGTGTTTCAGTGTGTGCGGAAAGGGTTTCGGTGTGTGCGGAAGGGGTTTCAGTGTGTGGGGAAGCTGTTTCAGTGTGTGGGGAGGGGATTTCAGTGTGTGGGGACGGGTTTCAGTGTGTGGGGAACGGGTTTCAAAGTGTGGGTAAGGGTTTCATTTTGTGGGGAAGGTGTTTCATTGTGTGTGGAAGGTGTTTCAGTGTGTGGGTAAGGTGTTTCACTGTGTGGAGAAGGGGTTTCAGTGTGTGGGGAAGCTGTTACAGTGTGTGCGGAAGGTGTTTCAGTGCGTGCGGAAGGAGTTTCAGTGTGTGGGGAAGGTGTTTTGGTGTTTGGGGAAGGTGTTTCAGTGTGTGGGGAAGGGGTTTCAGTGTGTGGGGAAGGTTTTTATGTGAGCTGTGAAGGTGTTTCAGGGTATGGGGAAGGGGTTTCAGTATGTGGGGAAGGGTTTTGGTGTGTGGGGATGGGGTTTCAGTGTGTGCGGAAGGGTTTCTGTGTGTGAGGAAGGTGTTTCAGTGTGTGGGGAAGGGGTTTCAGTGAGTGGGGAAAGTGTTTCAGTGTGTGGGGAAGGTGTTTCAGTGTGTGGCGAAGGTGTTTCAGTGTGTGGGGAAGCGGTCTCAGAGTGTGGGGAAGGGTGTCAGTGTGTGGGGATGGGATTTCAATGTGTGGGGAAGGTGTTTCAGTGTGTGGGGACGGGGGGTCAGTGTGTGGGGAAGGTGTTTCAGTGTGTGGGGATGTGTTGCCGTGTGTGGTGAAGGTGTTTAAGTGTGTGCGGAAGGGGTTTCAGTGTGTGGGGAAGGTGTTTCAGTGTGTGGGGAAGCTGTTTCAGTGTGTGGGGAAGGGATTTCAGTGTGTGGGGAAAGGTATCAGTGTGTGTGGAAAGGGTTTCAAAGTGTGGGTAAGGGTTTCAGTGAGTGTGGAAGGTGCTTCAGTGTGAGCGGAAGGCGTTTCAGTGTGTGGGGAAGGTGTTTGATTGTGCGGGGAAGGTGTTTCAGTGTATGGGGAAGGATTTTCAGTGTGTGTGGAATGGGTTTCAGTGTGTGGGGAAGGTGTTTCATTGTGCGGGGAGGATGTTTCAGTGTGTGGGGAAGGTGTTTCGGTGTGTGAGGAAGGGTTAGGGTTAGCAATGTGTGGGGAAGCTGTTTCAGTGTGTGGGGAAGGTGTTTCAGTGTGTGCGGAAGGGGTTTCAGTGTGTGGGGAAGGTGTTTCAGTGTGTGGGGAAGTTGTTTCAGTGTGTGGTGAAGTTGTTTCAGTGTGTGGGGAAGGGGTATCAGTGTGTGGGGAAGGGTTTTAGTGGGTGGGGAAGGGGTTTCAGTGTGTGGGGAAGGGTTTCAGTGTGTGGGGAAGCTGTTTCAGTGTTTGTTAGAAGGTGTTTCAGTGTGTGGGGAAGGTGTTTCAGTGTGTGGTGAATGGGTTTCAGTGTTTGGGGAAGGGTTTCAGTGTGTGGGAACGGGGGGGTCAGTGTGTGGGGAAGGTGTTTCAGTGTGTGGGGATGTGTTGCAGTGTGTGGTGAAGGTGTTTAAGTGTGTGCGGAAGGGGTTTCAGTGTGTGGGGAAGGTGTTTCAGTGTGTGGGGAAGCTGTTTCAGTGTGTGGGGAAGGGATTTCAGTGTGTGGGGAAAGGTTTCAGTGTGTGTGGAAAGGGTTTCAAAGTGTGCGTAAGTGTTTCAGTGTGTGGGGAAGTTGCTTCAGTGTGTGCGGAAGGCGTTTCAGTGTGTGGGGAAGGTGTTTGATTGTGTGGGGAAGGTGTTTCATTGTGTGGGGAAGATGTTTCAGTGTGTGGGGAAGGTGTTTCAGTGTGTGAGGAAGGGGTTTCAGTGTGTGGGGAAGCTCTTTCAGTGTGTGGGGAAGCTGTTTCAGTGTTTGCGGAAGGGGTTTCAGTGTGTGGGGAAGGTGTTTTGGTGTGTGGGGAAGGTGTTTCAGCGTGTGGGGAATGTGTTTCAGTGTGTGGGGAAGGTGTTTCAGTGTGTGGTGAAGGAGTTTCAGTGTGTGGGGAAGGGGTATCAGTGTGTGGGGAAGGGTTTTAGTGTGTGGGGAAGGGGTTTCAGTGTGTGGGGAAGGGTTTCAGTGTGTGGGGAAGCTGTTTCAGTGTTTGTTGGAAGGTGTTTCAGTGTGTGGGGAAGGTGTTTCTGTGTGTGTGGAAGGGGTCTCAGAGTGTGGGGAAGGGTTTCAGTGTGTGTGGATGAGATTTCAGTGTGTGGGGAAGGGGTTTCAGTGTGTGGGCAATGTGTTTCAGTGTGTTTGGAAGGGTTTCAGTGTGTGGGGAATGTGTTTCAGTGTGTGGTGAATGGGTTTCAGTGTTTGGGGAAGGGTTTCAGTGTGTGGGGAAGGGTGGTCAGTGTGTGGGGAAGGTGTTTCAGTGTGTGGGGATGTGTTGCAGTGTGTGGGGAAGGTGTTTCAGTGTGTGCGGAAAGGGTTTCGGTGTGTGCGGAAGGGGTTTCAGTGTGTGGGGAAGCTGTTTCAGTGTGTGGGGAGGGGATTTCAGTGTGTGGGGACGGGTTTCAGTGTGTGGGGAACGGGTTTCAAAGTGTGGGTAAGGGTTTCATTTTGTGGGGAAGGTGTTTCATTGTGTGTGGAAGGTGTTTCAGTGTGTGGGTAAGGTGTTTCACTGTGTGGAGAAGGGGTTTCAGTGTGTGGGGAAGCTGTTACAGTGTGTGCGGAAGGTGTTTCAGTGTGTGCGGAAGGAGTTTCAGTGTGTGGGGAAGGTGTTTTGGTGTTTGGGGAAGGTGTTTCAGTGTGTGGGGAAGGGGTTTCAGTGTGTGGGGAAGGTTTTTATGTGAGCTGTGAAGGTGTTTCAGGGTATGGGGAAGGGGTTTCAGTATGTGGGGAAGGGTTTTGGTGTGTGGGGATGGGGTTTCAGTGTGTGCGGAAGGGTTTCTGTGTGTGAGGAAGGTGTTTCAGTGTGTGGGGAAGGGGTTTCAGTGATTGGGGAAAGTGTTTCAGTGTGTGGGGAAGGTGTTTCAGTGTGTGGGGAAGGTGTTTCAGTGTGTGGGGAAGCGGTCTCAGAGTGTGGGGAAGGGTGTCAGTGTGTGGGGATGGGATTTCAATGTGTGGGGAAGGTGTTTCAGTGTGTGGGGACGGGGGGTCAGTGTGTGGGGAAGGTGTTTCAGTGTGTGGGGATGTGTTGCCGTGTGTGGTGAAGGTGTTTAAGTGTGTGCGGAAGGGGTTTCAGTGTGTGGGGAAGGTGTTTCAGTGTGTGGGGAAGCTGTTTCAGTGTGTGGGGAAGGGATTTCAGTGTGTGGGGAAAGGTATCAGTGTGTGTGGAAAGGGTTTCAAAGTGTGGGTAAGGGTTTCAGTGAGTGTGGAAGGTGCTTCAGTGTGAGCGGAAGGCGTTTCAGTGTGTGGGGAAGGTGTTTGATTGTGCGGGGAAGGTGTTTCAGTGTATGGGGAAGGATTTTCAGTGTGTGTGGAATGGGTTTCAGTGTGTGGGGAAGGTGTTTCATTGTGCGGGGAGGATGTTTCAGTGTGTGGGGAAGGTGTTTCGGTGTGTGAGGAAGGGTTAGGGTTAGCAATGTGTGGGGAAGCTGTTTCAGTGTGTGGGGAAGGTGTTTCAGTGTGTGCGGAAGGGGTTTCAGTGTGTGGGGAAGGTGTTTCAGTGTGTGGGGAAGTTGTTTCAGTGTGTGGTGAAGTTGTTTCAGTGTGTGGGGAAGGGGTATCAGTGTGTGGGGAAGGGTTTTAGTGGGTGGGGAAGGGGTTTCAGTGTGTGGGGAAGGGTTTCAGTGTGTGGGGAAGCTGTTTCAGTGTTTGTTGGAAGGTGTTTCAGTGTGTGGGGAAGGTGTTTCAGTGTGTGGGGAAGGTGTTTCTGTGTGTGTGGAAGGGGTCTCAGAGTGTGGGGAAGGGTTTCAGTGTGTGTGGATGAGATTTCAGTGTGTGGGGAAGGGGTTTCAGTGTGTGGGCAATGTGTTTCAGTGTGTTTGGAAGGGTTCAGTGTGTGGGGAATGTGTTTCAGTGTGTGGTGAATGGGTTTCAGTGTGAGGTGAAGGTGTTTCAGTGAGCTGTGAAGGTGTTTCAGGGTATGGGGAAGGGGTTTCAGTATGTGGCGCAGGGTTTAGGTGTGTGGGGAAAGGGTTTCAGTGTGTGCGGAAGGGTTTCAGTGTGTGAGGAAGGTGTTTCAGTGTGTGGGGAAGGGTTTCAGTGAGTGGGGAAAGTGTTTCAGTGTGTGGGGAAGGTGTTTCAGTGTGTGGGGAAGCGGTCTCAGAGTGTGGGGAAGGGTGTCAGTGTGTGGGGATGGAATTTCAATGTGTGGGGAAGGTGTTTCAGTGTGTGGGGAAGGGGTTTCAGTGTGTGGGAAGGTGTTTCAGTGTGTGGTGAAGACGTTTCAGTGTGTGGGGAAGGGGTTTCAGTGTGTGGCGAAGGGTTTTCAGTGTGTGTGGATGGGATTTCAGTGTGTGGGGAAGGGGTTTCTGTGTGTGGGGAATGTGTTTCAGTGTGTTTGGAAGTGTTTCAGTGTGAGGGGAATGTGTTTCAGTGTGTGGTGAATGGGTTTCAGTGTTTGGGGAAGGGTTTCAGTGTGTGGGGACGGGGGGTCAGTGTGTGGGGAAGGTGTTTCAGTGTGTGGGGATGTGTTGCAGTGTGTGGTGAAGGTGTTTAAGTGTGTGCGGAAGGGGTTTCAGTGTGTGCGGAAGGTGTTTCACTGTGTGGGGAAGCTGTTTCAGTGTGTGGGGAAGGGATTTCAGTGTGTGGGGAAAGGTTTCAGTGTGTGTGGAAAGGGTTTCAAAGTGTGGGTAAGGGTTTCATTGTGTGGGGAAGGTGCTTCAGTGTGTGCGGAAGGCGTTTCAGTGTGTGGGAAAGATGTTTGATTGTGCGGGGAAGGTGTTTCAGTGTGTGGGGAAGGTTTTTCAGTGTGTGTGGAATGGGTTTCAGTGTGTGGGGAAGGTGTTTCATTGTGCGGGGAAGATGTTTCAGTGTGTGGGGAAGGTGTTTCAGTGTGTGGGGAAGGGGTTTCAGTGTGTGGGGAAGCTGTTTCAGTGTGTGGGGAAGGTGTTTCACTGTGTGCGGAAGGGGTTTCAGTGTGTGGGGAAGGTGTTTTGGTGTGTGGGGAAGGTGTTTCAGCGTGTGGGGACGGTGTTTCAGTGTGTGGGGAAGGTGTTTCAGTGTGTGGTGAAGGGGTTTCAGTGTGTGGGGAAGGGGTATCAGTTTGTGGGGAAGGGTTTTAGTGTGTGGGGAAGGGGTTTCAGTGTGTGGGGAAGGGTTTCAGTGTGTGGGGAAGCTTTTCAGTGTTTGGGGAAGGTGTTTCAGTGTGTGGGGAAGGTGTTTCAGTGTGTGGGGAAGGCGTTTCTGTGTGTGTGGAAGGGGTCTCAGAGTGTGGGGAAGGGTTTCAGTGTGTGTGGATGAGATTTCAGTGTGTGGGGAAGGGGTTTCAGTGTGTGGGCAATGTGTTTCAGTGTGTGGTGAATGGGTTTCAGTGTTTGGGGAAGGGTTTCAGTGTGTGGGGAAGGGGGGTCAGTGTGTGGGGAAGGTGTTTCAGTGTGTGGGGATGTGTTGCAGTGTGTAGGGAAGGTGTTTCAGTGTGTGCAGAAGGGGTTTTGGTGTGTGCGGAAGGGGTTTCAGTGTGTGGGGAAGCTGTTTCAGTGTGTGGGGAAGGGATTTCAGTGTGTGGGGAAGGGTTTCAGTGTGTGGGGAACGGGTTTCAAAGTGTGGGTAAGGGTTTCATTTTGTGGGGAAGATGTATCATTGTGTGTGGAAGGTGTTTCAGTGTGTGGGTAAGGTGTTTCACTGTGTGGAGCAGGGGTTTCAGTGTGTGGGTGAAGCTGTTTCAGTGTGTGCGGAAGGTGTTTCATTGTGTGCAGAAGGAGTTTCAGTGTGTGGGGAAGGGGTTGCGGTGTTTGGGGAAGGTGTTTCAGTGTGTGGGGAAGTGGTTTCAGTGTGTGGGGAAGGTGTTTCAGTGAGCTGTGAAGGTGTTTCAGGGTATGGGGAAGGGTTTTCAGTATGTGGGGAAGGGTTTAGGTGTGTGGGGAAGGGGTTTCAGTGTGTGGGGAAGCTGTTTCAGTGTGTGTGGAAGCTGTTTCAGTGTGTGGGGAAGGGTTTCAGTGTGTGAGGAAGGTGTTTCAGTGTGTGGGGAAGGGGTTTCAGTGTATGGGGAAGCGGTCTCAGAGAGTGGGGAAGGGTGTCAGTGTGTGGGGATGGGATTTCAATGTGTGGGGAAGGTGTTTCACTGTGTGGGGAAGGTGTTTCAGTATGTGGGGATGGGGTGTTTGTGTGTGGGGTAGGAGTATCAGTGCGTGGGGATGTGCGTCAGTGCGTGGGGGTGTGTTTCAGTGTGTGGGGAAGTGTTTCAGTGTGTTGGGAAGGTGTTTCAGTGTGTGGGGATGGGTTTCAGTGTGTGGGGAAGGTGTTTCAGTGTGTGCGGAAGGGGTTTCAGTGTGTGGGGAAGGTGTTTCAGTGTGTGGGCAATGTGTTTCAGTGTGTAGGGATGTGTTTCAGTGTGTGGGGAAGGGTTTCAGTGTGTGGGGATGGTGTTTCAGTATGTGGGGATGGGTTTCAGGGTGTGGGGATCAGTTTCAGTGTGTGGGGATGGGTTTCAGTGTGTGCGGAAGGGGCTTCAGTGTGTGGGGAAGGTGTTTCTGTGTGTGGGGAAGGGTTTCAGTGTGTGAGGAAGGTGTTTCAGTGTGTGGGGAAGGGGTTTCAGTGAGTGGGGAAAGTGTTTCAGTGTGTGGGGAAAGTGTTTCAGTGTGTGGGGAAGGTGTTTCAGTGTATGGGGAAGCGGTCTCAGAGAGTGGGGAAGGGTGTCAGTGTGTGGGGATGGGATTTCAATGTGTGGGGAAGGTGTTTCAGTGTGTGGGGAAGGTGTTTCAGTATGTGGGGATGGGGTCTCAGTGTGTGGGGTAGGAGTATCAGTGCGTGGGGATGTGCGTCAGTGCGTGGGGGTGTGTTTCAGTGTGTGGGGAAGTGTTTCAGTGTGTTGGGAAGGTGTTTCAGTGTGTGGGGATGGGTTTCAGTGTGTGGGGAAGGTGTTTCAGTGTGTGGGCAATGTGTTTCAGTGTGTGGGGATGTGTTTCAGTGTGTGGGGAAGGGTTTCAGTGTGTGGGGATGGTGTTTCAGTATGTGGGGATGGGTTTCAGGGTGTGGGGATCAGTTTCAGTGTGTGGGGTTGGGTTTCAGTGTGTGCGGAAGGGGCTTCAGTGTGTGGGGAAGGTGTTTCTGTGTGTGGGGATGTGTTTCAGTGTGTGGGGAAGGGATTTCATTGTGTGGGGAAAGGGTTTCAGTGTGTGGGGAAGGGGTTTCATTGTGTGGCAATGGATTTCAGTTTGTGCGGAAGGGGTTTCAGTGTGTGGGGAAGGTGTTTCAGTGTGTGGGGAAGGGGTTTCAGTGTGTGGGAAAGGGGTTTCAGTGTGTGGGGAAGGTGTTTCAGTGTGTGGGGAAGGGGTTTCAGAGTGTGGGTAAGGCTTTCAGTGTGTGAGGAAGGTGTTTCAGTGCGTGGGGAAGGGTTTCAGTGTGTGGGAAAGTTGTTTTAGTATGTGGGGATGGGTTTCAGGGTGTGGGGATCAGTTTCAGTGTGTGGGGATGGGTTTCAGTGTGTGCGGAAGGGGTTTCTGTGTTTGGGGAAGGTGTTTCAGTGTATGGGGAAGGGGTTTCAGAGTGTGGGTAAGGGTTTCAGTGTGTGAGTAAGGGTTTCAGTTTGTGGAGAATGGGTTTCAGAGTGTGGGGAAGGGGTTTCAGAGTGTGGGTAAGGGTTTCAGTGTGTGGGGAAGGTGTTTCAGTGCGTGGGGAAGGGGTTTCAGAGTGTGGGGAAGGGTTTCCGTGTGGGGGGAAGTGTTTTCAGTGTGTGGGGAATGGGTTTCAGTGTGTGGGGATGTGTTTCAGTGTTTGAGGAATGGGTTTCAGTGTGTGGGGAAGGGGTTGCAGTGTGTGGGGAAGGGTTTCACTGTGTGTGGAAGCGGTTTCAGTGTGTGGGGAAGGAGTTTCAGTGTGTGGGGAAGGTGTTTCAGTGTGTGCGGAAGGGGTTTCAGTGTGTGGGGAAGGGGTTTCAGTGTGTGGGGAAGGGGTTTCAGTGTGTGGGGAAGGTGTTTCAGTGTGTGCAGAAGGGGTATCAGTGTGTGGGGAAGGGGTTTCAGTGTGTGGGGAAGGTGTTTCAGTGCGTGCGGAATGGGTTTCAGTGTGTGGGGATGTGTTTCAGTGTGTGGGGAAGGTGTTTCAGAGTGTGGATAAGGCTTTCAGTGTGTGAGGAAGGTGTTTCAGTGCGTGGGGAAGGGTTTCCGTGTGTGGGAAAGTTGTTTTAGTATGTGGGGATGGGTTTCAGGGTGTGGGGATCAGTTTCAGTGTGTGGGGATGGGTTTCAGTGTGTGCGGAAGGGGTTTCAGTGTTTGGGGAAGGTGTTTCAGTGTATGGGGAAGGGGTTTCAGAGTGTGGGTAAGGGTTTCAGTGTGTGGGTAAGGGTTTCAGTTTGTGGTGAATGGGTTTCAGAGTGTGGGGAAGGGGTTTCAGAGTGTGGGTAAGGGTTTCAGTGTGTGGGGAAGGTGTTTCAGTGCGTGGGGAATGGGTTTCAGAGTGTGGGGAAGGGTTTCCGTGTGGGGGGAAGTGTTTTCAGTGTGTGGGGAATGGGTTTCAGTGTGTGGGGATGTGTTTCAGTGTTTGAGGAATGGGTTTCAGTGTGTGGGGAAGGGGTTGCAGTGTGTGGGGAAGGGTTTCACTGTGTGTGGAAGCGGTTTCAGTGTGTGGGGAAGGAGTTTCAGTGTGTGGGGAAGGTGTTTCAGTGTGTGCGGAAGGGGTTTCAGTGTGTGGGGAAGGGGTTTCAGTGTGTGGGGAAGGGGTTTCAGTGTGTGGGGAAGGGGTTTCAGTGTGTGCAGAAGGGGTATCAGTGTGTGGGGAAGGGGTTTCAGTGTGTGGGGAAGGTGTTTCAGTGCGTGCGGAAGGGGTTTCAGTGTGTGGGGATGTGTTTCAGTGTGTGGGGAAGGTGTTTCAGTTTGTGGGGAAGGGTTTCACTGTGTGCGGAAGGAGTTTCAGTGTTTGGGGAAGGGGTTTCAGTGTGTAGCGAAGGTGTTTCAATATCTGCGGAAGGGGTTTCAGTGTGTGGGGAAGTGTTTCCAGTATCTGGGGAAGGTGTTTCAGTGTTTGCGGAAGGGGTTTCAGTATGTGCGGAAGGCGTTTCAGTGTGTGGAGAATGTGTTTCAGTGTGTTTGGAAGGGTTTCAGTGTGTGGAGAATGTGTTTCAGTGTGTGGTGAATGGGTTTCAGTGTTTCGGGAAGGGTTTCAGTGTGTGTGGAAGGGGTGTCAGTGTCTGGGGAAGGTGTTTCAGTTTGTGGGGGAATGTGTTTCGGTGTGTGTGGAAGAGGTTTCAGGTTGTGGGGAAGGGGTTTCAGTGTGTGGCAATGGGTTTCACTTTGTGTGGAAGGGGTTTCAGTGTGTGGGGAAGGTGTTTCAGTGTGTGTGGAACGGGTTTCAGTTTGTGGGAAAGGGGTTTCAGGGTGTGGGGAAGGTGTTTCAGTGTGTGGGGAAGGGGATTCAGTGTGTGGTTAAGGCTTTCAGTGTGTGGGGAAGGTGTTCCAGTGCGTTGGGAAGGGGTTTCAGAGTGTAGGGAAGGGTTTCCCAGTGGGGGGAAGGGGTTTCAGTGTGTGGGGATGGGTTTCAGTGTGTGAGGAAGAGGTTTCAGTGTGTGGGGAGGGGTTTCAGTGAGTGTGGAAAGTGTTTCAGTGTTTGGGGAAGGTGTTTCAGTGTGTGGGGAAGCTGTTTCAGTGTGTGGGTAGGTGTTTCTGTGTGTGTGGAAGGGGTCTCAGAGTGTGGCGAAGGGTTTCAGTGTGTGTGGATGGGATTTCAGTGTGTGGGGAAGGGGTTTCTGTGTGTGGGGAATGTGTTTCAGTGTGTTTGGAAGTGTTTCAGTGTGAGGGGAATGTGTTTCAGTGTGTGGTGAATGGGTTTCAGTGTTTGGGGAAGGGTTTCAGTGTGTGGGGACGGGGGGTCAGTGTGTGGGGAAGGTGTTTCAGTGTGTGGGGATGTGTTGCAGTGTGTGGTGAAGGTGTTTAAGTGTGTGCGGAAGGGGTTTCAGTGTGTGCGGAAGGTGTTTCACTGTGTGGGGAAGCTGTTTCAGTGTGTGGGGAAGGGATTTCAGAGTGTGGGGAAAGGTTTCAGTGTGTGTGGAAAGGGTTTCAAAGTGTGGGTAAGGGTTTCATTGTGTGGGGAAGGTGCTTCAGTGTGTGCGGAAGGCGTTTCAGTGTGTGGGGAAGGTTTTTCAGTGTGTGTGGAATGGGTTTCAGTGTGTGGGGAAGGTGTTTCATTGTGCGGGGAAGATGTTTCAGTGTGTGGGGAAGGTGTTTCAGTGTGTGGGGAAGGGGTTTCAGTGTGTGGGGAAGCTGTTTCAGTGTGTGGGGAAGGTGTTTCAGTGTGTGCGGAAGGGGTTTCAGTGTGTGGGGAAGGTGTTTTGGTGTGTGGGGAAGGTGTTTCAGCGTCTGGGGACGGTGTTTCAGTGTGTGGGGAAGGTGTTTCAGTGTGTGTGAAGGAGTTTCAGTGTGTGGGGAAGGGGTATCAGTGTGTGGGGAAGGGTTTCAGTGTGTGGGGAAGCTGTTTCAGTGTTTGGGGAAGGTGTTTCAGTGTGTGGGGAAGGTGTTTCAGTGTGTGGGGAAGGTGTTTCTGTGTGTGTGGAAGGGGTCTCAGAGTGTGGGGAAGGGTTTCAGTGTGTGTGGATGAGATTTCAGTGTGTGGGGAAGGGGTTTCAGTGTGTGGGCAATGTGTTTCAGTGTGTGGTGAATGGGTTTCAGTGTTTGGGGAAGGGTTTCAGTGTGTGGGGAAGGGGGGTCAGTGTGTGGGGAAGGTGTTTCAGTGTGTGGGGATGTATTGCAGTGTGTAGGGAAGGTTTTTCAGTGTGTGCGGAAGGGGTTTTGGTGTGTGCGGAAGGGGTTTCAGTGTGTGGGGAAGCTGTTTCAGTGTGTGGGGAAGGGATTTCAGTGTGTGGGGAAGTGTTTCAGTGTGTGGGGAACGTGTTTCAAAGTGTGGGTAAGGGTTTCATTTTGTGGGGAAGATGTATCATTGTGTGTGGAAGGTGTTTCAGTGTGTGGGTAAGGTGTTTCACTGTGTGGAGAAGGGATTTCAGTGTGTGGGGAAGCTGTTTCAGTGTGTGCGGAAGGTGTTTCATTGTGTGCAGAAGGAGTTTCAGTGTGTGGGGAAGGGGTTGCGGTGTTTGGGGAAGGTGTTTCAGTGTGTGGGGAAGGGGTTTCAGTGTGTGGGGAAGGTGTTTCAGTGAGCTGTGAAGGTGTTTCAGGGTATGGGGAAGGGTTTTCAGTATGTGGGGAAGGGTTTAGGTGTGTGGGGAAGGGGTTTCAGTGTGTGGGGAAGCTGTTTCAGTGTGTGTGGAAGCTGTTTCACTGTGTGGGGAAGGGTTTCAGTTTGTGAGGAAGGTGTTTCAGTGTGTGGGGAAGGGGTTTCAGTGAGTGGGGAAAGTGTTTCAGTGTGTGGGGAAAGTGTTTCAGTGTGTGGGAAAGGTGTTTCAGTGTATGGGGAAGCGGTCTCAGAGAGTGGGGAAGGGTGTCAGTGTGTGGGGATGGGATTTCAATGTGTGGGGAAGGTGTTTCAGTGTGTGGGGAAGGTGTTTCAGTATGTGGGGATGGGGTCTCAGTGTGTGGGGAAGGAGTATCAGTGCGTGGGGATGTGCGTCAGTGCGTGGGGGTGTGTTTCAGTGTGTGGGGAAGTGTTTCAGTGTGTTGGGAAGGTGTTTCAGTGTGTGGGGATGGGTTTCAGTGTGTGGGGAAGGTGTTTCAGTGTGTGCGGAAGGGGTTTCAGTGTGTGGGGAAGGTGTTTCAGTGTGTGGGCAATGTGTTTCAGTGTGTGGGGATGTGTTTCAGTGTGTGGGGAAGGGTTTCAGTGTGTGGGGATGGTGTTTCAGTATGTGGGGATGGGTTTCAGGGTGTGGGGATCAGTTTCAGTGTGTGGGGATGGGTTTCAGTGTGTGCGGAAGGGGCTTCAGTGTGTGGGGAAGGTGTTTCTGTGTGTGGGGATGTGTTTCAGTGTGTGGGGAAGGGATTTCATTGTGTGGGGAAGGGGTTTCATTGTGTGGCAATGGATTTCAGTTTGTGCGGAAGGGGTTTCAGTGTGTGGGGAAGGTGTTTCAGTGTGTGGGGAAGGGGTTTCAGTGTGTGGGAAAGGGGTTTCAGTGTGTGGGGAAGGTGTTTCAGTGTGTGGGGAAGGGGTTTCAGAGTGTGGGTAAGGCTTTCAGTGTGTGAGGAAGGTGTTTCAGTGCGTGGGGAAGGGTTTCAGTGTGTGGGAAAGTTGTTTTAGTATGTGGGGATGGGTTTCAGGGTGTGGGGATCAGTTTCAGTGTGTGGGGATGGGTTTCAGTGTGTGCGGAAGGGGTTTCAGTGTTTGGGGAAGGTGTTTCAGTGTATGGGGAAGGGGTTTCAGAGTGTGGGTAAGGGTTTCAGTGTGTGGGAAAGGGTTTCAGTTTGTGGGGAAGGGTTTTCAGAGTGTGGGGAAGGGGTTTCAGAGTGTGGGTAAGGGTTTCAGTGTTTGGGGAAGGTGTTTCAGTGCGTGGGGAAGGGGTTTCAGAGTGTGGGGAAGGGTTTCCGTGTGGGGGGAAGTGTTTTCAGTTGTGGGGAATGGGTTTCAGTGTGTGGGGATGTGTTTCAGTGTTTGAGGAATGGGTTTCAGTGTGTGGGGAAGGGGTTGCAGTGTGTGGGGAAGGGTTTCACTGTGTGTGGAAGCGGTTTCAGTGTGTGGGGAAGGTGTTTCAGTGTGTGGGGAAGGTGTTTCAGTGTGTGCGGAAGGGGTTTCAGTGTGTGGGGAAGGGGTTTCAGTGTGTGGGGAAGGTGTTTCAGTGTGTGCAGAAGGGGTATCAGTGTGTGGGGAAGGGGTTTCAGTGTGTGGGGAAGGTGTTTCAGTGTGTGCGGAAGGGGTTTCAGTGTGTGGGGATGTGTTTCAGTGTGTGGGGAAGGTGTTTCAGTTTGTGGGGAAGGGTTTCACTGTGTGCGGAAGGAGTTTCAGTGTTTGGGGAAGGGGTTTCAGTGTGTAGCGAAGGTGTTTCAATATCTGCAGAAGGGGTTTATGTGTGTGGGGAAGGGTTTCCAGTGTCTGGGGATGGTGTTTCAGTGTTTGCGGAAGGGGTTTCAGTGTGTGCGGAAGGCGTTTCAGTGTGTGGAGAATGTGTTTCAGTGTGTTTGGAAGGGTTTCAGTGTGTGGTGAATGGGTTTCAGTGTTTCGGGAAGGGTTTCAGTGTGTGTGGAAGGGGTGTCAGTGTCTGGGGAAGGTGTTTCAGTTTGTGGGGGAATGTGTTTCGGTGTGTGTGGAAGGGGTTTCAGGGTGTGGGGAAGGGGTTTCAGTTTGTGGCAATGGGTTTCACTTTGTGCGGAAGGGGTTTCAGTGTGTGGGGAAGGTGTTTCAGTTTGTGTGGAAGGGGTTTCAGTGAGTGGGAAAGGGGTTTCAGGGTGTGGGGAAGGTGTTTCAGTGTGTGGGGAAGGGGGTTCAGTGTGTGGTTAAGGCTTTCAGTGTGTGGGGAAGGTGTTCCAGTGCGTTGGGAAGGGGTTTCAGAGTGTAGGGAAGGGTTTCCCAGTGGGGGGAAGGGGTTTCAGTGTGTGGGGATGGGTTTCAGTGTGTGAGGAAGAGGTTTCAGTGTGTGGGGAGGGGTTTCAGTGAGTGTGGAAAGTGTTTCAGTGTGTGGGGAAGGTGTTTCAGAGTGTGTGGAAGGTGTTTCAGTGTGTGGGGAAGCGGTCTCAGAGTGTGGGGAAGGGTGTCAGTGTGTGGGGATGGGATTTCAATGTGTGGGGAAGGTGTTTCAGTGTGTGGGGAAGGTGTTTCAGTGTGTGGGGAAGGGATTTCAGTGTGTGGGGAAGGGTTTCAATGTGTGGGGAAGGGGTTTCAAAGTGTGGGTAAGGGTTTCATTTTGTGGGGAAGATGTATCATTGTGTGTGGAAGGTGTTTCAGTGTGTGGGTAAGGTGTTTCACTGTGTGGAGAAGGGGTTTCAGTGTGTGGGGAAGCTGTTTCAGTGTGTGCGGAAGGTGTTTCATTGTGTGCAGAAGGAGTTTCAGTGTGTGGGGAAGGGGTTGCGGTGTTTGGGGAAGGTGTTTCAGTGTGTGGGGAAGGGGTTTCAGTGTGTGGGGAAGGTGTTTCAGTGCGCTGTGAAGGTGTTTCAGGGTATGGGGAAGGGTTTTCAGTATGTGGGGAAGGGTTTAGGTGTGTGGGGAAGGGGTTTCAGTGTGTGGGGAAGCTGTTTCAGTGTGTGTGGAAGCTGTTTCAGTGTGTGGGGAAGGGTTTCAGTGTGTGAGGAAGGTGTTTCAGTGTGTGGGGAAGGGGTTTCAGTGAGTGGGGAAGGTGTTTCAGTGTGTGTGGAAGCTGTTTCAGTGTGTGGGGAAGGGTTTCAGTGTGTGAGGAAGGTGTTTCAGTGTGTGGGGAAGGGGTTTCAGTGAGTGGGGAAGGTGTTTCAGTGTGTGCGGAAGGGGTTTCAGTGTGTGCAGAAGGGGTATCAGTGTGTGAGGAAGGGGTTTCAGTGTGTCGGGAAGGTGTTTCAGTGTGTGCGGAAGGGGTTTCAGTGTGTGGGGATGTGTTTCAGTGTGTGGGGAAGGTGTTTCAGTTTGTGGGGAAGGGTTTCACTGTGTGCGGAAGGAGTTTCAGTGTTTGGGGAAGGGGTTTCAGTGTGTAGCGAAGGTGTTTCAATATCTGCGGAAGGGGTTTCCGTGTGTGGGGAAGGGTTTCCAGTGTCTGGGGAAGGGGTTTCAGTGTGTGGGGAAGGGGTTTCAGTGTTTGCGGAAGGGGTTTCAGTGTGTGCGGAAGGCGTTTCAGTGTTTGAGGAATGGGTTTCAGTGTGTGGGGAAGGGGTTGCAGTGTGTGGGGATGTTTTTCAGTGTTTGAGGAATGGGTTTCAGTGTGTGGGGAAGGGGTTGCAGTGTGCGGGGAAGGGTTTCACTGTGTGTGGAAGCGGTTTCAGTGTGTGGGGAAGGTGTTTCAGTGTGTGGGGAAGGTGTTTCAGTGTGTGCGGAAGGGGTTTCAGTGTGTGGGGAAGGGGTTTCAGTGTGTGGGGAAGGGGTTTCAGTGTGTGGGGAAGGTGTTTCAGTGTGTGCAGAAGGGGTATCAGTGTGTGGGGAAGGGGTTTCAGTGTGTGGGGAAGGTGTTTCAGTGTGTGCGGAAGGGGTTTCAGTGTCTGGGGATGTGTTTCAGTGTGTGGGGAAGGTGTTTCAGTTTGTGGGGAAGGGTTTCACTGTGTGCGGAAGGAGTTTCATTGTTTGGGGAAGGGGTTTCAGTGTGTAGCGAAGGTGTTTCAATATCTGCGGAAGGGGTTTCAGTGTGTGGGGAAGGGTTTCCAGTGTCTGGGGATGGTGTTTCAGTGTTTGCGGAAGGGGTTTCAGTGTGTGCGGAAGGCGTTTCAGTGTGTGGAGAATGTGTTTCAGTGTGTTTGGAAGGGTTTCAGTGTGTGGAGAATGTGTTTCAGTGTGTGGTGAATGGGTTTCAGTGTTTCGGGAAGGGTTTCAGTGTGTGTGGAAGGGGTGTCAGTGTCTGGGGAAGGTGTTTCAGTTTGTGGGGGAATGTGTTTCGGTGTGTGTGGAAGGGGTTTCAGGGTGTGGGGAAGGGGTTTCAGTGTGTGGCAATGGGTTTCACTTTGTGCGGAAGGGGTTTCAGTGTGTGTGGAAGGTGTTTCAGTGTGTGTGGAAGGGGTTTCAGTGAGTGGGAAAGGGGTTTCAGGGTGTGGGGAAGGTGTTTCAGTGTGTGGGGAAGGGGGTTCAGTGTGTGGTTAAGGCTTTCAGTGTGTGGGGAAGGTGTTCCAGTGCGTTGGGAAGGGGTTTCAGAGTGTAGGGAAGGGTTTCCCAATGGGGGGAAGAGGTTTCAGTGTGTGGGGAGGGGTTTCAGTGAGTGTGGAAAGTGTTTCAGTGTTTGGGGAAGGTGTTTCAGTGTGTGGGGAAACTGTTTCAGTGTGTGGGGAAGGTGTTTCAGAGTGTGGGGAAGGTGTTTCAGTGTGTGAGGAAGCGGTCTCAGAGTGTGGGGAAGGGTGTCAGTGTGTGGGGATGGGATTTCAATGTGTGGGGAAGGTGTTTCAGTGTGTGGGGAAGGTGTTTCAGTATGTGGGGATGGAGTCTCAGTGTGTGGGGAAGGTGTTTCAATGCGTGGGGATGTGTGTCAGTGTGTGGGGGTGTGTTTCAGTGTGTGGGGAAGTGTTTCAGTGTGTTGGGAAGGTGTTTCAGTGTGTGGGGATGGGTTGCAGTGTGTGGGGAAGGGTTTTAGTGTGTGGGGAAGGGGTTTCAGTGTGTGGGGAAGGGTTTCAGTGTGTGGGGAAGCTGTTTCAGTGTTTGGGGAAGGTGTTTCAGTGTGTGGGGAAGGTGTTTCAGTTTGTGGGGAAGGTGTTTCTGTGTGTGTGGAAGGGGTCTCAGAGTGTGGGGAAGGGTTTCAGTGTGTGTGGATGAGATTTCAGTGTGTGGGGAAGGGGTTTCAGTGTGTGGGCAATGTGTTTCAGTGTGTGGTGAATGGGTTTCAGTGTTTGGGGAAGGGTTTCAGTGTGTGGGGAAGGGGGGTCAGTGTGTGGGGAAGGTGTTTCAGTGTGTGGGGATGTGTTGCAGTGTGTAGGGAAGGTGTTTCAGTGTGTGCGGAAGGGGTTTTGGTGTGTGCGGAAGGGGTTTCAGTGTGTGGGGAAGCTGTTTCAGTGTGTGGGGAAGGGATTTCAGTGTGTGGGGAACGGGTTTCAAAGTGTAGGTAAGGGTTTCATTTTGTGGGGAAGATGTATCATTGTGTGTGGAAGGTGTTTCAGTGTGTGGGTATGGTGTTTCACTGTGTGGAGAAGGGGTTTCAGTGTGTGGGGAAGCTGTTTCAGTGTGTGCGGAAGGTGTTTCATTGTGTGCAGAAGGAGTTTCAGTGTGTGGGGAAGGGGTTGCGGTGTTTGGGGAAGGTGTTTCAGTGTGTGGGGAAGGGGTTTCAGTGTGTGGGGAAGGTGTTTCAGTGAGCTGTGAAGGTGTTTCAGGGTATGGGGAAGGGTTTTCAGTATGTGGGGAAGGGTTTAGGTGTGTGGGGAAGGTGTTTCAGTGTGTGGGGAAGCTGTTTCAGTGTGTGTGGAAGCTGTTTCAGTGTGTGGGGAAGGGTTTCAGTGTGTGAGGAAGGTGTTTCAGTGTGTGGGGAAGGGGTTTCAGTGAGTGGGGAAAGTGTTTCAGTGTGTGGGGAAAGTGTTTCAGTGTGTGGGGAAGGTGTTTCAGTGTATGGGGAAGCGGTCTCAGAGAGTGGGGAAGGGTGTCAGTGTGTGGGGATGGGATTTCAATGTGTGGGGAAGGTGTTTCAGTGTGTGAGGAAGGTGTTTCAGTATGTGGGGATGGGGTCTCAGTGTGTGGGGAAGGAGTATCAGTGCGTGGGGATGTGCGTCAGTGCGTGGGGGTGTGTTTCAGTGTGTGGGGAAGTGTTTCAGTGTGTTGGGAAGGTGTTTCAGTGTGTGGGGATGGGTTTCAGTGTGTGGGGAAGGTGTTTCAGTGTGTGCGGAAGGGGTTTCAGTGTGTGGGGAAGGTGTTTCAGTGTGTGGGCAATGTGTTTCAGTGTGTGGGGATGTGTTTCAGTGTGTGGGGAAGGGTTTCAGTGTGTGGGGATGGTGTTTCAGTATGTGGGGATGGGTTTCAGGGTGTGGGGATCAGTTTCAGTGTGTGGGGATGGGTTTCAGTGTGTGCGGAAGGGGCTTCAGTGTGTGGGGAAGGTGTTTCTGTGTGTGGGGATGTGTTTCAGTGTGTGGGGAAGGGATTTCATTGTGTGGGGAAAGGGTTTCAGTGTGTGGGGAAGGGGTTTCATTGTGTGGCAATGGATTTCAGTTTGTGCGGAAGGGGTTTCAGTGTGTGGGGAAGGTGTTTCAGTGTGTGGGGAAGGGGTTTCAGTGTGTGGGAAAGGGGTTTCAGTGTGTGGGGAAGGTGTTTCAGTGTGTGAGGAAGGGGTTTCAGAGTGTGGGTAAGGCTTTCAGTGTGTGAGGAAGGTGTTTCAGTGCGTGGGGAAGGGTTTCAGTGTGTGGGAAAGTTGTTTCAGTATGTGGGGATGGGTTTCAGGGTGTGGGGATCAGTTTCAGTGTGTGGGGATGGGTTTCAGTGTGTGCGGAAGGGGTTTCAGTGTTTGGGGAAGGTGTTTCAGTGTATGGGGAAGGGGTTTCAGAGTGTGGGTAAGGGTTTCAGTGTGTGGGTAAGGGTTTCAGTTTGTGGGGAAGGGGTTTCAGAGTGTGGGGAAGGGGTTTCAGAGTGTGGGTAAGGGTTTCAGTGTGTGGGGAAGGTGTTTCAGTGCGTGGGGAAGGGGTTTCAGAGTGTGGGGAAGGGTTTCCGTGTGGGGGGAAGTGTTTTCAGTTGTGGGGAATGGGTTTCAGTGTGTGGGGATGTGTTTCAGTGTTTGAGGAATGGGTTTCAGTGTGTGGGGAAGGGGTTGCAGTGTGTGGGGAAGGGTTTCACTGTGTGTGGAAGCGGTTTCAGTGTGTGGGGAAGGTGTTTCAGTGTGTGGGGAAGGTGTTTCAGTGTGTGCGGAAGGGGTTTCAGTGTGTGGGGAAGGGGTTTCAGTGTGTGGGGAAGGGTTATCAGTGTGTGGGGAAGGTGTTTCAGTGTGTGCAGAAGGGGTATCAGTGTGTGGGGAAGGGGTTTCAGTGTGTGGGGAAGGTGTTTCAGTGTGTGTGGAAGGGGTTTCAGTGTGTGGGGATGTGTTTCAGTGTGTGGGGAAGGTGTTTCAGTTTGTGGGGAACGGTTTCACTGTGTGCGGAAGGAGTTTCAGTGTTTGGGGAAGGGGTTTCAGTGTGTAGCGAAGGTGTTTCAATATCTGCGGAAGGGGTTTCAGTGTGTGGGGAAGGGTTTCCAGTGTCTGGGGATGGTGTTTCAGTGTTTGCGGAAGGGGTTTCAGTGTGTGCGGAAGGCGTTTCAGTGTGTGGAGAATGTGTTTCAGTGTGTTTGGAAGGGTTTCAGTGTGTGGAGAATGTGTTTCAGTGTGTGGTGAATGGGTTTCAGTGTTTCGGGAAGGGTTTCAGTGTGTGTGGAAGGGGTGTCAGTGTCTGGGGAAGGTGTTTCAGTTTGTGGGGGAATGTGTTTCGGTATGTGTGGAAGGGGTTCCAGGATGTGGGGAAGGGGTTTCAGTGTGTGGCAATGGGTTTCACTTTGTGCGGAAGGGGTTTCAGTGTGTGGGGAAGGTGTTTCAGTGTGTGTGGAAGGGGTTTCAGTGAGTGGGAAAGGGGTTTCAGGGTGTGGGGAATGTGTTTCAGTGTGTGGGGAAGGGGGTTCAGTGTGTGGTTAAGGCTTTCAGTGTGTGGGGAAGGTGTTCCAGTGCGTTTGGAAGGGGTTTCAGAGTGTAGGGAAGGGTTTCCCAGTGGGGGGAAGGGGTTTCAGTGTGTGGAGATGGGTTTCAGTGTGAGAGGAAGAAGTTTCAGTGTGTGGGGAGGGGTTTCAGTGAGTGTGGAAAGTGTTTCAGTGTGTGGGGAAGGTGTTTCAGAGTGTGGGGAAGGTGTTTCAGTGTGTGAGGAAGCGGTCTCAGAGTGTGGGGAAGGGTGTCAGTGTGTGGGGATGGGATTTCAATGTGTGGGGAAGGTGTTTCAGTGTGTGGGGAAGGTGTTTCAGTGTGTGGGGAAGGGATTTCAGTGTGTGGGGAAGGGTTTCAATGTGTGGGGAAGGGGTTTCAAAGTGTGGGTAAGGGTTTCATTTTGTGGGGAAGATGTATCATTGTGTGTGGAAGGTGTTTCAGTGTGTGGGTAAGGTGTTTCACTGTGTGGAGAAGGGGTTTCAGTGTGTGGGGAAGCTGTTTCAGTGTGTGCGGAAGGTGTTTCATTGTGTGCAGAAGGAGTTTCAGTGTGTGGGGAAGGGGTTGCGGTGTTTGGGGAAGGTGTTTCAGTGTGTGGGGAAGGGGTTTCAGTGTGTGGGGAAGGTGTTTCAGTGAGCTGTGAAGGTGTTTCAGGGTATGGGGAAGGGTTTTCAGTATGTGGGGACGGGTTTAGGTGTGTGGGGAAGGGGTTTCAGTGTGTGGGGAAGCTGTTTCAGTGTGTGTGAAAGCTGTTTCAGTGTGTGGGGAAGGGTTTCAGTGTGTGAGGAAGGTGTTTCAGTGTGTGGGGAAGGGGTTTCAGTGAGTGGGGAAAGTGTTTTAGTGTGTGGGGAAAGTGTTTCAGTGTGTGGGGAAGGTGTTTCAGTGTATGGGGAAGCGGTCTCAGAGAGTGGGGAAGGGTGTCAGTGTGTGGGGATGGGATTTCAATGTGTGGGGAAGGTGTTTCAGTGTGTGGGGAAGTTGTTTCAGTATGTGGGGATGGGGTGTTTGTGTGTGGGGTAGGAGTATCAGTGCGTGGGGATGTGCGTCAGTGCGTGGGGGTGTGTTTCAGTGTGTGGGGTAGTGTTTCAGTGTGTTGGGAAGGTGTTTCAGTGTGTGGGGATGGGTTTCAGTGTGTGGGGAAGGTGTTTCAGTGTGTGCGGAAGGGGTTTCAGTGTGTGGGGAAGGTGTTTCAGTGTGTGGGCAATGTGTTTCAGTGTGTGGGGATGTGTTTCAATGTGTGGGGAAGGGTTTCAGTGTGTGGGGATGGTGTTTCAGTATGTGGGGACGGGTTTCAGGGTGTGGGGATCAGTTTCAGTGTGTGGGGATGGGTTTCAGTGTGTGCGGAAGGGGCTTCAGTGTGTGGGGAAGGTGTTTCTGTGTGTGGGGATGTGTTTCAGTGTGTGGGGAAGGGATTTCATTGTGTGGGGAAAGGGTTTCAGTGTGTGGGGAAGGGGTTTGATTGTGTGGCAATGGATTTCAGTCTGTGCGGAAGGGGTTTCAGTGTGTGGGGAAGGTGTTTCAGTGTGTGGGGAAGGGGTTTCAGAGTGTGGGTAAGGCTTTCAGTGTGTGAGGAAGGTGTTTCAGTGCGTGGGGAAGGGTTTCAGTGTGTGGGAAAGTTGTTTTAGTATGTGGGGATGGGTTTCAGGGTGTGGGGATCAGTTTCAGTGTGTGGGGATGGGTTTCAGTGTGTGCGGAAGGGGTTTCAGTGTTTGGGGAAGGTGTTTCAGTGTATGGGGAAGGGGTTTCAGAGTGTGGGTAAGGGTTTCAGTGTGTGGGTAAGGGTTTCAGTTTGTGGGGAAGGGGTTTCAGAGTGTGGGGAAGGGGTTTCAGTGTGTGGGTAAGGGATTCAGTGTGTGGGGAAGGTGTTTCAGTGCGTGGGGAAGGGGTTTCAGAGTGTGGGGAAGGGTTTCCGTGTTGGGGGAAATGTTTTCAGTGTGTGGGGAATGGGTTTCAGTGTGTGGGGATGTGTTTCAGTGTTTGAGGAATGGGTTTCAGTGTGTGGGGAAGGGGTTGCAGTGTGCGGGGAAGGGTTTCACTGTGAGTGGAAGCGGTTTCAGTGTGTGTGGAAGGTGTTTCAGTGTGTGGGGAAGGTGTTTCAGTGTGTGCGGAAGGGGTTTCAGTGTGTGGGGAAGGGGTTTCAGTGTGTGGGGAAGGTGTTTCAGTGTGTGCGGAAGGGGTTTCAGTGTGTGCAGAAGGGGTATCAGTGTGTGGGGAAGGGGTTTCAGTGTGTGGGGAAGGTGTTTCAGTGCGTGCGGAAGGGGTTTCAGTGTGTGGGGATGTGTTTCAGTGTGTGGGGAAGGTGTTTCAGTTTGTGGGGAAGGGTTTCACTGTGTGCGGAAGGAGTTTCAGTGTTTGGGGAAGGGGTTTCAGTGTGTAGCGAAGGTGTTTCAATATCTGCGGAAGAGGTTTCAGTGTGTGGGGAAGGGTTTCCAGTGTCTGGGGAAGGTGTTTCAGTGTTTGCGGAAGGGGTTTCAGTGTGTGCGGAAGGCGTTTCAGTGTGTGGAGAATGTGTTTCAGTGTGTTTGGAAGGGTTTCAGTGTGTGGCGAATGTGTTTCAGTGTATGGTGAATGGGTTTCAGTGTTTCGGGAAGGGTTTCAGTGTGTGTGGAAGGGGTGTCAGTGTCTGGGGAAGGTGTTTCAGTTTGTGGGGGAATGTGTTTCGGTGTGTGTGGAAGGGGTTTCAGGGTGTGGGGAAGGGGTTTCAGTGTGTGGCAATGGGTTTCACTTTGTGCGGAAGGGGTTTCAGTGTGTGGGGAAGGTGTTTCAGTGTGTGTGGAAGGGGTTTCAGTGAGTGGGAAAGGGGTTTCAGGGTGTGGGGAAGGTGTTTCAGTGTGTGGGGAAGGGGGTTCAGTGTGTGGTTAAGGCTTTCAGTCAGTGGGGAATGTGTTCCAGTGCGTTGGGAAGGGGTTTCAGAGTGTAGGGAAGGGTTTCCCAGTGGGGGGAAGGGGTTTCAGTGAGTGGGGATGGGTTTCAGTGTGTGAGGAAGACGTTTCAGTGTGTGGGGAAAGGTTTCAGTGAGTGTGGAAACTGTTTCAGTGTGTGGGGAAGGTGTTTCAGAGTGTGGGGAAGGTGTTTCAGTGTGTGGGGAAGCGGTCTCAGAGTGTGGGGAGGGGTGTCAGTGTGTGGGGATGGGATTTCAATGTGTGGGGAAGGGGTTTCAGTGTGTGGGGAAGGTGTTTCAGTATGTGGGGATGGGGTCTCAGTGTGTGGGGAAGGTGTTTCAATGCGTGGGGATGTGCGTCAGTGTGTGGGGGTGTGTTTCAGTGTGTGGGGAAGTGTTTCAGTGTGTTGGGAAGGTGTTTCAGTGTGTGGGGATGGGTTGCAGTGTGTGGGGAAGGTGTTTCAGTGTGTGCGGAAGGTGTTTCAGTGTGTGGGGAAGGTGCTTCGGTGTGTGAGGAAGGTGTTTCTGTGTGTGGGGATGTGTTTCAGTGTGTGGGGAAGGGATTTCATTGTGTGGGGAAGGGGTTTCAGTGTGTGGGGAAGGCGTTTCATTGTGTGGCAATGGATTTCAGTTTGTGCGGAAGGGGTTTCAGTGTGTGGGGAAGGTGTTTCAGTGTGTGGGGAAGGGGTTTCAGTGTGTGGGAAAGGGGTTTCAGTGTGTGGGGAAGGTGTTTCAGTGTGTGGGGAAGGGGTTTCAGAGTGTGGGTAAGGCTTTCAGTGTGTGAGGAAGGTGTTTCAGTGCGTGGGGAAGGTTTTCAGTGTGTGGGAAAGTTGTTTTAGTATGTGGGGATGGGTTTCATGGTGTGGGGATCAGTTTCAGTGTGTGGGGATGGGTTTCAGTGTGTGCGGAAGGGGTTTCAGTGTTTGGGGAAGGTGTTTCAGTGTATGGGGAAGGGGTTTCAGAGTGTGGGTAAGGGTTTCAGTGTGTGGGTAAGGGTTTCAGTTTGTGGGGAAGGTGCTTCAGTATGTGCGGAAGGTGTTTCAGTTATGGGGAAGGGGTTTCAGAGTGTGGGGAAGGGGTTTCAGCGTGTGGGTAAGGGTTTCAGTGTGTGGGGAAGGTGTTTCAGTGCGTGGGGAAGGGGTTTCAGAGTGTGGGGAAGGGTTTCCATGTGGGGGGAAGTGTTTTCAGTGTGTGGGGAATGGGTTTCAGTGTGTGGGGATGTGTTTCAGTGTTTGAGGAATGGGTTTCAGTGTGTGGGGAAGGGGTTGCAGTGTGTGGGGAAGGGTTTCACTGTGTGTGGAAGCGGTTTCATGTGTGTGGGGAAGGTGTTCCAGTGTGAGGGGAAGGTGTTTCAGTGTGTGCGGAAGGGGTTTCAGTGTGTGGGGAAGGGGTTTCAGTGTGTGGGGAAGGTGTTTCAGTGTGTGCGGAAGGGGTTTCAGTGTGTACAGAAGGGGTATCAGTGTGTGGGGAAGGGGTTTCAGTGTGTGGGGAAGGTGTTTCAGTGTGTGCGGAAGGGGATTCAGTGTGTGGGGATGTGTTTCAGTGTGTGGGGAAGGTGTTTCAGTGTGTGGGGAAGGGTTTCACTGTGTGCGGAAGGAGTTTCAGTGTTTGGGGAAGGGGTTTCAGTGTTTAGCGAAGGTGTTTCAATATCTGCGGAAGGGGTTTCAGTGTGTGGGGAAGGGTTTCCAGTGTCTGGGGAAGGTGTTTCAGTGTTTGCGGAAGGGGTTTCAGTGTGTGCGGAAGGCGTTTCAGTGTGTGGAGAATGTGTTTCAGTGTGTTTGGAAGGGTTTCAGTGTGTGGCGAATGTGTTTCAGTGTGTGGTGAATGGGTTTCAGTGTTTCAGGAAGGGTTTCAGTGTGTGTGGAAGGGGTGTCAGTGTGTGGGGAAGGTGTTTCAGTGTGTGGGGAAGGGGTTTCAGTGTGTGGGGAAGGTGTTTCAGTGTGTGGTGAAGATGTTTCAGTGAGTGGGGAAGGGGTTTCAGTGTGTGGCGAAGTGTTTCAGTGTGTGGGGATGGGGTTTCAGTGTGTGGGGAAGGGTTTCAGTGTGTGGGGAAGGTGTTTCAATGTTTGGGGAAGGTGTTTCAGTGTGTGGGGAAGGTGTTCCAGTGTGTGGTGAATGGGTTTCAGTGTTTGGGGAAGCGGTCTCAGAGTGTGCGGAAGGGTGTCAGTGTGTGGGGATGGGATTTCAATGTGTGGGGAAGGTGTTTCAATGTTTGGGGAAGGTGTTTCAGTGTGTGGGGAAGGTGTTCCAGTGTGTGGGCTAGGTGTTTCTGTGTGTGTGGAAGGGGTCTCAGAGTGTGGGGAAGGGTTTCAGTGTGTGTGGATGGGATTTCAGTGTGTGGGGAAGGGGTTTCTGTGTGTGGGGAATGTGTTTCAGTGTGTTTGGAAGTGTTTCAGTGGGAGGGGAATGTGTTTCAGTGTGTGGTGAATGGGTTTCAGTGTTTGGGGAAGGGTTTCAGTGTGTGGGGACGGGGGGTCAGTGTGTGGGGATGTGTTGCAGTGTGTGGTGAAGGTGTTTAAGTGTGTGCGGAAGGGGTTTCAGTGTGTGGGGAAGGTGTTTCAGTGTGTGGGGAAGCTGTTTCAGTGTGTGGGGAAGGGATTTCAGTGTGTGGGGAAAGGTTTCAGTGTGTGTGGAAAGGGTTTCAAAGAGTGGGTAAGGGTTTCAGTGAGTGGAGAAGGTGCTTCAGTGTGTGTGGAAGGCGTTTCAGTGTGTGGGGAAGGTGTTTGATTGTGCGGGGAAGGTGTTTCAGTGTATGGGGAAGGTTTTTCAGTGTGTGTGGAATGGGTTTCAGTGTGTGGGGAAGGTGTTTCATTGTGCGGGGAAGATGTTTCAGTGTGTGGGGAAGGTGTTTCAGTGTGTGAGGAAGGGTTAGGGTTAGCAGTGTGTGGGGAAGCTGTTTCAGTGTGTGGGGAAGGTGTTTCAGTGTGTGTGGAAGGGGTTTCAGTGTGTGGGGAAGGTGTTTTGGTGTGTGGGGAAGGTGTTTCAGCGTGTGGGGAAGGTGTTTCAGTGTGTGGGGAAGTTGTTTCAGTGTGTGGTGAAGGAGTTTCAGTGTGTGGGGAAGGTGTTTCATTGTGCGGGGAAGATGTTTCAGTGTGTGGGGAAGGTGTTTCAGTGTGTGAGGAAGGGTTAGGGTTAGCAGTGTGTGGGGAAGCTGTTTCAGTGTGTGGGGAAGGTGTTTCAGTGTGTGCGGAAGGGGTTTCAGTGTGTGGGGAAGGTGTTTTGGTGTGTGGGGAAGGTGTTTCACCGTGTGGGGAAGGTGTTTCAGTGTGTGGGGAAGTTGTTTCAGTGTGTGGTGAAGGAGTTTCAGTGTGTGCGGAAGGGGTATCAGTGTGTGGGGAAGGGTTTTAGTGTGTGGGGAAGGGGTTTCAGTGTGTGGGGAAGGGTTTCAGTGTGTGGGGAAGCTGTTTCAGTGTTTGTTGGAAGGTGTTTCAGTGTGTGGGGAAGGTGTTTCAGTGTGTGGGGAAGGTGTTTCTGTGTGTGTGGAAGGGGTCTCAGAGTGTAGGGAAGGGTTTCAGTGTGTGTGGATGAGATTTCAGTGTGTGGGGAAGGGGTTTCAGTGTGTGGGCAATGTGTTTCAGTGTGTTTGGAAGGGTTCAGTGTGTGAGGAATGTGTTCCAGTGTGTGGTGAATGGGTTTCAGTGTGTGGGGAAGGTGTTTCAGTGAGCTGTGAAGGTGTTTCAGGGTATGGGGAAGGGGTTTCAGTATGTGGGGAAGGGTTTAGGTGCGTGGGGAAGGGGTTTCAGTGTGTGCGGAAGGGTTTCAGTGTGTGAGGAAGGTGTTTCAGTGTGTGGGGAAGGGGTTTCAGTGAGTGGGGAAAGTGTTTCAGTGTGTGGGGAAGGTGTTTCAGTGTGTGGGGAAGCGGTCTCAGAGTGTGCGGAAGCATGTCAGTGTGTGGGGATGGGATTTCAATGTGTGGGGAAGGTGTTTCAATGTTTGGGGAAGGTGTTTCAGTGTGTGGGGAAGGTGTTCCAGTGTGTGGGCTAGGTGTTTCTGTGTGTGTGGAAGGGGTCTCAGAGTGTGGGGAAGGGTTTCAGTGTGTGTGGATGGGATTTCAGTGTGTGGGGAAGGGGTTTCTGTGTGTGGGGAATGTGTTTCAGTGTGTTTGGAAGTGTTTCAGTGGGAGGGGAATGTGTTTCAGTGTGTGGTGAATGGGTTTCAGTGTTTGGGGAAGGGTTTCAGTGTGTGGGGACGGGGGGTCAGTGTGTGGGGATGTGTTGCAGTGTGTGGTGAAGGTGTTTAAGTGTGTGCGGAAGGGGTTTCAGTGTGTGGGGAAGGTGTTTCAGTGTGTGGGGAAGCTGTTTCAGTGTGTGGGGAAGGGATTTCAGTGTGTGGGGAAAGGTTTCAGTGTGTGTGGAAAGGGTTTCAAAGAGTGGGTAAGGGTTTCAGTGAGTGGGGAAGGTGCTTCAGTGTGTGTGGAAGGCGTTTCAGTGTGTGGGGAAGGTGTTTGATTGTGCGGGGAAGGTGTTTCAGTGTATGGGGAAGGTTTTTCAGTGTGTGTGGAATGGGTTTCAGTGTGTGGGGAAGGTGTTTCATTGTGCGGGGAAGATGTTTCAGTGTGTGGGGAAGGTGTTTCAGTGTGTGAGGAAGGGTTAGGGTTAGCAGTGTGTGGGGAAGCTGTTTCAGTGTGTGGGGAAGGTGTTTCAGTGTGTGTGGAAGGGGTTTCAGTGTGTGGGGAAGGTGTTTTGGTGTGTGGGGAAGGTGTTTCAGCGTGTGGGGAAGATGTTTCAGTGTGTGGGGAAGTTGTTTCAGTGTGTGGTGAAGGAGTTTCAGTGTGTGGGGAAGGTGTTTCATTGTGCGGGGAAGATGTTTCAGTGTGTGGGGAAGGTGTTTCAGTGTGTGAGGAAGGGTTAGGGTTAGCAGTGTGTGGGGAAGCTGTTTCAGTGTGTGGGGAAGGTGTTTCAGTGTGTGCGGAAGGGGTTTCAGTGTGTGGGGAAGGTGTTTTGGTGTGTGGGGAAGGTGTTTCACCGTGTGGGAAAGGTGTTTCAGTGTGTGGGGAAGTTGTTTCAGTGTGTGGTGAAGGAGTTTCAGTGTGTGCGGAAGGGGTATCAGTGTGTGGGGAAGGGTTTTAGAGTGTGGGGAAGGGGTTTCAGTGTGTGGGGAAGGGTTTCAGTGTGTGGGGAAGCTGTTTCAGTGTTTGTTGGAAGGTGTTTCAGTGTGTGGGGAAGGTGTTTCAGTGTGTGGGGAAGGTGTTTCTGTGTGTGTGGAAGGGGTCTCAGAGTGTAGGGAAGGGTTTCAGTGTGTGTGGATGAGATTTCAGTGTGTGGGGAAGGGGTTTCAGTGTGTGGGCAATGTGTTTCAGTGTGTTTGGAAGGGTTCAGTGTGTGAGGAATGTGTTCCAGTGTGTGGTGAATGGGTTTCAGTGTGTGGGGAAGGTGTTTCAGTGAGCTGTGAAGGTGTTTCAGGGTATGGGGAAGGGGTTTCAGTATGTGGGGAAGGGTTTAGGTGCGTGGGGAAGGGGTTTCAGTGTGTGCGGAAGGGTTTCAGTGTGTGAGGAAGGTGTTTCAGTGTGTGGGGAAGGGGTTTCAGTGAGTGGGGAAAGTGTTTCAGTGTGTGGGGAAGGTGTTTCAGTGTGTGGGGAAGCGGTCTCAGAGTGTGCGGAAGGGTGTCAGTGTGTGGGGATGGGATTTCAATGTGTGGGGAAGGTGTTTCAGTGTGTGGGGAAGGGGTTTCAGTGTGTGGGGAAGGTGTTTCAGTGTGTGGTGACGATGTTTCAGTGTGTGGGGAAGGGGTTTCAGTGTGTGGCGAAGGGTTTCAGTGTGTGGGGAAGGGGTTTCAGTGTGTGGGGAAGGGTTGCAGTGTGTGGGGAAGGTGTTTCAATGTTTGGGGAAGGTGTTTCAGTGTGTGGGGAAGCTGTTTCAGTGTGTGGGTAGGTGTTTCTGTGTGTGTGGAAGGGGTCTCAGAGTGTGGGGAAGGGTTTCAGTGTGTGTGGATGGGATTTCAGTGTGTGGGGAAGGGGTTTCTGTGTGTGGGGAATGTGTTTCAGTGTGTTTGGAAGTGTTTCAGTGTGAGGGGAATGTGTTTCAGTGTGTGGTGAATGGGTTTCAGTGTTTGGGGAAGGGTTTCTGTGTGTGGGGACGGGGGGTCAGTGTGTGTGGAAGGTGTTTGAGTGTGTGGGGATGTGTTGCAGTGTGTGGTGAAGGTGTTTAAGTGTGTGCGGAAGGGGTTTCAGTGTGTGCGGAAGGTGTTTCAGTGTGTGGGGAAGGTGTTTCAGTGTGTGGGGAAGGGATTTCAGTGTGTGGGGAAAGGTTTCAGTGTGTGTGGAAAGGGTTTCAAAGTGTGGGTAAGGGTTTCATTGTGTGGGGAAGGTGCTTCAGTGTGTGCGGAAGGCGTTTCAGTGTGTGGGAAAGGTGTTTGATTGTGCGGGGAAGGTGTTTCAGTGTGTGGGGAAGGTTTTTCCGTGTGTGTGGAATGGGTTTCAGTGTGTGGGGAAGGTGTTTCATTGTGCGGGGAAGATGTTTCAGTGTGTGGGGAAGGTGTTTCAGTGTGTGGGGAAGGGGTTTCAGTGTGTGGGGAAGCTGTTTCAGTGTGTGGGGAAGGTGTTTCAGTGTGTGCGGAAGGGGTTTCAGTGTGTGGGGAAGGTGTTTTGGTGTGTGGGGAAGGTGTTTCAGCGTGTGGGGACGGTGTTTCAGTGTGTGGGGAAGTTGTTTCAGTGTGTGGTGAAGGAGTTTCAGTGTGTGGGGAAGGGGTATCAGTGAGTGGGGAAGGGTTTTAGTGTGTGGGGAAGGGGTTTCAGTGTGTGGGGAAGGGTTTCAGTGTGTGTTGAAGCTGTTTCAGTGTTTGGGGAAGGTGTTTCAGTGTGTGGGGAAGGTGTTTCAGTGTGTGGGGAAGGTGTTTCTGTGTCTGTGGAAGGGGTCTCAGAGTGTGGGGAAGGGTTTCAGTGTGTGTGGATGAGATTTCAGTGTGTTGGGAAGGGGTTTCAGTGTGTGGGCAATGTGTTTCAGTGTGTGGTGAATGGGTTTCAGTGTTTGGGGAAGGGTTTCAGTGTGTGGGGAAGGGTTCTGTGTGTGGGGAAGGTGTTTCAGTGTGTGGGGATGTGTTGCAGTGTGTAGGGAAGGTGTTTCAGTGTGTGCGGAAGGGGTTTTGGTGTGTGCGGATGGGGTTTCAGTGTGTGGGGAAGCTGTTTCAGTGTGTGGGGAAGGGATTTCAGTGTGTGGGGAAGGGTTTCAGTGTGTGGGGAACGGGTTTCAAAGTGTGGGTAAGGGTTTCATTTTGTGAGGAAGATGTTTAATTGTGTGTGGAAGGTGTTTCAGTGTGTGGGTAAGGTGTTTCACTGTGTGGAGAAGGGGTTTCAGTGTGTGGGGAAGCTGTTTCTGTGTGTGCGGAAGGTGTTTCATTGTGTGCAGAAGGAGTTTCAGTGTGTGGGGAAGGGGTTGCGGTGTTTGGGGAAGGTGTTTCAGTGTGTGGGGAAGGGGTTTCAGAGTGTGGGGAAGGTGTTTCAGTGAGCTGTGAAGGTGTTTCAGGGTATGGGGAAGGGGTTTCAGTAAGTGGGGAAGGGTTTAGGTGTGTGGGGAAGGGGTTTCAGTGTGTGGGGAAGCTGTTTCAGTGTGTGGGGAAGCTGTTTCAGTGTGTGGGGAAGGGTTTCAGTGTGTGAGGAAGGTGTTTCAGTGTGTGTGGAAGGGGTTTCAGTGAGTGGGGAAAGTGTTTCAGTGTGTGGGGAAGGTGTTTCAGTGTGTGGGGAAGGTGTTTCAGTGTATGGGGAAGCGGTCTCAGAGAGTGGGGAAGGGTGTCAGTGTGTGGGGATGGGATTTCAATGTGTGGGGAAGGTGTTTCAGTGTGTGGGGAAGGTGTTTCAGTATGTGGGGATGGGGTCTCAGTGTGTGGGGTAGGAGTATCAGTGCGTGGGGATGTGCGTCAGTGCGTGGGGGTGTGTTTCAGTGTGTGGGGAAGTGTTTCAATGTGTTGGGAAGGTGTTTCAGTGTGTGGGGATGCGTTTCAGTGTGTGGGGAAGGTGTTTCAGTGTGTGCGGAAGGGGTTTCAGTGTGTGGGGAAGGTGTTTCAGTGTGTGGGGATGTGTTTCAGTGTGTGGGGAAGGGATTTCATTGTGTGGGGAAAGGGTTTCAGTGTGTGGGGAAGGGGTTTCATTGTGTGGCAATGGATTTCAGTTTGTGCGGAAGGGGTTTCAGTGTGTGGGGAAGGTGTTTCAGTGTGTGGGGAAGGGGTTTCAGTGTGTGGGAAAGGGGTTTCAGTGTGTGGGGAAGGTGTTTCAGTGTGTGGGGAAGGGGTTTCAGAGTGTGGGTAAGGCTTTCAGTGTGTGAGGAAGGTGTTTCAGTGCGTGGGGAAGGGTTTCAGTGTGTGGGAAAATTGTTTTAGTATGTGGGGATGGGTTTCAGGGTGTGGGGATCAGTTTCAGTGTGTGGGGATGGGTTTCAGTGTGTGCGGAAGGGGTTTCAGTGTTTGGGGAAGGTGTTTCAGTGTATGGGGAAGGGGTTTCAGAGTGTGGGTAAGGGTTTCAGTGTGTGGGTAAGGGTTTCAGTTTGTGGGGAAGGTGCTTCAGTATGTGCGGAAGGTGTTTCAGTTTGTGGGGAAGGGGTTTCAGAGTGTGGGGAAGGGGTTTCAGAGTGTGGGTAAGGGTTTCAGTGTGTGGGTAAGGGTTTCAGTGTGTGGGGAAGGTGTTTCAGTGCGTGGGGAAGGGGTTTCAGAGTGTGGGGAAGGGTTTCCGTGTGGGGGGAAGTGTTTTCAGTGTGTGGGGAATGGGGTTCAGTGTGTGGATGTGTTTCAGTGTTTGAGGAATGGGTTTCAGTGTGTGGGGAAGGGGTTGCAGTGTGTGGGGAAGGGTTTCACTGTGTGTGGAAGCGGTTTCAGTGTGTGGGGAAGGTGTTTCAGTGTGTGGGGAAGGTGTTTCAGTGTGTGCAGAAGGGGTTTCAGTGTGTGGGGAAGGGGTTTCAGTGTGTGGGGAAGGTGTTTCAGTGTGTGCGGAAGGGGTTTCAGTATGTGCAGAAGGGGTATCAGTGTGTGGGGAAGGGGTTTCAGTGTGTGGGGAAGGTGTTTCAGTGTGTGCGGAAGGGGTTTCAGTGTGTGGGGATGTGTTTCAGTGTGTGGGGAAGGTGTTTCAGTGTGTGGGGAAGGGTTTCACTGTGTGCGGAAGGAGCTTTAGTGTTTGGGGAAGGGGTTTCAGTGTGTAGCGAAGGTGCTTCAATATCTGCGGAAGGGGTTTCAGTGTGTGGGGAAGGGTTTCCAGTGTCTGGGGAAGGTGTTTCAGTGTTTGCGGAAGGGGTTTCAGTGTGTGCGGAAGGCGTTTCAGTGTGTGGAGAATGTGTTTCAGTGTGTTTGGAAGGGTTTCAGTGTGTGGCGAATGTGTTTCAGTGTGTGGTGAATGGGTTTCAGTGTTTCGGGAAGGGTTTCAGTGTGTGTGGAAGGGGTGTCAGTGTCTGGGGAAGGTGTTTCAGTTTGTGGGGGAATGTGTTTCGGTGTGTGTGGAAGGGGTTTCAGGGTGTGGGGAAGGGGTTTCAGTGTGTGGCAATGGGTTTCACTTTGTGCGGAAGGGGTTTCAGTGTGTGGGGAAGGTGTTTCAGTGTGTGTGGAAGGGGTTTCAGTGAGTGGGAAAGGGGTTTCAGGGTGTGGGGAAGGTGTTTCAGTTTGTGGGGAAGGGGGTTCAGTGTGTGGTTAAGGCTTTCAGTGTGTGGGGAAGGTGTTCCAGTGCGTTGGGAAGGGGTTTCAGAGTGTAGGGAAGGGTTTCCCAGTGGGGGGAAGGGGTTTCAGTGTGTGGGGATGGGTTTCAGTGTGTGAGGAAGAGGTTTCAGTGTGTGGGGAGGGGTTTCAGTGAGTGTGGAAAGTGTTTCAGTGTGTGGGGAAGGTGTTTCAGTGTGTGGGGAAGCGGTCTCAGAGTGTGGGGAAGGGTGTCAGTGTGTGGGGATGGGATTTCAATGTGTGGGGAAGGTGTTTCAGTGTGTGGGGAAGGTGTTTCAGTATGTGGGGATGGGGTCTCAGTGTGTGGGGAAGGTTTTTCAGTGCGTGGGGATGTGCGTCAGTGTGTGGGGGTGTGTTTCAGTGTGTGGGGAAGTGTTTCAGTGTGTTGGGAAGGTGTTTCAGTGTGTGGGGATGGGTTGCAGTGTGTGGGGAAGGTGTTTCAGTGTGTGCGGAAGGTGTTTCAGTGTGTGGGGAAGGTGTTTCGGTGTGTGGGGAAGGTGTTTCTGTGTGTGGGGATGTGTTTCAGGGTGTGGGGAAGGGATTTCATTGTCTGGGGAAGGGGTTTCAGAGTGTGGGGAAGGGGTTTCATTGTGTGGCAATGGATTTCAGTTTGTGCGGAAGGGGTTTCAGTGTGTGGGGAAGGTGTTTCAGTGTGTGGGGAAGAGGTTTCAGTGTGTGGGAAAGGGGTTTCAGTGTGTGGGGAAGGTGTTTCAGTGTGTGGGGAAGGGGTTTCAGAGTGTGGGTAAGGCTTTCAGTGTGTGAGGAAGGTGTTTCAGTGCGTGGGGAAGGGTTTCAGTGTGTGGGAAAGTTGTTTTAGTATGTGGGGATGGGTTTCAGGGTGTGGGGATCAGTTTCAGTGTGTGGGGATGGGTTTCAGTGTGTGCGGAAGGGGTTTCAGTGTTTGGGGAAGGTGTTTCAGTGTATGGGGAAGGGGTTTCAGAGTGTGGGTAAGGGTTTCAGTGTGTGGGTAAGGGTTTCAGTTTGTGGGGAAGGTGCTTCAGTATGTGCGGAAGGTGTTTCAGTTTGTGGGGAAGGGGTTTCAGAGTGTGGGGAAGGGGTTTCAGAGTGTGGGTAAGGGTTTCAGTGTGTGGGGAAGGTGTTTCAGTGCGTGGGGAAGGGGTTTCAGAGTGTGGGGAAGGGTTTCCGTGTGGGGGGAAGTGTTTTCAGTGTGTGGGGAATGGGTTTCAGTGTGTGGGGATGTGTTTCAGTGTTTGAGGAATGGGTTTCAGTGTGTGGGGAAGGGGTTGCAGTGTGTGGGGAAGGGTTTCACTGTGTGTGGAAGCGGTTTCAGTGTGTGGGGAAGGTGTTTCAGTGTGTGGGGAAGGTGTTTCAGTGTGTGCGGAAGGGGTTTCAGTGTGTGGGGAAGGGGTTTCAGTGTGTGGGGAAGGTGTTTCAGTGTGTGCGGAAGGGGTTTCAGTGTGTGCAGAAGGGGTATCAGTGTGTGGGAAAGGGGTTTCAGTGTGTGGGGAAGGTGTTTCAGTGTGTGCGGAAGGGGTTTCAGTGTGTGGGGATGTGTTTCAGTGTGTGGGGAAGGTGTTTCAGTGTGTGGGGAAGGGTTTCACTGTGTGCGGAAGGCGTTTCAGTGTTTGGGGAAGGGGTTTCAGTGTGTAGCGAAGGTGTTTCAATATCTGCGGAAGGGGTTTCAGTGTGTGGGGAAGGGTTTCCAGTGTCTGGGGAAGGTGTTTCAGTGTTTGCGGAAGGGGTTTCAGTGTGTGCGGAAGGCGTTTCAGTGTGTGGAGAATGTGTTTCAGTGTGTTTGGAAGGGTTTCAGTGTGTGGCGAATGTGTTTCAGTGTGTGGTGAATGGGTTTCAGTGTTTCGGGAAGGGTTTCAGTGTGTGTGGAAGGGGTGTCAGTGTCTGGGGAAGGTGTTTCAGTTTGTGGGGGAATGTGTTTCGGTGTGTGTGGAAGGGGGTTCAGGGTGTGGGGAAGGGGTTTCAGTGTGTGGCAATGGGTTTCACTTTGTGCGGAAGGGGTTTCAGTGTGTGTGGAAGGTGTTTCAGTGTGTGTGGAAGGGGTTTCAGTGAGTGGGAAAGGGGTTTCAGGGTGTGGGGAAGGTGTTTCAGTGTGTGGGGAAGGGGGTTCAGTGTGTGGTTAAGGCTTTCAGTGTGTGGGGAAGGTGTTCCAGTGCGTTGGGAAGGGGTTTCAGAGTGTAGGGAAGGGTTTCCCAGTGGGGGGAAGGGGTTTCAGTGTGTGGGGATGGGTTTCAGTGTGTGAGGAAGAGGTTTCAGTGTGTGGGGAAGGGGTTTCAGTGAGTGTGGAAAGTGTTTCAGTGTGTGGGGAAGGTGTTTCAGAGTGTGGGGAAGGTGTTTCAGTGTGTGGGGAAGCGGTCTCAGAGTGTGGGGAAGGGTGTCAGTGTGTGGGGATGGGATTTCAATGTGTGGGGAAGGTCTTTCAGTGTGTGGGGAAGGTGTTTCAGTATGTGAGGATGGGGTCTCAGTGTGTGGGGAAGGTGTTTCAGTGCGTGGGGATGTGCGTCAGTGTGTGGGGGTGTGTTTCAGTGTGTGGGGAAGTGTTTCAGTGTGTTGGGAAGGTGTTTCAGTGTGTGGGGATGGGTTGCAGTGTGTGGGGAAGGTGTTTCAGTGTGTGCGGAAGGTGTTTCAGTGTGTGGGGAAGGTGTTTCGGTGTGTGGCAAAGGTGTTTCAGTGTGTGGGGATGGGTTTCAGTGTGTGGGGAAGGTGTTTCAGTGTGTGCGGAAGGGGTTTCAGTGTGTGGGGAAGGTGTTTCAGTGTGTGGGCAATGTGTTTCAGTGTGTGGGGATGTGTTTCAGTGTGTGGGGAAGGGTTTCAGTGTGTGGGGATGGTGTTTCATTATGTGGGGATGGGTTTCAGGGTGTGGGGATCAGTTTCAGTGTGTGGGGATGGGTTTCAGTGTGTGCGGAAGGGGCTTCAGTGTGTGGGGAAGGTGTTTCTGTGTGTGGGGATGTGTTTCAGTGTGTGGGGAAGAGATTTCATTGTGTTGGGAAGGGGTTTCAGTGTGTGGGGAAGGGGTTTCAGTGTGTGGCAATGGATTTCAGTTTGTGCGGAAGGTGTTTCAGTGTGTGGGGAAGGTGTTTTAGTGTGTGGGGAAGGGGTTTCAGTGTGTGGGAAAGGGGTTTGAGTGTGTGGGGAAGGTGTTTCAGTGCGTGGGGAAGGGGTTTCAGAGTGTGGGGAAGGGTTTCAGTTTGTGTGGATGGGATTTCAGTGTGTGCGGAAGGTGTTTCAGTGTGTGTGGAAGCTGTTTCAGTGTGTGACGAAGGGGTTTCAGTCTGTGGGGAAGGTGTTTCAGTGTGTGCGAAAGGGGTTTCAGTGTTTGCAGAATTGGTTTCAGTGTGCGGGGAAGGGGTTTCAGTGTGTGGGGAAGGTGTTTCAGTGTGTGCGGAATGGGTTTCAGTGTGTGAGGAAGGGGTTTCAGTGCGTGGGGAAGGGGTTTCAGTGTGTGGGGATGTGTTTCAGTGTGTGGGGAAGGTGTTTCAGTGTGTGCGGAAGGGGTTTCAGTGTGTGGGGATGTGTTTCAGTGTGTGGGGAAGGTGTTTCAGTGTGTGGGGAAGGGTTTCACTGTGTGCGGAAGGCGTTTCAGTCTTTGGGGAAGGGGTTTCAGTGTGTAGCGAAGGTGTTTCAATATCTGCGGAAGGGGTTTCAGTGTGTGGGGAAGGGTTTCCAGTGTCTGGGGAAGGTGTTTCAGTGTTTGCGGAAGGGGTTTCAGTGTGTGCGGAAGGCGTTTCAGTGTGTGGAGAATGTGTTTCAGTGTGTTTGGAAGGGTTTCAGTGTGTGGCGAATGTGTTTCAGTGTGTGGTGAATGGGTTTCAGTGTTTCGGGAAGGGTTTCAGTGTGTGTGGAAGGGGTGTCAGTGTCTGGGGAAGGTGTTTCAGTTTGTGGGGGAATGTGTTTCGGTGTGTGTGGAAGGGGGTTCAGGGTGTGGGGAAGGGGTTTCAGTGTGTGGCAATGGGTTTCACTTTGTGCGGAAGGGGTTTCAGTGTGTGTGGAAGGTGTTTCAGTGTGTGTGGAAGGGGTTTCAGTGAGTGGGAAAGGGGTTTCAGGGTGTGGGGAAGGTGTTTCAGTGTGTGGGGAAGGGGGTTCAGTGTGTGGTTAAGGCTTTCAGTGTGTGGGGAAGGTGTTCCAGTGCGTTGGGAAGGGGTTTCAGAGTGTAGGGAAGGGTTTCCCAGTGGGGGGAAGGGGTTTCAGTGTGTGGGGATGGGTTTCAGTGTGTGAGGAAGAGGTTTCAGTGTGTGGGGAAGGGGTTTCAGTGAGTGTGGAAAGTGTTTCAGTGTGTGGGGAAGGTGTTTCAGAGTGTGGGGAAGGTGTTTCAGTGTGTGGGGAAGCGGTCTCAGAGTGTGGGGAAGGGTGTCAGTGTGTGGGGATGGGATTTCAATGTGTGGGGAAGGTCTTTCAGTGTGTGGGGAAGGTGTTTCAGTATGTGAGGATGGGGTCTCAGTGTGTGGGGAAGGTGTTTCAGTGCGTGGGGATGTGCGTCAGTGTGTGGGGGTGTGTTTCAGTGTGTGGGGAAGTGTTTCAGTGTGTTGGGAAGGTGTTTCAGTGTGTGGGGATGGGTTGCAGTGTGTGGGGAAGGTGTTTCAGCGTGTGCGGAAGGTGTTTCAGTGTGTTGGGAAGGTGTTTCGGTGTGTGGCAAAGGTGTTTCAGTGTGTGGGGATGTGTTTCAGGGTGTGGGGAAGGTGTTTCAGTGTGTGCGGAAGGGGTTTCAGTGTGTGGGGAAGGTGTTTCAGTGTGTGGGCAATGTGTTTCAGTGTGTGGGGATGTGTTTCAGTGTGTGGGGAAGGGTTTCAGTGTGTGGGGATGGTGTTTCATTATGTGGGGATGGGTTTCAGGGTGTGGGGATCAGTTTCAGTGTGTGGGGATGGGTTTCAGTGTGTGCGGAAGGGGCTTCAGTGTGTGGGGAAGGTGTTTCTGTGTGTGGGGATGTGTTTCAGTGTGTGGGGAAGAGATTTCATTGTGTTGGGAAGGGGTTTCAGTGTGTGGGGAAGGGGTTTCAGTGTGTGGCAATGGATTTCAGTTTGTGCGGAAGGTGTTTCAGTGTGTGGGGAAGGTGTTTTAGTGTGTGGGGAAGGGGTTTCAGTGTGTGGGAAAGGGGTTTGAGTGTGTGGGGAAGGTGTTTCAGTGCGTGGGGAAGGGGTTTCAGAGTGTGGGGAAGGGTTTCAGTTTGTGTGGATGGGATTTCAGTGTGTGCGGAAGGTGTTTCAGTGTGTGTGGAAACTGTTTCAGTGTGTGACGAAGGGGTTTCAGTCTGTGGGGAAGGTGTTTCAGTGTGTGCGAAAGGGGTTTCAGTGTTTGCAGAATTGGTTTCAGTGTGCGGGGAAGGGGTTTCAGTGTGTGGGGAAGGTGTTTCAGTGTGTGCGGAATGGGTTTCAGTGTGTGAGGAAGGGGTTTCAGTGTGTGGGGATGTGTTTCAGTGTGTGGGGAAGGGGTTTCAGTGTGTGGGGATGTGTTTCAGTGTGTGGGGAAGGATTGCAGTGTGTGTGGAAGGGGTGTCAGTGTTTGGGGAAGGTGTTTCAGTGTGTGGGGAATGTGTTTCAGTGTGTGCGGAAGGGGTTTCAGTGTGTGGGGAAGGTGTTTCAGTGTGCGGGGAAGGTGTTTCAGTGTGTGGGGAAGGGGTTTCAGTGTTTGGGGAAGGGTTTCAATGTGTGTGGAAGGGGTTTCAGTGGATTGGTAATGGTTTCAGTGTGTGGGGAAGGTTTTTCAGTGTGTGCGGAATGGGTTTCAGTGTGTGGGGAAGGTGTCTCATTGTGTGGGGAAAGTGTTTCAGTGTGTGGGAAGGTGTTTCAGAGTGTGGGGAAGGGGTTTCATTGAGTGGGGAAGCTGTTTCAGTGTGTATGGAAGGTGTTTCAGTGTGTGCGAAAGGGGTTTCAGTGTGTGGGGAAGCTGTTTCGGTGTGTGGCGAAGGTGTTTCAGTGTGTGGGGAAGGGGTTTCAGTGTGTGGGGAAGGTGTTTCAGTGTGTGGTGAAGATGTTTCAGTGTGTGGGGAAGGGGTTTCAGTGTGTGGCGAAGGGTTTCAGTGTGTGGGGAAGGGGTTTCAGTGTGTGGGGAAGGGTTTCAGTGTGTGGGGAAGGTGTTTCAGTGTTTGGGGAAGGTGTTTCAGTGTGTGGGGAAGGTGTTTCAGTGTGTGGGGTAGGTGTTTCTCTGTGTGTGGAAGGGGTCTCTGAGTGTGGGGAAGGGTTTGAGTGTGTGTGGATGGGATTTCAGTGTGTGCGGAAGGGGTTTCTGTGTGTGGGGAATGTGTTTCAGTGTGTTTGGAAGTGTTTCAGTGTGAGGGGAATGTGTTTCAGTGTGTGGTGAATGGGTTTCAGTGTTTGGGGAAGGGTTTCAGTGTGTTGGGACGGGGGGTCAGTGTGTGGGGAAGGTGTTTCAGTGTGTGGGGATGTGTTGCAGTGTGTGGTGAAGTTGTTTAAGTGTGTGCGGAAGGGGTTTCAGTGTGTGGGGAAAGTGTTTCAGTGTGTGGGGAAGCTGCTTCAGTGTGTGGGGAAGGGATTTCAGTGTGTGGGGAAAGGTTCCAGTGTGTGTGGAAAGGGTTTCAAAGTGTGGGTAAGGGTTTCAGTGTGTGGGGAAGGTGCTTCAGTGTGTGCGGAAGGCGTTTCAGTGTGTGGGGAAGGTGTTTGATTGTGCGGGGAAGGTGGTTCAGTGTGTGGGTAAGGTATTTCAGTGTTTGTGGAATCGGTTTCAGTGTGTGTGGAAGGTGTTTTGGAGTGTGGGGAAGGTGTTTCAGCGTGTGGGGAAGGTGTTTCAGTGTGTGGGGAAGGTGTTTCAGTGTGTGGTGAAGGAGCTTCAGTGTGTGGGGAAGGGGTATCGGTGTGTGGGGAAGGGTTTTAGTGTGTGGGGAAGGGGTTTCAGTGTGTGGGGAAGGGTTTCAGTGTGTGGAGAAGCTGTTTCAGTGTTTGTTGGAAGGTTTTTCATTGTGTGGGGAAGGTGTTTCAGTGTGTGGGGAAGGTGTTTCTGTGTGTGTGGAAGGGGTCTCAGAGTGTGGGGGAGGGTTTCAGTGTGTGAGGATGAGATTTCAGTGTGTGGGGAAGGAGTTTCAGTGTGTGGGCAATGTGTTTCAGTGTGTTTGGAAGGGTTTCAGTGTGTGGGGAATGTGTTTCAGTGTGTGGTGAATGGGTTTCAGTTTTTGGGGAAGGGTTTCAGTGTGTGGGGAAGGGGGGTCAGTGTGTGGGGAAGGTGTTTCAGTGTGTGGGGATGTGTTGCAGTGTGTGGGGAAGGTGTTTCAGTGTGTGCGGAAGGGGTTTTGGTGTGTGCGGAAGGGGTTTCAGTGTGTGGGGAAGCTGTTTCAGTGTGTGGGGAGGGGATTTCTGTGTGTGGGGAAGGGTTTCAGTGTGTGGGGAACGGGTTTCAAAGTGTGGGTAAGGGTTTCATTTTGTGGGGAAGGTGTTTCATTGTGTGTGGAAGGTGTTTCAGTGTGTGGGTAAGGTGTTTCACTGTGTGGAGAAGGGGTTTCAGTGTGTGGGGAAGCTGTTTCAGTGTGTGCGGAAGGTGTTTCAGTGTGTGCGGAAGGAGTTTCAGTGTGTGGGAAGGTCTTTCAGAGAGCTGTGAAGGTGTTTCAGGGTATGGGGAAGGGGTTTCAGTGTGTGCGGAAGGGTTTCAGTGTGTGAGGAAGGTGTTTCAGTGTGTGGGGAAGGGGTTTCAGTGAGTGGGGAAAGTGTTTCAGTATGTGGGGAAGGTGTTTCAGTGTGTGGGGAAGGTGTTTCAGTGTGTGGGGAAGCGGTCTCAGAGTGTGGGGAAGGGTGTCAGTGTGTGGGGATGTTATTTCAATGTGTGGGGAAGGTGTTTCAGTGTCTGGGGAAGGGGTTTCAGTGTGTGGGGAAGGTGTTTCAGTGTGTGGTGAAGATGTTTCAGTGTGTGGGGAAGGGGTTTCAGTGTGTGGCGAAGGGATTCAGTGTGTGGGGAAGGGGTTTCAGTGTGTGGGGAAGGGTTTCAGTGTGTGGGGAAGGTGTTTCATAGTTTGGGGAAGGTGTTTCAGGGTGTGGGGAAGGTGTTTCAGTGTGTGGGGTAGGTGTTTCTGTGAGTGTGGAAGGGGTCTCAGAGTGCGGGGAAGGGTTTCAGTGTGTGTGGATGGGATTTCAGTGTGTACGGAAGGGGTTTCTGAGTGTGGGGAATGAGTTTCAGTGTGTTTGGAAGTGTTTCAGTGTGAGGGGAATGTTTTTTAGTGTGTGGTGAATGGGTTTCAGTGTTTGGGGAAGGGTTTCAGTGTGTGGGGACGGGGGGTCAGTGTGTGGGGATGTTATTTCAATGTGTGGGGAAGGTGTTTCAGTGTGTGCGGAAGGGGTTTCAGTGTGTGGGGAAGGTGTTTCAGTGCGTGGGGAAGCTTTTTCAGTGTGTGGGGAAGGGATTTCAGTGTGTGGGGAAAGGTTTCAGTGTGTGTGGAAAGGGTTTCAAAGTGTGGGTAAGGGTTTCAGTGTGTGGGGAAGGTGCTTCAGTGAGTGCGGAAGGCGTTTCAGTGTGTGGGGAAGGTTTTTGATTGTGCGGGGAAGGTGTTTCAGTGTGTGGGGAAGGTTTTTCAGTGTGTGTGGAATGGGTTTCACTGTGTGGGGAAGGTGTTTCATTGTGTGGGAAAGATGTTTTAGTGTGTGGGGAAGGTGTTTCAGTGTGTGGGGAAGGGGTTTCAGTGTGTGGGGAAGCTGTTTCAGTGTGTGGGGAAGGTGTTTCAGTGTGTGCGGAAGGGGTTTCAGTGTGTGGGGAAGGTGTTTTGGTGTGTGGGGAAGGTGTTTCAGCGTGTGGGGAAGGTGTTTCAGTGTGTGGGGAAGGTGTTTCAGTGTGTGGTGAAGGAGTTTCAGTGTGTGGGGAAGGGGTATCAGTGTGTGGGGAAGGGTTTTAGTGTGTGGGGAAGGGGTTTCAGTGTGTGGGGAAGGGTTTCAGTGTGTGGGGAAGCTGTTTCAGTGTTTGGGGAAGGTGTTTCAGTGTGTAGGGAAGGTGTTTCAGTGTGTGGGGAAGGTGTTTCTGTGTGTGTGGAAGGGGTCTCAGAGTGTGGGGAAGGGTTTCAGTGTGTGTGGATGAGATTTCAGAGTGTGGGGAAGGGGTTTCAGTGTGTGGGCAATGTGTTTCAGTGTGTGGTGAATGGGTTTCAGTGTTTGGGGAAGGGTTTCAGTGTTTGGGGAAGGGGGGTCAGTGTGTGGGGAAGGTGTTTCAGTGTGTGGGGATGTGTTGCAGTGTGTGGGGAAGGTGTTTCAGTGTGTGCGGAAGGGGTTTCGGTGTGTGCGGATGGGGTTTCAGTGTGTGGGGAAGCTGTTTCAGTGTGTGGGGAAGGGATTACAGTGTGTGGGGAAGGGTTTCAGTGTGTGGGGAACGGGTTTCAAAGTGTGGGTAAGGGTTTCATTTTGTGGGGAAGGTGTTTCATTGTGTGTGGAAGGTGTTTCAGTGTGTGGGGAAGCTGTTTCAGTGTGTGGGGAAGGTGTTTCATTGAGTGCGGAAGGAGTTTCAGTGTGTGGGGAAGGTGTGTCGGTGTTTGGGGAAGGTGTTTCAGTGTGTGGGGAAGGGGTTTCAGTGTGTGGGGAAGATGTTTCAGTGTGTGGTGAAGGTGTTTCAGGGTATGGGGAAGGGGTTTCAGTATGTGGAGAAGGGGTTAGGTGTGTGGGGAAGGGGTTTCAGTGTGTGGGGAAGGGTTTCAGTGAGTGGGGAAAGTGTTTCAGTGTGTGGGGAAGGTGTTTCATTGTGTTGGGAAGGTGTTTCAGTGTGTGGGGAAGCGGTCTCAGAGTGTGGGGAAGGGTGTCAGTGTGTGGGCATGGGATTTCAATGTGTGGGGAAGGTGTTTCAGTGTGTGGGGAAGGTTTTTCAGTAAGTGGGGATGGGGTGTTTGTGTGTGGGGTAGGAGTTTCAGTGCGTGGGGATGTGCGTCAGTGAGTGGGGGTGTGTTTCAGTGTGCGGGGAAGTGTTTCAGTGTGTTGGGAAGGTGTTTCAGTGTGTGGGGATGGGTTTCAGTGTGTGGGGAAGGTGTTTCAGTGTGTGCGGAAGGGGTTTCAGTGTGTGGGGAAGGTGTTTCAGTGTGTGGGCAATGTGTTTCAGTGTGTGGGGATGTGTTTCAGTGTGTGGGGAAGGGTTTCAGTGTGTGGGGATGGTGTTTCAGTATGTGGGGATGGGTTTCAGGGTGTGGGGATCGGTTTCAGTGTGTGGGGAAGGTGTTTCAGTGTGTGCGGAAGGGGCTTCAGTGTGTGGGGACTGTGTTTCTGTGTGTGGGGATGTGTTTCAGTTTGTGGGGAAGGGATTTCATTGTGTGGGGAAGGGGTTTCAGTGTGTGGGGAAGGGTTTTCAGTGTGTGGCAATGGGTTTCAGTTTGTGCGGAAGGGGTTTCAGTGTGTGGGGAAGGTGTTTCAGTGTGTGGGGAAGGGGTTTCAGTGTGTGGGAAAGGGGTTTCAGTGTGTGGGGAAGGTGTTTCAGTGTGTGGGGAAGGGGTTTCAGAGTGTGGGTAAGGCTTTCAGTGTGTGGTAAGGTGTTTCAGTGCGTGGGGAAGGGTTTCAGTGTGTGGGAAAGTTGTTTTAGTATGTGGGGATGGGTTCCAGGGTGTGGGGATCAGTTTCAGTGTGTGGGGTAGCTGTTTCTGTGTGTGGGGATGTGTTTCAGTGTGTGGGGAAGGTGTTTCATTGTGTGTGGAAGGTGTTTCAGTGTGTGGGTAAGGTGTTTCACTGTGTGGAGAAGGGGTTTCAGTGTGTGGGGAAGCTGTTTCAGTGTGTGGGGAAGGTGTTTCATTGTGTGCGGAAGGAGTTTCAGTGTGTGGGGAAGGTGTTTCGGTGTTTGGGGAAGGTGTTTCAGTGTGTGGGGAAGGGGTTTCAGTGTGTGGGGAAGGTGTTTCAGTGTGTGGTGAAGGTGTTTCAGGGTGTGGGGAAGGGGTTACAGTATGTGGGGAAGGGTTTAGGTGTGTGGGGAAGGGGTTTCAGTGTGTGGGGAAGGGTTTCAGTGAGTGGGGAAAGTGTTTCAGTGTGTGGGGAAGGTGTTTCAGTGTGTGGGGAAGGTGTTTCAGTGTGTGGGGAAGCGGTCTCAGAGTGTGGGGAAGGGTGTCAGTGTGTGGGCATGGGATTTCAATGTGTGGGGAAGGTGTTTCAGTGTGTGGGGAAGGTGTTTCAGTATGTGGGGATGGGGTGTTCGTGTGTGGGGTAGGAGTTTCAGTGCGTGGGGATGTGCGTCAGTGAGTGGGGGTGTGTTTCAGTGTGCGGGGAAGTGTTTCAGTGTGTTGGGAAGGTGTTTCAGTGTGTGGGGATGGGTTTCAGTGTGTGGGGAAGGTGTTTCAGTGTGTGCGGAAGGGGTTTCAGTGTGTGGGGAAGGTGTTTCAGTGTGTGGGCAATGTGTTTCAGTGTGTGGGGATGTGTTTCAGTGTGTGGGGAAGGGTTTCAGTGTGTGGGGATGGTGTTTCAGTATGTGGGGATGGGTTTCAGGGTGTGGGGATCAGTTTCAGTGTGTGGGGAAGGTGTTTCAGTGTGTGCGGAAGGGGCTTCAGTGTGTGGGGAAGGTGTTTCTGTGTGTGGGGATGTGTTTCAGTTTGTGGGGAAGGGATTTCATTGTGTGGGGAAGGGGTTTCAGTGTGTGGGGAAGGGTTTTCAGTGTGTGGCAATGGGTTTCAGTTTGTGTGGAAGGTGTTTCAGTGTGTGGGGAAGGTGTTTCAGTGTGTGGGGAAGGGGTTTCAGTGTGTGGGAAAGGGGTTTCAGTGTGTGGGGAAGGTGTTTCAGTGTGTGGGGAAGGGGTTTCAGAGTGTGGGTAAGGCTTTCAGTGTGTGGTAAGGTGTTTCAGTGCGTGGGGAAGGGTTTCAGTGTGTGGGAAAGTTGTTTTAGTATGTGGGGATGGGTTCCAGGGTGTGGGGATCAGTTTCAGTGTGTGGGGATGGGTTTCAGTGTGTGCGGAAGGGGCCTCAGTGTGTGGGGAAGCTGTTTCTGTGTGTGGGGATGTGTTTCAGTGTGTGGGGATGTGTTTCAGTGTGTGGGGAAGGGTTTCAGTGTGTGGGAAAGTTGTTTCAGTATGTGGGGATGGGTTTCAGGGTGTGGGGATCAGTTTCAGTGTGTGGGGATGGGTTTCAGTGTGTGCGGAAGGGGTTTCAGTGTGTGGGGAAGGTGTTTCTGTGTGTGGGGATGTGTTTCAGTGTGTGGGGAAGGGATTTCAGTATGTGGGGAAGGGTTTTCAGTGTGTGGGGATGGGTTTCAGTGTGTGGCGATGGGTTTCAGCGTGTGCGGAAGGGGTTTCAGTGTGTGGAAAAGGCGTTTCAGTGTGTGGAAGCGGTTACAGTGTGTGGGAAAGGGGTTTCAGTGTTTGGAGAAGGTGTGTCAGTGTATGGGGAAGGGGTTTCAGAGTGTGGGCAAGGGTTTCAGTGTGTGGGTAAGGGTTTCAGTTTGTGGGGAAGGTGCTTCAGTATGTGCGGAAGGTGTTTCAGTTTGTGGGGAAGGGGTTTCAGAGTGTGGGGAAGGGGTTTCAGAGTGTGGGTAAGGGTTTCAGTGTGTGGGGAAGGTGTTTCAGTGCGTGGGCATGGGATTTCAATGTGTGGGGAAGGTGTTTCAGTGTGTGGGGAAGGTGTTTCAGTATGTGGGGATGGGGTGTTCGTGTGTGGGGTAGGAGTTTCAGTGCGTGGGGATGTGCGTCAGTGAGTGGGGGTGTGTTTCAGTGTGCGGGGAAGTGTTTCAGTGTGTTGGGAAGGTGTTTCAGTGTGTGGGGATGGGTTTCAGTGTGTGGGGAAGGTGTTTCAGTGTGTGCGGAAGGGGTTTCAGTGTGTGGGGAAGGTGTTTCAGTGTGTGGGCAATGTGTTTCAGTGTGTGGGGATGTGTTTCAGTGTGTGGGGAAGGGTTTCAGTGTGTGGGGATGGTGTTTCAGTATGTGGGGATGGGTTTCAGGGTGTGGAGATCAGTTTCAGTGTGTGGGGAAGGTGTTTCAGTGTGTGCGGAAGGGGCTTCAGTGTGTGGGGAAGGTGTTTCTGTGTGTGGGGATGTGTTTCAGTTTGTGGGGAAGGGATTTCATTGTGTGGGGAAGGGGTTTCAGTGTGTGGAGAAGGGTTTTCAGTGTGTGGCAATGGGTTTCAGTTTGTGTGGAAGGTGTTTCAGTGTGTGGGGAAGGTGTTTCAGTGTGTGGGGAAGGGGTTTCAGTGTGTGGGAAAGGGGTTTCAGTGTGTGGGGAAGGTGTTTCAGTGTGTGGGGAAGGGGTTTCAGAGTGTGGGTAAGGCTTTCAGTGTGTGGTAAGGTGTTTCAGTGCGTGGGGAAGGGTTTCAGTGTGTGGGAAAGTTGTTTTAGTATGTGGGGATGGGTTCCAGGGTGTGGGGATCAGTTTCAGTGTGTGGGGATGGGTTTCAGTGTGTGCGGAAGGGGCCTCAGTGTGTGGGGAAGCTGTTTCTGTGTGTGGGGATGTGTTTCAGTGTGTGGGGATGTGTTTCAGTGTGTGGGGAAGGGTTTCAGTGTGTGGGAAAGTTGTTTCAGTATGTGGGGATGGGTTTCAGGGTGTGGGGATCAGTTTCAGTGTGTGGGGATGGGTTTCAGTGTGTGCGGAAGGGGTTTCAGTGTGTGGGGAAGGTGTTTCTGTGTGTGGGGATGTGTTTCAGTGTGTGGGGAAGGGATTTCAGTATGTGGGGAAGGGTTTTCTGTGTGTGGGGATGGGTTTCAGTGCGTGGCGATGGGTTTCAGCGTGTGCGGAAGGGGTTTCAGTGTGCGGAAAAGGCGTTTCAGTGTGTGGAAGGGGTTACAGTGTGTGGGAAAGGGGTTTCAGTGTTTGGAGAAGGTGTGTCAGTGTATGGGGAAGGGGTTTCAGAGTGTGGGCAAGGGTTTCAGTGTGTGGGTAAGGGTTTCAGTTTGTGGGGAAGGTGCTTCAGTATGTGCGGAAGGTGTTTCAGTTTGTGGGGAAGGGGTTTCAGAGTGTGGGGAAGGGGTTTCAGAGTGTGGGTAAGGGTTTCAGTGTGTGGGGAAGGTGTTTCAGTGCGTGGGGAAGGGGTTTCAGAGTGTGGGGAAGGGTTTCCGTGTGGGGGGAAGTGGTTTCAGTGTGTGGGGAATGGGTTTCAGTGTGTGGGGATGTGTTTCAGTGTGTGAGGAATGGGTTTCAGTGTGTGGGGAAGGGGTTGCAGTGTGCGGGGAAGGGTTTCACTGTGTGCGGAAGCGGTTTCAGTGTGTGGGGAAGGTGTTTCAGTGTGTGGCGAAGGTGTTTCAGTGTGTGCGGAAGGGGTTTCAGTGTGTGGGGAAGGGGTTTCAGTGTGTGGGGAAGGTGTTTCATTGTGTGCGGAAGGGGTTTCAGTGTGTGCAGAAGGGGTATCAGTGTGTGGGGAAGGGTTTTCAATGTGTGGGGAAGGTGTTTCAGTGTGTGCGGAAGGGGTTTCAGTGTGTGGGGATGTGTTTCAGTGTGTGGGGAAGGTGTTTCAGTGTGTGGGGAAGGGTTTCACTGTGTGCGGAAGGAGTTTCAGTGTTTGGGGAAGGGGTGTCAGTGTGTCGCGAAGGTGTTTCAATATCTGCGGAAGGGGTTTCAGTGTGTGGGGAAGGGTTTCCAGTGTCTGGGGAAGGTGTTTCAGTGTGTGCAGAAGGTTTTCAGTGTGTGCGGAAGGCGTTTCAGTGTGTGGGGAATGTGTTTCAGTGTGTGGTGAATGGGTTTCAGTCTTTCGGGAAGGGTTTCAGTGTGTGTGGAAGGGGTGTCAGTGTCTGGGGATGGTGTTTCAGTTTGTGGGGGAATGTGTTTCGGTGTGTGCGGAAGGGGTTTCAGGGTGTGGCGAAGGGGTTTCAGTGTGTGGCAATGGGTTTCACTTTGTGCGGAAGGGGTTTCAGTGTGTGGGGAAGGTGTTTCAGTGTGTGTGGAAGGGGTTTCAGTGTGTGGGAAAGAGGTTTCAGTGTGTGGGGAAGGTGTTTCAGTGCGTGGGGAAGGGGGTTCAGAGTGTGGGTAAGGCTTTCAGTGTGTGGGGAAGGTGTTCCAGTGCGTTGGGAAGGGGTTTCAGAGTGTGGGGAAGGGTTTCCCAGTGGGGGGAAGGGGTTTCAGTGTGTGGGGATGGGTTTCAGTGTGTGAGGAAGAGGTTTCAGTGTGTGGGGAAGGGGTTTCAGTGAGTGGGGAATGTGTTTCAGTGTGTGGGGAAGGTGTTTCAGTGTGTGCGGAAGGTGTTTCAGTGTGTGGGGAAGCGGTCTCAGAGTGTGGGGAAGGGTGTCAGTGTGTGGGGATGGGATTTCAATGTGTGGGGAAGGTGTTTCAGTGTGTGGGGAAGGTGTTTCAGTATTTGGGGATGGGGTCTCAGTTTGTGGGGAAGCGTTTCAGTGTGTGGGGAAGGTGTTTCAATATGTGGGGATGGGGTCTCAGTGTGTGGGGTAGGAGTTTCAGTGCGTGGGGATGTGCGTCAGTGAGTGGGGGTGTGTTTCAGTGTGTGGGGAAGTGTTTCAGTGTGTGGGGAATGTGTTTCAGTGTGTGCGGAAGGGGTTTCAGTGTGTGGGGAAGGTGTTTCAGTGTGTGGGCAATGTGTTTCAGTGTGTGGGGATGTGTTTCAGTGTGTGGGGAAGGGTTTCAGTGTGTGGGGATGGTGTTTCAGTATGTGGGGATGGGTTTCAGGGTGTGGGGATCAGTTTAAGTGTGTGGGGAAGGTGTTTCAGTGTGTGCGGAAGGGGCTTCAGTGTGTGGGGAAGGTGTTTCTGTGAGTGGAGATGGGTTTCAGTGTGTGGGGAAGGGATTTCATTGTGTGGGGAAGGGGTTTCAGTGTGTGGGGAAGGGGTTTCAGTGTGTGGCAATGGGTTTCAGTTTGTGCAGAAGGGGTTTCAGTGTGTGGGGAAGGTGTTTCAGTGTGTGGGGAAGGGGTTTCAGTGTGTGGGAAAGGGGTTTCAGTGTGTGGGGAAGGTGTTTCAGTGTGTGGGGAAGGGGTTTCAGAGTGTGGGTAAGGCTTTCAGTGTGTGGGTAAGGTGTTTCAGTGCGTGGGGAAGGGTTTCAGTGTGTGGGAAAGTTGTTTTAGTATGTGGGGATGGGTTCCAGGGTGTGGGGATCAGTTTCAGTGTGTGGGGATGGGTTTCAGTGTGTGCGGAAGGGGCTTCAGTGTATGGGGAAGGTGTTTCTGTGTGTGGGGATGTGTTTCAGTGTGTGGGGATGTGTTTCAGTGTGTGGGGAAGGGTTTCAGTGTGTGGGAAAGTTGTTTTAGTATGTGGGGATGGGTTTCAGGGTGTGGGGATCAGTTTCAGTGTGTGGGGATGGGTTTCAGTGTGTGCGGAAGGGGTTTCAGTGTGTGGGGAAGGGGTTTCTGTGTGTGGGGATGTGTTTCAGTGTGTGGGGAAGGGATTTCAGTATGTGGGGAAGGGTTTTCAGTGTGTGGGGATGGGTTTCAGTGTGTGGCGATGGGTTTCAACGTGTGCGGAAGGGGTTTCAGTGTGTGTGGAAAAGGCGTTTCAGTGTGTGGAAGGGGTTACAGTGTGTGGGAAAGGGGTTTCAGTGTTTGGGGAAGGTGTTTCAGTGTATGGGGAAGGGGTTTCAGAGTGTGGGTAAGGGATTCAGTGTGTGGGTAAGGGTTTCAGTTTGTGGGGAAGGTGCTTCAGTATGTGCGGAAGGTGTTTCAGTTTGTGGGGAAGGGGTTTCAGAGAGTGGGGAAGGGGTTTCAGAGTGTGGGTAAGGGTTTCAGTGTGTGGGGAAGGTGTTTCAGTGCGTGGGGAAGGGGTTTCAGAGTGTGGGGAAGGGTTTCCGTGTGGGGGGAAGTGGTTTCAGTGTGTGGGGAATGGGTTTCAGTGTGTGGGGATGTGTTTCAGTGTGTGAGGAATGGGTTTCAGTGTGTGGGGAAGGGGTTGCAGTGTGTGGGGAAGGGTTTCACTGTGTGCGGAAGCGGTTTCAGTGTGTGGGGAAGGTTTTTCAGTGTGTGTGGAAGGTGTTTCAGTGTGTGCGGAAGGGGTTTCAGTGTGTGGGGAAGGGGTTTCAGTGTGTGGGGAAGGTGTTTCAGTGTGTGCGGAAGGGGTTTCAGTGTGTGCAGAAGGGGTTTCAGTGTGTGGGGAACGGGTTTCAATGTGTGGGGAAGGTGTTTCAGTGTGTGCAGAAGGGGTTTCAGTGTGTGGGGATGTGTTTCAGTGTGTGGGGAAGGTGTTTCAGTGTGTGGGGAAGGGTTTCACTGTGTGCGGAAGGAGTTTCAGTGTTTGGGGAAGGGGTTTCAGTGTGTCGCGAAGGTGTTTCAATATCTGCGGAAGGGGTTTCAGTGTGTGGGGAAGGGTTTCCAGTGTCTGGGGAAGGTGTTTCAGTGTGTGCGGAAGGGGTTTCAGTGTGTGCGGAAGGCGTTTCAGTGTGTGGAGAATGTGTTTCAGTGTGTTTGGAAGGGTTTCAGTGTGTGGGGAATGTGTTTCAGTGTGTGGTGAATGGGTTTCAGTGTTTTGGGAAGGGTTTCAGTGTGTGTGGAAGGGGTGTCAGTGTCTGGGGAAGGTGTTTCAGTTTGTGGGGCAATGTGTTTCGGTGTGTGCGGAAGGGGTTTCAGGGTGTGGGGAAGGGGTTTCAGTGTGTGGCAATGGGTTTCACTTTGTGCGGAAGGGGTTTCAGTGTGTGGGGAAGGTGTTTCAGTGTGTGTGGAAGGGGTTTCAGTGTGTGGGGAAGGGGGTTCAGAGTGTGGGTAAGGCTTTCAGTGTGTGGGGAAGGTGTTCCAGTGCGTTGGGAAGGGGTTTCAGAGTGTGGGGAAGGGTTTCCCAGTGGGGGGAAGGGGTTTCATTGTGTGGGGATGGGTTTCAGTGTGTGAGGAAGAGGTTTCAGTGTGTGGGGAAGGGGTTTCAGTGAGTGGGGAAAGTGTTTCAGTGCGTGGGGAAGGTGTTTCAGTGTGTGGGGAAGGTGTTTCAGTGTGTGGGGAAGCGGTCTCAGAGTGTGGGGAAGGGTGTCAGTGTGTGGGGATGGGATTTCAATGTGTGGGGAAGGTGTTTCAGTGTGTGGGGAAGGTGTTTCAGTATTTGGGGATGGGGTCTCAGTTTGTGGGGAAGGTGTTTCAGTGCGTGGGGATGGGTTTCAGTGTGTGGGGAAGGTGTTTCAGTGTGTGCGGAAGGGGTTTCAGTGTGTGGGGAAGGTGTTTCAGTGTGTGGGCAATGTGTTTCAGTGTTTGGGGATGTGTTTCAGTGTGTGTGGAAGGGTTTCGGTGTGTGGGGATGGTGTTTCAGTATGTGGGGATGGGTTTCAAGGTGTGGGGATCAGTTTCAGTGTGTGGGGATGGGTTTCAGTGTGTGTGGAAGGGGCTTCAGTGTGTGGGGAAGGTGTTTCTGTGTGTGGGGATGTGTTTCAGTGTGTGGGGAAGGGATTTCATTGTGTGGGGAAGGTGTTTCAGTGTGTGGGGAAGGTGTTTCAGTATTTGGGGATGGGGTCTCAGTTTGTGGGGAAGGTGTTTCAGTGCGTGGGGATGGGTTGCAGTGTGTGGGGAAGGTGTTTCAGTGTGTGCGGAAGGGGTTTCAGTGTGTGGGGAAGGTGTTTCAGTGTGTGGGCAATGTGTTTCAGTGTTTGGGGATGTGTTTCAGTGTGTGGGGAAGGGTTTCAGTGTGTGGGGATGGTGTTTCAGTATGTGGGGATGGGTTTCAAGGTGTGGGGATCAGTTTCAGTGTGTGGGGATGGGTTTCAGTGTGTGCGGAAGGGGCTTCAGTGTGTGGGGAAGGTGTTTCTGTGTGTGGGGATGTGTTTCAGTGTGTGGGGAAGGGATTTCATTGTGTGGGGAAGGGGTTTCAGGGTGTGGGGAAGGGGTTTCAGTGTGTGGCAATGGATTTCAGTTTGTGCGGAAGGGGTTTCAGTGTGTGGGGAAGGTGTTTCAGTGTGTGGGGAAGGGGTTTCAGTGTGTGGGAAAGGGGTTTCAGTGTGTGGGGAAGATGTTGCAGTTTGTGGGGAAGGGGTTTCAGAGTGTGGGGAAGGCTTTCCGTGTGGGGGGAAGGGGTTTCAGTGTGTGGGGATGGGTTTCAGTGTGTGAGGAAGAGGTTTCAGTGTGTGGGGAAGTGGTTTCAGTGTGTGGGGAATGTGTTTCAGTGTGTGGGGAAGTGGTTTCAGTGTGTGGGGAATGTGTTTCAGTGTGTGGGGATGAGTTTCAGTGTGTGGGGAAGGGATTTCAGTATGTTGGGAAGGGGTTTCAGTGTGTGGGGATGGGTTTCAGTGTGTGGCGATGGGTTTCTGCGTGTGCGGAAGGGGTTTAAGTGTTTGGAACATGCGTTTCAGTGTGTGGAAGAGGTTACAGTGTGTGGGAAAGGGGTTGCAGTGATTGTGGAAGGTGTTTCAGTGTATGGGGAAGGGGTTTCAGAGTGTGGGTAAGGGTTTCAGTGAGTGGGTAAGGGTTTCAGTTTGTGGGGAAGGTGCTTCAGTATGTGCGGAAGGTGTTTCAGCTTGTGGGGAAGGGTTTTCAGAGTGTGGGGAGGGGGTTTCAGAGTGTGGGTAAGGGTTTCAGTGTGTGGGGAAGGTGTTTCAGTTCGTGGGGAAGGGGTCTCACAGTGTGGGGAAGGGTTTCCGTGTGGGGGGAAGTGTTTTCAGTGTGTGGGGAATGGGTTTCAGTGTGTGGGGAAGGGGTTGCAGTGTGTGGGGAAGGTGTTTCAGTGTGTGCGGAAGGGGTTTCAGTGTGTGGGGAAGGGGTGTCAGTGTGTGGGGAAGGTGTTTCAGTGTGTGCGGAAGGGGTTTCAGAAATTGCAGAAGGGGTTTCAGTGTGTGGGGAAGGGGTTTCAGTGTGTGGGGAAGGTGTTTCAGTGTGTGCGGAAGGAGTTTCAGTGTGTGGGGATGTGTTTCAGTGTGTGGGGAAGGTGTTTCAGTGTGTGGGGAAGGGTTTCACTGTGTGCGGAAGGAGTTTCAGTGTTTGGGGAAGGGGTGTCAGTTTGTAGCGAAGGTGTTTCAATATCTGCGGAAGGGGTTTCAGTGTGTGGGGAAGGGTTTCCAGTGTCTGGGGAAGGTGTTTCAGTGTGTGCGGAATGGGTTTCAGTGTGTGCGGAAGCCGTTTCAGTGTGTGGGGAATGTGTTTCAGTGTGTTTGGAAGGGTTTCAGTGTGTGGGGAATGTGTTTCAGTGTGTGGTGAATGGGTTTCAGTGTTTCGGAAAGGGTTTCAGTGTGTGTGGAAGGGGTGTCAGTGTCTGGGGAAGGTGTTTCAGTGTGTGGCAATGGGTTTCGGTTTGTGCGGAAGGGGTTTCAGTGTGTGGGGAAGGTGTTTCAGTGTGTGTGGAAGGTGTTTCAGTGTGTGGGAAAGGGGTTTCAGTGTGTGGGGAAGGTGTTTCAGTGTGTAGGGAAGGGGTTTCAGAGTGTGGGTAAGGCTTTCAGTGTGTGGGAAAGGTGTTCCAGTGCGTGGGGAAGGGGGTTTCAGAGTGTGGGGAAGGGTTTCCCAGTGGGGGGAAGGGGTTTCATTGTGTGGGGATGGGTTTCAGTGTGTGAGGAAGAGGTTTCAGTGTGTGGGGAAGGGGTTTCAGTGAGTGGGGAAAGTGTTTCAGTGTGTGGGGAAGGTGTTTCAGTGTGTGGGGAAGGTGTTTCAGTGTGTGGGGAAGCGGTCTCAGAGTGTGGGGAAGGGTGTCAGTGTGTGGGGATGGGATTTCAATGTGTGGGGAAGGTGTTTCAGTGTGTGGGGAAGGTGTTTCAGTATTTGGGGATGGGGTCTCAGTTTGTGGGGAAGGTGTTTCAGTGCGTGGGGATGGGTTGCAGTGTGTGGGGAAGGTGTTTCAGTGTGTGCGGAAGGGGTTTCAGTGTGTGGGGAAGGTGTTTCAGTGTGTGGACAATGTGTTTCAGTGTTTGGGGATGTGTTTCAGTGTGTGGGGAAGGGTTTCAGTGTGTGGGGATGGTGTTTCAGTATGTGGGGATGGGTTTCAAGGTGTGGGGATCAGTTTCAGTGTGTGGGGATGGGTTTCAGTGTGTGCGGAAGGTTCTTCAGTGTGTGGGGAAGGTGTTTCTGTGTGTGGGGATGTGTTTCAGTGTGTGGGGAAGGGATTTCATTGTGTGGGGAAGGGGTTTCAGGGTGTGGGGAAGGGGTTTCAGTGTGTGGCAATGGGTTTCAGTTTGTGCGGAAGGGGTTTCAGTGTATGGGGAAGGTGTTTCAGTGTGTGGGGAAGGGGTTTCAGTGTGTGGGAAAGGGGTTTCAGTGTGTGGGGAAGATGTTTCAGTTTGTGGGGAAGGGGTTTCAGAGTGTGGGTAAGGCTTTCATTGTGTGGGGAAGGTGTTTCAGTGCGTGGGGAAGGTGTTTCAGAGTGTGGGGAAGGCTTTCCGTGTGGGGGGAAGGGTTTTCAGTGTGTGGGGATGGGTTTCAGTGAGTGAGGAAGAGGTTTCAGTGTGTGGGGAAGTGGTTTCAGTGTGTGGGGAATGTGTTTCAGTGTGTGGGGATGAGTTTCAGTGTGTGGGGAAGGGTTTCAGTGTGTGGGAAAGTTGTTTTCATATGTGGGGATGGGTTTCAGGGTGTGGGGATCAGTTTCAATGTGTGGGGATGCGTTTCAGTGTGTGCGGAAGGGATTTCAATGTGTGGGGAAGGTGTTTCTGTGTGTGGTGATGTGTTTCAGTGTATGGGGAAGGGATTTCAGTATGTGGGGAAGGGGTTTCAGTGTGTGGGGATGGGCTTCAGTGTGTGGCGATGGGTTTCAGCGTGTGCGGAAGGGGTTTAAGTGTGTGGAACAGGCGTTTCAGTGTGTGGAAGAGGTTACAGTGTGTGGGAAAGGGGTTGCAGTGATTGTGGAAGGTGTTTCAGTGCATGGGGAAGGGGTTTCAGAGTGTGGGTAAGGGTTTCAGTGAGTGGGTAAGGGTTTCAGTTTGTGGGGATGTGCTTCAGTATGTGCGGAAGGTGTTTCAGTTTGTGGGGAAGGGTTTTCAGAGTGTGGGGAGGGGGTTTCAGAGTGTGGGTAAGGGTTTCAGTGTGTGGGGAAGGTGTTTCAGTTCGTGGGGAAGGGGTCTCACAGTGTGGGGAAGGGTTTCCGTGTGGGGGGAAGTGTTTTCAGTGTGTGGGGAATGGGTTTCAGTGTGTGGGGAAGGAGTGTCAGTGTGTGGGGAAGGTGTTTCAGTGTGTGCGGAAGGGGTTTCAGAGATTGCAGAAGGGGTTTCAGTGTGTGGGGAAGGGGTTTCAGTGTGTGGGGAAGGTGTTTCAGTGTGTGCGGAAGGGGTTTCAGTGTGTGGGGATGTGTTTCAGTGTGTGGGGAAGGTGTTTCAGTGTGTGGGGAAGGGTTTCACTGTGTGCGGAAGGAGTTTCAGTGTTTGGGGAAGGGGTTTCAGTTTGTAGCGAAGGTGTTTCAATATCTGCGGAAGGGGTTTCAGTGTGTGGGGAAGGGTTTCCAGTGTCTGGGGAAGGTGTTTCAGTGTGTGCGGAATGGGTTTCAGTGTGTGCGGAAGCCGTTTCAGTGTGTGGGGAATGTGTTTCAGTGTGTTTGGAAGGGTTTCAGTGTGTGGGGAATGTGTTTCAGTGTGTGGTGAATGGGTTTCAGTGTTTCGGGAAGGGTTTCAGTGTGTGTGGAAGGGGTGTCAGTGTCTGGGGAAGGTGTTTCAGTGTGTGGCAATGGGTTTCGGTTTGTGCGGAAGGGGTTTCAGTGTGTGGGGAAGGTGTTTCAGTGTGTGTGGAAGGTGTTTCAGTGTGTGGGAAAGGGGTTTCAGTGTGTGGGGAAGGTGTTTCAGTGTGTAGGGAAGGGGTTTCAGAGTGTGGGTAAGGCTTTCAGTGTGTGGGGAAGGTGTTCCAGTGCGTGGGGAAGGGGGTTTCAGAGTGTGGGGAAGGGTTTCCGTGTGGGGGGAAGGGGTTTCAGTGTGTGGGGATGGGTTTCAGTGTGTGAGGAAGAGGTTTCAGTGTGTGGGGAAGAGGTTTCAGTGAGTGGGGAATGTGTTTCAGTGTGTCGGGATTTGTTTCAGTGTGTGGGGATGTGTTTCAGTGTGTGGGGAAGGGATTCAGGGTGTGGGAAAGTTGTTTTAGTATGCGGGGATGGGTTTCAGGATGTGGGGATAAGTTTAAGTGTGTGGGGATGGGTTTCAGTGTGTGCGGAAGGGGATTCAGTGTGTGGGGAAGGTGTTTCTGTGTGTGGGAATGTGTTTCAGTGTGTGGGGAAGGGATTTCAGTATGTTGGGAAGGGGTTTCAGTGTGTGGCGATGGGTTTCAGTGTGTGCGGAATGGATTTCAATGTGTGGAAAAGGCGTTTCAGTGTGTGGAAGGGGTTACAGTGTGTGGGAAAGGGGTTTCAGAGTGTGGGCATTGGTTTCAGTGTGTGGGGAAGGTGTTTCAGTGCGTGGTGAAGGGGTTTCAGAGTGTGGGGAAGGGGTTTCAGAGTGTGGTTAAGGGTTTCAGTGTGTGGTGAAGGTGTTTCAGTGCGTGGGGAAGGGGTTTCAGAGTGTGGGGAAGGGGTTCCGTGTGGGGGGAAGTGCATTCAGTGTGTGGGGAATGGGTTTCAGTGTGTGGGGATGTGTTTCAGTGTGTGAGGAATGGGTTTCAGTGTGTGGGGAAGGGGTTGCAGTGTGTGGGGAAGGGTTTCACTGTGTGCGGAAGTGGTTTCAGTGTGTGGGGAAGGTGTTTCAGTGTGTGCGGAAGGGGTTTCAGTGTGTGCAGAAGGGGTTTCAGTGTGTGGGGAAGGAGTTTCAGTGTGTGGGGAAGGTGTTTCAGTGCGTGCGGATGGGGTTTCAGTGTGTGGGAAAGGGGTTTCAGTGTGTGGGGAAGATGTTTCAGTTTGTGGGGAAGGGGTTTCAGAGTGTGGGTAAGGCTTTCATTGTGTGGGGAAGGTGTTTCAGTGCGTGGGGAAGGTGTTTCAGAGTGTGGGGAAGTGTTTCCGTGTGGGGGGAAGGGGTTTCAGTGTGTGGGGATGGGTTTCAGTGTGTGAGGAAGAGGTTTCAGTGTGTGGGGAAGGGGTTTCAGTGTGTGGGGAATGTGTTTCAGTGTGTCGGGATTTGTTTCAGTGTGTGGGGATGAGTTTCAGTGTGTGAGGAAGGGATTCAGTGTGTGGGAAAGTTGTTTTAGTATGTGGGGATGGGTTTCAGGGTGAGGGGATCAGTTTCAGTGTGTGGGGATGCGTTTCAGTGTGTGCGGAAGGGGTTTCAGTGTGTGGGGAAGGTGTTTCTGTGAGTGGGGATGTGTTTCAGTGTGTGGGGAAGGGATTTCAGTATGTGGGGAAGGGGTTTCAGTGTGTGGGGATGGGTTTCAGTGTGTGGCGATGGGTTTTAGCGAGTGCGGAAGGGGTTTCAGTGTGTGGAAAAGGCGTTTCAGTGTTTGGAGAAGGTGTTTCAGTGTATGGAGAAGGGGTTTCAGAGTGTGGGTAAGGGTTTCGGTGTGTGGGTAAGGGTTTCAGTTTGTGGGGATGGTGCTTCAGTATGTGCGGAAGGTGTTTCAGTTTGTGGGGAAGGGGTTTCAGAGTGTGGGGAAGGGGTTTCAGAGTGTGGGTAAGGGTTTCAGTGTGTGGGGATGGTGTTTCAGTGCGTGGGGAAGGGGTTTCAGAGTGAGGGGAAGGGTTTCCGTGTGGGGGGAAGTGTTTTCAGTGTGTGGGGAATGGGTTTCAGTGTGTGGGGATGTGTTTCAGTGTGTGAGGAATGGGTTTCAGTGTGTGGGGAAGGGGCTGCAGTTTGTGGGGAAGGGTTTCACTGTGTGCGGAAGCGGTTTCAGTGTGTGGGGAAGGTGTTTCAGTGTGTGCGGAAGGGGTTTCAGTGTGTGCAGAAGGGGTTTCAGTGTGTGTGGAAGGGGTTTCAGTGTGTGGGGAAGGTGTTTCAGTGTATGCGGAAGGGCTTTCAGTGTGTGGGGATGTGTTTCAGTGTGTGGGGAAGGTGTTTCAGTGTGTGGGGAAGGGTTTCACTGTGTGCGGAAGGAGTTTCAGTGTTTGGGGAAGGGGTTTCAGTGTGTAGCGAAGGTGTTTCAATATCTGCAGAAGGGGTTTCAGTGTGTGGGGAAGGGTTTCCAGTGTCTGGGGAAGGTGTTTCAGTGTGTGCGGATGATGTTTCAGTGTGTGCGGAAGGCGTTTCAGTGTGTGCGGAATGTGTTTCAGTGTGTTTGGAAGGGTTTCAGTGTGTGGGGAATGTGTTTCAGTGTGTGGTGAATGGGTTTCAGTGTCTCGGGAAGGGTTTCAGTGTGTGTGGAAGGTGTGTCAGTGTCTGGGGAACGTTTTTCAGTTTGTGGGGGAATGTGTTTCGGTGTGTGCGGAAGGGGTTTCAGGGTGTGGGGAAGGGGTTTCAGTGTGTGGCAATGGGTTTCAGTTTGTGCGGAAGGGGTTTCAGTGTGTGGGGAAGGTGTTTCAGTGTGTGTGGAAGGGGTTTCAGTGTGTGGGAAAGGGGTTTCAGTGTGTGGGGAAGGTGTTTCAGTGTGTGGGGAAGGGGTTTCAGAGTGTGGGGAAGGCTTTCAGTGTGTGGGGAAGGTGTTCCAGAGCGTGGGGAAGGGGTTTCAGAGTGTGGGGGAAGGGTTTCCATGTGGGGGGAAGGGGTTTCAGTGTGTGGGGATGGGTTTCAGTGTGTGAGGAAGAGGTTTCAGTGTGTGGGGAAGGGGTTTCAGTGAGTGGGGAATGTGTTTCAGTGTGTCGGGATTTGTTTCAGTGTGTGTGGAAGGGGTTTCAGTGTGTGGGTAAGGGTTTCAGTGTGTGGGGAAGGTGTTTCAGTGCGTGGGGAAGGGGTTTCAGAGTGTGGGGAAGGGTTTCCGTGTGGGGGGAAGTGTTTTCAGTGTGTCAGGAATGGGTTTCAGTGTGTGGGGATGTGTTTCAGTGTGTGGGGAAGGTGTTTCAGTGTGTGCGGAAGGGGTTTCAGTGTGTGGGGAAGGGGTTTCAGTGTGTGGGGAAGGTGTTTCAGTGTGTGCGGAAGGGGTTTCAGTGTGTGCAGAAGGGGTTTCAGTGTGTGGGGAAGGGGTTTCAGTGTGTGGGGAAGGTGTTTCAGTGTGTGCGGAAGGGGTTTCAGTGTGTGGCGATGTGTTACAGTGTGTGGGGAAGGCGTTTCAGTGTGTGGGGAAGGGTTTCACTGTGTGCGGAAGGAGTTTCAGTGTTTGGGGAAGGGGTTTCAGTGTGCAGCGAAGGTGTTTCAATATCTGCGGAAGGGGTTTCAGTGTGTGGGGAAGGATTTCCAGTGTCTGGGGAAGGTGTTTCAGTGTGTGCGGAAGGGGTTTCAGTGTGTGCAGAAGGCGTTTCAGTGTGTGGGGAATGTGTTTCAGTGTGTTTGGAAGGGTTTCAGTGTGTGGGGAATGTGTTTCAGTGTGTGGTGAATGGGTTTCAGTGTTTCGGGAAGGGTTTCAGTGTGTGTGGAAGGGGTGTCAGTGTCTGGCGAAGGTGTTTCAGTTTGTGGGGGAATGTGTTTCGGGGTGTGCGGTAGGGGTTTCAGGGTGTGGGGAAGGGGTTTCAGTGTGTGGCAATGGGTTTCAGTTTCTGCGGAAGGGGTTTCAGTGTGTGGGGAAGGTGTTTCAGTGTGTGTGGAAGGGGTCTCAGTGTGTGGGAAAGGGGTTTCAGTGTGTGGGGAAGGTGTTTCAGTGAGTGGGGAAGGGGTTTCAGAGTGTGGGTAAGGCTTTCAGTGTGTGGGGAAGGTGTTCCAGTGCGTGGGGAAGGGGTTTCAGAGTGTGGGGACGGGTTTCCGTGTGGGGGGAAGGGGTTTCAGTGTGTGGGGATGGGTTTCAGTGTGTGAGGAAGAGGTTTCAGTGTGTGGGGAAGGGGTTTCAGTGTGTGGGGAATGTGTTTCAGTGTGTCGGGATTTGTTTCAGTGTGTGGGGATGTGTTGCAGTGTGTGGGGAAGGGTTTCAGTGTGTGGGAAAGTTGTTTTAGTATGTGGGGATGGGTTTCAGGGTGTGGGGATCAGTTTCAGTGTGTGGGGATGGGTTTCAGTGTGTGCGGAAGTGGTTTCAGTGTGTGGGGAAGGCGTTTCAGTGCGTGGGGAATGTGTTTCAGTGTGTTTGGAAGGGTTTCAGTGTGTGGGGAATGTGTTTCAGTGTGTGATGAATGGGTTTCAGTGTTTCGGGAAGGCTTTCAGTGTGTGTGGAAAGGGTGTGTGTGTCTGGGGAAGGTCTTTCAGTGTGTGGGGAAGGTGTTTCAGTGTGTGGGGAAGGGGTTTCAGTGTGTGGGGAAGGTGTTTCAGTGTGTGGGGAAGGGATTTCAGTGGGTGGGTAAGGGTTTCAGTGTGTGCTGAAGGTGTTTCTGTGTGTGCGGAATGGGTTTCAGTGTGTGGGGGAGGTGTTTCATTGTGTGGGGTAAGTGTTTCAGTGTGTGGGGAAGGTGTTTCAGTGTGTGGGGAAGGAGTTTCAGTGTGTGGGGAAGCTGTTTCTGTGTGTGGGGAAGGTGTTTCAATGTGTGCAGAAGGGGTTTCAGTGTGTGGGGAAGTTGTTTCGGTGTGTGTGGAAGGTATTTCAATGTGTGGGGAAGGGGTTTCAGGGAGTGGGGAAGGTGTTTTGGTGTGTGGTGAAGGTGTTTCAGTGTGTGGGGAAGGGGTTTCAGTGTGTGGGGAAGTGTTTCAGTGTGTGGGGAAGGGGTTTCAGTGTGTGGGGAAGGGTTTCAGTGTGTGGGGAAGGTGATTCAGTGTGTGGGGAAGGGGTTTCAGTGTTTGGGGAAGGTGTTTCAGTGTGTGGGGCAGGTGTTTCAGTGTGTGGGGAAGGTGTTTTTGTGTGTGCGGAAGGGGTCTGAGAGTGTGGGGAAGGGTTTCAGTTTGTGTGGATGGGATTTCAGTGTGTGGGGAAGGTGTTTCAGTGTGTGTGGAAGCTGTTTCAGTGTGTGACGAAGGGGTTTCAGTGTGTGGGGAAGGTGTTTCAGTGTGTGCGAAAGGGGTTTCAGTGTTTGCAGAATTGGTTTCAGTGGGTGGGGAAGGGGTTTCAGTGTGTGGGGAAGTTGCTTCAGTGTGTGCAGAATGGGTTTCAGCGTGTGGGGAAGGTGTTTCAGTGTGTGGGGAAGCTGTTTCAGTGTGTGGGAAAGCGGTTTCAGTGTGTGGGGATGTGTTTCAGTGTGTGGGGAAGGCGTTTCAGTGTGTGGGGATGTGTTTCAGTGTGTGGGGAAGGTGTTTCAGTGTGTGGGGAAGGGTTTCACTGTGTGCGGAAGGGGTTTCCGTGTGTGGGGAAGGCGTTTCTTTGCGTGGGGAAGGTGTTTCAGTATGTGCGGAAGGGGTTTCAGTGTGTGGGGAAGGGGTTTCAGTATGTGGGGAAGGTGTTTCAGTGTGTGGGGATGTGTTGCAGTGTGTGGGGAAGGTGTTTCAGTGTGTGCGGAAGGGGTTTCAGTGTGTGGGGAAGGTGTTTCAATGAGTGGGGAAGGTGTTTCAGTTTGTGGGGAAGTGGTATCAGTGTGTGGGGAAGGGTTTCAGTGTGTGGGGAATGGGTTTCAGTGTGTGGATAAGGGTTTCAGTGTGTGGGGAAGGTGTTTCATTGTGTTTGGAAGGGTTTCAGTGTGTGGGGAATGTGTTTCAGTGTGTGGTGAATGGGTTTCAGTGTTTCGGGAAGGGTTTCAGTGTGTGTGGAAGGGGTGTCAGTGTCTGGCGAAGGTGTTTCAGTTTGTGGGGGAATGTGTTTCGGTGTGTGCGGTAGGGGTTTCAGGGTGTGGGGAAGGGGTTTCAGTGTGTGGCAATGGGTTTCAGTTTGAGCGGAAGGGGTTTCAGTGTGTGGAAAAGGTGTTTCAGTGTGTGTGGAAGGGGTCTCAGTGTGTGGGAAAGGGGTTTCAGTGTGTGGGGAATGTGTTTCAGTGAGTGGGGAAGGGGTTTCAGAGTGTGGGTAAGGCTTTCAGTGTGTGGGGAAGGTGTTCCAGTGCGTGGGGAAGGGGTTTCAGAGTGTGGGGACGGGTTTCCGTGTGGGGGGAAGGGGTTTCAGTGTGTGGGGATGGTTTTCAGTGTGTGAGGAAGAGGTTTCAGTGTGTGGGGAAGGGGTTTCAGTGTGTGGGGAATGTGTTTCAGTGTGTCGGGATTTGTTTCAGTGTGGGGGGATGTGTTGCAGTGTGTGGGGAAGGGTTTCAGTGTGTGCAAAGTTGTTTTAGTATGTGGGGATGGGTTTCAAGGTGTGGGGATCAGTTTCAGTGTGTGGGGAAGGGGTTTCAGTGTGTGGGGAAGGTGTTTCTGTGTGTGGGGATGTGTGTCAGTGTGTGGGGAAGGGATTTCAGTATGTGGGGAAGGGGTTTCAGTGTGTGGGGATGGGTTTCAGTGTGTGGGGATGGGTTTCAGTGTGTGCGGAAAGGGTTTCAGTGTGTGGAAACTGCGCTTCAGTGTGTGGAAGGGGTTACAGAGTGTGGGAAAGGGCTTTCAGAGTGTGGGTAAGGGTTTCAGTGTGTGGGGAAGGTGTTTCAGTGCGTGGTGAAGAAGTTTCAGAGGGTGGGGAAGGGGTTTCAGAGTGTGGGTAAGGGTTTCAGTGTGTGGGGAAGGTGTTTCAGTGCGTGGGGAAGGGGTTTCAGAGTGTGGGGAAGGGTTTTCATGAGGGGGGAAGTGTATTCAGTGTGTGGGGAATGGGTTTCAGTGTGTGAGGAATGGGTTTCAGTGTTTCGGGAAGGGGTTGCAGTGTGTGGGGAAGGGTTTCACTGTGTGCGGAAGTTGTTTCAGTGTGTGGGGAAGGTGTTTCAGTGTGTGGGGAAGGTGTTTCAGTGTGAGCGGAAGGGGTTTCAGTGTGTGGGGAAGGGGTTTCAGTGTGTGCAGAAGGGGTTTCAGTGTGTGGGGAAGGGGTTTCAGTGTATGCGGAAGGTGTTTCAGTGTGTGCGGAAGGGGTTTCAGTGTGTGGGGAAGGGGTGTCAGTGTGTGGGGATGTGTTTCAGTGTGTGGGGAAGGGTTTCAGTGTGTGGAGATGTGTTTCAGTGTGTGGGGAAGGTGTTTCAGTGTGTGGGGAAGGGTTTCACTGTGTGCGGAAGGAGTTTCAGTGTTTGGGGAAGGGGTTTCAGTGTGTCGGGAAGGTGTTTCAATATCTGCGGAAGGGGTTTCAGTGTGTGGGTAAGGGTTTCCAGTGTCTGGGGAAGGTGTTTCAGTGTGTGCGGAATGTGTTTCAGTGTGTGCGGAAGGCGTTTCAGTGCGTGGGGAATGTGTTTCAGTGTGTTTGGAAGGGTTTCAGTGTGTGGGGAATGTGTCTCAGTGTGTGATGAATGGGTTTCAGTGTTTCGGGAAGGGTTTCAGTGTGTGTGGAAAGGGTGTGTGTGTCTGGGGAAGGTCTTTCAGTTTGTGGGGGAATGTGTTTTGGTGTGGGCGGAATGGTTGTCAGTGTGTGGGGAAGGTGTTTCAGTGTGTGGGGAAGGGGTTTCAGTGTGTGGGGAAGTGTTTCAGTGTGTGGGGAAGGGGTTTCAGAGTGTGGGGAAGGGTTTCCGTGTGGGGGGAAGGGGTTTCAGTGTGTGGGGATGGGTTTCAGTGTGTGAGGAAGAGGTTTCAGAATGTGGGGAAGGGGTTTCAGTGTGTGGGGAATGTGTTTCAGTGTGTCGGGATTTGTTTCAGTGTGTGGGGATGTGTTTCAGTGTGTGGGGATTCGTTTCAGTGTGTGGGAAAGTTGTTTTAGTATGTGGGGATGGGTTTCAGGGTGTGGCGATCAGTTTCAGTGTGTGGGGATGCGTTTCAGTGTGTGCGAAGGGGTTTCAGTGTGTGGGCAAGGTGTTTCTGTGTGTGGGGATGTGTTTCAGTGTGTGGGGAAGGGATTTCAGAAAGTGGGGAAGGGGTTTCAGTGTGTGGGGATGGGTTGCAGCGTGTGCAGAAGGGGTGTCAGTGTGTGGAAAAGGCGTTTCAGTGTGTGGAAGGGGTTACAGTGTGTGGGAAAGGGGTTTCAGTGTTTGGGGAAGGTGTTTCAGTGTATGGGGAAGGGGTTTCAGAGTGTGGGTAAGGGTTTCAGTGTGTGGGTAAGGGTTTCAGTTTGTGGGGAAGGTGCTTCAGTATGTGCGGAAGGTGTTTCAGTTTGTGGGGAAGGGTTTTCAGAGTGTGTGGAAGGGGTTTCAGTGTGTGGGTAAGGGTTTCAGTGTGTGGGGAAGGTGTTTCAGTGCGTGGGGAAGGGGTTTCAGAGTGTGGGGAAGGGTTTCCGTGTGGGGGGAAGTGTTTTCAGTGTGTCAGGAATGGGTTTCAGTGTGTGGGGATGTGTTTCAGTGTGTGGGGAAGGTGTTTCAGTGTGTGCGGAAGGGGTTTCAGTGTGTGGGGAAGGGGTTTCAGTGTGTGGGGAAGGTGTTTCAGTGTGTGCGGAAGGGGTTTCAGTGTGTGCAGAAGGGGTTTCAGTGTGTGGGGAAGGGGTTTCAGTGTGTGGGGAAGGTGTTTCAGTGTGTGCGGAAGGGGTTTCAGTGTGTGGCGATGTGTTACAGTGTGTGGGGAAGGTGTTTCAGTGTGTGGGGAAGGGTTTCACTGTGTGCGGAAGGAGTTTCAGTGTTTGGGGAAGGGGTTTCAGTGTGCAGCGAAGGTGTTTCAATATCTGCGGAAGGGGTTTCAGTGTGTGGGGAAGGATTTCCAGTGTCTGGGGAAGGTGTTTCAGTGTGTGCGGAAGGGGTTTCAGTGTGTGCAGAAGGCGTTTCAGTGTGTGGGGAATGTGTTTCAGTGTGTTTGGAAGGGTTTCAGTGTGTGGGGAATGTGTTTCAGTGTGTGGTGAATGGGTTTCAGTGTTTCGGGAAGGGTTTCAGTGTGTGTGGAAGGGGTGTCAGTGTCTGGCGAAGGTGTTTCAGTTTGTGGGGGAATGTGTTTCGGGGTGTGCGGTAGGGGTTTCAGGGTGTGGGGAAGGGGTTTCAGTGTGTGGCAATGGGTTTCAGTTTCTGCGGAAGGGGTTTCAGTGTGTGGGGAAGGTGTTTCAGTGTGTGTGGAAGGGGTCTCAGTGTGTGGGAAAGGGGTTTCAGTGTGTGGGGAAGGTGTTTCAGTGAGTGGGGAAGGGGTTTCAGAGTGTGGGTAAGGCTTTCAGTGTGTGGGGAAGGTGTTCCAGTGCGTGGGGAAGGGGTTTCAGAGTGTGGGGACGGGTTTCCGTGTGGGGGGAAGGGGTTTCAGTGTGTGGGGATGGGTTTCAGTGTGTGAGGAAGAGGTTTCAGTGTGTGGGGAAGGGGTTTCAGTGTGTGGGGAATGTGTTTCAGTGTGTCGGGATTTGTTTCAGTGTGTGGGGATGTGTTGCAGTGTGTGGGGAAGGGTTTCAGTGTGTGGGAAAGTTGTTTTAGTATGTGGGGATGGGTTTCAGGGTGTGGGGATCAGTTTCAGTGTGTGGGGATGGGTTTCAGTGTGTGCGGAAGTGGTTTCAGTGTGTGGGGAAGGCGTTTCAGTGCGTGGGGAATGTGTTTCAGTGTGTTTGGAAGGGTTTCAGTGTGTGGGGAATGTGTTTCAGTGTGTGATGAATGGGTTTCAGTGTTTCGGGAAGGCTTTCAGTGTGTGTGGAAAGGGTGTGTGTGTCTGGGGAACGTCTTTCAGTGTGTGGGGAAGGTGTTTCAGTGTGTGGGGAAGGGGTTTCAGTGTGTGGGGAAGGTGTTTCAGTGTGTGGGGAAGGGATTTCAGTGGGTGGGTAAGGGTTTCAGTGTGTGCTGAAGGTGTTTCTGTGTGTGCGGAATGGGTTTCAGTGTGTGGGGGAGGTGTTTCATAGTGTGGGGTAAGTGTTTCAGTGTGTGGGGAAGGTGTTTCAGTGTGTGGGGAAGGAGTTTCAGTGTGTGGGGAAGCTGTTTCTGTGTGTGGGGAAGGTGTTTCAATGTGTGCAGAAGGGGTTTCAGTGTGTGGGGAAGTTGTTTCGGTGTGTGTGGAAGGTGTTTCAATGTGTGGGGAAGGGGTTTCAGGGAGTGGGGAAGGTGTTTTGGTGTGTGGTGAAGGTGTTTCAGTGTGTGGGGAAGGGGTTTCAGTGTGTGGGGAAGTGTTTCAGTGTGTGGGGAAGGGGTTTCAGTGTGTGGGGAAGGGTTTCAGTGTGTGGGGAAGGTGATTCAGTGTGTGGGGAAGGGGTTTCAGTGTTTGGGGAAGGTGTTTCAGTGTGTGGGGCAGGTGTTTCAGTGTGTGGGGAAGGTGTTTTTGTGTGTGCGGAAGGGGTCTGAGAGTGTGGGGAAGGGTTTCAGTTTGTGTGGATGGGATTTCAGTGTGTGGGGAAGGTGTTTCAGTGTGTGTGGAAGCTGTTTCAGTGTGTGACGAAGGGGTTTCAGTGTGTGGGGAAGGTGTTTCAGTGTGTGCGAAAGGGGTTTCAGTGTTTGCAGAATTGGTTTCAGTGGGTGGGGAAGGGGTTTCAGTGTGTGGGGAAGTTGCTTCAGTGTGTGCAGAATGGGTTTCAGCGTGTGGGGAAGGTGTTTCAGTGTGTGGGGAAGCTGTTTCAGTGTGTGGGAAAGCGGTTTCAGTGTGTGGGGATGTGTTTCAGTGTGTGGGGAAGGCGTTTCAGTGTGTGGGGATGTGTTTCAGTGTGTGGGGAAGGTGTTTCAGTGTGTGGGGAAGGGTTTCACTGTGTGCGGAAGGGGTTTCCGTGTGTGGGGAAGGCGTTTCTTTGCGTGGGGAAGGTGTTTCAGTGTGTGCGGAAGGGGTTTCAGTGTGTGCAGAAGGCGTTTCAGTGTGTGGGGAATGTGTTTCAGTGTGTTTGGAAGGGTTTCAGTGTGTGGGGAATGTGTTTCAGTGTGTGGTGAATGGGTTTCAGTGTTTCGGGAAGGGTTTCAGTGTGTGTGGAAGGGGTGTCAGTGTCTGGCGAAGGTGTTTCAGTTTGTGGGGGAATGTGTTTCGGGGTGTGCGGTAGGGGTTTCAGGGTGTGGGGAAGGGGTTTCAGTGTGTGGCAATGGGTTTCAGTTTCTGCGGAAGGGGTTTCAGTGTGTGGGGAAGGTGTTTCAGTGTGTGTGGAAGGGGTCTCAGTGTGTGGGAAAGGGGTTTCAGTGTGTGGGGAAGGTGTTTCAGTGAGTGGGGAAGGGGTTTCAGAGTGTGGGTAAGGCTTTCAGTGTGTGGGGAAGGTGTTCCAGTGCGTGGGGAAGGGGTTTCAGAGTGTGGGGACGGGTTTCCGTGTGGGGGGAAGGGGTTTCAGTGTGTGGGGATGGGTTTCAGTGTGTGAGGAAGAGGTTTCAGTGTGTGGGGAAGGGGTTTCAGTGTGTGGGGAATGTGTTTCAGTGTGTCGGGATTTGTTTCAGTGTGTGGGGATGTGTTGCAGTGTGTGGGGAAGGGTTTCAGTGTGTGGGAAAGTTGTTTTAGTATGTGGGGATGGGTTTCAGGGTGTGGGGATCAGTTTCAGTGTGTGGGGATGGGTTTCAGTGTGTGCGGAAGTGGTTTCAGTGTGTGGGGAAGGCGTTTCAGTGCGTGGGGAATGTGTTTCAGTGTGTTTGGAAGGGTTTCAGTGTGTGGGGAATGTGTTTCAGTGTGTGATGAATGGGTTTCAGTGTTTCGGGAAGGCTTTCAGTGTGTGTGGAAAGGGTGTGTGTGTCTGGGGAAGGTCTTTCAGTGTGTGGGGAAGGTGTTTCAGTGTGTGGGGAAGGGGTTTCAGTGTGTGGGGAAGGTGTTTCAGTGTGTGGGGAAGGGATTTCAGTGGGTGGGTAAGGGTTTCAGTGTGTGCTGAAGGTGTTTCTGTGTGTGCGGAATGGGTTTCAGTGTGTGGGGGAGGTGTTTCATAGTGTGGGGTAAGTGTTTCAGTGTGTGGGGAAGGTGTTTCAGTGTGTGGGGAAGGAGTTTCAGTGTGTGGGGAAGCTGTTTCTGTGTGTGGGGAAGGTGTTTCAATGTGTGCAGAAGGGGTTTCAGTGTGTGGGGAAGTTGTTTCGGTGTGTGTGGAAGGTGTTTCAATGTGTGGGGAAGGGGTTTCAGGGAGTGGGGAAGGTGTTTTGGTGTGTGGTGAAGGTGTTTCAGTGTGTGGGGAAGGGGTTTCAGTGTGTGGGGAAGTGTTTCAGAGTGTGGGGAAGGGGTTTCAGTGTGTGGGGAAGGGTTTCAGTGTGTGGGGAAGGTGATTCAGTGTGTGGGGAAGGGGTTTCAGTGTTTGGGGAAGGTGTTTCAGTGTGTGGGGCAGGTGTTTCAGTGTGTGGGGAAGGTGTTTTTGTGTGTGCGGAAGGGGTCTGAGAGTGTGGGGAAGGGTTTCAGTTTGTGTGGATGGGATTTCAGTGTGTGGGGAAGGTGTTTCAGTGTGTGTGGAAGCTGTTTCAGTGTGTGACGAAGGGGTTTCAGTGTGTGGGGAAGGTGTTTCAGTGTGTGCGAAAGGGGTTTCAGTGTTTGCAGAATTGGTTTCAGTGGGTGGGGAAGGGGTTTCAGTGTGTGGGGAAGTTGCTTCAGTGTGTGCAGAATGGGTTTCAGCGTGTGGGGAAGGTGTTTCAGTGTGTGGGGAAGCTGTTTCAGTGTGTGGGAAATCGGTTTCAGTGTGTGGGGATGTGTTTCAGTGTGTGGGGAAGGCGTTTCAGTGTGTGGGGATGTGTTTCAGTGTGTGGGGAAGGTGTTTCAGTGTGTGGGGAAGGGTTTCACTGTGTGCGGAAGGGGTTTCCGTGTGTGGGGAAGGCGTTTCTTTGCGTGGGGAAGGTGTTTCAGTATGTGCGGAAGGGGTTTCAGTGTGTGGGGAAGGGGTTTCAGTATGTGGGGAAGGTGTTTCAGTGTGTGGGGATGTGTTGCAGTGTGTGGGGAAGGTGTTTCAGTGTGTGCGGAAGGGGTTTCAGTGTGTGGGGAAGGTGTTTCAATGAGTGGGGAAGGTGTTTCAGTTTGTGGGGAAGTGGTATCAGTGTGTGGGGAAGGGTTTCAGTGTGTGGGGAATGGGTTTCAGTGTGTGGATAAGGGTTTCAGTGTGTGGGGAAGGTGTTTCATTGTGTTTGGAAGGGTTTCAGTGTGTGGGGAATGTGTTTCAGTGTGTGGTGAATGGGTTTCAGTGTTTCGGGAAGGGTTTCAGTGTGTGTGGAAGGGGTGTCAGTGTCTGGCGAAGGTGTTTCAGTTTGTGGGGGAATGTGTTTCGGTGTGTGCGGTAGGGGTTTCAGGGTGTGGGGAAGGGGTTTCAGTGTGTGGCAATGGGTTTCAGTTTGAGCGGAAGGGGTTTCAGTGTGTGGAAAAGGTGTTTCAGTGTGTGTGGAAGGGGTCTCAGTGTGTGGGAAAGGGGTTTCAGTGTGTGGGGAATGTGTTTCAGTGAGTGGGGAAGGGGTTTCAGAGTGTGGGTAAGGCTTTCAGTGTGTGGGGAAGGTGTTCCAGTGCGTGGGGAAGGGGTTTCAGAGTGTGGGGACGGGTTTCCGTGTGGGGGGAAGGGGTTTCAGTGTGTGGGGATGGTTTTCAGTGTGTGAGGAAGAGGTTTCAGTGTGTGGGGAAGGGGTTTCAGTGTGTGGGGATTTGTTTCAGTGTGGGGGGATGTGTTGCAGTGTGTGGGGAAGGGTTTCAGTGTGTGGGAAAGTTGTTTTAGTATGTGGGGATGGGTTTCAAGGTGTGGGGATCAGTTTCAGTGTGTGGGGAAGGGGTTTCAGTGTGTGGGGAAGGTGTTTCTGTGTGTGGGGATGTGTGTCAGTGTGTGGGGAAGGGATTTCAGTATGTGGGGAAGGGGTTTCAGTGTGTGGGGATGGGTTTCAGTGTGTGGGGATGGGTTTCAGTGTGTGCGGAAGGGGTTTCAGTGTGTGGAAACTGCGCTTCAGTGTGTGGAAGGGGTTACAGAGTGTGGGAAAGGGGTTTCAGAGTGTGGGTAAGGGTTTCAGTGTGTGGGGAAGGTGTTTCAGTGCGTGGTGAAGAAGTTTCGGAGGGTGGGGAAGGGGTTTCAGAGTGTGGGTAAGGGTTTCAGTGTGTGGGGAAGGTGTTTCAGTGCGTGGGGAAGGGGTTTCAGAGTGTGGGGAAGGGTTTTCATGAGGGGGGAAGTGTATTCAGTGTGTGGGGAATGGGTTTCAGTGTGTGGGGATGTGTTTCAGTGTGTGAGGAATGGGTTTCAGTGTTTCGGGAAGGGGTTGCAGTGTGTGGGGAAGGGTTTCACTGTGTGCGGAAGTTGTTTCAGTGTGTGGGGAAGGTGTTTCAGTGTGTGGGGAAGGTGTTTCAGTGTGAGCGGAAGGGGTTTCAGTGTGTGGGGAAGGGGTTTCAGTGTGTGCAGAAGGGGTTTCAGTGTGTGGGGAAGGGGTTTCAGTGTATGCGGAAGGTGTTTCAGTGTGTGCGGAAGGGGTTTCAGTGTGTGGGGAAGGGGTGTCAGTGTGTGGGGATGTGTTTCAGTGTGTGGGGAAGGGTTTCAGTGTGTGGAGATGTGTTTCAGTGTGTGGGGAAGGTGTTTCAGTGTGTGGGGAAGGGTTTCACTGTGTGCGGAAGGAGTTTCAGTGTTTGGGGAAGGGGTTTCAGTGTGTCGGGAAGGTGTTTCAATATCTGCGGAAGGGGTTTCAGTGTGTGGGTAAGGGTTTCCAGTGTCTGGGGAAGGTGTTTCAGTGTGTGCGGAAGGTGTTTCAGTGTGTGCGGAAGGCGTTTCAGTGTGTGGGGAATGTGTTTCAGTGTGTTTGGAAGGGTTTCAGTGTGTGGGGAATGTGTCTCAGTGTGTGATGAATGGGTTTCAGTGTTTCGGGAAGGGTTTCAGTGTGTGTGGAAAGGGTGTGTGTGTCTGGGGAAGGTCTTTCAGTTTGTGGGGGAATGTGTTTTGGTGTGGGCGGAATGGTTGTCAGTGTGTGGGGAAGGTGTTTCAGTGTGTGGGGAAGGGGTTTCAGTGTGTGGGGAAGTGTTTCAGTGTGTGGGGAAGGGGTTTCAGTGGGTGGGTAAGGGTTTCAGTGTGTGGGGAAGGTGTTTCTGTGTGTGCGGAATGTGTTTCAGTGTGTGGGGAAGGTGTTTCATTGTGTGGGGTAAGTGTTTCAGTGTGTGGGGAAGGTGTTTCAGTGTGTGGGGAAGGAGTTTCAGTGTGTGGGGAAGCTGTTTCTGTGTGTGGGGAAGGTGTTTCAGTGTGTGCAGAAGGGGTTTCAGTGTGTGGGGAAGTGTTTCAGTGTGTGGGGAAGGGGTTTCAGTGTTTGGGGAAGGTGTTTCAGTGTGTGGGGCAGGTGTTTCAGTGTGTGGGGAAGGTGTTTTTGTGTGTGCGGAAGGGGTCTGAGAGTGTGGGGAAGGGTTTCAGTTTGTGTGGATGGGATTTCAGTGTGTGGGGAATGTGTTTCAGTGTGTGTGGAAGCTGTTTCAGTGTGTGACGAAGGGATTTCAGTGTGTAGGGAAGGTGTTTCAGTGTATGCGAAAGGGGTTTCAGTGTTTGCAGAATTGGTTTCAGTGGGTGGGGAAGGGGTTTCAGTGTGTGGGGAAGGTGCTTCAGTGTGTGCAGAATGGGTTTCAGCGTGTGGGGAAGGTGTTTCAGTGTGTGGGGAAGCTGTTTCAGTGTGTGGGAAAGCGGTTTCAGTGTGTGGGGATGTGTTTCAGTGTGTGGGGAAGGGGTTTCAGTGTGTGGGGATGTGTTTCAGTGTGTGGTGAAGGTGTTTCAGTGTGTGGGGAAGGGTTTCACTGTGTGCGGAAGGGGTTTCCGTGTGTGGGGAAGGCGTTTCTTTGCGTGGGGAAGGTGTTTCAGTATGTGCGGAAGGGGTTTCAGTGTGTGGGGAAGGGGTTTTAGTATGTGGGGAAGGTGTTTCAGTGTGTGGGGATGTATTGCAGTGTGTGGGGAAGGTGTTTCAGTCTGTGCGGAAGGGGTTTCAGTGTGTGGGGAAGGTGTTTCAATGAGTGGGGAAGGTGTTTCAGTTTGTGGGGAAGTGGTATCAGTGTGTGGGGAAGGGTTTCAGTGTGTGGGGAAGGTGTTTCATTGTGTGGGTAAGGTGTTTCAGTGTGTGGGGAAGGTGTTTCACTGTGTTGAGAAGGGGTTTCAGTGTGGGGAAGCAGTTTCAGTGTGTGGGGAATGTTTTTCAGTGTGTGATGAATGGTTTTCAGTGTTTCGGGAAGGGTTTCAGTGTGTGTGGAAAGGGTGTGTGTGTCTGGGGAAGCTCTTTCAGTTTGTGGGGGAATGTGTTTTGGTGTGGGCGGAAGGGGTTTCAGTGTGTGGGGAAGGTGTTTCAGTGTGTGGGGAAGGGGTTTCAGTGTGTGGGGAAGTGTTTCAGTGTGTGGGGAAGGGGTTTCAGTGGGTGGGTAAGGGTTTCAGTGTGTGGGGAAGGTGTTTCTGTCTGTGCGGAATGGGTTTCAGTGTGTGGGGAAGGTGTTTCATTGTGTGGGGTAAGTGTTTCAGTGTGTGGGGAAGGTGTTTCAGTGTATGGGGAAGGAGTTGCAGTGTGTGGGGAAGCTGTTTCTGTGTGTGGGGAAGGTGTTTCAGTGTGTGCGGAAGGGGTTTCAGTGTGTGGGGAAGTTGTTTCGGTGTGTGTGGAAGGTGTTTCAATGTGTGGGGAAGGGGTTTCAGTGAGTGGGGAAGGTGTTTCGGTGTGTGGTGAAGGTGTTTCAGTGTGTGGGGAAGGGGTTTCAGTGTGTGGGGAAGTGTTTCAGTGTGTGGGGAAGGGGTTTCAGTGTGTGGGGAAGGGTTTCAGTGTGTGGGGAAGGTGTTTCAGTGTGTGGGGAAGGGGTTTCAGTGTTTGGGGAAGGTGTTTCAGTGTGTGGGGCAGGTGTTTCAGTGTGTGGGGAAGGTGTTTTTGTGTGTGCGGAAGAGGTCTCAGAGTGTGGGGAAGGGTTTCAGTTTGTGTGGATGGGATTTCAGTGTGTGGGGAAGGTGTTTCAGTGTGTGTGGAAGCTGTTTCAGTGTGTGACGAAGGGGTTTCAGTGTGTGGGGAAGGTGTTTCGGTGTGTGCGACAGGGGTTTCAGTGTTTGCAGAATTGGTTTCAGTGTGTGGGGAAGGGGTTTCAGTGTGTGGGGAAGGTGTTTCAGTGTGTGCAGAATGGGTTTCAGCATGTGGGGAACGTGTTTCAGTGTGTGGGGAAGCTGTTTCAGTGTGTGGGAAAGGAGTTTCAGTGTGTGGGGATGTGTTTCAGTGTGTGGGGAAGGGGTTTCAGTGTGTGGGGATGTGTTTCAGTGTGTGGGGAAGGTGTTTCAGTGTGTGGGGAAGGGTTTCACTGTGTGCGGAAGGGGTTTCCGTGTGTGGGGAAGGCGTTTCTTTGCGTGGGGAAGGTGTTTCAGTATGTGCGGAAGGGGTTTCAGTGTGTGGGGAAGGGGTTTCAGTATGTGGGGAAGGTGTTTCAGTGTGTGGGGATGTGTTGCAGTGTGTGGGGAAGGTGTTTCAGTGTGTGCGGAAGGGGTTTCAGTGTGTGGGGAAGGTGTTTCAATGAGTGGGGAAGGTGTTTCAGTTTGTGGGGAAGTGGTATCAGTGTGTGGGGAAGGGTTTCAGTGTGTGGGGAATGGGTTTCAGTGTGTGGATAAGTCTTTCAGTGTGTGGGGAAGGTGTTTCATTGTGTGGGTAAGGTGTTTCAGTGTGTGGGGAAGGTGTTTCACTGTGTGGAGAAGGGGTTTCAGTGTGTGTGGAAGGGGTTTCAGTGTGTGGGGATTGTGTTTCGGTGTGTGGGGAATGGGTTTCGGTGAGTGGGGAAGGGGTTTCATTGTGTGGGGAAGGTGTTTCAGTGTGTAGTGAAGGTGTTTCAGGGTGAGGGGAAGGGGTTTCAGTGTGTGGGGAAGGGTTTAGGTGTGTGGGGAAGGGGTTTCAGTGTGTGGAGAAGGGTTTCAGTGTTTGCAGAAGGGGTTTCAGTGTTTGGGGAAGGTGATTCTGTCTGTGCGGAAGGGGTTTCTGTGTGTGGGGAAGGGATTTCAGTGTGTGGGGAAGTTGATTCAGTGTGTGCGGAAGGGGTTTCAGTGTGTGCGGAAGGCGTTTCAGTGTGTGGGGAAGGGGTTTCAGTGTGTGCGGAAGGGGTCTCAGTGTGTGGGGAAGCTGTTTCTGTGTGTGGGGAAGGTGTTTCAGTGTGTGCGGAAGGGGTTTCAGTGTGTGGGGAAGTTGTTTCGGTGTGTGGGGTAGGTGTTTCAATGTGTGGCGAAGGGGTTTCAGAGGCGTGGGGAAGGTGTTTCGGTGTGTGGTGAGGTTGTTTCAGTGTGTGGGGAAGGGGTTTCAGTGTGTGGGGAAGTGTTTCAGTGTGTGGGGAAGGGGTTTCAGTGTGTGGGGAAGGGTTTCAGTGTGTGGGGAAGGGGTTTCAGTGCTAGGGGAAGGGTTTCAGTTTGTGTGGATGGGATTTCAGTGTGTGGGGAGGGTGTTTCAGTGTGTGTGGAAGCTGTTTCAGTGTGTGACGAAGGGGTTTCAGGGTGTGTGGAAGGTGTTTCACTGTGTGCGAAAGGGGTTTCAGTGTTTGCAGAATTGGTTTCAGTGTGTGGGGAAGGGGTTTCAGTGTGTGACGAAGGGGTTTCAGGGTGTGTGGTATGGGTTTCAGTGTGTGGGGAAGAGTTTCACTGTGTGCGGAAAGGGTTTTAGCGTGTGGGGAAGGTGTTTCGGTATGTGGGGAAGGTGTTTCAGAGTGTGGGGAAGGGGTTTCAGTGTGTGGGGATGTGTTTCAGTGTGTGGGGAAGGGGTTTCAGTGTGTGGGGATGTGTTTCAGTGTGTGGGGAAGGTGTATCAGTGTGTGGGGAAGGGTTTCACTGTGTGCGGAAGGGGTTTCAGTGTGTGGGGAAGGGGTTTCTGTGCGTGGGGAAGGTGTTTCAGTATGTGCGGAAGGGGTTTCACTGTGTGGGGAAGGGGTTTCAGTGTGTGGGGAAGGTGTTTCAGTGTGTCGGGATGTGTTGCAGTGTGTGGGGAAGTTGTTTCAGTGTGTGCGGAAGGTGTGTCAGTGTGTGGGGAAGGTGTTTCAATGAGTGGGGAGGGTGTTTCAGTTTGTGGGGAAGGGCTATCAGTTTGTGGGGAAGGGTTTCAATGTGTGGGGAATGGGTTTCAGTGTGTGGGTAAGGGTTTCAGTGTGTGGGGAAGGTGTTTCATTGTGTGGGTAAGGTGTTTCAGTGTGTGGGGAAGGTGTTTCACTGTGTGGAGAAGGGGTTTCAGTGTGTGGGGAAGCAGTTTCAGTGTGTGGGGAAGGTGATTCAGTGTGTGCGGAAGGGGTTTCAGTGTGTGCGGAAGGCGTTTCAGTGTGTGGGGAAGGGGTTTCAGTGTGTGCGGAAGGGGTCTCGGTGTGTGGGGAAGCTGTTTCTGTGTGTGGGGATATGTTTCAGTGTGTGCGGAAGGGGTTTCAGTGTGTGGGGAAGTTGTTTCGGTGTGTGGGGTAGGTGTTTCAATGTGTGGCAAAGGGGTTTCAGAGGCGTGGGGAAGGTGTTTCGGTGTGTGGTGAAGGTGTTTCAGTGTGTGGGGAAGGGGTTTCAGTGTGTGGGGAAGTGTTTCAGTGTGTGGGGAAGGGGTTTCAGTGTGTGGGGAAGGGTTTCAGTGTGTGGGGAAGGGGTTTCAGTGCTATGGGAAGGGTTTCAGTTTGTGTGGATGGGATTTCAGTGTGTGGGGAGGGTGTTTCAGTGTGTGTGGAAGCTGTTTCAGTGTGTGACGAAGGGGTTTCAGGGTGTGTGGAAGGTGTTTCACTGTGTGCGAAAGGGGTTTCAGTGTTTGCAGAATTGGTTTCAGTGTGTGGGGAAGGGGTTTCAGTGTGTGACGAAGGGGTTTCAGGGTGTGTGGTATGGGTTTCAGTGTGTGGGGAAGAGTTTCACTGTGTGCGGAAAGGGTTTTAGCGTGTGGGGAAGGTGTTTCGGTATGTGGGGAAGGTGTTTCAGAGTGTGGGGAAGGGGTTTCAGTGTGTGGGGATGTGTTTCAGTGTGTGGGGAAGGGGTTTCAGTGTGTGGGGATGTGTTTCAGTGTGTGGGGAAGGTGTATCAGTGTGTGGGGAAGGGTTTCACTGTGTGCGGAAGGGGTTTCAGTGTGTGGGGAAGGGGTTTCTGTGCGTGGGGAAGGTGTTTCAGTATGTGCGGAAGGGGTTTCACTGTGTGGGGAAGGGGTTTCAGTGTGTGGGGAAGGTGTTTCAGTGTGTCGGGATGTGTTGCAGTGTGTGGGGAAGTTGTTTCAGTGTGTGCGGAAGGTGTGTCAGTGTGTGGGGAAGGTGTTTCAATGAGTGGGGAGGGTGTTTCAGTTTGTGGGGAAGGGCTATCAGTTTGTGGGGAAGGGTTTCAATGTGTGGGGAATGGGTTTCAGTGTGTGGGTAAGGGTTTCAGTGTGTGGGGAAGGTGTTTCATTGTGTGGGTAAGGTGTTTCAGTGTGTGGGGAAGGTGTTTCACTGTGTGGAGAAGGGGTTTCAGTGTGTGGGGAAGCAGTTTCAGTGTGTGGGGAAGGTGATTCAGTGTGTGCGGAAGGGGTTTCAGTGTGTGCGGAAGGCGTTTCAGTGTGTGGGGAAGGGGTTTCAGTGTGTGCGGAAGGGGTCTCGGTGTGTGGGGAAGCTGTTTCTGTGTGTGGGGATATGTTTCAGTGTGTGCGGAAGGGGTTTCAGTGTGTGGGGAAGTTGTTTCGGTGTGTGGGGTAGGTGTTTCAATGTGTGGCAAAGGGGTTTCAGAGGCGTGGGGAAGGTGTTTCGGTGTGTGGTGAAGGTGTTTCAGTGTGTGGGGAAGGGGTTTCAGTGTGTGGGGAAGTGTTTCAGTGTGTGGGGAAGGGGTTTCAGTGTGTGGGGAAGGGTTTCAGTGTGTGGGGAAGGGGTTTCAGTGCTATGGGAAGGGTTTCAGTTTGTGTGGATGGGATTTCAGTGTGTGGGGAGGATGTTTCAGTGTGTGTGGAAGCTGTTTCAGTGTGTGACGAAGGGGTTTCAGGGTGTGTGGAAGGTGTTTCACTGTGTGCGAAAGGGGTTTCAGTGTTTGCAGAATTGGTTTCAGTGTGTGGGGAAGGGGTTTCAGTGTGTGACGAAGGGGTTTCAGGGTGTGTGGAATGGGTTTCAGTGTGTGGGGAAGAGTTTCACTGTGTGCGGAAAGGGTTTTAGCGTGTGGTGAAGGTGTTTCGGTATGTGGGGAAGGTGTTTCAGAGTGTGGGGAAGGGGTTTCAGTGTGTAGGGATGTGTTTCAGTGTGTAGGGAAGGGGTTTCAGTGTGTGGGGATGTGTTTCAGTGTGTGGGGAAGGTGTATCAGTGTGTGGGGAAGGGTTTCACTGTGTGCGGAAGGGGTTTCAGTGTGTGGGGAAGGGGTTTCTGTGCGTGGGGAAGGTGTTTCAGTATGTGCGGAAGGGGTTTCACTGTGTGGGGAAGGGGTTTCAGTGTGTGGGGAAGGTGTTTCAGTGTGTCGGGATGTGTTGCAGTGTGTGGGGAAGTTGTTTCAGTGTGTGCGGAAGGTGTGTCAGTGTGTGGGGAAGGTGTTTCAATGAGTGGGGAGGGTGTTTCAGTTTGTGGGGAAGGGCTATCAGTTTGTGGGGAAGGGTTTCAATGTGTGGGGAATGGGTTTCAGTGTGTGGGTAAGGGTTTCAGTGTGTGGGGAAGGTGTTTCATTGTGTGGGTAAGGTGTTTCAGTGTGTGGGGAAGGTGTTTCACTGTGTGGAGAAGGGGTTTCAGTGTGTGGGGAAGCAGTTTCAGTGTGTGGGGAAGGTTTTTCAGCGTGTGCGGAAGCGGTTTCAGTGTGTGGGGCATGTGTTTCGATGTGTGGGGAAGGTGTTTCAGTGTGTAGTGAAGGTGTTTCAGGGTGTGGGGAAGGGGTTTCAGTGTGTGGGGAAGGGTTTAGGTGTGTGGGGAAGGTGTTTCAGTGTGTGGAGAAGGGTTTCAGTGTTTGCGGAAGGGGTTTCAGTGTTTGGGGAAGGTGTTTCTGTCTGTGCGGAAGGGGTTTCAGTGTGTGGGGAAGGGGTTTCAGTGTGTGGGGAAGGTGATTCAGTTTGTGCGGAAGGGGTTTCAGTGTGTGCGGAAGGCGTTTCAGTTTGTGGGGAAGTGGTTTCAGTGTGTGGGAAGGGGTTTCAGTGTGTGGGGAAGGTGTTTCAATGAGTGGGGAAGGTGTTTCAGTTTTTGGGGAAGTGGTATTAGTGTGTGGGGAAGGGTTTCAGTGTGTGGGGAATGGGTTTCAGTGTGTGGATAAGGGTTTCAGTGTGTGGGGAAGGTGTTTCATTGTGTGGGTAAGGTGTTTCAGTGTGTGGGAAGGTGTTTCACTGTGTGGAGAAGGGGTTTCAGTGTGTGGGGAAGCAGTTTCAGTGTGTGGGGAAGGTTTTTCAGTGTGTGTGGAAGGGGTTTCAGTGTGCGGGGATTGTGTTTCGGTGTGTGGGGAATGGGTTTCAGTGAGTGGGGAAGGGGTTTCATTGTGTGGGGAAGGTGTTTCAGTGTGTAGTGAAGGTGTTTCAGGTTGTGGGGAAGGGGTTTCAGTGTGTGGGGAAGGGCTTAGGTGTGTGGGGAAGGGGTTTCAGTGTGTGGAGAAGGGTTTCAGTGTTTGCAGAAGGGGTTTCAGTGTTTGGGGAAGGTGATTCTGTCTGTGCGGAAGGGGTTTCTGTGTGTGGGGAAGGGATTTCAGTGTGTGGGGAAGGTGATTCAGTGTGTGCGGAAGGGGTTTCAGTGTGTGCGGAAGGCGTTTCAGTGTGTGGGGAAGGGGTTTCAGTGTGTGCGGAAGGGGTTTCAGTGTGTGGGGAAGCTGTTTCTGTGTGTGGGGACGTTGTTTCAGTGTGTGCGGAAGGGGTTTCAGTGTGTGGGGAAGTTGTTTCGGTGTGTGGGGTTGGTGTTTCAATGTGTGGCGAAGGGGTTTCAGTGGGTGGGGAAGGTGTTTCGGTGTGTGGTGAAGGTGTTTCAGTGTGTGGGGAAGGGGTTTCAGTGTGTGGGGAAGTGTTTCATTGTGTGGGGAAGGGGTTTCAGTGTGTGGGGAAGGGTTTCAGTGTGTGGGGAAGGGGTTTCTGTGTTAGGGGAAGGGTTTCAGTTTGTGTGGATGGGATTTCAGTGTGTGGGGAAGGTGTTTCAGTGTGTGTGGAAGCTGTTTCAGTGTGTGACGAAGGGGTTTCAGGGTGTGGGAAAGGTGTTTCAGTGTGTGCGAAAGGGGTTTCAGTGTTTGCAGAATTGGTTTCAGTGTGTGGGGAAGGGGTTTCAGTGTGTGGGGAAGGTGTTTCAGTGTGTGCGGAATGGGTTTCAGTGTGTGGGGAAGGGGTTTCAGTGTGTGGGGAAGAGTTTCACCTGTGCGCAAAGGGTTTCAGCGTGTGGGGAGGGTGTTTTGGTATGTGGGGAAGGTGTTTCAGAGTGTGGGGAAGGGGTTTCAGTGTGTGGGGATGTGTTTCAGTGTGTGGGGAAGGGGTTTCAGTGAGTGCGGATGTGTTTCAGTGTGTGGGGAAGGTGTATCAGTGTGTGGGGAAGGGTTTCACTGTGTGCGGAAGGGGTTTCAGTGTGTGGGGAAGGGGTTTCTGTGCGTGGGGAAGGTGTTTCAGTATGTGCAGAAGGGGTTTCACTGTGTGGGGAAGGGGTTTCAGTGTGTGGGGAAGGTGTTTCAGTGTGTGGGGATGTGTTGCAGTGTTTGGGGAAGGTGTTTCAGTGTGTGCGGAAGGTGTGTCAGTGTGTGGGGAAGGTGTTTCAATGAGTGTGGAAGGTGTTTCAGTTTGTGGGGAAGGGCTATCAGTTTGTGGGGATGGGTTTCAGTGTGTGGGGAATGGGTTTCAGTGTGTGGGTAAGGGTTTCAGTGTGTGGGGAAGGTGTTTCATTGTGTGGGTAAGGTGTTTCAGTGTGTGGGGAAGGTGTTTCACTGTGTGGAGAAGGGGTTTCAGTGTGTGGGGAAGCAGTTTCAGTGTGTGGGGAAGGTTTTTCAGCGTGTGCGGAAGGGGTTTCAGTGTGTGGGGAATGTGTTTCGGTGTGTGGGGAAGGTGCTTCAGTGAGTGGGGAAGTGATTTCATTGTGTGGGGAAGGTGTTTCAGTGCGTAGTGAAGGGGTTTCAGTGTGTGGGGAAGCGGTTTCAGTGTATGGGGAAGGGTTTAGGTGTGTGGGGAAGGTGTTTCAGTGTGTGGAGAAGGGTTTCAGTGTTTGCGGAAGGGGTTTCAGTGTTTGGGGAAGGTGTTTCTGTCTGTGCGGAAGGGGTTTCAGTGTGTGGGGAAGGGGTTTCAGTGTGTGGGGAAGGGGTTTCAGTGTGTGGGGAAGGTGATTCAGTGTGTGCGGAAGGGGTTTCAGTGTGTGCGGAAGGCGTTTCAGTGTGTGGGGAAGTGGTTTCAGTGTGTGGGAAGGGGTTTCAGTGTGTGGGGAAGGATTTTAGTGTGTGGGAAACGGGTTTCAGTGTGTGGGTAAGGGTTCCTTGTGTGGGGAATGTATTTCAGTGTGTGTGGAAGGGGTTTCAATGTGAGGGGAAGGTGTTTCATTGTGTGGAGAAGGGGTTTGACTGTGTGGGAAAGCAGGTTCAGTATGTGGGGAAGGTGTTTCAGTGTGTGAGAAAGGTGTTTCAGTGTGTGGGGAAGGTGTTTCGGTGTGTGGGGAAGGTGTTTCAGTGTGTAGCGAAGGGGTTTAAGTGTGTGGTGAAGGTGTTTCAGTTTGTGGTGAAGGTGCCTCAGGGTGTGGGGAAGCGGTTTCAGTGTGTGGGGAAGTGTTTAGGTGTGTGGGGAAGGCGTTCCAGTGTGTGGAGAAGGGTTGCAGTGTGTGGGGAAGGTGTTTCAGTGTGTGGGGAAGGGGTTTCAGTGTGTGGGGAAAGTGTTTCAGTGTGTGGGGAAGTTGTTTCAGTGTGTGGGAAATGTGTTTCAGTGTGTGGGGAAGGTGTTTCAGTGTGTGGGGAAGGGGTCTCAGAGTGTGGGGAAGTGTGTCAGTGTGTGCGGATGGGATTTCAGTGTGTGGGGAAGGTGTTTCCGTGTGTGTGGATGGGGTCGCAGTTTGTGGGAATGTGTTTCAGTGTGTCCGGATGTGTTGCAGTGTGTGGGGAATGGTTTCAGTGTGTGGGGAGGTGTTTCAGTATGTGGAGATGGGGTTCAGGGTTTGGGGATCAATTTCAGTGTGTGGGGATGGGTTTCAGTGTGTGCGGAAAGTGTTTCAGTGTGTGGGGAAGGTGTGTCAGTGTGTGGGGAAGGTGTTTCAATGAGTGGGGAAGGTGTTTCAGTTTGTGGGGAAGGGCTATCAGTTTGTGGGGAAGGGTTTCAATGTGTGGGGAATGGGTTTCAGTGTGTGGGTAAGGGTTTCAGTGTGTGGGGAAGGTGTTTCATTGTGTGGGTAAGGTGTTTCAGTGTGTGGGGAAGGTGTTTCACTGTGTGGAGAAGGGGTTTCAGTGTGAGGGGAAGCAGTTTCAGTGTGTGGGGAAGGTTTTTCACCGCGTGCGGAAGGGGTTTCAGTGTGTGGGGAATGTGTTTCGGTGTGTGGGGAAGGTGCTTGAGTGAGTGGGGAAGTGGTTTCATTGTGTGGGGAAGGTGTTTCAGTGTGTAGTGAAGGTGTTTCAGGGTGAGGGGAAGGGGTTTCAGTGTGTGGGGAAGGGTTTAGGTGTGTGGGGAAGGTGTTTCAGTGTGTGGAGAAGGGTTTCAGTGTTTGCGGAAGGGGTTTCAGTGTTTGGGGAAGGTGTTTCTGTCTGTGCGGAAGGGGTTTCAGTGTGTGGGGAAGGGTTTTCAGTGTGTGGGGAAGGTGATTCAGTGTGTGCGGAAGGGGTTTCAGTGTGTGCGGAAGGCGTTTCAGTGTGTGGGGAAGTGGTTTCAGTGTGTGGGAAGGGGTTTCAGTGTGTGGGGAAGGTGTTTCAATGAGTGGGGAAGGTGTTTCAGTTTGTGGGGAAGTGGTATCAGTGTGTGGGGAAGGGTTTCAGTGTGTGGGGAATGGGTTTCAGTGTGTGGATAAGGGTTTCAGTGTGTGGGGAAGGTGTTTCATTGTGTGGGTAAGGTGTTTCAGTGTGTGGGAAGGTGTTTCACTGTGTGGAGAAGTGGTTTCAGTGTGTGGGCAAGCAGTTTCAGTGTGTGGGGAAGGTTTTTCAGTGTGTGTGGAAGGGGTTTCAGTGTGTGGGGATTGTGTTTCGGTGTGTGGGGAATGGGTTTCAGTGAGTGGGGAAGGGGTTTCATTGTGTGGGGAAGGTGTTTCAGTGTGTAGTGAAGGTGTTTCAGGTTGTGGGGAAGGGGTTTCAGTGTGCGGGGAAGGGTTTAGGTGTGTGGGGAAGGGGTTTCAGTGTGTGGAGAAGGGTTTCAGTGTTTGCAGAAGGGGTTGCAGTGTTTGGGGAAGGTGATTCTGTCTGTGCGGAAGGGGTTTCTGTGTGTGGGGAAGGGATTTCAGTGTGTGGGGAAGGTGATTCAGTGTGTGCGGAAGGGGTTTCAGTGTATGCGGAAGGCATTTCCGTGTGTGGGGAAGGGTTTTCAGTGTGTGCGGAAGGGGTTTCAGTGTGTGTGGAAGCTGTTTCTGTGTGTGGGGAAGGTGTTTCAGTGTGTGCGGAAGGGGTTTCTGTGTGTGGGAAGTTGTTTCGGTGTGTGGGGTAGGTGTTTCAATGTGTGGCGAAGGGGTTTCAGAGCGTGGGGAAGGTGTTTCGGTGTGTGGTGAAGGTGTTTCAGTGTGTGGGGAAGGGGTTTCAGTGTGTGGGGAAGTGTTTCATTGTGTGGGGAAGGGGTTTCATTGTGTGGGGAAGGGTTTCAGTGTGTGGGGAAGGGGTTTCAGTGTTAGGGGAAGGGTTTCAGTTTGTGTGGATGGGATTTCAGTGTGTGGGGAAGGTGTTTCAGTGTGTGTGGAAGCTGTTTCAGTGTGTGACGAAGGGGTTTCAGGGTGTGGGGAAGGTGTTTCAGTGTGTGCGAAAGGGGTTTCAGTGTTTGCAGAATTGGTTTCAGTGTGTGGGGAAGGGGTTTCAGTGTGTGGGGAAGGTGTTTCAGTGTGTGCGGAATGGGTTTCAGTGTGTGGGGAGGGGTTTCAGTGTGTGGGGAAGAGTTTCACTGTGTGCGGAAAGGGTTTCAGCGTGTGGGGAAGGTGTTTCGGTATGTGGGGAAGGTGTTTCAGAGTGTGGGGAAGGGGTTTCAGTGTGTGGGGATGTGTTTCAGTGTGTGGGGAAGGTGTATCAGTGTGTGGGGAAGGTGTTTCACTGTGTGCGGAAGGGGTTTCAGTGTGTGGGGAAGGGGTTTCTGTGCGTGGGGAAGGTGTTTCAGTATGTGCAGAAGGGGTTTCACTGTGTGGGGAAGGGGTTTCAGTGTGTGGGGAAGGTGTTTCAGTGTGTGGGGATGTGTTGCAGTGTGTGGGGAAGGTGTTTCAGTGTGTGCGGAAGGTGTGTCAGTGTGTGGGGAAGGTGTTTCAATGAGTGTGGAAGGTGTTTCAGTTTGTGGGGAAGGGCTATCAGTTTGTGGGGAAGGGATTCAGTGTGTGGGGAATGGGTTTCAGTGTGTGGGTATGGGTTTCAGTGAGTGGGGAATGTGTTTCATTGTGTGGGTAAGGTGTTTCAGTGTGTGGGGAAGGTGTTTCACTGTGTGGAGAAGGGGTTTCAGTGTGTGCGGAAGGGGTTTCAGTGTGTGCGGAAGCTGTTTCTGTGTGTGGGGAAGGTGTTTCAGTGTGTGCGGAAGGGGTTTCAGTGTGTGGGAAGTTGTTTCGGTGTGTGGGGTAGGTGTTTCAATGTGTGGCGAAGGGGTTTCAGAGCGTGGGGAAGGTGTTTCGGTGTGTGGTGAAGGTGTTTCAGTGTGTGGGGAAGGGGTTTCAGTGTGTGGGGAAGTGTTTCATTGTGTGGGGAAGGGGTTTCAGTGTGTGGGGAAGGGTTTCAGTGTGTGGGGAAGGGGTTTCAGTGTTAGGGGAAGGGTTTCAGTTTGTGTGGATGGGATTTCAGTGTGTGGGGAAGGTGTTTCAGTGTGTGTGGAAGCTGTTTCAGTGTGTGACGAAGGGGTTTCAGGGTGTGGGGAAGGTGTTTCAGTGTGTGCGAAAGGGGTTTCAGTGTTTGCAGAATTGGTTTCAGTGTGTGGGGAAGGGGTTTCAGTGTGTGGGGAAGGTGTTTCAGTGTGTGTGGAATGGGTTTCAGTGTGTGGGGAGGGGTTTCAGTGTGTGGGGAAGAGTTTCACTGTGTGCGGAAAGGGTTTCAGCGTGTGGGGAAGGTGTTTCGGTATGTGGGGAAGGTGTTTCAGAGTGTGGGGAAGGGGTTTCAGTGTGTGGGGATGTGTTTCAGTGTGTGGGGAAGGGGTTTCAGTGTGTGGGGATGTGTTTCAGTGTGTGGGGAAGGTGTATCAGTGTGTGGGGAAGGTGTTTCACTGTGTGCGGAAGGGGTTTCAGTGTGTGGGGAAGGGGTTTCTGTGCGTGGGGAAGGTGTTTCAGTATGTGCAGAAGGGGTTTCACTGTGTGGGGAAGGGGTTTCAGTGTGTGGGGAAGGTGTTTCAGTGTGTGGGGATGTGTTGCAGTGTGTGGGGAAGGTGTTTCAGTGTGTGCGGAAGGTGTGTCAGTGTGTGGGGAAGGTGTTTCAATGAGTGTGGAAGGTGTTTCAGTTTGTGGGGAAGGGCTATCAGTTTGTGGGGAAGGGTTTCAGTGTGTGGGGAATGGGTTTCAGTGTGTGGGTAAGGGTTTCAGTGAGTGGGGAAGGTGTTTCATTGTGTTGGTAAGGTGTTTCAGTGTGTGGGGAAGGTGTTTCACTGTGTGGAGAAGGGGTTTCAGTGTGTGGGGAAGCAGTTTCAGTGTGTGGGGAAGGTTTTTCAGAGTGTGGGGAAGGGGTTTCAGTGTGTGGGGATGTGTTTCAGTGTGTAGGGAAGGGGTTTCAGTGTGTGGGGATGTGTTTCAGTGTGTGGGGAAGGTGTTTCAGTGTGTGGGGAAGGGTTTCACTGTGTGCGGAAGTGGTTTCCCTGTGTGGGGAAGGCGTTTCTTTGCGTGGGGAAGGTGTTTCAGTATGTGCGGAAGGGGTTTCAGTGTGTGGGGAAGGGGTTTCAGTATGTGGGGAAGGTGTTTCAGTGTGTGGGGATGTGTTGCAGTGTGTGGGGAAGGTGTTTCAGTGTGTGCGGAAGGGGTTTCAGTGTGTGGGGAAGGTGTTTCAATGAGTGGGGAAGGTGTTTCAGTTTGTGGGGAAGTGGTATCAGTGTGTGGGGAAGGGTTTCAGTGTGTGGGGAATGGGTTTCAGTGTGTGGATAAGGGTTTCAGTGTGTGGGGAAGCAGTTTCATTGTGTGGGTAAGGTGTTTCAGTGTGTGGGGAAGGTGTTTCACTGTGTGGAGAAGGGGTTTCAGTGTGTGTGGAAGGGGTTTCAGTGTGTGGGGATTGTGTTTCGGTGTGTGGGGAATGGGTTTCAGTGAGTGGGGAAGGGGTTTCATTGTGTGGGGAAGGTGTTTCAGTGTGTAGTGAAGGTGTTTCAGTTTGTGGTGAAGGTGCCTCAGGGTGTGGGGAAGCGGTTTCAGTGTGTGGGGAAGTGTTTAGGTGTGTGGGGAAGGCGTTCCAGTGTGTGGAGAAGGGTTGCAGTGTGTGGGGAAGGTGTTTCAGTGTGTGGGGAAGGGGTTTCAGTGTGTGGGGAAAGTGTTTCAGTGTGTGGGGAAGTTGTTTCAGTGTGTGGGAAATGTGTTTCAGTGTGTGGGGAAGGTGTTTCAGTGTGTGGGGAAGGGGTCTCAGAGTGTGGGGAAGTGTGTCAGTGTGTGCGGATGGGATTTCAGTGTGTGGGGAAGGTGTTTCCGTGTGTGTGGATGGGGTCGCAGTTTGTGGGAATGTGTTTCAGTGTGTCCGGATGTGTTGCAGTGTGTGGGGAATGGTTTCAGTGTGTGGGGAGGTGTTTCAGTATGTGGAGATGGGGTTCAGGGTTTGGGGATCAATTTCAGTGTGTGGGGATGGGTTTCAGTGTGTGCGGAAAGTGTTTCAGTGTGTGGGGAAGGTGTGTCAGTGTGTGGGGAAGGTGTTTCAATGAGTGGGGAAGGTGTTTCAGTTTGTGGGGAAGGGCTATCAGTTTGTGGGGAAGGGTTTCAATGTGTGGGGAATGGGTTTCAGTGTGTGGGTAAGGGTTTCAGTGTGTGGGGAAGGTGTTTCATTGTGTGGGTAAGGTGTTTCAGTGTGTGGGGAAGGTGTTTCACTGTGTGGAGAAGGGGTTTCAGTGTGAGGGGAAGCAGTTTCAGTGTGTGGGGAAGGTTTTTCACCGCGTGCGGAAGGGGTTTCAGTGTGTGGGGAATGTGTTTCGGTGTGTGGGGAAGGTGCTTCAGTGAGTGGGGAAGTGGTTTCATTGTGTGGGGAAGGTGTTTCAGTGTGTAGTGAAGGTGTTTCAGGGTGAGGGGAAGGGGTTTCAGTGTGTGGGGAAGGGTTTAGGTGTGTGGGGAAGGTGTTTCAGTGTGTGGAGAAGGGTTTCAGTGTTTGCGGAAGGGGTTTCAGTGTTTGGGGAAGGTGTTTCTGTCTGTGCGGAAGGGGTTTCAGTGTGTGGGGAAGGGTTTTCAGTGTGTGGGGAAGGTGATTCAGTGTGTGCGGAAGGGGTTTCAGTGTGTGCGGAAGGCGTTTCAGTGTGTGGGGAAGTGGTTTCAGTGTGTGGGAAGGGGTTTCAGTGTGTGGGGAAGGTGTTTCAATGAGTGGGGAAGGTGTTTCAGTTTGTGGGGAAGTGGTATCAGTGTGTGGGGAAGGGTTTCAGTGTGTGGGGAATGGGTTTCAGTGTGTGGATAAGGGTTTCAGTGTGTGGGGAAGGTGTTTCATTGTGTGGGTAAGGTGTTTCAGTGTGTGGGAAGGTGTTTCACTGTGTGGAGAAGTGGTTTCAGTGTGTGGGCAAGCAGTTTCAGTGTGTGGGGAAGGTTTTCAGTGAGTGTGGAAGGGGTTTCAGTGTGTGGGGATTGTGTTTCGGTGTGTGGGGAATGGGTTTCAGTGAGTGGGGAAGGGGTTTCATTGTGTGGGGAAGGTGTTTCAGTGTGTAGTGAAGGTGTTTCAGGTTGTGGGGAAGGGGTTTCAGTGTGCGGGGAAGGGTTTAGGTGTGTGGGGAAGGGGTTTCAGTGTGTGGAGAAGGGTTTCAGTGTTTGCAGAAGGGGTTGCAGTGTTTGGGGAAGGTGATTCTGTCTGTGCGGAAGGGGTTTCTGTGTGTGGGGAAGGGATTTCAGTGTGTGGGGAAGGTGATTCAGTGTGTGCGGAAGGGGTTTCAGTGTGTGCGGAAGGCGTTTCCGTGTGTGGGGAAGGGTTTTCAGTGTGTGCGGAAGGGGTTTCAGTGTGTGTGGAAGCTGTTTCTGTGTGTGGGGAAGGTGTTTCAGTGTGTGCGGAAGGGGTTTCTGTGTGTGGGAAGTTGTTTCGGTGTGTGGGGTAGGTGTTTCAATGTGTGGCGAAGGGGTTTCAGAGCGTGGGGAAGGTGTTTCGGTGTGTGGTGAAGGTGTTTCAGTGTGTGGGGAAGGGGTTTCAGTGTGTGGGGAAGTGTTTCATTGTGTGGGGAAGGGGTTTCATTGTGTGGGGAAGGTTTTCAGTGTGTGGGGAAGGGGTTTCAGTGTTAGGGGAAGGGTTTCAGTTTGTGTGGATGGGATTTCAGTGTGTGGGGAAGGTGTTTCAGTGTGTGTGGAAGCTGTTTCAGTGTGTGACGAAGGGGTTTCAGGGTGTGGGGAAGGTGTTTCAGTGTGTGCGAAAGGGGTTTCAGTGTTTGCAGAATTGGTTTCAGTGTGTGGGGAAGGGGTTTCAGTGTGTGGGGAAGGTGTTTCAGTGTGTGCGGAATGGGTTTCAGTGTGTGGGGAGGGGTTTCAGTGTGTGGGGAAGAGTTTCACTGTGTGCGGAAAGGGTTTCAGCGTGTGGGGAAGGTGTTTCGGTATGTGGGGAAGGTGTTTCAGAGTGTGGGGAAGGGGTTTCAGTGTGTGGGGATGTGTTTCAGTGTGTGGGGAAGGTGTATCAGTGTGTGGGGAAGGTGTTTCACTGTGTGCGGAAGGGGTTTCAGTGTGTGGGGAAGGGGTTTCTGTGCGTGGGGAAGGTGTTTCAGTATGTGCAGAAGGGGTTTCACTGTGTGGGGAAGGGGTTTCAGTGTGTGGGGAAGGTGTTTCAGTGTGTGGGGATGTGTTGCAGTGTGTGGGGAAGGTGTTTCAGTGTGTGCGGAAGGTGTGTCAGTGTGTGGGGAAGGTGTTTCAATGAGTGTGGAAGGTGTTTCAGTTTGTGGGGAAGGGCTATCAGTTTGTGGGGAAGGGATTCAGTGTGTGGGGAATGGGTTTCAGTGTGTGGGTATGGGTTTCAGTGAGTGGGGAATGTGTTTCATTGTGTGGGTAAGGTGTTTCAGTGTGTGGGGAAGGTGTTTCACTGTGTGGAGAAGGGGTTTCAGTGTGTGGGGAAGGTGTTTCAATGAGTGGGGAAGGTGTTTCAGTTTGTGGGGAAGTGGTATCAGTGTGTGGGGAAGGGTTTCAGTGTGTGGGGAATGGGTTTCAGTGTGTGGATAAGGGTTTCAGTGTGTGGGGAAGCAGTTTCATTGTGTGGGTAAGGTGTTTCAGTGTGTGGGGAAGGTGTTTCACTGTGTGGAGAAGGGGTTTCAGTGTGTGTGGAAGGGGTTTCAGTGTGTGGGGATTGTGTTTCGGTGTGTGGGGAATGGGTTTCAGTGAGTGGGGAAGGGGTTTCATTGTGTGGGGAAGGTGTTTCAGTGTGTAGTGAAGGTGTTTCAGGGTGAGGGGAAGGGGTTTCAGTGTGTGGGGAAGTGTTTAGGTGTGTGGGGAAGGGGTTTCTGTGTGTGGAGAAGGGTTTCAGTGTTTGCAGAAGGGGTTTCAGTGTTTGGGGAAGGTGATTCTGTCTGTGCGGAAGGGGTTTCTGTGTGTGGGGAAGGGATTTCAGTGTGTGGGGAAGGTGATTCAGTGTGTGCGGAAGGGGTTTCAGTGTGTGCGGAAGGCGTTTCAGTGTGTGGGGAAGGGGTTTCAGTGTGTGCGGAAGGGGTCTCAGTGTGTGGGGAAGCTTTTTCTGTGTGTGGGGAAGGTGTTTCAGTGTGAGCGGAAGGGGTTTCAGTGTGTGGGGAAGTTGTTTCGGTGTGAGGGGTCGGTGTTTCAATGTGTGGCGAAGGGGTTTCAGAGCGTGGGGAAGGTGTTTCGGTGTGTGGTGAAGGTGTTTCAGTGTGTGGGGAAGGGGTTTCAGTGTGTGGGGAAGTGTTTCAGTGTGTGGGGAAGGGGTTTCAGTGTGTGGGGAAGGGTTTCAGTGTGTGGGGAAGGGGTTTCAGTGTTAGGGGAAGGGTTTCAGTTTGTGTGGAATGGATTTCAGTGTGTGGGGAGGGTGTTTCAGTGTGTGTGGAAGCTGTTTCAGTGTGTGACGAAGGGGTTTCAGGGTGTGTGGAAGGTGTTTCACTGTGTGCGAAAGGGGTTTCAGTGTTTGCAGAATTGGTTTCAGTGTGTGGGGAAGGGGTTTCAGTGTGTGGGGAAGGTGTTTCAGTGTGTGTGGAATGGGTTTCAGTGTGTGGGGAAGAGTTTCACTGTGTGTGGAAAGGGTTTTAGCGTGTGGGGAAGGTGTTTCGGTATGTGGGGAAGGTGTTTCAGAGTGTGGGGAAGGGGTTTCAGTGTGTGGGGATGTGTTTCAGTGTGTAGGGAAGGGGTTTCAGTGTGTGGGGATGTGTTTCAGTGTGTGGGGAAGGTGTATCAGTGTGTGGGGAAGGGTTTCACTGTGTGCGGAAGGGGTTTCAGTGTGTGGGGAATGGGTTTCTGTGCGTGGGGAAGGTGTTTCAGTATGTGTGGAAGGGGTTTCACTGTGTGGGGAAGGGGTTTCAGTGTGTGGGGAAGGTGTTTCAGTGTGTCGGGATGTGTTGCAGTGTGTGGGGAAGTTGTTTCAGTGTGTGCGGAAGGTGTGTCAGTGTGTGGGGAAGGTGTTTCAATGAGTGGGGAAGGTGTTTCAGTTTGTGGGGAAGGGATATCAGTTTGTGGGGAAGGGTTTCAATGTGTGGGGAATGGGTTTCAGTGTGTGGGGAAGGTGTTTCATTGTGTGGGTAAGGTGTTTCAGTGTGTGGGGAAGGTGTTTCACTGTGTGGAGAAGGGGTTTCAGTGTGTGGGGAAGGTTTTTCAGCGTGTGCGGAAGCGGTTTCAGTGTGTGGGGAATGTGTTTCGATGTGTGGGGAAGGTGTTTCAGTGTGTAGTGAAGGTGTTTCAGGGTGTGGGGAAGGGGTTTCAGTGTGTGGGGAAGGGTTTAGGTGTGTGGGGAAGGTGTTTCAGTGTGTGGAGAAGGGTTTCAGTGTTTGCGGAAGGGGTTTCAGTGTTTGGGGAAGGTGTTTCTGTCTGTGCGGAAGGGGTTTCAGTGTGTGGGGAAGGGGTTTCAGTGTGTGGGGAAGGTGATTCAGTGTGTGCAGAAGGGGTTTCAGTGTGTGCGGAAGGCGTTTCAGTGTGTGGGGAAGTGGTTTCAGTGTGTGGGAAGGGGTTTCAGTGTGTGGGGAAGGTGTTTCAATGAGTGGGGAAGGTGTTTCAGTTTGTGGGGAAGTGGTATTAGTGTGTGGGGAAGGGTTTCAGTGTGTGGGGAATGGGTTTCAGTTTGTGGATAAGGGTTTCAGTGTGTGGGGAAGGTGTTTCATTGTGTGGGTAAGGTGTTTCAGTGTGTGGGAAGGTGTTTCACTGTGTGGAGAAGGGGTTTCAGTGTGTGGGGAAGCAGTTTCGGTGTGTGGGGAAGGTTTTTCAGTGTGTGTGGAAGGGGTTTCAGTGTGTGGGGATTGTGTTTCGGTGTGTGGGGAATGGGTTTCAGTGAGTGGGGAAGGGGTTTCATTGTGTGGGGAAGGTGTTTCAGTGTGTAGTGAAGGTGTTTCAGGTTGTGGGGAAGGGGTTTCAGTGTGTGGGGAAGGGTTTAGGTGTTTGGGGAAGGGGTTTCAGTGTGTGGAGAAGGGTTTCAGTGTTTGCAGAAGGGGTTTCAGTGTTTGGGGAAGGTGATTCTGTCTGTGCGGAAGGGGTTTCTGTGTGTGGGGAAGGGATTTCAGTGTGTGGGGAAGGTGATTCAGTGTGTGCGGAAGGGGTTTCAGTGTGTGCGGAAGGCGTTTCAGTGTGTGGGGAAGGGGTTTCAGTGTGTGCGGAAGGGGTTTCAGTGTGTGGGGAAGCTGTTTCTGTGTGTGGGGAAGTTGTTTCAGTGTGTGCGGAAGGGGTTTCAGTGTGTGGGGAAGTTGTTTCGGTGTGTGGGGTTGGTGTTTCAATGTGTGGCGAAGGGGTTTCAGTGGGTGGGGAAGGTGTTTCGGTGTGTGGTGAAGGTGTTTCAGTGTGTGGGGAAGGGGTTTCAGTGTGTGGGGAAGTGTTTCATTGTGTGGGGAAGGGGTTTCAGTGTGTGGGGAAGGGTTTCAGTGTGTGGGGAAGGGGTTTCAGTGTTAGGGGAAGGGTTTCAGTTTGTGTGGATGGGATTTCAGTGTGTGGGGAAGGTGTTTCAGTGTGTGTGGAAGCTGTTTCAGTGTGTGACGAAGGGGTTTCAGGGTGTGGGGAATTTGTTTCAGTGTGTGCGTAAGGGGTTTCAGTGTTTGCAGAATTGGTTTCAGTGTGTGGGG